>NC_087264.1:22296147-22998647 GCF_015220805.1 Pogoniulus pusillus
GTGCAGCAAGAGCAGTGTGGGCAGCAGGGCAAGGGAGGGCATTCTGCCCCTTGGCTCTGCTCTCCTCACACCCCACCTGCAGTCCTCTGTGCAGTTCTGGAGCCCCCAAGACAAGAAGGACATGGAAATGTTGGAGCTGGTCCAGAGGATGTCACAAAGCAGCTCAGAGGGCTGCAGCAGCTCTGCTTGAGGACAGGCTGAAAGAGTTGGGGCTCTGCAGCCTGGAGAAGAGAAGGCTTTGGGGAGACCTTGGAGTGGTCTTCCAGTATCTGAAGTGGGCTACAGGAGGGCTGGGGAGGGACTATTGACAAGGTCTTGTGATGACAGGAGGAGGAACAATGGGTTTAAAGTGGCAGAGAGATTGAAACTGGATGTTAGGAAGAAGTTCTTTGCAGGGAGGGTGGTGAGGCACTGGCACAGGCTGCCCAGGGAGGTTGTGGATTCTGTGAATCACATACAGAAATGTCCAGGTTCATCAAGTCCAGCCTATAACCCTACTCAACAAGATTCACCTTAAATCACCAAAAAGTCCTATAAACCTTGACTGCCATTTCTAACCCTTGGCTTCAAGAACAGAGTTGTAATGGCTCACATAGAATCACTGAATCAGCCAGGCTGGAAGAGAACTCCAAGCTCATGCAGTCCAACCTAGCACCCAGCCCTAGCCAATCAAGCAGACCACAGCACTGAATAGGACTATGAAAGAACCTAATGCTCCTAATGAAGGGTCATTTAGTGCTCATGGGTTACTTCAAGCTGCTAAGCATGTACTCCTGGTCTCCAAGCTGGTGACACATGGGTTTGATGGGTGGACCACCAGATGGATAAAGAACTGGCTCAATGTCTGAACCCAAGGAGTGGTTGTCAATGGCTCCATGGCCAAGTGGAGGCCAGTGACAAGTGGAGTCCCTCAGGGATCAGTCATGGGACTAGTCTTGGACAACCTCTTTGTGGGTGCCATGGACAAAGGCATGACAACAGACTGAAAGAGTTGGTGCTGTGCAGGCTGCAGAAGAGGAGGCTCCCAGCTGACCTTCTTGTGGCTTTCCAGGATCTGAAGGGGGCTACAAAAAAGCTGGGGAGGGACTTTTTAGGCTGTCTGGGAGTGACAGGACTGGGGGGAGTGGAGCAAAGCTGGAGGTGGGCAGATTCAGACTGGACGTGGGGAGGAAGCTGTTGAGCATGAGAGTGGTGAGAGGCTGGAATGGGTTTCCCAGGGAGATGGTTGAGGCCCCATGGCTGGAGGTGTTTAAGGCCAGGCTGAATGAGGCTCTGGGCAACCTGCTCTAGGGTAGGGTGTCCCTGGGCATGGCAAGGGGCTTGGAACTGGCTGATCCTTGTGGTCCCTTCTAACCCTGACTGATTCTATGACTTTACCAGCCTTTTGATTTGATGTTTTGATAGGTCTGTTGGGAAGACTGCTTATAGTAATACAGCACAGAAAGAGGAAAGCAGTGATTTTCTGGAAGGTACTCCAAGTACATTTTAAAAGAGAAGAGACACATGCAGGTCTGGAGAGGTACAGCATTTCAGGCACAACTCAATGTCATTCATTCCATTGACTCCTCAGCTTCTTTCAATTAATCCCTTCAAGGCAGTGGGTCACAGGAGACTTTGTGAGCCTTGGATTCAGTCTGGAGCAGCTCAATGGGCTACTGTAATTTACAGCTTTGCTCAACAGTTTTTAGTGCACTTTCCCCAGCTCCACCTTATTCTGTATCACGAGTCTATGCCAACACCTTTAGAGGGAGGACAGTGTTAGTTCAGGCTGCTCCTCATTGCTTCACAGAAGCAGTAGAAAGCAGTTTTAGGGTGTGCTAGAATTCCCATCAACACTTTACTGTTCAGCTCCACTGCAAACCATACTTCCTTGCCTCCCCTGCAGCACTGGGGCTTTCTGTTTATTTTGTAAGCAGATGAGAGATGAGTACAGGAATATTTGCTCCCTCTTGTCTATTCATTTAACCTTTGCAGGTGGGAACTAGGAACACCACCACTGGATGACATCACATGGCTCAAGCTGTTTTATACTCAGTATACTCTATCAGCATCACAAAACCAAATCTTTTCTAGCCTAGAGTGATATTAGAGATCACAGCATGTTTTGCTCTCTATGGTAGCTGTTGCCTTCCACTGAATGCATTTCAGGCACGGACGGGACTTTTATACAAACTCTGGCTATCCTTAGTTAGCCATGTAGCTTTATTTCAGTGTATTTCACTCTTGGTCAACACCTTTGTGGGTGCCATGGACAGAGGCACTGAGTGCAGCCTCAGCAAGTTTGCTGCCCACACCAAGCTGTGTGGTGCAGCAGCCAGGCTGGAGGGCAGGGATCCATCCAGAGGGACCTGGACAGGCTGCAGAGGTGGGCACAAGCCAAGCTCAGGAGGTTCAACAAGACCAAGTGCAAGGTCCTGCAGCTGGGTGGAGGCAATGCCAAGCACACATGCAGGCTGAGCAGTGAGTGGCTGGAGAGCAGCCCTGAGGAGAGGGACTTGGGGGGGTGCTGGTGGATGAGAAGCTCAACAGGAGCCAGCAGTGTGCACTTGCAGCCCAGAAAGCCAAGCAGAGCCTGGGCTGCAGCAGCAGAAGTGTGGCCAGCAGGGCCAGGGAGGTGATTCTCCCCCTCTACTGCACTCTCCTGAGACTCAGCTGGAGTACTGCATCCAGTTCTGAGGATCCCATTACAAGAAGGATGTGGAGATGCTGGAGCATGTCCAGAGAAGGGCCAGGAGGATGCTGAGAGGGCTGCAGCAGCTCTGCTGTGAGCACAGACTGAAAGAGCTGGGGCTGTGCAGCCTGCAGAAGAGGAGGCTCCCAGGTGACCTTCTTGTGGCCTTCCAGCATCTGAAAGGGGGCTACAAAAAAGCTGGGGAGGGACTTTTTAGGCTGTCAGGGAGTGACAGGACTGCAGGGAATGGAGCAAAGTTGGAGGTGGGGAGATTCAGACTGGATGTGAGGAGCCTGGAATGGGTTGCCCTGGGAGGTGTTTGAGGCCCATGGCTGGAGGTGTTTAAGGCCAGGCTGGATGAGGCTGTGGCCAGCCTGCTCTAGGATAGGGTGTCCCTGGGCAAGGCAGAGGGGTCAGTCCTTGTGGTCCCTTCCAACCCTGACTGATTCTATGTGTAACAGTCAGTAGATGTGAACGCAGTAACAGGAAAGCTGCAGATGAATTTTCATCCCTCCACCTGCACAAGGCAGGTGCACAGGTCTGTACAGTATTAGGGCAGTCACTGACACTGCACAGAAGCCTGACAACCAAACCAATAAGGAATCACAGAACAGTTTGGGTCTCAAGGGCCTCTTAAGAGTCACCTAGACCAAACTTCCTGCAGTAAGCATGGGCATCTTTAATGAAATCAGATTGCTCAGAGCCTCATCCATCTTGACTTTGAATGTCTCCAGGGATGGGACTTCTACCACCTCTCTGGGCAATCTTTTTCAGCATTTCACCACACCCATCAGAAGTATTTTCTTCCTTATATCTAGTCTAAACTTCCTCTCTTTTAGTTTAAGGCTGTTCCCACTTGCCCTGCTGCAACAGGCCCTTCTAAAAAGATTGTCTTTCCTATGAGCCTCTCTGTTAAGCACTGAGATAATGTCTCCACAGAGCTTTCTCTTCTTCAGGGTGAACAATCCCAACTCTCTCAGCTTTAATTCACAGGACAGGTGTGCCAGCCCTATGATCATCTTTGTGGCCATTGATTTTTCATGGAGTCATAGAATGGTTTAGGTTGGAAGGGACCTCAAAGCTCAGCCAGATCCAACCCCCTGTCATAGGCAGGGACACTTCCCACTAGAACAGGTCACTCAAGGGCTCATCCAACCTGGCCTCAAACACCTCCCTGGGTAACCTGTGCCAGTGTCTCACCACCCTCACTGCAAAGAACACTTTCCTAACATCCAGTTTCAACCCCCCCTCTGCCAGTTTAAACCCATTCCTCCTCATCCTGTCATTACAAGATCTTGTCAACAGTCCCTCCCCAGCCCTCCTGTAGGTCCCCTTCAGACACTGGAAGGCCATTCCAAGGTCTCCCCAAAGCCTTCTCTTCTCCAAGCTGCAGAGCCACAACTCTCTCAGCCTGTCCTCAGAGCAGAGCTGCTGTAGCCCTCTGAGCACCTTTGTGGCCTCCTCTGGACTGGCTCAAACAGTTCCATGTCCTTCTTGTGCTGGGGGCTCCAGAACTGCCATGCCCCAACTCCGGTAGCCTGTCCTCATTGCAGAGCCCGCTAAAACAGGTCAATCAATGCCTCATTCAACCTGGCCTTGCACACCTCCAGGGAGGGAGCAGCCACAACCTTCCTGGGCAATCAATACTATTTACCAACAGCTTTTACTAAATGAGAAAACTGTTACGAGAGCAGGAACAAAGGCAGCACTGACAGCACTACTCACTGCAGCTAAGGCCTATTTAGCGGACACCATGCCTTTGGTGATCTCAGTGCGTCTGCTGCACCACACATGCCTTTTGTGTTTCTCACAACCAAAAATCAGTTACCATCCTCTGCAAAACAGACTAAAATACTCCAGAAAACAAAACTGCCAGCTGCTGAAACAAAGGCCATCTCATGTCACCATGAGTTTTCACTTCCCTGCAAGCGAGGGCTCGGAAATGTATGAAAGAACAAGTGACAATCCACAGCTGTGACTTGTATGTGCTACTGGACATGGATTAACATTTCCTTTAGGTAGCTTTCATATACTGAATTGCATCTGCAACCTTTGCAGTCTAACCTGCAATTCAGCCAGTAAGTGATGGCTAATATTTCAAACGCATCAGTAGCTTCACCCCCTCTTAGAATCATAGAATCAAGCAGGTTGGAAGAGATCTCCAAAATCAACCAGTCCAACCTAGCACTGAACCCTATCCAATCAACTAGACCATCACAGTATCAGCAAGGTTGGAAGAGACCTCACAGATCATCAAGTCCAACCCTTTACCACAGAGCCCAAGGCTAGACCATGGCACCAAGTGCCAAGTCCAATCTTGCCTTGAACAGCTCCAGGGACAGCGACTCCACCACCTCCCCAGGCAGCCCATTCCAGTGTCCAATGACTCTCTCAGTGAAGAACTTTCTCCTCACCTCCAGCCTAAATCTCCCCTGGTGCAGCCTGAGGCTGTGTCCTCTTGTTCTGGTGCTGGCCACCTGAGAGAAGAGAGCAACCTCCTCCTGGCTACAACCACCCCTCAGGTAGTTATAGACAGCAACAAGGTCACCCCTGAGCCTCCTCTTCTCCAGGCTAACCAATCCCAGCTCCCTCAGCCTCTCCTCATAGGGCTGTGCTCGAGGCCTCTCACCAGCCTCGTCGCCCTTCTCTGGACACGCTCAAGCATCTCAATGTCCCTCCTAAACTGGGGGGCCCAGAACTGAACACAGTACTCAAGGTGTGGTCTAACCAGTGCAGAGTACAGGGGCAGAATGACCTCCCTGCTCCTGCTGACCACACCATTCCTGATGCACCATGGCACTAAGTGCCCCAGCCAGGCTTTGCTTCAACACCTCCAGGCACAGCAACTCCACCACCTCCCTGGGCAGCCCATTCCAATGCCAATCACTCTCTCTGACAACAACTTCCTCCTAACATCCAGCCTAGACCTGCCCTGGCACAGCTTGAGGCTGTGTCCCCTTCTTCTGGTGCTGATTGCCTGGAAGAAGAGCCCAACCCCACCTGGCTACAATCTCCTTTCAGGTAGCTTTAGACAGCAATGAGCTCTGCCCTGAGCCTCCTCTTCTGCAGGCTGCACACCCCCAGATCCGTCAGCCTCTCCTCACAGGGCTGTGCTCCAGGCCTCTCCCCAGCCTTGCTGCCCTTCTCTGGACACCTTCCAGCATCTCAACATCTCTTTTGAATTGTCGAGCCCAGAACTGGACACATCACTCAAGGTGTGGCCTGACCAGTGTTGAGTACAGGGGCAGAAGAATCTCCCTTGTTCTGCTGGCCACACTGTTCCTGAGCCAGCCCAGGATGCCATTGGCTCTGCTGCTCACCTGTGCACACTGCTGCCTCATCTTCAGCTACTGTCTACCAGCACCCCCACGCCCCTCTCTGCCTGGCTTCTCTCCAGCCACTGTCCCCAGCCTGTAGTGCTGCTTGGGGTTGTTGTGGCTGTGTTTTTTAAGCTACTCTAACCTCCATCTAACTCCAGTAACATAAAACCCCTCAGGCAGGCACTACTGAGAGACGCATAATCAAATCTTGAGAGTTCGTAACAAGAAGTTGGAAAAGATTACCTAACAGTGAAGGGTCTCTGTGCCTACAAATTCAATTTACCCAGAGTCTAACTGTGACACAGCTCCTTCGGGAAACCTAAGACCACAAATAGAGACATACCCACGTACATGCTGTACCTACAGGCTCAGAGCTCTTTGCCCCAGATCTGGATCATGTCAGAAGGCTTGTACAGGCACGATGCTTCAGACCGCTACCTTTCCACTCCCTCTGTCCCAGGCTGAGCCAGAATTGGAATCACCTGCCTTGTGGCATAACAGCTGGAGAAGAGCAATGCCAGCACAACTGTTCCCTTCACCTTTCCCCTCAAAACAGGGCATCACATTTAGATTTAGGCTAAAGAATGCAGCAAAGTTATGTTTGTCCCTTACTGGAACTGTTACTCTGCTTTCACAGGATCACAGTGTGATGGTTTGGGTGCTCCCTGCCCTCCTACACTTAAGCAAATTACCCAGACTAGGCACAGCTGAGCTGGAAATTGAAGAATGAAGCTTTATATTCACAGCTTAGCACAAGATCCAAGCAGGTATTTACAATCTATACAGCTATAGACAGAGATAGACAAGGTAAAAAGTAATGCAAAAACACAACAGCCCTGCCAGAAACCAGAGTCCCCAGGAGGGGCTCCCAACCACCCTTCCACCTTCTCCCCACCCCTCTACCTTACCTCAGACTTGGCCTTACACTCAAGGTGAGTTTGAAGGGTTGGTGAGAGGGTCAGGAAGCAGAAGGATTAGTCACACAGACAGCAGGGTAGGTTAGAGAGAAGTACAACCCCAAAGACAGAGAGCAAACAACTGCCTTATCTATGTTTGTGTTCTTGTTCTTATCCATCTCAGTAAGTCTATGAGAGCAGAAGGCATCTCCATCGCTTCCTTTGCACAGCCTAGCATCTAATTCTTCTCACCAAAACATCCTAGCTAGGCTCAAACTAGCACACACAGGATCACAGAACTTTAGAGATTGGAAGAGACCTCCAGAGATCACCAGGTCCAACCTCCCTGCCAAGGCAGGATCCCCTAGAGTAGTTTGCACAGGAACGCATCCAGGTGGGTTTTCAAAGCTAAGCTGCACGTCCAGTGGGCTGAAGCATGTGGCAGTGTTTCAGTATCACATCATCTCCAGAAAGCAAAGCAAGTTTAATCACTGGCCAGTGATGCTGGACCAGGCATTCTTACTTCATATATACTCTAAATTCATTCTCTCCAAAAGCAATGCTGCAACCTCACTAACTTAGCATCAATGAAACCAACTAACTCCTGCTTCTGGAAGCAACACCACAGGCAAGTTCAGTCTGCCCAATGTGGCAAAAGAGAAATACAATGAGGAGGTGATCTATGGCCTCTTCTGCCAGGCAACCAGCAATAGAACAAGGGGACAGAGTCTCAAGTTCTGCCAGGGTAGGAATAGGCTGGATGTTAGGAGGAAGTTCTTCACAGAGAGAGTGATTGGCATTGGAATGGGCTGCCCAGGGAGGTGATGGAGGCACCATCCCTGGGGGTCTTCAAGAAAAGTCTGGATGAGGCACTCGGTGCCATGGTCTAGTTGACTGGATGGGGCTGGGTGCTAGGTTGGACTGGATGATCTTGGAGGTCTCTTCCAACCTGGTTGATTCTATCCCACACAGCAAAACCAGGTAACTGCTGTTTTTCCACCTCATCTGGAGCTACCTACCCTACCCTGGGCATAAAATCAAAGGTCTGATTACATTACATGTCCAGAGAAGGGCAATGGAGCTGGTCTGGTGAGGGGCCTGGAGCACAGTCCTATGAGGAGAGGCTGAGGGAGCTGGGGATTCCTGGACAGTTGTTTTCTTTACCTGTATCTACAACTGGTAGCCAGTGTTAATTGAAGCAGAAACTAACTTCAGACTAGGTACTCAATAATATTAACATCCTAATGCCTTTGAGGAATGCAGGATGGCAATAATTACAGGTAAGACCTACATTCATACAGGCAGTTATTGAAATTATACATCCATATGAGAAACCACAACAAACACACACAGATACATATATATATATATGAGAGCTTCTCAAAACAACAAAAACTTGAAGATTATTAAAAGCTACCCATGGCACAGCAATGTGCCCTTGGGGGCCAAGAAGGCCAATTGGATCCTGGGACATATTAGGAGGAGTGTGTCCAGCAGATCAAGGGAGGTTCTTCTCCCTCTCTACTCTGCCCTGCTGAGACCTCAGCTTGAATCCTGTGTTCAGTTTTGGGCTCCCCAGTTGAAGAGGGACAGGGATCTGCTGGAGAGAGTCCAGTAGAGGGCTAGGAGGATTATGAGGGGACTGAAGGGCATGGATTATGGGGAGAGGCTGAGGGACCTGGGGCTGCTTAGTCTGGAGAAGAGAAGACTGAGAGGAGATTTGATCAATGTTTATAAGTATCTGAGGGCTGGCCGGGAATGGGGGGCTAGGCTCTGCTCACTGGGATAGGACAAGGAGCAATGGGTGTAAGTTGCAGCACAGGAGGTTCCAGCTCAACACAAGGGGGAACTTCTTTCCTGTAAGGGTCCCAGAGCACTGGCACAGGCTCTCCAGGGAGGTTGTGGAGTCTCCTTCTCTGGAGCCCTTCAAGGCCTGTCTGGATGTGTTCCTCTGTGATCTGTGTTAATATTGTCCTGCTGTGGCAGGAGGGTTGGGCTGGATGATCTCCTTGGGTCCCTTCCAACCGCTAACATCCTGTGAGCCTGGGATCCTGTGCCCTTGCATGGTATTTTTCAGCAGATTCTTCAAAATGCTGCATTCAGCTCTTGGATCTCAAAAAAGCTAAGAGAGGGATTATTCCACACATTTTACAGACCAGGATTTTGGGAGACTATGCCAGAATTAAAGGGCATCAGTATCTGATGGGTCCTAATAAACTGCAATAAAAAGGCAGCTAAAAGAGCAGAAGAATGGTTAACAAACAAAACAACTGTAGGGACACACTGTCTGATTCTGAGGGGGAATTTTGCAGGGAAATGTAAGAGCTACAAATACATCATTCCCCAATGTCCACACACACCTCCCTTTCTTCCTCAGAAGGCATCACAAGACAGAAGAATACTCTTATCTGTCTCCCAGAAAGAAAATGGAAGACAGAAGCATAGAGAGCAAGCAGATCCTGGGCTGCATCAAGAGAAGTGTGGGCAGCAGGGCAAGGGAAATGATCCTGCCTCTCTGCTCTGCACTGGTGAGACCCCACTTGGAGCACTGCATCCAGTTCTGGAGCCTCTGATACAAGAGGGATATGGATGTGCTGGAGGGTGTCCAGAGAAGGGCCACAAAGATGATAGAATAGAATCAACCAGGTTGGAAGAGAGCTCCAAAATCAACCAGTCCAACCTAGCACCCAGCCCTAGACAAGCAACCAGACCATGGCACTAAGTGCCCCAGCCAGGCTTGGCTTCAACACCTCCAGGCACGGCGACTCCACCACCTCCCTGGGCAGCCCATTCCAATGCCAATCACTCTCTCTGACAACAACTTCCTCCAAACATCCAGCCTAGACCTCCCCTGGCACAGCTTGAGACTGTGTCCCCTTCTTCTGTTGCTGCTTGCCTGGCAGCAGAGCCCAACCCCACCTGGCTACAGCTTCCCTTCAGGGAGCTTCAGACAGCAATGAGGTCTGCCCTGAGCCTCCTCTTCTGCAGGCTGCACACCCTCAGCTCCTTCAGCCTCTCCTCACAGGGCTGTACTCCAGGCCCCTCCCCAGCCTCGTTGCCCTTCTCTGGATATATTTCAGTATCCAGAATGGGTACTCTGTGATAACTCATGGAGGGTTGGAGCACCTCTGCTATGGGGAGAGACTGAGGGAGTTTGGGCTGTTGGGTTTGGAGGCAGGCGGGCAGGCAGCGGGTTACTGAAGGAGCACAGAAAAGAAAGATGAAGTCTAAAGCACTTCTGCCCAAAAGTAAAGTTAGAACCTTGTGGTTTTTATAGAGGGCTGACATCTCCCAGCCCACAGCCACTTACAATAAACAGTGAAAGATTTAAATCTGTTTTCCAACACATAACTGCATCTTAGAAAACGAACATTCAGCCTAACGCAGCTGATGGACACCAAAATAAACTGCAGTCAACATGCAAGAAGGAAATTTAGAGAGCTGTGTGGAAACTGGGAAAGCAAACAAACAAAGACATGAACCCAAACAAATTCCTGAAGCATGTCTAAGGCAAGTAAACAAAGAGTCTGCTGGAAAGGAGAAAGAGGAGAAGGACTAATTAGAGAAACAATACGATTGGGTTAAATAAGTGCTCAACGAAAAAACCTTACACAAACACTTCTCCTGATCCCACAGCTATTTTGACAGAACTCAGATGAGCCATTGCCAGGAGCAAGGGAACCAGAAAGATACTGGAGTGGCGAAGTTCAGGAGAAATGCATTGAGAGGATTGCCTGGAACACATCTCAAATATCTGACAAACTTAAGTGGCTGAAGTACAAGTGATGTTGTTCAGGCCTGGAGATGAGGTCACAGAATCACAGCAACATGCAGGCTGGCAAAGCCCCTCAGGGTCACCAAGTCCAACCTAGAACCCTCCTCTACAAGATTCACCTTCAACCATAAACCTAATGCAGGATGGCAAAGCCCCTCAGCAGCACCAAGTCCAACCTAGAACTCTACTCTACAAGATTCATCTTAAACCATAGCCCTAAGCACCACAGCCAAACCACCCTGAAACACAGCCAGCATGGGTGGCTCCACCACCTCCCTGAGCAGCTCATTCCACTCCCTGACCACTCCCTCTGTGAAAAACTTTTTCCTCATGTCCAATCTAAACCTCCCCAGCCTCAGCTTGAGGTCATTCCCCCTTCTTCTCTCTCCAATTACCTGTGAGCAGAGCCCAGCAGCAGCCTCTCCATAATGTCAGGTAACTGCAGACAACAACAAGGTCTCTCCTCCTCAAACTAAACAGCCTTTGATGGTTTGGGAGTTACCCACCCAACGAAATCACCCAGACGAGACTCAGCTGGCTGGGAGTTAAGGAATGAAGCTTTCTATTCACAGCTTAGCACAAGACACAAGCAGGTGGTTACAATCTATTGCAATTATTTAAGTTATACACAAGTTAAAGGTAATAGAGAAACACAACAGCCCTCCCAGAAATCAGAGTCTCCAAACACCCTTCCCCCTTCTTTTCACCCCTCTACCTTAGCCCAGAGTCTGCCTTACATGCAAGGTGAGCTGGAAGGACTGGCAAGGGGGGTTAGAAGCAGAATGATTAGTTGGGTTACACAGATCCAAACAGAGCAGCAGAAGCCCAGAGAGAAAACACAGACACCAACTCCAACAGATAGAGACTCTCTTATCTGTGTTTGTGTCCTTGCTTTTATCCATCTCAGCAAGCCTATGAGTGCAGCAGACATCACCATTGTTTCCCTTTCACAGCCTAGCATCTAATTCCTCTCATTAAAATATTCCAATTATCACAGTATCATCAGGGTTGGAAGAGACCTCACAGATCAAGTCCAACCCTTTACCACAGAGCTCAAGGCTAGACCATGGCACCAATTAGTCTCCAACCAGTGCACAGCTCCAGCTGAGATGCCAGGTATCCAGGAGTTAATCACTTTTCCTCTTAGTTTGGGTTTGAGCAGACAGAAAGCTGCTCTACTCCTTCCCAAAGGATGCTCCACACTGCATTGAAAGTTTAAATGGAAATGCTATTTACTAATACATACAGAACACACTCAGGCAAAAAAGAATACATACACAAATCAGGCCCAACTCTCCACCTGGGCCTACCAGGCTAAGACCTTCCAGAACCTTCCAAAAACCTTCCCCTACTCAACCTCAGCAGGCCCCAGGAGCAGGCCAAACTGCTCCCCCCACTCCCGCCACAGGTCTCAACAAGCCCTGGGGCATACCTGGACATTGGCTGCCAGCCAAGGCCAGGAGAAGGCACCCAGCAAAAGAGCGAGGGGACACAGTCTCAAGCTGTGCGAGGGGAGATATAGGCTGGACTGGTCTATGATTCTATGATTCTGTGGTCCTATGAAGTTCTTCACGGAGGGATTGACTGGCATCAGAATGGGCTGCCCAGGGAGGTGGTGGAGTCACCATCCCTGGAGCTCACAGAGCCATAGAATCAAGCAGGTTGGAAGAGACCTCTAAGATGATCCAGTCCAACCTAGCACCCAGCCCTAGCCAATCAACTAGATCATGGCACTAAGGTTGGACTGGATGAACTTGGAAGTCTCTTCCAACCTGGTTGATTCTGTGATCCTGTGGTTCTCCTCCACACACTGAAGATGATGGTGCACACGGAGAGGAGAGGAGAGGAGAGGAGAGGAGAGGAGAGGAGAGGAGAGGAGAGGAGAGGAGAGGAGAGGAGAGGAGAGGAGAGGAGAGGAGAGGAGAGGAGAGGAGAGGAGAGGAGAGGAGAGGAGAGGAGAGGAGAGGAGAGGAGAGGAGAGGAGAGGAGAGGAGAGGAGAGGAGAGGAGAGGAGAGGAGAGGAGAGGAGAGGAGAGGAGAGGAGAGGAGAGGAGAGGAGAGGAGAGGAGAGGAGAGGAGAGGAGAGGAGAGGAGAGGAGAGGAGAGGAGAGGAGAGAGAAGAGCCAGAGAATTGGCTGTGCACTCCCTTAAATAGAGAGATACAGGAACATGGAGCAGAATAACAGATTACAATATCCTGGGGCTCTCTCTGCTCTCTGGAGGACATTCTTTATGGTTATGCCAATTAACTCCTAATTTCCCTTAACCTGCAACACTCCTCCTTCAGAACATGGAGGATCTGTATACAGAATCATTACATGCGAACATCTTACATTGAAATCCATGCAGTGGATTATTGCAAAGGTCACTTGTGTCAGCTGGAAACAACAGCGTTAGCATTTCAGGTTTTGCCACTTCTGTCTGTAGGCTATTTCCAGCCACTGCAGATACCAAACACTGTCTGCATATGAAGCAATTGTTCATTAAAACCATTTTAGACACATTTCCAAAATAAGAAAACACACATTGCTGGCACAACATTTGCTCCTGTCTTGCCTTGGGGACACCTTTATAGAACCATAGAATCAAGCAGGTTGGAAGAGACCTCCAAAATCAACCAGTCCAACCTAGCACCCAGCCCTAGACAATTAAACAGGGCATGGCACTGAATGTCTCATCCAGCCTCCTCTTAAATAGCTCCAGGGATGTGACTCCATCACCTCCCTGGGCAGCCCATTCCAATGCCAATCACTCTCTCTGACAACAACTTCCTCCTAACATCCAGCCTAGACCTCCCCTGCCACAACCTGAGGCTATGTCCCCTTCTTCTGTTGCTGGGTGCCTGGCAGAAGAGACCAACTCCACCTGGCTACAGCCTCCCTTCAGGGAGTTGCAGACAGCAATGAGGTCTGCCCTGAGCCTCCTCTGCTGCAGGCTGCACACCCCCAGCTCCCTCAGCCTCTCCTCACAGGGCTGTGCTCCAGGCCCCTCTCCAGCCTTGCTGCCCTTCTCTGGACACCTCCCAGCACTTCAACATCTCTCTTGAATTGAGGGACAGAGAATTCAAGGTGTGGCCTGACCAGTGTTGTGTACAGGTTCAGAAGGACTGCCCTTTTCCTGCTGGCCACACTATTCCTGATACAGCCCAGGATGCCATTGGCTCTCCTGCCCACCTGGGCACACTGCTGCCTCATCTTCAGCTACCCTCTACCAGCACCCCCAGGTCCCTCTCTGCCTGGCTGCTCTCAGCCACTCTGTCCCCAGCCTGCAGTGCTGCTTGGGGTTGTTGTGGCCAAAGCATAGAACCCTGCACTTAGCATTGTCTCATCCCACTGGCCCCTGCCCACCCATCATCCAGCCTATCTAGTAGGATGCCTATTTGTCCTATTTATTTTCAGTGGTATCATCTGGAGCTGTTGATGACCTCAAATGTTTTAACTTTTCCCAGGCAGATGCAGAGGAGAAAGCCAAAGAGTTGCTAAACAGACCACAAGACATCAAATTCAATCCACAACTGCGTCCTTCCCATTCCCCAACCCTCAAGATACATCTGTCACACTCTCTCTCATTTTTGTTGAAAAAATCCTAGTCATGATTTATAATTCATTTCCCAAGGAGTTTTTTACCCCCAAAATGATGGCAAAACTGCTCAGGACAACACATTTCATGGCATTAGGTTTACACAAAGGAACAGTGTGGCCAGTAAGACAAGGGAGGTTCTTCTGTCTCTGGACTCAGCACTGCTCAGGCCACACCTTGAGTGCTGTGTCCAGTTCTGGGCCCCTCAATTCAAGAGAGATGTTGAGGTGCTGGAAGGTGTCCAGAGAAGGGCAGCAAGGCCGGGGAGGGGCCTGGAGCACAGCCCTGTGAGGAGAGGCTGAGGCAGCTGGGGGTGTGCAGCCTGCAGAAGAGGAGGCTCAGGGCAGACCTCGTTGCTGTCTGCAGCTACCTGAAGGGAGGCTGTAGCCAGGTGGGGTTGGGCTCTTCTGCCAGGCACTCAGCAACAGAACAAGAGGACACAGTCTCCAAGTTATGCCAGGGGAGATCTAGGCTGGATGTTAGGAGGAAGTTGTTGTCAGAGAGAGTGATTGGCATTGGAATGGGCTGCCCAGGGAGGTGGTGGAGTCACTGTGCATGGAGGTGTTGAAGCCAAGCCTGGCTGGGGCACTTAGTGCCATGGTCTGGTTGACTGGCTAGGGCTGGGTGCTAGGTTGGACTGGATGAGCTTGGAGGTCTCTTCCAATCTGGTTGATTCTGTTCTATCATCCTCTTGACCCTTCTCTGGACACCCTCCATCATATTCATACCCCTCTTGTACCAGAGGCTTCATAACTGGATGCAGTGCTGTAAGTGGCGTCTCACCAGTGCAGAGCAGAGAGGCAGGATCATTTCCCTTGCCCTGCTGCCCACACTTCTCTTGATGCAGCCCAGGATCTGCTTGCTCTCCATGCTTCTGTCTTCCAGGACTGAATGCTAGGTTGGACTGGATGAGCTTGGAGGTCTCTTCCAACCTGGTTGATTCTCTGATTAAATGCTTTTGTCTCTTTGCCACACTTCAGCTGGTGACTTGCAACAGCAAGGCAGCACTGAGAAAGTCTTCAGACACCTCCTTAATAAGCATTTTCTTACTCTATGGAGGAAATTGAGGAAAACTTAGTAGTGCTCTATTAACTAGAGCAGCAATTGGTCACGTCTGGCACAGATGCATCTGTTTTTCTCTCAAACTTAATCGACAAAGTTGAGCATGCCAAGAAACCAATTTCCAGTGAAGTTATTCTGCCACCTGCTGTTGCTTTTATGGATATCCTGGAGAGGTTGATGCAAATCTCTTCAATTAAATAAATACAACCAAAACAACTAATAAAAAGGGAAGGAAGATTCCTTATTGGAGGGGGGGGGGGGGGGAACATGAAGTATAAACCATTAATAAATGAGAATGTTTTTTTCTCTTGTTGAATTCTCAAGCATGTGACCTAAAAGATGATTATTGCCAAGGTAGAGGAGGGCAGGGGTGAGGAGGAGAGTGAGAGGGGAAAGTCTGGGGGTGGTGGTGATTAAATATATATTCTAACCTTACAAAACCTCCTAAAACTGAGCATTTTCACCAATCTATTCAAATTCACATAGGAAAAAATGCCTAAGATATTTTTACTCTAAAAATTCTGATCCTCTCACACCTTCAGTTCTAGTAGTAGTAAATACAACTGAGGATCTTGCAGTGGTGTGACCAGCAGGAGCAGGGAGCTGTTCATGTCCCTGTACTTAGCACTGGTGAGCCCACACCGGGAGTACTGTGTCCAGTTTTGGTCACCACGGTACAGGAGGGACATTGAGGTGCTGGAGTGGTGCAGAGAAAGGTTACAAGGCTGGGGAGAGGTCTGGCAAACATGGCCTGTGAGGAGCGGCTGAGGGAGCTGGGGGTGTTTAGTCTGGAGAAGAGGAGGCTGAGAGGGGACCTTTTTGCCCTCCACAGCTACCTAAAAGGAGGTTGTAGTGAGGCTGGAGCTGGTCTCTTCTCCCCAGTTACTAATGCTAGGACAAGGGGAAATGGCCTCAAGTTGCATCAGGGCAGGTTTAGGTTGGACGTTGGAGGAAGTTCTTTCCTGAGCAGATGATCAGGCACTGGAACAGGCTGCCCAGGGAGGTGGTGGAGTCACCATGCCTGGAGGTGTTTAAAAGGAGAGTGGCTGTGGTGCTTGAGGCTATGGTCTGGTGCTGAAGGCTGCTGGGATGAAGGTTGGACTGGCTGATGCTGGTGCTCCTTTCCAACCATAGTGATTGATAGTGATGAGATGTTGTGCTGAGGGCTTTGGTTTGGTCAAGGACTTGTCAGTGTGAAACTAATGATTGGACTCAGTGAGCTTGAAGGGCTTTGCCAATCTAAGAGATTCTGTGATTTAGCAAATTTGGCAGCCCTTTCCCAACAAGTCAGTGACAAGGAGGAGGTCATTCCAGCCTTGTTGCTGTCATCCATGCCAGCCAGAAGTACACAAATGCACTGCCTATTGTCAGTGCCAACCTCTCAATCTCTGCCCATGGCCAGAACTGTCTGGCAGAACTAGAGTGGCTGCATTATTTAGTGTCCTTTCCACTGCTTACTGCTTTACACATTCTTAAATCATTGTCCTCAGCATGGGGCAGGTTGCAGCAGTATCAGAACAGTTTAGGGAAGAGACTGACAAGAGTGGGACATCCAGTAAAACCACAGTGGGGAATCTGGAGGCAGGAAAGTGAGTCACAGAAAGATTCAATAACTTGAAAAATGCCTTCAGATTTTTAGTTATTGTAATTCATGAGAAATAACATTCAAAATGTTAGCCAAACTACAGGGCAGAAAAAGCTCTTCCAGGAGAAGGAAATCCCAGTACCATCCATGCAACAGTCTGCTCCATCTCTGCCCACTGTCTTACAAAGGTTTCATAGAATCATAGAATCAGTCAGGGTTGGAAGGGAACACAAGGATCAGCCAGTTACATCCCCCTTGCCATGCTCAGGGACACCCTACCCTACAGCAAGCTGCCCACAGCCTCAGCCAGCTTAGTCTTAAACACCTCCAGCCATGAGGCCTCAACCACCTCCCTGGGCAACCCATTCCAGGCTCTAACCACTCTCATGCTGAACAACTACCTCCTCATGTCCAGTCGAGTTTCCTCCTATTAACAGATCCAGGAGAGTCCAAATGGTATTGGGCTAAGCCCCACTAGCTCGTGAGACCTGAGAGGGATCAGAAGAGAGGAGAGCACAGCTAGCAGCTGTATTAAACAGATATATTTGGGCTGCTCTTAATTTAGAACACTACTAGAAGCTTGTTTCACCTTGCAAAGTTTGGCAGCTGGCCACTGTCATTTAGAATGAATATTCAGCTGTTTCTTCAGGCTCTTCAGCTCTTTGATATCCCATTGCCTCTTACACATCAGACAGGCACAGAGGCTCTTACTGCCAAGCAGCACATACATGGCAGCTTCACACTCTTTCAAATGAAACCTCCTAACAATTGTTGCTTTCCCCCTTGAAGTACAGAGATGAGTTCTCAAGACAAATTGCTCTCTGCCCCATTGTTGCTGCTTCCAGGGCAGTACATTAGCAGCCCCCACAAATGAAAGAGGATCTCACCTGTTGCAGAGAGCACCACAGAGCTGTGCTGGCTCTGCTGTGGTGGAAAAAGAGGGGAAGGAACTGTTGGCCGAGTTACACACATAGAATCAGTCAGGGTTGGAAGGGACCACAAGGAGCAGCTAGTTCCAAGCCCCCTGCCATGCCCAGGGACACCCTACCCTAGAGCAGGCTGCCCACAGCCTCAGCCAGCCTGCCCTTAATCACCTCCAGCCATGGGGCCTCAACCACCTCCCTGGGAAACCCATTCCAGGCTCTCACCACTCTCATGCTCAACAACTTCCTCCTCACATCCAGCCTGAACCTTCCCATCTCCAGCTTTGCTCCATTCCCCAAAGTCCTGTCACTCCCTGACAGCCTAAAAAGTCCCTCCACAGATTTTGTGTAGCCCCCTTCAGATCCTGGAAGGCCACAAGAAGGTCATCTGGGAGCTTCCTCTTCTGAAGACAGCACAGAGAATCACCTCCCTGGCCCTGCTGGCTACACTTCTGATGCAGCTCAGGCTCTGCTTGGCTTTCTGGGCTGCAAGTGCACACTGCTGGCTCATGTTGAGCTTCTCATCCACCAGCAGCCCCCCAAATCCCAAGCCTCAGGGCTGCTCTCCAGCCACTCACTGCACAGCCTGCATTTGTGCTTGGCATTGCCTCGATCCAGATGCTGGACCTTGCATTTGCTCTTGTTGAACCTCCTGAGCTTGGCTTGTGCCCACCTCTGCAGCCTGTCCAGCTCCCTCTGGATGGATCCCTGCCCTCCAGCCTGGCTGCTGCACCACACAGCTTGGTGTGGGCAGCAAACTTGCTGAGGCTGCACTCAGTGCCTCTGTCCATGGCACCCACAGAGATGTTGAACAAGACTGGTCCCAGGACTGATCCCTGAGAGACTCCACTTGTCCCTGGCCTGCACTTGGCCATGGAGCCATTGACAGCCACTCTTTGGGTGGGGCCATCAAGCCACTTCTGTATCCATCCAGTGCTCCACCCATCAAACCCATGTGTCACCAGCCTGGAGACCAGGATGTGGTGTGGGACCGTGTTAAAGGTCTTGCTCAGGTCCAGGTAAGTGACAACAGTTCGAGCTCAGCAGTACTTTTCCTACTTGCTTCCTTGATTTCTAGTAAGTTCTTCTCCTTGCTGAGCCTAGTGGGCAGACCTGCAACATTACTTACAATCATAGAATCATAGAATCAAGCAGGTTGGAAGAGACCTCCAAAATCAACCAGTCCAACCTAGCACCCAGCCCTACACAATCAACCAGACCATGGCACTAAGTGCCCCAGCCAGGCTTGGCTTCAACACCTCCAGGCACAGCAACTTCACCACCTCCCTGGGCAGCCCATTCCAATGCCAATCACACTCTCTGCCAAAAACTTCCTCCTAACATCCAGCCTAGAACTCCTCTGGCACAACTGGAGACTGTGTCCCCTTCTTCTGGTGCTGCTTGCCTGGCAGAAGAGCCCAACCCCACCTGGTTATAGCCTCCCTTCAGGGAGCTGTAGATGGCAATGATGTCTGCCCTGAGCCTCCTCTTCTGCAGGCTGCACACCCCCAGCTCCCTCAGCCTCTCCTCACAGGGCTGTGCTCCAGGCCTCTCTCCAGCCTTGCTGCCCTTCTCTGGACACCTTCCAGTACCTCAACATCTCTCTTGAATTGAGGGGCCCAGAACTGGACACAGCACTTAGAGCTTTTCATTTCAGAACGAAATTTATACACCACAGCAAGGAGGTTTTATTTAGAGCTTGGGGCATTTATTTGTACCCACCAACTTTGACCTTCAGCTGTATCTATGTGCTAGGTATTATTAAGGTTTATATCTTGAAGCAGAATAGCAAAAGTGATAAAGCCTCAAGCAAAGAAAACCTGTAGCAGAGCTAGATTCCAATACAGATCTTGGCCTGTGTTTCCTCTGTAATCAGTACTAAATAAACCTTAAAATAAATCCCAAATACAAACACATGAATGCATAAAAAAGGGGAAAAAATTAAGAAGTGTTTTTACTAGGTCTGGTTTCAGAGGTCTGTTTTCTGTACTAAAATGGAAGGTCATCCTGTACAAACTCAGTATTTTTCCTGCTCTTGAATTTTGTTATCCTTCTACTGCAGTCTATATGCAGTTTGTTACATTAAGGATTTATGCAGATGTTTTCGTTTTCACAGTAAGCTAATTTCCTTGTCTCTGCAACAGATGTAAGCCAGCTAGTGTTTCAGAGAGTCAGAGAATGGGTTAGGTTGCAAGGGACCTCAAAGCTCAGCCAGTTCCAATCCCCTGTCATAGACAGGGACACCTCCCACTAGAACAGGTCACTCAAAGCTTCATCCAACCTGGCACTGAACACCGCCAGGGAGGTTGTGGAGCACAGAAACACAGAATGTGATCACAGATCACATTCTGTGCTTCTGTGCTCCACAACCTCCCTGGGCAACCTGTGCCAGTGTCTCACCACCCTCATTGAAAACAACTTCTTCCTAACATCTGCTCTAAATCTCCCCTCTGCCCCTTTAAACCCATCCCTCCTCATCCTGTCACTACAAGACTTTGTCAATAGTCCCTCCCCAGCCTTCCTGTAGCCCCCTTCAGATACTGGAAGGCCACTCCAAGCTCTCCTGGAAGCCTTCTTTTCTCCAGGCTGCAAAGCCCCAACTCTCAGCCTGTCCTCAAGCTCTCCTGGAAGCCTTCTCTTCTCCAGGCTGCAAAGCCCCAACTCTCCACCTGTCCTTATAGCAGAGCTGCTGCAGCCCTCTGAGCATCCTTGTGGCCTCCTCTGGACTCTCTCCAACGTTTCCATGTCCTTTTTGTGATCTTCGATCACATTCTGTGATTCTGTGCTCCACAACCTCCCTAGAGGTGTTCAAGGCCAGGTTGAATGAGGCTTTGAGTGACCTGTTCTAGCGGGAGATGTCCCTGCCTGTGATGGAGGGGTTGGAACTGGCTGAGCTTTGAGGTCCCTTCCAACCTAAACCATTCTATGATTCTATGACTTGATGATCATATCTATTGTGTAATTTCTTATATACAGACAAGTTGTATGATGCTGTTTCAAGTAGTGTACACCAGCAAGAAATTACTTACAGTGCTGCTGAACTTCATGCCTCACTGTGGCCAAGCTGTTACACTACAATACAGTGCAACAGACATGAAGAGAAAGCAAAGCTTCTTCTGCCAATTTGGAAAACAATTTTAGGGAGGAAAAGAGAGATGTTGTTTCAGAATTTACCTGCAACACCTAGGTCTCGATGCAAAAGTACACAGAGTGTTTTGGAGAGCAGATGTTGAAAACATGGGTTTGCATCTCAACTGATCAAACACACTTTTCATCAGTAATCCTGCACTCCACAACACCAGCTCAGAACAGATTCATAGGGAAGAATGCCTCTAACCAAACTCCCAGGAAAAGCTGCTGGAGCACAGATCTGTTACCCAGGCACTCACCCTTCCCAGGAGAGCATTTGCCCATCCATTTACTGTCCAGACTCAAATTTACTTAATTTATGACTTGTGCCAAAAGCTGCAGCCCAAGGTGGCGTAGCTACGTCACTCGGATATGATCTACCTCTCGCTAAAGAGAAAGTAGATGGAGTCAGCTATTAACAAACACATCTTGCAGGGGCAGAAAATGGTGAAAACAAACATACATTTCATAATCCATATAAAAAAGACTCTCAATTAGCATCCTGTTTTGAATAGATGGCTGATCCACAGCAGCCCCTGCCAACAGTCTGCCAACATCCCAGCCCAGCATGCTTCAACACTTCTGGCAGCGCTTCCATTCCTCTACACATCAACAACAAGCCTATTTATTATCCAGCCTGCCTGATCTATAATGCAACACAGCCAGGACCTGAAGCTATTTCCTTAAGATTGAATGAGTCAGGACATGAAAATGATTAATCAACATAAAGAGGCTTAAAAGCTGTGAGAAAACTGCTCTAAGTAAGACTCTGTAAAGCAAGGATTGATGCATTTCAGAAAGCTGGGGCTTTCCACAGGCTGAGGAGCACTGGGATGCTTTGCTCTTTCCCTCTCACCATTGTGGTAAGAGCAGTCGACAGACAGACAATGGCCGTTTGTCTCTGATGCTACACTCAGCCTGAGAGATCTACAGGGTACAGTTATATGACCTTTTGAAGGCAAATACAATCTTGCTATGTGGTTCAGGCAGAATGGAAAGCATGTTAGTGCATTGCCAAGACCAAGCTACTGACAGGATAGGGAGGAAAATAGCACAGGAAATCAGACAGACTTACTTTTGCTGCAATAAAGAGGTACCTTGCACCAGCCTCCACTGACCTGCTGAGAGCAAGACAGCAAGCTAAGGAAGGTGACGGCACTCAACTTCTGTGCCTTCTAGAGCCTTAAGGTATTGAAAGTACAGACTGAGCAACTACCAGGAAAAACTGATGCTGTTCATCACCTTAGTGCTCTCCCATGCAAATCACACGGCAATACTGCAAGCATTGGTGGTGTAGTTTACAGTTAGTTTCTGTGCTTTACACCTCAAAGGTGCTATGGAGCATTGAATTATTTAAAGGGAACAGGCAAAGTCAACGAGTTTGAGGGCTGGAATTCAGCTACTCTCCTGCACAAACATGGATGAAGCAAAGCAGAGACAGAAGTAAACACAACTCAAAGTTATTTGCTGTCCCTCAATTAAACCCACAACATTTCTTGTCTACAATAATATGATTGCAGTAGATACAGCTCTTACTTAAAAGTCCTCCCATTTTATCTGTTGTATCTAGTTTGGAATGTAGATGTTAACGTTAACAAACATCTCTGTGTATGTATACATACATGTGTACTTTACAGGCAGCATTCCTTCCAGTTTTTAAGAGCATCACCACCGAGATTAGTGCAGGAACAGGGAAAAAATAATCTTTTCCATGATGCCTTAGAATCATAGAATCAAGCAGGTTGGAAGAGACCTCCAAGCTCATCCAGGCCAACCTAGCACCCAGCCCTGTCCAGTCAACTAGACCATGGCACTAAGTTCCCCAGCCAGGCTTGGCTTCAACACCTCCAGGCACAGCAACTCCACCACCTCCCTGGGCAGCCCATTCCAATGCCAATCATTCTCTGCCAACATCTTCCTCCTAACATCCAGCCTAGACCTCCCCAGGCACAACTTGAGACTGTGTCCCCTTGTTTTATTGCTGGTTGCCTTACCACAGAACTGCTAAACTACCTTTGGCTGTGTTCCTTCTCTGCAAATACTAAATCTTAGTATGCTGAATAAATGATGGCATTTGTAAGTTATGCCAAGCTAGTAAGGTCTAAGATCTCCAATACATTTCACATGACTACGAAAGAACAACTAGGTGGCACCTACCACCCGGCCATAACCAGTGATCCAAAGGAGTACACTTGATTGTGTTTTGACTAAGTGAATAGTGACTGCTAATATTAGACTCTTGATTTAAGCTTAAGAAAGCAAAAGGTTTTCCCTTGCCCATTCCTTCTTTGCGTCCTCTTTGTATCCTTCATATTGGCCAAAATGACTTACACTAGTCATGGTCACCTACCAATCTCTTTACAGTTACATTTGAAATGGTATGGGATCACCAGCTTAGATTCAGAACAGAACCTCCTACATCTTCCTCTTTAGAGCTCACAAAAGATGGGGAAATTCACAAGTTGATTAGGAATATTAACATGCAGCCCATAGTCTGTAACACTGGTCAATGTGGTCACTCCTAAAGAAAGGGATACTCAGTCCTCATGATGCTCAGTCCTCATATCAGTTGGGGAGGGGAGGGAAATCAGCAAGAAACCAGTGGTGATGATTTTACTTAAACTGGGCCTATATTCTTCTCTTTAATAGCTGACCTTGATGAAAGAGTCTCCTTGGAGACTTTAAGGTAGGCTGAATTTATAATGTAAGAGCTCCTGGCAGTTTTCATCACCTCAAATTATTAAGTCATTTCCATCAGTGCAGAGAGGCCGAGAAGGATGAATTCTGCACTGCTTTATTGGCTCCTGCTTCCTTTGCAAGCTGCTTGCACAGAATCACAGTGGGAAATCACTCTTCTCCCAGGATGACCCCAAATTCAACAAAGCACAATCCCAACTCCTCATTAGAGGCTGGAGGCAAGTACACACATGCATGACTTATGCCATACATATGGGAGAGTAGGGTGATAAAGCTCCCTGTCACCCCTTCCAGACTTACTCTCTCTGAACACACACACATGAGACCCACAGGAGAAGTCATAAGGTGTCCTGAGTGCCTTGCATTTTCAGTTCTGTATCACACAAATGAAAGGCAGCTTTACACCAGGATAGATGACCTTAACAAAGGCAAATGAGCAAGAAGAAATCATGGAATCACTGAATGGCAAAGGTTGGAGGGTATCTCTGGAGATCCCAACCCTCTTGCTACAGCAAAATCACCCAGAGTAAATCGCCCAGGAACACCTCTAGGCAGGTTTTGAGGCAGAGACCCCACAGCCTGTCTGGGCAGCCACTCCAGTGCTCTGCTTTAGCTAGATTTTGGACTTCCTGCTCTGTGGAGCGCTTCAAAACTTCTCTTTCAAGTCCATAACACTCACCATGATCACTGAGACCACAGGCATCCTCAGAGTGTTACAAACAATGAAGCTGCAGCACAGGTAAGGAAAAAGGGCATGGCGCTTCTTTGCAGGGGACCTCTGTAGAATAATCACAGAACCACAGAATGTCAGGGGCTGGAAGGGACCTCCAAAGCTCATCCACTTCAAGCGCCCTGCTAGAGCAGGATCTCCTAGACCAGATCGCACAGGAACACATCCAGGCAGATCTGGAGTATCTAAGCAGAGGGAGACTCCACAGCCCCCCTGGGCAGCCTGTTCCAGTGCTCTGTCACCCTCACAGGGAAAGAATTCCTCCTCATGTTTAAATGAAACTTCCTATGCCTCAGCTTCCACCCACTGCCCCTTGTGCTGTACATGAATCTCAGAACATGTGGGCTTATCTCACACACTGCTCTCTTTTTCATTCTTCCAGCAAACTGAAATCCTTCATACAGAATCATAGAATCAAGCAGGTTGGAAGAGAACTCCAACATCATCCAGGCCAACCTAGCACCCAGCCCTACACAATCAACCAGATCATGGCACTAAGTGCCCCATCCAGGCTTTGCTTCAACACTTCCAGGGACAGCGACTCCACCACCTCCCTGGGCAGCCCATTCCAATGCCAATCACTCTCTCTGTGAAAAATATCCTCCTATCATCCAGCCTAGACCTCCCATGAGCTGCTAAGCTGGAGGTGGTAATGTCACCCAGAAAAGACAGAAAGTTTGATCTTGGGAGGGGGACCTGGTAAGAGGAGCTGAAGTGAAAGGGAGGCAGAGTAGGCAGCCTGAAGTGCTACACAGATTACAACTCCCATGCTGTAAGTCAGGAGCTAGCTCAGAGGAGGCATTCTGATAGACCACAAACAGGAAGAGAGAGCTACTCTTTCCAAGTGTGTCTAGTGTCTAGTCTCTACAAGAACTGGTCACTCACCCTGGATGTCTTTAAGGGTGGTTTGGATGTGGTGCTTAGGGCTATAGTTGAAGGCGAATCTTGTAGAGCAGGGTTCTAGGTTGGAGTTGGTGACCCTGAGGAGCTTTGCCAACCCGGATGTTGCTGTGATGCTGTGAACAAGGTGACATTTCTGTGCAAACTGTCAAGGCATGCCTCACAAACACTTTTCACAACCATTTTTGTACAGCAACAGAAATATTTGTTTTCACTTGAGTCCTGTAAAGGCTTTTGGAGGCAGTTCTTGGGAAATTTTATTTGCTAGAAGTCAGCTTGGGACAAAATTTTAATGGAAAAGAGCTGATTAACTCTAACCAAAACCAACACACACAGGGCTAAAGACAATGAAATGTCATACTTGAGAACACAAAGAGTTACCAGAGTCTTCATGGGAATACTTCCCCTCTCGCTCATTGCAAGGACAGTGTGAGTAAGGCAGAAGAGGAAGGAGGTGGTCTCTTACTCTGAGCTAAACAGAGTGCAAAAGACAGGCAGGCAGACAGACAGACAGAGGGATCTGCTGCTGCAGTAAATCTTGTGTTCCTCAGTTTTTGCCATCTGGCAAGGGCTCGTGGCTCATGTGAAAGGAGTGGGTGGTCATGGTCCGGTTTGTGCAGGACATTTTTCAGGCTGATGGAAAAACAAAACAAAACGTTGCGATTGGCACCAACTGCTGCTCTCCTCAGTGGCTTTTAACAGGCAAAGAACCAAACAAAACTCAACACTAAACCTCTCCCCTCCTACAGAACCGCTGGCAATTTTCAGGAGGAGATAAAAGCAAGCTTGTGTAAGAGGGGGAAGGTTTATAATGGCTCTGCTACTCTGGTTGGGATCATGAAAGCAGAGATTTCAGCCCCAGGGACAAACAGCGACTTTACCTTTTCCACTTTGATAATTCACCATTCTAAGAATATCAACTTTGCAGCCATGAAAAACACATGAAATTTACAGCTCTAATCCTTTTTTTTCTGTGATCTGAAAACCTTCATCTGACATTATAGAAGGTTATTATCTGAGGGGTGTGGGGGGGTAGGAATAATAACATTTTTATCTTAGCACAATAGGCTCAGCAGAGGGATGGGTAAACAACTACACATAGGACACAAAAGTGGGGGGGCATTGTAGCCAGCATTAGATTTGTTTTAATAACAGCTGTGAAAAGGGAAAGCTCTTTTATGAAACTTTATAGATGAACAATAACGCTTAACAGCAGATTTTAGAATCATAGAAACATAGAATCATGGAAATATTGAATAATGGAAACACAGAAACATAGAATCATGGAAACTGAAACAGAATCATAGAAACAGAGAATCATAGAAACATAGAATCATGGAAACATAGAAACACAGAATCATAGAATCATGGAAACATAGAAACAGAGAATCATGGAAACAGAATCACAGAATCATGGAAACACAGAAGCATAGAATCATGGAAACAGAGAATCATAGAAACATAGAATCATGGAAACACAGAATCACGGAAACAGAATCATGGAAACAGATTCACAGAACCATAGAAACATAGAATCATGGAAATATAGAATCACAGTATCATAGAAACATAGAATCATGGAAACGTAGAATCATGGAAACACAGAATCATGGAAATGTAGAAACATAGAACCATGGAAATAGAATCATGGAAACAGATTCACAGAATCATAGAAACATAGAATCATGGAAATATAGAATCACAGAATCATAGAAACATAGAATCATAGAAGCATGGAAACATAGAATCACAGAATCATAGAATTATAGAAACATGGAATCACGGAAACATAGACTCATGGAAACATAGAATCACAGTACCATAGAAACATAGAATCATGGAAATGTAGAAACACAGAACCATGGAAACATAGAATCGTGGAAACATAGAATCATAGAAACATAGAATCATAGAAACACAGAATCATGGAAACACAGAATCATGGAAACAGAGAATCATAGAATCAGTCAGGGTTGGAAGGAACCACAAGGATTATCTAGTTCAAATCCCCCTGCCACGGGCAGGGACACCCTACCCTAGACCATTTTCCACATCAATTTTCCACATTACAGAATTGTGTTTCAAAGGTTACCCTGCTGAATAAAAAAAAAAAAACAACCCCCAAAACACAACAACTACAGCAAATGTGTTGTTTCCAATTTAATGTAATGCAGGCCTTTCAAGCACAAACACCTTTAAAGGAAACCATATGGCAACGGCAGACTTGCTTCCCCTTAACAACCTGGAATGCTTTCATTCTGAACTTTAAGCTAAAAAGGGTTCAGGAGTGGCTATGTACAACATTCCTTTTCATTTCAAAGAACAACACTCGTTTAGTCTACAGTGAGAGTGTGAAATGGCTCAATTAGACACTTTTAATTTGATATATCAACTTGCCGAGCAAATTTCAATCGCGTTTCAGCTGCGGTCGAGCAAATAATGCGAACCTTAACTCCCTGTTTGCTCAAATAGCACCAAGGCAACTAGAAAAAGGCAAGCTGGATTGCACTATGTTTGCAGTATCCAGGAATGAATATTGAAATGGTGTTTAGTTTTATAGATGTGCTTTGTACCTTTATCATTTGGAAGTAAAGGATTTAAACAAGTAAGTCTCGTGAGTTTCTCAGCAGCTTCCCTTTGGCAACCCAAATCGTATGTGGGAATTCTAAGGATCCAGACAAAAACACTAATCCAACTAAATCTGTAAGAGCTAAAGTCAGACAAACACATTTTTGGCTGTAATCTCTTTAAAATTTTAAACATGGGATTTTCTTTGCAATGATTGTGAAGACAGACCAAAGTGAGGATTTTGTTTATAGGTCCCAGGTCTTCAGGGCCTTCCCAGGATCCTAGAGGGAGCTTTGTAGGGGAAAAAAGGGGGATTTTCAGACTTGCTGACTTGACACAAAAGGTCATATCTATGGTCATATGGACCTGGACCTGAGCAAGGCTTTGACACAGTCCCACATCACATCCTGGTCTCCAAGCTGGTGACACAGGGGTTTGATGGGTGGAGCACTAGAGGGATAAAAAACTGGCTTGGTGGCCACACCCAAAGAGTGGCTGTCAATGGCTCCATGGCCAAGTGCAGGCCAGGGACAAGTGGATCAATCCTGGGACCAGTCTTGTTCAATATCTTTGTGGGTGCCATGGACAGAGGCACTGAGTGCAGCCTCAGCAAGTTTGCTGAGCACACCAAGCTGTGTGGTGCAGCAGCCAGGTTGGAGGGCAGGGATCCATCCAGAGGGACCTGGACAGACTGCAGAGGTGGGCACAAGCCAATCTCAGGAGGTTCAACAAGAGCAAGTGCAAGGTCCTGCATCTGGGTGGAGGCAATGCCAAGCACAAAGAGTTGGGGCTGTGCAGTCTGGAGAAGAGGAGGCTCCCAGGGGACCTTCTTGTGGCCTTCCAGGATCCGATGGAGGCTACAAAAAATCTGTGGAGGGACTTTTTAGGCTGTCAGGGAGTGATAGGACTGGGAGGGATAAAACAAAAAAGGTAGATTCAGACTGGATATTAGGAAGAAGTCCTTCAGCATAAGGGTGGTGAGAGCCTGAAAGGGGTTTCCCAGGGAGGTGGCTGAGGCCCCATGTCTGGAGGTGTTTAAGGGCAGGCTGGATGAGGCTGTGGGCAGGTATAGTGTCCCTGCCCATGGCAAGGGGGTTGGAAGTAGATGATCTTTGTGGTCTCTTCCAACCCTGACTGATTCTATGATTCTAAGATGACAATTTTTTGTCAACGTGTTTCAGCATACAGTGACTTAAAGTCATCACAGTAATTGCCTACTGAAGAATTCAGTGGTGCTTAGGGCTACAGTTAAAGGTGAACCTTGTAGAGCAGGGTTCTAAGCTGGACTTGGTGATCCTGAGGGGCTTTGCCAACCTGCACGTTGCTGTGATTCTAAACATTATAAGAAAGTCACAACTCCGGCAGCAGAACAGTTAAATTCACACAAGAAGGCAATGTCCAAATACACTCTTGCCTATCATTTAATGCAAAATCAGCCAAGGCAAGGAAGCACTAATATAAAAGTCCTGTGATTTGCTTAGCCATGCTTTCTTTTGTTCTGGCAAGGCAGCACCAAGTCTTGAATCAACAGGAAATCATCCATCTGATGATACATATCAATGATGAAGGCTTTCAGAGGACATGCCAACTATGCTGACATTTGAACAATACAGATTCTTAAGCTATGTTAGTCTGGCAACAGCAGGCAACCAGAAGACCTGGCCAAGCTGGTGGAAACCTGTCTAGGCCTGACCCACAGCAAGACAACCCTATCTTACTGCCATTTTCCCCCTAAGTGCTTTTTAGACTTCTCCAAACAAAACCAAGGCATAACCAGATTCTAAAGCCATATCTTTGATGCAGTCAGACTGCGACACCAGCAGGCACAGCAGTGCTAGCTAGGACAGAGAGAAGTGCGAGAATGGCTGAGGCCAGAGGGAGCACAAGGTACCTGTGTGGGTTGCTGGTTCAACTATGTCTACACGTGCTGAAACCAAGCCTGCAGCAGTATTGTAGGACATACCACAAATGGTTAAGTCAGGAAATCAATCTGTTAGGGTCACATCTTTCCAAAGCAAGAGATTTTCCTTTGAGGCTTACCAATTCTAAAGAGGAGGTGGGAAAGCACATTGTTAGTGTTCTAAGAGATATTTAGCTGAACTTCACGAAGAACCAGTAGGATTCACATTTCCACTACATTTTTTTTTCCTACTTACAAAAATCATTGGACCAGATTATAAGATTTTATTATAACACAGATAATAACACAACAAAGATGTTTTATTATAACAAAGATACAGCTTTAGAATTTGGTTGTAAGATTTTTTTCTTATTGGTAAACTACAAACCTAAATATTTTTTTAAATAACAACATTTATAATGGAACACTTCTTCCACTGCATTTTGATTGCCCATAGAGCTTGTCTGAAGTCATCACACTTAGCTGGTGAACACAGAATCACAGAATCATAGAATCAACCAGGTTGGAAGAGACCTCCAAGCTCATCCAGTCCAACTTAGCACCCAGCTCTAGCCAGTCAACTGTTTTTTATCCAGCACAAGTTTACAGCACAGCTATCATAAGACTGGAGAAGGTTGCGAAGAACAGAAGAAAACCAAACAAAACAAGCCAGCAAGACCAAGATGTTGAGTTTCTTGGCTACAGATAGACCCAGTGGTGGTCAGTAAAGGAAGGTCACTGAACTGTTCTCCGCTATCTATCCTGTTCTGTTTTGAAAATGACAACATTTATAATGGAACACTCTTGAACTACATTTTGGTTGCCCACAGAGCTTGTCTGAAGTCATCACACTTAGATGGTGAACATAGAATCATAGAATCAACCAAGTTGGAAGAGATCTCCAAGATCATCCAGTCCAACCTAGCACCCAGCCCCAGCCAGTCAACTATTTTTTATCCAGCACAAGTTTACAGCACAACTATCATAAAACTAGAGAAGGTTGTGAAGAGCAGAAGAAAACTCAACAAAACAAGCCAGCAAGACCAAGATGTTGAGTTTCTTGGCTATAGATAGATCCAGTGGTGGTCAGTAAAGGAACATTGTTCTAAGACATAAAGTCGTTCATACAGTAGTTAAGGAAACTGCTTGGATTAAAACACAAAGTGCTAAGAGGTGTTATACTGATACCTTCATTTCTACAGATCTTTCACCCTTCTCTACAGATCTATTCATAGGCTTCCTGTAGTTCTGTTACCACTGACATTGTCCATCAATGTAACACGGTGCTGATGCCAAGGGGAAGATTCCCATTTCAATCTGAGTTAGACCAACAGCACTATGAGTCTGTGTGGTGGGAAAAGGGAGGTGATGCTGGAAGGAGGGAGATGGAGGGGAAAAGAGGACAACCAACAGCACTATGATTCTGTGTGGTGAAATACGGGAGGTGGTGCTGAAAGGAGGGAGACAGAGAGGAAAAGAGGAAGACCAACACCACTATGAGTCTGTGTGGTGGAAAAGGGAGGTGGTGCTGAAAGGAGGGAGATGGAGAGGAAAAGAAGAAGACCAACAGCACTGTGCTTCTGTGTGGTGGAAAAAGGGAGGTGGTGCTGAAAGGAGGGAGACATAGAGGAAAAGAGGAAGACCAACAGCACTATGAGTCTGGGTGGCAGAAAAGGGGAGGTGCTGCTGAAAGGAGGGAGATGGAGGGGAAATGAAGAAGACCAACAGCACTATGATTCTGTGTGGTGGAAAAGGGGAGGTGGTCCTGAAAGGAGGGAGATGGAGAGGAAAAGAGGAAGATAGGGGGGAAGGGGGGGAGAGGAAGATGAAGAGGAAAGGAAGGAGATATCAGAAAAAGGAGGAAGATGGGGGAAACAGATGGAGAGGAAAGGAGGGAGAAGGGAGATTAAAAAATTAAAATATTAAAAATTAGAATTAGACTGTTAAAAAAAAAAAGAAAGGTAAAATGGTGTTCCTGCTCTGGCAGGAGGGTTGGATTGGATTACCTCTGAGGTCCCTTCCAACCCCTAGCATTCTGAGACTCTGCGCTGCACTGTTCCCTTGGAGGCAGACAGAGGCAGAGAGAACAAGAACAACCTTTGGAACGATAGGATAGCACTGATCTTTCCAATAAAGCTGTCCATGTACAGACATTGCAGAATTACAGCCTCAAAACTTTCTGCTAAGTAAACAGACAATTTGCAGCTGTTAACATCTGGATGGTACAGGATGACTCCTGGGTGTAGATCTATGTTCTGCAATGCCATGGAAGCACAGCAATGTCGGAGGTTAAAAGAAACTTGCTTTGCAACAGCATGCACATTACCCACCTGCCCACCACAAAAAGGCATACCCCATACATTTTATGGCACAGACAAACATAGAATCATGGAATCATCCAGGTTGGAAGAGACCTCCAAGCTCAGCCAGGCCAACCTTCACACAGTCCTAGACAATCAACCAGACCATGGCACTAAGTGCCCCAGCCAGGCTTGGCTTCAACACCTCCAGGCACAGTGACTCCACCACCTCCCTGGGCAGCCCATTCCAATGCCAATCACTCTCTCTGCCAACAACTTCCTCCTAACATTCAGCCTAGACCTCCCCTGCCACAACTTGAACCTCTGTCCCCTTGTTCTGTTGCTGCTTGCCTGGCAGAAGAGCCCAACCCCACCTGGCTACAGCCTCCCTTCAGGTAGTTGTGAAGTTCTTAAAGAGGTGGATGCCAGGATGAATATATGGCAAAATCATAAAAGCCAACATGGGCCAAGTCAGCCCTAAGGCTCAGCTGCCACATCTTACTGTACTGTGGCTTTGGCACTTGCTTCATTCAGTAAAATCAGACCTACAAAGCCAAGTGTCATTATTTCCAGAGGAGAATCAAATCATCAAAACACTGTGTAGATATGCATATGTGTGTGCTGTTTCCACATCAGTGATCCAGACTCTGAACACCATGCCCTGCAGCAGCAGAGGGTTATCAAGCATTGAAACAGACTGCTCAGAGAGGTGGTGGGGTCATCATTCTGAGGTATTTAAAAGATGTGTGGACATAGGTTCATAGAATGAGTCAGGGTTGGAAGGGACCACAAGGATCAGCCAGTTCCAACCCCCCCTGCAATGCCCAGGGACACCTCACACTAGGTCAGGCTGTCTACAGCCTCATCCAGCCATGCCTCCAGGGATGAGACCTCCACCACTTCCCTGGGCAACCCATTCCAGGCTCTCAGCACCCGAACAACTTCTTCCTATCATCCAGTCTGAATCTACCCATTTCCAGCTTGGTTCCATTTCCCCCAGTCCTAGCAGTCCCTAACAGCCTAAAAAGTCCCTCCCCAGGCTCCTTGTAGGCCTCCTTCAGATACTGAAAGGCCACAATAAGGTCACAATATGGTGCTTAGGGACATGCTTTAGGAGTAATGGTGCAGTGGCAATAGTGGCTTACCAGTAGTAGTGGGAATGTAAGTTCCAGGTGAGTGGTTGGAGTTGATGGTCTCAAAGGTCCCTTCCAACCCTACAGCAATATGGTTCTACAATGTGCATCTATGTGCTGCATAATGTAAAGTATGACATAAAATGGATGTGTTTACAGCCTGACGTGTTCCTGTGTGATCTGTGTTAGATAGTATTGTCCTGCTCTGGCAGGGGAGTTGGACTGGATGATCTCCTTGGGTCCCTTCCAACCCCTGACATCCCATGCAATCCTGTGATCTAGGGTAGGCTGTCCCTGCCCCTGGCAGGGAGGTTGGAACTAGATGATCCTTGTGGTCCCTTCCAACCCTGACTGATTCTACGACCTCAAGCTGGCAGGTAAATCATGGATGATACAATCTGTTGGTCTGCAGACACGGATACAATGCCCTGTTCCAACTTCTAATTCAATAAAAGAAGTGGCTCTGAGACTCATGAAATTTCTCTAAAGTCTTTCTTGCAGTCAAACATTTCCTCATTTCCAGCATCTGCTGTCTCTTGAAAAGTGTCCCCAGCTACCATGCTGTGATGTGTTTGAAACAGCAAAGTACAGGTGGAGACTGTGTAGTCCCATCCTGGTTCATCCACTCCCTCTCCCTTGGTCTTGACAAACACAAGCAGGGACTACATCAGAAAGGTACTGGTTAATGTTTACCCTGCTCAAAGCCTGGGTGACATTGCTCCTTTTCTCAGCCTCAAACACACTCACAGCAAACACTGGTTTCATGGAAAAGGAAAGTGGCACAGCAGAAATTACTAAAAGCCATCAGAAGATTACTGCTTTGTGATTCCAAGCCAGAAGCCTGAAACTCGAGTAGGATTTATTTTACTTTCCTTAATGAATTCTTCTGCTCCTGTCATGCAGCTAATTCAACACATTTCCTCCTGCTCTGCTTATTAAAAAGGAAAAGCAGCTACTCTAAACATCAAAGGAAGTATTATTGCCTTCTGTGGCACCGGGATGCTTTCCAGATCTACAGGTAAAAAATGGCCACTGAACTTTCTGATCCCTTGGCAGGACAAGCATAGAAAACTTGATAGAAAGCAACCATTGTCTGAAAGGCATTATTTACATGCAATGGGGTTTGGAGTGCTGGGACTTAGTGAGGCAATGCTAATGCAACAGCAGGAGAGAAGTAGCTCTGGAGCATTATTCATCAGGGCACAGCTCTGTCCTTGCCTCAGTGGTAAAACAGATTTTTCCCTTTATTTTCTACTGCTTTCTAATTGTATTTGCACAGGGACATACATTATAAATTCACACTGCTTAATTTTAATTCATGCTACTTCAGGTAGCTGCAGAGGTGGGCACAAGCCAACATCAGAGGCTTCAACATGAGTAAGGTCCAGCAGCTGGGTGGAGGCAATGCCAAGCACAAATGCAGGCTGGGCAGTGAGTGGCTGGAGAGCAGCCCTGAGGAGAGGGACTTGGGGGGCTGCTGGTGGATGAGAAGCTCAAGAGGAGCCAGCAGTGTGCACTTGCAGCCCAGAAAGCCAAGCAGAGCCTGGGCTGCAGCAGGAGAAGTGTGGCCAGCAGGGCCAGGGAGGTGATTCTCCCCCTCTACTGCGCTCTGCTGAGACCCCACCTGGAGTACTGCACCCAGTTCTGGATCCCCCGCTACACAAGGATGTGGAGATGCTGGAGTGTGTCAAGAGCAGGGCCAGGAGGATGCTGAGAGGGCTGCAGCAGCTCTGCTGTGAGCACAGACTGAAAGAGTTGGAGCCGTGCAGTCTGCAGAAGAGGAGGCTCCCAGGTGACCTTCTTGTGGCCTTCCAGCATCTGAAGGGGCCTCCAAAAAATCTGGGGAGGGACTTTATAGGGTGTCAGGGAGTGAGAGGACTGGGGGGAATGGAACAAAGCTGGAGGTGGGGAGAGTCAGATTGGTCATGAGGAGGAAGTTGTTGAGCCTGAGAGTGGTGAGAGGCTGGAATGGGTTGCCCAGGGAGGTGGTTGAGGCCCCATGGCTGGAGGTGTTTAAGGGCAGGCTGGCTGAGGCTGTGGGCAGCCTGCTCTAGGGTAGAGTGTCCCTGGGCATGGCAGGGGGCTTGGAACTGGCTGATCCTTGTGGTGCCTTCCAACCCTGACTGATTCTATGAGTCTAAATATATTTGAAGGTGTGCAGTCAGCTTCATCTCTGTTTCTGACACAGCACAGATCAGAGTGAGGCATAGAATCTCCCAACAATTTCAAATTAGCCAGCAACTTATGTCAAGAAAATGGTTGCGAATTACTCTTTCTTTCACTCATTTTTCACTTGTTCATTTCTTCACAGGTCAAAACAAATATTAGTTATATGAGGTGACTGTGTATTAAATGAGTTTTACAGAAGTAGAAATGGTTCTTGCACTTTTATTCTTACACAATCCCCTCAAAAAAACCCATAAAATTAGAGATTTCAAATATCAGGAAGTGTTTTCCTAGGCTGGCAGAGCAGAAAACTTCTGTGGTCAATAGATCAGACCTTAAATTCTTTTCCTTCCAAAGCATTTTATTTAATGCTATCAAGCAAAAGAAAGTAGCTTTAACCACATGATAAACTTCCCAGGAGATGTAATTGGATTAAACAAATTTCTACATCATCAAAGGCACAAAACTTGCATCTGCCATTTCTAAGGGTGAGGGACTGCAAATGAAGGAAAAAACCCTCTGTGTTCAGAGTCACATAAAAGCAGAGGCTCCAAGCACCTCACTGCAAAACCTATGTGTGTACAGACAGGCTCAGGAGCAGACCTGAGTCTACAGCACAAACATGCCTGGACTCCAGGTATCGCTGTGAGTGAAGCATAACTGTGCCCATCTGCATCCACATGTCAGACATACATCTGATTCAAGCCCACTGAAATTCTGTCTGCTATAGCAAATCAGGTTCCCTGTTTCTCTAGCTCCTAGAAGCCAGCTCAGCCACACCTGTTGCAAGAGGACAAACCAGAACTCAAGCAGGAAAGAATCATAGAATCATAGAATGTCAGGGGCTGGAAGGGAACTCCAAAGCTCATCTAGTCCATATCCCCTGCCAGACCAGGATCACCCAGAGCAGATCACACTGGACTGCATCCAGACAGTTATGGAACATCTCCAGAGAGGAAGACTCCACAACCCCCCTGGGCAACCTGTTCCAGTGCTCTGTCACCCTCACAAGGAAAAAAATCCTCCTCAGGTTCACATGGAACCTCCTATGCCTCAGCTTCCATCCACTGCCCCTTGTCTTGTCACTGGGCATGACCCAGCAGAGCCTGGCTCTAGCCTCCTGGCACTCACCCTGCACATATTTATAAACATGAGTGAGGTCACTCTTTAGTCTCCTACTCTCCAACTTCCAAGCCCCAGCTCCCTCAGGCTCTCCTCATCAGAGAGATGTTCAACTTCCTTCATCATTTTTATGGCTCTTTCCTGACTCTCTCAAGCAGCAACCTGTCTTTCTTGAGCTCGGTGGGCCGAGAACTGGGCACAATACTTCAGATGTGGCCTCACTAGGGCAGAGTAGAGAAGGAGAACCTCTCTCAACCTACTAACCACAGTCTTTCTAATACACCCCAGAATGGCATTGACCTTCCTGGCCAGAAGAGCACACTGCTGGCTCATGGCCATCCACCAAGTCCTTCTTCCCTTCATTGCTCTGCAGGAGAAGCAGGTTATGACTCTGCAGGTAAAAGAATGTTGCAGTCACAACCCCATGGTGTAATATTTCAAAGCAATTTTGCTGTACACTGTGAATTGGCACTCACAGACACTGCCAACCTGGGGAATCACAGAATCACAGAATCTACCAGATTGGAAGAGACCTCCAAGATCATCCAGTCCAACCTACCACCCAGCCCTAGCCAGTCAACCAGACCATGGCACTAAGTACCCCAGCCAGTCTTCTCTTGAACACCTCCAGGGACAGCAACTCCATCACCTCCCTGGGCAGCCCATTCCAATGCCAATCACTTTCTCTGTGAGGAGTAAGCTCTCCTGCGGGGAAGATCACTCTGTGGAGAACAAACACAGCTTTGCCCAGTTGAGCAGAAAGTGCCTCAGTGGACATTTCACTTTTGCACACACCAGGTGTTGTACCACTGCAAAGCAGTGATGCTGCAAGCATGGGAAAGGCTCACACCACTGACTCCTGTGACAGGCAGTCTGCAGTCTGCTGCCCAGGAAGAACAGCATAAGCCAGCCGGCAGCAAGCAGCAGTCATCTATTGCTCAAGTGCTCTCAGGGCTGCAGACCCAAAGGCTGCAGTTACGCAAGCCAGGTAGCTTTCCTACTCCACCCTGGCAGGCAAATGCCTGCAAGTTTTCACCTGGAAGAAAAGAAATGCAGCATTTTCTTAGCTACACCCTTGATGTTTCACTCTGCACTTAGCAAGTGAAACTAAACACGGGAACGTTGGTGTAACTGGCAATAGTAAACCCCTCGTCCTCAGAGTGCTTCTCTAACATCTCCCCTGCAGGTACCTGGTAAGCTGTGCTGTAGTCAGGGCTTTCAGGAGGACAGGAAAACCCTCATTATTTAAGGAAGCAACTAGAAAAGCCTTAACTTTGACAGGATTCTTTTGCAGCATGAAAGCTTTTTATTTGAGCTTCAGCCCTCTGAGGGCTGGGCAGGAGTTGGGGGGACAGGCTCTGCTCACTGCTCCCTGGGATAGGACAAGGAGCAATGGGTGTAAGTTGCAGCACAGGAGGTTCCAGCTCAACACAAAGGGGAACTTCTTTCCTACAAGGGTCCCAGAGCACTGGCACAGGCTGCCCAAAGAGGTTGTGGGGTCTCCTTCTCTGGAGCCTTTCAAGGCCTGTCTGGATGAGGTTCCTCTGTGATCTATGTCAGATAGTATTGTCCTGCACTGGCAGGGGGGTTGGACTGGATGATCTCCTTGGGTCCCTTCCAACCCCTAACATCCTGTCATCGTGTGTGATCCTGTGATTTTCATTGGCATGAGACTGAGGGCTTCAGTCATGCTGAAGGATACATCCAGAAAAACCAGGAAAGTCTCCTTTATGACTACATCTGCTGCACAGAGAGGCATACAATGACACCCAGACCATTTTCCTACCAATCTGGTGCTGCCTTTCCTGCAGTATATTTTCCAGCCTATCAATCTAGTCTGCTTTAAAATGTTTCAAGTAATAGAACCTTTGCCACCTCAAAAGGAAAATTCACCATATCCTTTCACTGGTTCTTGGATCTTCAGCCAGTTACAGTCACATGTGCAGAACTGTGCCAAAAAGTTTTATCCTGGGTAGGCTTCATCCAATACAAATTATTTCTAGACCTTATGCCACAAACCCACTGGAAAAGAGTTAGTTAGAAGAAAATATAAAAGGAAAACTATTTCCATGTACAAACATAATTCTAAGGATGTCTAAGTCTTTATTTGACCTCATTGCTGTCTACAACTACCTGAAGGGAGGCTGTAGCCAGGTGGGGTTGGGCTCTTCTTCCAGGCAACCAGCAACAGAAGAAGGGGACACAGTCTCAAGCTGTGCCAGGGGAGCTCTAGGCTGGATGTTAGGAGGAAGTTGTTGGCAGAGAGAGTGATTGGCATTGGAATGGGCTGCCCAGGGAGGTGGTGGAGTTGCTGTGCCTGGAGGTGTTGAAGCCAAGCCTGGCTGGGGCACTTAGTGCCATGGCCTGGTTGACTGGCTAGGGCTGGGTGCTAAGTTGGACTGGATGAGGTCTCTTCTGATCTGGTTGATTCTATTTAGATGTTGTGCTGAGGGATTTGGTTGAGTCGAGGACTTGTCAGTGTGAAACTAATGATTGGACTCTATGAGCTTGAAGGGTCTTTCCAATCTAAGAAATTCTGTGATTCTATGATTCAGTTATTCTGAGATTCTATTATTCTATTCTATTCTACTCTATTCCAATATTCTAATGACTTCAAACAGACATGGAAATCAGGAGGTATTAAGGTAGCTGTATGTCTTGTTTCAGATATTAGGAAACCTGTAGCTAGAATGACCACTGCCATTGCTCAGGACTACAGAAAACTTCAGAGCAGAGCCAGAAACAGAGGCAAACCTGCACAGTACTCAGATCCACCAATTAGATAGTGGATTTTCAAGTGCAAAGGTGAAAAAATAGGTTTTAAGGGTCCATGGCCATCCTTTCTTAATGAAACATCAAATACGGAACCCAAACTTTACCAAGCAAACAAAACCAAAATGCCACCAAAACATTTGCCTGCCTGGCTGCAGCAAGGCCCACCTCTCCACAAACTTGGCCTAGGAGTTTGTATTTCAGCATGTTGCCCTGGGAATGGCAGGTGTGGGCTCAGGAGATTAGTGGCATGTGGGAAGAGAAACCACAGACAGTGAGTTATCCACCAGACAGCAATGTGCCCTTGTGGCCAAGTGGGTCAAAGGCACCCTGGGGTATATCAAGAAAAGCATATCCAGCAGGTCTAGAGAGGTTCTTCTTCCCCTCTACTCTGCCCTGGTGACACCACACCTGGAATACTGCATCCATTTTTGGGCTCCCCCAATTGAAGAGAGAGATCAATCTACTGGTGAGAGTCCAACAGAGAGCTACAAGGATGATTAGGGCACTTGAACATCACTCCTATGAAGAAAGACAGAGAATCATAGAATCAACCAGGTTGGAAGAGACCTCCAAGATCATCCAGTCCAATCTAGCACCCATCCCTAGCCAGTCATCTAGACCATGGCACTAAGTGCCTCATCCAGTCTTTTCCTGAACACCTCCAGGGACGGTGACTCCATCACCTCCCTGGGCAGCCCATTCCAATGGCAACTGGGGGTGGTCTTGAGAAGGCTGAGAGGGGATCTTATTAATGGTGATAAATATCTGAGGGGTGAGTGTCAAGATGAAGGTGTTAGTCTCTTCTTGGTGGTGCCCAGTGATAGGACAAGGAGCAACAGGTATAATGTAGAACACTTGAAGTCTCACCTAAAGACAAGAAGAAACTACTTTATGGTGACGGAGTGATGGAACAGGCTACTTAGAGATGTTCTGGAGTCTCTTTGGAGCCTTCATGGATGTGTTCCTGTGTGCCCTGCACTAGGTGATCCTGCTTTGGCAAGGGGGTTGGACTAGATGATCTCTGTGATTCTATGATTCTAAATATACACACACACCCAAAAAAAACCTCACCAAAAAAAAAACAAACCAAACCCAACAAAGACAACAAAACAACCCAAACCAACAACAACAAAAGGAACACTACATGGAAAAATCCAAGAGAATGATTCCCTTAAAGCACATCTCAAGGAAGTGGTAAATAGCTTGAAGACATTTCACACGAAGACCAAATGAATCATTGTCAGTTTAAGCAAAACTTGTTCTATAGAAGTATTACATTGGTATTATTTTCATGCTTGGAAATGCTTCTCAGAACAAGGAGGATTTGTCTTGTTCTTAGTGGGAGCTTCTTGCAGAGGAAAAGAGGAAGAACACATGAAAGTAGGCATGGGAGTGAAATGCCTGCCCTTTTTGTCACCAGCTTAGAAAATCATAAGGGAATAAAGAGGCTTTCTCTTTTAGATGTCCCATCTGTGAAAGCCTTTGGCCTGATGGGCTGTACAGCTGTGCAAAATGAACAATACAATTAAAAGCACTCTGAATCGCCTCTCAAGTCCTACTTGAGCCAATATTCATAGGATCATAGGATGTGAGGGGTTGGAAGGGACCCAAAGAGATCATCCAGTCCAACCCCCCTGCCACAGCAGGACAACACTATCTAACACAGATCACACAGGAACACATCCAGACAGGCCTGGAAAGTCTCCAGAGAAGGAGACTCCACAACCTCTCTGGGCAGCCTGTGCCAGTGCTCTGGGACCCTTACAGGAAAGAAGTTCCCCCTTGTGTTGAGGGGAATTCTGTATTCTGCCTTTTGCCCACACTTCAGCAGCATTATGCTTTCTAGAACTAAAGGTTTCTCTCTTTCTTTAAAGGTTTGCTGCTTTTCCCCCCTGCTGAGTGGGCTGATGTGTAACTAGGATGATCCTCCTTTCCACCCAGTACCTGGGGACATGCTGGAATTCAGAACATGTCTTCAAGCACAGACCTTGATTTCAAAGTTCCTAGTCCTTACCACAAGTCTTTTACTTGTGGTAAAGCCACAAGTGTTTTACCAGATCTAGCTACAGTACAAACAACTCAATGGATATAAATACAATCACACATTTGCAGACACTGGGCAGAACCCACAAATCTTTCTTTCTGGACAGCAGCCAGTGGGAGATTCAGAGCCTGCAAAGCTTTGTGAAAGGAAACAATTCAGCCTCCAATGACAAATGTGCTGTCCCTAAAGAATGGTGTCATGGAAGTCAGAGCACATAGGAGCAGGATTATTCAAACTGACACACTGCACTGCTAACCAGCTTTCCAAACAGCCTCTTCAAACTTACTCTCTACTGGGCAGTTACATTAAATCTACAGAACTATAATAAATCCTCTCTGCACATCTTTAACTTAGATATGTGTGCTTCTCAGAATTTCAAGTGGTTAAGTATGTAAAGAATTTAAGGTGAGACCCCACCTGGAGTACTGCATCCAGTTCTGGAGCAACTATTACAAGAGGGATATGGAGGTACTGGAAGCTGTCCAGAGCAGGGCCAGGAGGATGCTCAGAGGGCTGCAGCAGCTCTGCTGTGGGGACAGAATGAAAGAGTTGGGGCTGTGCAGTCTGCAGAGGAGAAGGCCCCCAGCTGACCTTCTTGTGGCCTTCCAGGATCTTAAGGTGGCTACAAGAAAGCTGGGGAGGGACTTTTTAGGCTGTCAGGGAGTGCCAGGACTGGGGGAATGGAACCAAGATGGAAATGGGTAGAATCAGACTGGATGTTAGGAAGAAGTTCTTCAGCATGAGGGTGGTGAGGGCCTGGAAGGAGTTGCTCAGGGAAGTGGTGGAAGCCTCATCCCTGGAGGTGTTTAAAGCCAGGCTGGATGAGGCTGTAGACAGTCTGACGTAGTGTGAGATGCCCCTGCCCATGGCAGGGGGGTTAGAACTAGATGGTCCCTTCCAGCCCTGACTGATTCTATGATTCTAAAAGTTACTTCTTGGCAAAGATGGTTAATTCTTCCTCTCTGTTTCTATCAAAAACCTAAATGGATAAGTGAGATGAGGAGGCTCCACAGCTCTTTTCTTTCTTGGTGATTCCTGCCTACCATATACAGTTTCCAAATCCATGTGGTCAGGTGGCTTCCTAAATACTACACAGGCTGCAAATTCCACATGGACCCACATCTCTGACATCACACCAGTAATGAAACAATTTCTGACTTCACAATGAAACATTAACTCATGAAAGAAAACATAGTCTGGCTTCATTGTTTTCTTAAAGTTGTGCACATCCTTCTGAACCAAGCTCCATGAGAACTCGTTTCTGTAAGCAGAATATCTGATTTTCAACACAATATATCAACTAACATGACTTGTACAAAATTTTCTGGCCAAACTAACACTTTAAACATATACTCTCCCAGGAAAATAAAATGGGGGGAGAGGGGAAGGGCATGAAAAGGAATTGAAGATGTTAGTTGAAAAAAATAACATCCAGCCTAGACCTCCCCTGCCACGACTTGAGACTGTGTCCCCTTGTTCTGTTGCTGCTTGCTTGGGAGAAGAGCCCAACCCCACCTGGCTACAGTCTCCCTTCAGGGAGTTGTAGACAGCAATGAGGTCTGCCCTGAGCTTCCTCTTCTGCAGACTGCACCCCCCCAGCTCCCTCAGCCTCTCCTCACAGGGCTGTGCTCCAGGATCCTCACCAGCTTCGTTGTCCTTCTCTGGACACCTTCCAGCACTTCAACATCTCTCTTGAATTGAGAAGCCCAGAACTGGACACAGCACTCAAGATGTGGCCTGACCAGTGCCATGGTCTAGTTGATTGGCTAGGGCTGGATGCTAGGTTGGACTGGGTGAGCTTGGAGGTCTTTTCCAACCTGGTTGAATCCATGATTCTATGATCCTAAGAATAACCTCCCTTGTCCTGCTGGCCACACTGTTCCTGGCCAGTCAATACTACTGTATTTGATCTCAGTGTCTTCTAAATACAAGGCCTCTTGTTTATTCTTTTAAGGAAAAGCATGACATAACTGTAGTTTTACTGCCACACTTAAGACAGTACAGAGCTACTCAGTTAACTTATACACATCATACTAACATAATCCTTCCCTAGACCTTGGCATTGCTGGGTAGGTTGTATCTTAGATGTCCTGGATATATTCTGGCTTGAAGGAATGGAGGGAGTGAAAACACCAAGAGAAGGAGAGTGGAGGACAGCCCTATCACAAGAAACCAGAAGCTCAGGAAAGCTACCTGAAGAAAACAAAACTGTTGGAGTAACTTCTTCCACTTCAGAGATAATGAAACTCAGGCCTTTTATCACAAACCTGTATAAGAAAATAAAAAGCTGGAAGCTACTAAGAAGGTACCAATCAATTTCTTAAGCTCTTCTGTCCTGCCAAAACAGAAACCAAAACCACAATCATAGAATGCTTTCAATTGGAAGGGATGTTTAAAGGTCACATAGTCCAGCCCCTCTGCAGCAGGCAGGGGCATCTTCAACTGGATCAGGTTGCTCAGAGCCCCGTTCTAATAAACCAGTAAAAGTCAAAACACACACACTTTGCAAGGCCCAAACAGGCTAACCAGGACTGCTGGGATTCAAAAGTACCGGGAGAGATCAGATGTCCTTTCTGCTTTTAAAAGAAAGCAACTTCTCATGCATACCCCATACATGAGAAGCTTGGCTGATACAGCTGAAGGCTGTGCGGCCATCCAGAGAGACATGGACAGCCCTGGACAGACTGAGAGGAACCAGCTGAAGTTCAACAAGGACAAAAGCAGAGTCCTGCATCTGGGGAGGAATAATAAACTGCAGCAGTACAGGCTGGGAGGTGACCACTGGAGAGCAGCCCTGTGGAGAGGGACCTGGGGATGCTGGTGGGTAACAACTTACCCATGGCACAGCAATGTGCCCTTGATGTTGTCAACTGGAGCACTGACTGGTGAGGAGAGGCTGAGACTTGGGACATTTTAGTCTGGAAAAGAGAAGACTTAGAAGGGATTTGATAAATGTTTATAAATCTGTGAGGGCTGGAGGTTGGGGGAGGGATGGGACAGACTCTGCTTACTTGCTCCCTGGGATAGGACAAGAAGCAATGGGTGTAAGTTGCAGCAAAAGAGGTTCCAGCTCAACACAAAGGGGAACTTATGGGTCCCAGAGCACTGGCACAGGCTGCCCAGAGAGATTGTGGGGTCTCCTTCTCTGGAGCCTTTCAAGGCCTGTCTGGATGTGTTCCTCTGTGACCTGAGCTAGATTGTATGCTCCTGCTCTGGCAGCGGGGTTGGACTGGATTATCCCCTTGGGTCCCTTCCAACCCCTAACATCCTGTGATCCTGTGACTCTGTGATACTCTGATGGGTGACAGTAAGGGAAGGTGTTAACAGCTTTTTCACCAATTAGTTTTGTAGTTGTGCAGTTTAGGGGTTTGCTCATTAATGCAAGAATACAACAGCCATGAAAGAATTCCATTGCTTCCATCATGTCTTCTCCCTCTGATGTACTAATGTGACTACTGCCAAACTGTGTGCTGGCTTTGTCAGACTGACTGCATCATGGCTTACATTAATTCGAGTTCACAGAACTGCTGTATGAAAAGCACTGCTCACAGACACTTCTTGCAACCTCACTTTAATATTTCCCTTGAATCCAAACACCTTATTTGAGGCTTTTCACCTAAGTGCAGCTTCATCTTCTCCATGCAGCACTGTATGCAGTACCCTTCAACTCCTTGATAGATTTCCTTTTGTCTGCACCCCTAACACTGTAAAAACTGGTTCAGGCATAAACCCAAGCTCTGCCTACGTGCCACAGGAGGAAAGCAACATGGCCACTTGATCAAGATTAGAAAGATTACAGACATGAAAGTAGTTAGAGTGGTTAATCTGCTACTACACCTCCAGTAACTGGGCGTAGATGTGCCCTTTCTAACAATGTCAAGGTTGTACTCATTTAGCCATCCAGGGCACACACAAAGACAAACAGTTCTGGCACTGGAACTCAGTCTCCTTCGAGCACGTGGGTTCTCAACAATGATGCAGAGCAGAAGGTTGAGGTCACTCCTCGGCCAGACATGACAGCCTAGGACAAAAATATTTTAACTCCCTGTGGGCTGGGCTGGTTTTGAAGCAGTGCCTCTGGCATACAGACAGCAGCAAATTCATTTAGTGAAGAATTTCTAACCTTAATAGACAAGAGACAATTACTTAGAACAAATACACATCAGAGATGATTCAACAGTAATAAAGGAAATCTTCACCCAAAAAAAAAGTTCATCTTCTGGTGCCTTAATGTATTTTTAATTCTTATTTCAATTAAAGGGCAATTTGCTATTTACTTATTCATAGAATCACAGAATCAGTCAGGGTTGGAAGGCACCACAAGGATAAGACAGTTCCAAGCTCCCCTGCCATGCCCAGGGACACCCTGCCCTAGAGCAGGCTGACCACAGCCTCAACCAGCCTGCCCTTAAACACCTCCAGCCAGGGGAGGGGGCCTCAACCACCTCCCTGGGCAGCCCATTCCAGCCTCTCACCACTCTCATGCTCAACAATTTCCTCCTCACCTCTCGGCTGAATCTCCCCACCTCCAGCTCTGCTCCATTCTCTCCAGTCCTCTCACTCCCTGACAGCCTAAAAAGTCCCTCCCCAGATTTTTGGAGACACCTTCAGATCCTGGAAGGCCACAAGAAGGTCACCTGGGAGCCTCCTCTTCTGCAGACTGCACAGCCCCAACTCTTTCAGTCTGTGCTCACAGCAGAGCTGCTGCAGCACTCTGAGCATCCTCGTGGCCCTTCTCTGGACACACTCCAGCATCTCCACATCCCTCTTGTAGTGGGGGCTCCAGAACTGGATGCAGTGCTCCAGGTGGGGTCTCAGCAGAGCAGAGCAGAGGGGGAGAATCACAACCCCAAGCAGCACTACAGGCTGGGGACAGAGTGGCTGAGAGCAGCCAGGCACAGAGGGACCTGCGAGGGCTGGTAGAGAGTAGCTGAACATGAGCCAGCAGTGTACCCAGGTGGCCAGGAGAGCCAATGGCATCCTGGCCTGCATTGGGAGCAGTGTGGCCAGCAGGGCAAGGGAGGTTCTTCTGCCCCTGTGCTCAGCACTAGTCAGGCCACACCTTGAGTACTGTGTCCAGTTCTGGGATCATCAATTCAGGAGAGATGTTGAGATACTGGAATGTGTCCAGAAAGGGCAATAAAGCTGGTGAGGGGCCTGGAGCACAGCCCTGTGAGGAGAGGCTGAGGGAGTTTGGGAGTGTGCAGCCTGCAGAAGAGGAGGCTCAGGGCAGAACTCATTGCTGTCTACAACTCCCTGAAGGGAGGCTGTAGCCAGGTGGGGTTGGGTTCTTCTCCCAGGCAAGCAGCAACAGAAGAAGGGGACACAGTCTCAAGCTGTGCCAGGGGAGGTCTAGGCTGGATGTTAGGAGGAAGTTGTTGTCAGAGAGAGTGATTGGCATTGGAATGGGCTGCCCAGGGAGGTGGTGGAGTTGCTGTGCCTGGAGGTGTTGAAGCCAAGCGTGGCTGGGGCACTTAGTGCCATGGTCTGGTTGATTGGACAGGGCTGGGTGCTAGGTTGGCCTGGATGAGCTTGGAGGTCCCTTCCAACCTGCCTGATTCTGTGATTCTCTGACTTTAGCTTTTACTACAATCTGTATTTAGAACTGCAGAACTACAACCTGCACTCAGAGAAACAAAAAGCTCTTTTTCTCTTAGAAAGAAAATTGTAGCTTTTCTGAGTCCTGCAGCTCTCCTGCACTGTTTGTTTTTGATCTGGCACTGCTAGTGAATGTTACGTGAGCTGCTCAACAGCTGTGTTTTGTATGTCAGCAATCCTGAGAGAAGGCAGTAAATGCTCTGAAAGTATGCTTTAGTTTCTTCATGATGTAATGGCCTGCAGACAAACCATTAATAACTTCCAGAGTTACATGTTAAGTCAGTCTTTATTATTTTAAACAAACATAAATCCATAGAAACAGTCACTAAACACTGCATATTTATAGCCATGAACACCGCAGCACAGTCCAGGGCAGCAGTGAAGCCTGTTACAAGCACAGGAAACCCCCAGAAAAGGCAGCAGTCAGCACACACCCAGAGCTGGAGATCAGACAAGCAGCACCCGTTAAGGACCAGGTGAAGACACCACAAAGACTGCCACAGCCATTTTGGCACTGCTTATGGATGGGAATGATCACTCAGGGGACAGTTACAAGGTGCTTCTGTTTCAGCAGCCAAGCAGGCTTGAGAAACTGCCAAACTTCTTTACCTTTGGCTACTTATTGTCTCATAGCACATTTTTTTCAGGAGGTTAATTTTAGGCTGCATCATGCCAGGAAACTGTTTCACTGAATGACAACCATAACACCTTAGGCTGGCAAGGAAGGAGCTGCAAAAGCACAGGGAAGGGAGCTAATAGAGAATCATAGAATCAGTCAAGGTTGGAAAGGACCACAAGGATCAGCCAGTTCCAAAACCCCTGCCATGCCCAGGAACATCCTACCCTACATCAGGCTGCCCACAGCCTCAGCCAGCCTGCCCTTCAACACCTCCAGGGATGAGACTTCCACCACTTCCCTGGGAAACCCATTCCAGCCTCTCACCACTCTCAGGCTCAACAACTTCTTCCTAACATCCAGCCTGAATCTACCCATTTCCAGCTTTGTTCTACTCTCCCCTGCCCTATCACTCCCTGACAGCGTAAAAAGTCCCTCCCCAGATATTCATAGGCCTCCTTCAGATCCTGGAAGGCCACAAGAAGGTCACCTGGGAGCCTCCTCTTCTCCAGACTCAACAGCCCCAACTCTTTCAGTCTGTGCTCACAGCAGAGCTGCTGCACCCCTCTCACCATCCTCATGGTCCTGCTCTGGACACACTCCAGCATCTCCACAGCCCTCTTGTAATGGGGGCTCCAGAATTGGATGCAGTACTCCAGCTGGGGTCTCAGCAGAGTACAGCAGAGGGGGAAAATCACCTCCCTGGCCCTGTTGGCCACACTTCTGCTGATGCAGCCCAGCCTCTGCTTGGCTTTCTGGGCTGCAAGTGCACACTGATGGCTCCTCTTGAGCTTCTCCCCCACCATCAGCACCCTCAAGTGCCTCCCCTCAGGGCTGCTCTCCAGCCACTCACTGCCCAGCCTGCATTTGTGCTTGGCATTGCCTCAACTGAGATGCAGGACCTTGCACTTGCTCTTGTTGAACCTCCTGAGGTTGGCTTGTCCAGCCTGTCCAGCTCCCTCTGGATGGATCCCTGCCCTCCAGCCTGGCTGCTGCACCACACAGCTTGGTGTCATCAGCAAAGTTGCTGAAGCTGCACTCAGTGCCTCTGTCCATGGCACCCACAGAGATGTTGACCAAGACTGGTCCCAGGACTGATCCCTGAGAGACTCCACTTGTCACTGGCCTCCACTTGGCCATGGAGCCATTGATAGCCACTCTTTGGGTGCAGCCATCAAGCCAGTTCTTTATCCATCCAGTGCTCCACCCATCAAACCCATGTGTCACCAGCCTGGAGACCAAGATGTGGTGTGGGACAGTGTCAAAAGTTTTGCTCAGGTCCAGATGTTCCTGCCCACTGCACGAGGGTTGGTCTAGATGACCTGTAAAGGTCCCTTTCAGCCAAAGCATTCTGTGAGTCAATGATTCTATGTTAAATCAAATATATGAAAGAAAAAAAAAAAGTCCACTCTTCAGAAATACCTTAAATAAGAAAAGTTTAAAGAAAGCAGTGTAATTCTGTTTTCTTAGACCAATTGGCCTAATTAGCACAAAACAAAGAAGCTTTTCTGGCAAGCCTCTACTCTTAGCAACAATCTATCTTCTTGTTAAGAAAAACATTCCCTTTTCACAGGCAGAGGATGAGAATAAAGGAAGAAAATATGATTTCCACAGAATAAGGCATTTTAAACTTCAAAAATCACTTCTGTGATAACATCAATAAAAAGAAAACATCAGAGAAAGCATGGAATGAGTCAATTAGTTAATGGATCATTACTGTAAGAATCCTACTGTATGTACTCTACTGACAGACATTCCAGTTCACCTGCTGCTCTCAAATCATGACTAAGAGTCCTCAATGTCACTCAGGATTCATTTCAGAAGTCACCGTCCCTGGAGGTGTTGAAGCAAAGCCTGAGTGAGGCATTTAGTGCCATGGTCTAGATGACTGGATAGGGCTGGGAGATAGGTTGGACTGGGTGATCTTGGAGGTCTCTTCCAACCTGCTTGATTCTATGATTCTATGACCACAAGATAAACCTAAACAAGCACTGTATACTCATGTGAAAGGAGAAACAAGTCCTACAACAAGTAAGGAGGCAAACCCAGAGAACTAGATGGACTAAAATCCCATCAATATTACATATCACTTATTCTGAGATTTGTATTTGTCTTGAAGGTTACAGCTGAAAGACACCCAAGTTCTCTGAAAAAAGTCAGCAACAATGCAATTAAAGTACTATTTCTTTTGCAAGACATCAGTAAGATACCCTTTGGAGTAATACTCACTTCAAAACAAGAGCGGGCTGCTGGACTGCAAGTTTCAAGCAAGCTTGCACAGGAAAATCAAATCTCAAAATAAAGCCTTTGATGGAATCATAGAAGCAGTCAGGATTGGAAGGGACCAAAAGAATCATCTAGTTCTAACCCCCCCTGCCATGAGCAGGGACACCTCACACTAGGCCACACTGTCTACAGCCTCATCCAGCCTGGCCTTAAACATGAGGCTTCCACCACCTCCCTGGGCAACCCCTGCCAGGCTCTCACACCCTCATGCCGAAGAACTTCTTCCTAACATCCAATCTGAATCTGCCCATTTCTAGCTTGGTTCCACTCTCCCCAGTCCTAACAATACCTGACACCCTAAAAAGTCTCTCCCCAGCTTTCTTGTAGCCCCCTTCAGATACTGAAAGGTCACAATAAGGTCACTGGGAGCCTTCTCCTCTTCTCCAGACTGAACAGCCCCAACTCTTTCAGTCTCTCCTCACAGCAGAGAAACTCCAGCCCTCTGCTGTAGGGTCAGCATGCTGAAATGGCTGAGTGTGGGCTTCAGTGAAAAGAGAATTCAGTATGAGCAAGTGGAAATACTTCAGTAGGGATTGTGGATGAAAGATACTCAGCATACAGAGTGCCCTGGAAGCTGAAATTGGTTCCCAGTGCCTGTTGGTGCTACAAGGAAGCTGGGGAGCGACTCTAGGCTGTCAGGTAGTGATAGGACTCAGGGGATTGAAACAAAGCTGACCCTACAGAAAGTTAACATCCTGGTTTGCTGTATGTACTTTCTTCTGCATCGGTGCATACAGTGCATACAAAGGCTCAGCAGAGGACCCATTTTTTTTCTGGATGGAGTGAACACAGAAACCAGAACAAGGTATATGACAGGAGCAAAGTCTGAGGAGAAGGACTATGTCTTTAAGGGTGGTTTGGATGTGGTGCTTAGGGCTATGGTTTAGGGTAAATCTTGTAGAGTAGGGTTCTAGGTTGGACTCGGTGATCCTGAGGGGCTTTGCCAAACTGCATGTTGCTGTGATTCTGTGACAAGCCCATCAGCTCACTTTGCTCCTTAAAACCACAGCCCAGGTACATCTGAGTGCTCTTGATACATTTTTAATGGGAAATTACAAAGAAGAAATTCACTGTTGCACATGCAGCAGTTGATAATAATTTGACTGTATAGGAAAGTCAACTTGTGTATGCTTCTGGGCTCCTCAATTCAAGAGAGATGTTGAGACACTGGAAGGTGTCCAGAGAAGGGCAGCAAGGCTGGGGAGGGGCCTGGAGCACAGCCCTGTGAGGAGAGGCTGAGGGAGCTGGGAGTGTGCAGCCTGCAGCAGAGGAGGCTCAGGGCAGACCTCGCTGCTGTCTACAACTCCCTGAAGGGAGGCTGTAGCCAGGTGGGGTTGGTCTTCTCTGCCAGGCAAGCAGCAACAGAACAAGGGGACAGAGTCTCAAGCTGTGCCAGGGGAGGTCTAGGCTGAATGTTGTTAGGAAGTTGTTGTCAGAGAGAGTGATTGGCATTGGAATGGGCTGCCCAGGGTGGTGGTGGAGTCATCATACCTGAAGGCATTCAAGCAAAGCCTGGCTGGGGCACTTAGTGCCATGGCCTGGTTGACTGGCTAGGGCTGGGTGCTAGATTGGACTGGATGCTCTTGGAGGTCTCTTCCAACCTGGCTGATTCTATGATTCTATGATCCTGATCTGGCTTCTGATGTAATCCTCAAGGCAAAATAGACTGAAAAAGCATTCCTTTGTGCACAAAAGAGCCAGACATACATGGTGCCCCTCTTCAAAAAAAACCACAACACTTTTTGGGTTTAAAAATCACACAGGTCAAGCTTCACTCCCATGCACTTAAGCATCTCTCACCAGCTGCGAATGGCTTGTCTCTATTAGCTGGCCAGCAATGCTTTGCAAAGCAAAGCCTGTACACAGAAAGGGCACAGCAAGAGGCCCAGTTAAAAAAGTCACCTTGGAAAAGGCACTCTGTTCAATAAGGATTAAAATGATTGAGTGCATTTGTGCATTCAGAGGTGATGAGCTTTCATGGCTTTCTGTCAGGCAGCACCAGAGTTAAGCAGGCAGGCTGGTCGGTTTGGTGGGCACTTGCCCTGACATGTCAGTATGAGCAAGAGGAGATTCCAGTTAGCTTTTTCTGTGGGGCTCAGCACACATCACACAAAGAGCAAAGCAATTCACCCAGTCCTCCTCGCCCCACTGAGGACAAGGAGGTTATCAGTCTGGAAGACATGATTAGGGGTTTCTGAAGCAGGCTTTTAGCAAGAAGCACTACGCAAAACCTGTTTATTATGATTCCACACTGCTGTCATCGCTGCTCAGCTCCACCCCAATACATGTTTATACAGGTGAATTGCCAAGGAATGAAAGAAACCCCTCCTCTGCACCTGAGCCTCATGGTTTAATTCTTCACTTGCTCAGTTCCATAAAAGCCTGATAAAATGCCAAGAATAATTTCCTTAGAAGTGAGCAAACAAAGGACAATAAACGCATGACAAAGAGGTAGCAAACAACGCTATGAGAGTTAATTATTGCCAAGCTTAAGTGCCTAATTTCTCTTTCACAATACAAGTCTGGCTACCTGTGAACACACCCAGGTGAGCTTGAAGGACCAGACAGTGCTGAAAGGAAATGGCACAGTGGGAAAAGAATCCAGGAGGCATGCACAAGGTCTCAAACCTCCCAAGCCCTTCATCTTAGCCTGAGGCTGGATCTACAAAAGGGTAGGAATGTAATTTTGTTCACTCACTCTCCTCCTCACCCACTTTTTTTTCAGAGGACATAACCAGGAACAGGAAGGTTTAAGGTGCAAAGCCAACCCATTCTGCAAAGTGCCAGGGATTTCCTAGAAGAGCCTGAGAAAGAAGAAGACAGGGCAAGAGGGAAGAAAATGCTTCTGACCTGAAATCACAACGTGCAACAAAAATGCTGCCCCCATCACCACCAGCAGCATTCACAGATAGTGGCACAGGAGGAGACCATTTTTCCACCAGGTGTTTCCACCAGGTTTCTGCTGAATTCAACCTCACTCCAGAAGGGAATAAATGCAGAGGGTGTTTCAGAGTCCTCCTTGGGCTGAGAGAAAGAGCAGCTCACCTGCATACAGTCAAGTTGCCAATTACAATCACAGAATCAACCAGGTAGGAAGAGAGCTCCAAGCTCATCCAGTCCAACCCAGCATCCAGCCCTAGACAAATCAAATAACCAAACCATGGCACTAAGTGCCCCAGCCAGGCTTTCCTTGAACACGTCCAGGGCTCCCTGGGCAGCCCATTCCAATGCCAATCACTCTCTCTGACAACAACTTCCTCCAAACATCCAGCCTAGACCTCCCCTGCCACAACTTGAGACTGTGTCCCCTTGTTCTGTTGCTGCTTGCCTGGAAGAAGAGACCAACCCCACCTGGTTACAGCCTCCCTTCAGGGAGTTGTAGACAGCAATGAGGTCTGCCCTGAGCCTTGTCTTCTGCAGGCTGCATATCCCCAGCTCCCTCAGCCTCTCCTCACAGGGCTGTGCTCCAGGCCCCTCCCCAGCCTTTCTGCCCTTCTCTGGACACCTTCCAGCACCTCAACATCTCTCTTGAATCGAGGAGCCCAGAACTGGACACAGCACTCAAGGTGTGGCCTGAGCAGTGCTGAGCACAGGGTAAGAATAACCTCCCTTGTTACAGCTGTCAAACCTGCAAGGCAGGGGCAGCACCCAGGTCAGAAGGGCAGCTAGGGGCTGCTGCATCTGACCATCTAGTGACACCTATGATCTTCAACAACACAGAAAGCCTCTCCAGGTCAAATGCTTCCCACACTACAGACAGAACTTTTTTAACATGTTTCCAACCACTCTGCAGCACTGATTCCCAAGCCATATTCTGGAAACTGGCAGCGTTTGGCAACTATTGCCAGGAACCACCATTAAGAGAAAAAGCTAAATTCATTTGTTCTGTACAGCCTGTAAGGAAGTCTGAGAGCCCACAGTGTTCTCGCGGTGGAAACCACTGCTTTTGGTATTGTTTAGTACACATCAAAACAAACGATCACAGGAAGTGAACAACTGCCAGCACACAAAGCCTGCGGTCAGTCTCTGAACATGAGCTCTAACACTCTTCACAACTGCCTGCCCGCAAAGCAGACTTCTTTCCTCTATGTGCTTCACTGCAATTACATTGCCTGTACTGACTACTAACAGGCAAGTCCAGCTGGTGAATGAACACTCCTTATGTCTAAACCAAACGTCCCCATGTCTATTCTCTCCCAGCCGACCAGGAATCCTGTCTGCACCCTTAGGTACTGTCTGCAATAAAGCAGCAAATCTCCAGCAGAGAGTTCCAGGCACCCTAAATGCAAGGGTCTAAGTTCTGCACACTGCGTAAACTCTGCCTACCTACCCAAAGGTACTGGAGAAAGAAGTCTGTAGGTCAAATGCCGCAGTGACAGATTACCCAGTCAGGGAGTGGGAGGAGAGCACTCCAGTGCTTAAGTTACACCCATGTACTTTATTTCCATGGAAACAGCTTTTTGTTTGACTGCAGCTGTTGTTGTTCTGCTGTAGTTCCTGAGTTTCTTAAGCTGACCAGACCACAGAATCACAGAATCAAGCAGGTTGGAAGAGACCTCCAACTCATCCAGCCCAACCTAGCACCCAGCCCTAGCCAATCAACCAGACCATGGCTCTAAGTGCCCCAGCCAGGCTTTGCTTGAACACCTTCAGGGATGGTGACTACACCACCTCCCTGGGCAGCTCATTCCAATGCCAATCACTCTCTCTGCCAAGAACTCCCTGGACAGACTGAGAGATGGGCACAGAGGAACCAGATCAAGTTCAACAAGGACAAGTGCAGAGTCTTGCATCTGGGGAGGAATAACAAACTCCACCAGTACAGGCTGGGAGGTGATCTGCTGGAGAGCAGCCCTGTGGAGAGGGATCTGGGGGTCCAGGTGGCTAACAAGTTACCCATGGCACAGCAATGTGCCCTTGTGGCCAAGAAGGCCAAGGGGATCCTGCAGTGTATTAGGAGAAGTGTCCAGCAGATCAAGGGAGGTTCTCCTCCCCCTCTACTCTGCCCTGCTGAGACCTCAGCTTGAGTACTGTGTTCAGTTTTGGGCTCCTCAGCTGAAGAGGGACAGGGATCTGCTGGAGAGGGTCCAGTGGAGGGCTAAGAGGATGATGAGGGGACTGGAGGGCATGGAATACGAGGAGAGGCTGAGGGACCTGGGGCCTTTCAGTCTGAAGAAGAGAAGATTTAGAGGGGATTTGATAAATATTTATAAGTATCTGAAGGCTGCTAGGATGGGGGGGACAGGCTCTGCTCACTGCACCCTGGGATAGAACAAGGAGCAATGGGTGTAAGCTGCAGCACAGGAGGTTCCAGCTCAACACAAGGGGGAACTTCTTTCCTGGAAGGGTCCCAGAGCACTGGCACAGGCTGCCCACAGAGTTGTGGGGTCTCCTTCTCTGGAGCCTTTCCAGGCCTGTCTGGATGTGTTCCTGTGTGATCTGTGTTAGATAGGATTGTCCTGCTGTGGCAGGGGGCTTGGACTGGATGATCTCCTTGGGTCACTTCCAACCCCTAACATCCTGTGAGCCTGGGATCCTGTGAACATCCAGCCTAGACCTGCCCTGGCACACCTTGAGACTGCATCCCCTTCTTCTGTTGCTGGGTGCCTGGGAGAAGAGACCAACCCCACCTGGCTACAGTCTCCCTTCAGGGAGTTGTAGAGAGCAATGAGGTCTGCCCTGAGCCTCCTCTTCTGCAGGCTGCACACCCCCAGCTCCCTCAGCCTCTCCTCACAGGACTGCGCTCCAGGACTCTCACCAGCTTTGTCACCCTTCTCTGGACACCTTCCAGCACCTCAACATCTCTCTTGAATTGAGGAGCCCAGAACTGGACACAGTAGTGGACACACCATATGATGGCCCAAAGGAACAGCTCCTTGTCCCTTCTGTCATTGATGCCAGGCCCTCCTTTGTATCAGCTATCAGGTAGCTACACAACTACAAGGAGATTTACAGCAAAAGGCAGACACAAACCCCTTGTCCAGTAAAAAGGTATCTAATTAACTTAATGATCGAAGACTAAAAAGTGTCTGTAAGCCAAAACTGACGCATCTAATACAACACCACGCTGCACTAAAGGCATCCATGATGCATGTACTCAGCTACTGAGAAGTCCAGAGCCACAGGCAAGGAGTCAAGGTGCTGGAAGCTTCAATATTAATATCAACCTCCTATCCAATTTATTACATAGATAGCACTTGTTGGACCAGCATTGGAAGAGGGAAGTATTTAACAAATCAGAAACAGACTGAAGACTGCCACCAGAGCAAAGAACTCAGGACTGGAACACGAGGGTGGTTTTTCCCAGTACACTGTCACAATTTAGCAGGAAGCACGGACCTCCTGAACACCAAATTCACTCTACAAAATGCTTTGTGCCACGCACTTGTCACTGAGAACACTACCTTGGTTTTCTTAAAGCAGTCTAAGTAAATTTGGTAAGTACATCAAATCCAAGACTGCTCAGTCAGGTGTGACTCTCCTCGAGAAATAACTTATTACAATGGCAGCTTTTTTTGCTGTCTGCCTGTTGAAAAGCCTGGGGTAAAGCCCAGGTAAAGAGAAAATACACAGCCTTCCAGGATCTGAAAGGGGCTTACAGGAAGGCTAGGGAGGGACTATTGACAAGGTCTTGTAATGACAGGATGAAAGGTAATGGGGTTGAAACTGGCAGCGGGGAGATTGAAAAGCTCAACACGAGTCTGCAGTGTGAGTGCAGCCCAGACAGCAACCCTGTGCTGGGCTGCAGCAAGAGCAGTGTGGGCAGCAGGGCAAGGGAGGGGATTCTGCCCTTTGGCTCTGCTCTCCTCACACCCCACCTGCAGTCCTGTGTGCAGTTCTGGAGCCCCCAGCACAAGAAGGACATGGAACTGTTGGAGGGAGTCCAGAGGAGGCCACCAAGATGCTGAGAGGGCTGCAGCAGCTCTGCTATGAGGACAGGCTGAGAGAGTTGGGGTTCTGCAGACTGGAGAAGGGAAGGCTTGGAGGAGACCTTGGAGTGGCCTTCCAGTATCTGAAAGGGGCTACAGGAAGGTTGAGTAGGGACTACTGACAAGGTCTTGTAATGACAGGACGAGGAGGAATGGGTTTAAACTGGCAGAGGGGAGACTGAAACTGAATGTTAGGAGAAAGTTCTTTGCAGTGAGGGTGGCAAGACGCTGGCACAGGTTGCCCAGGGAGGTTGTGGATCACTGTACTAATTTGAAGCTAGCTGGGGTATTTTGGTGAGAAGAATTAGATACTAGGCTGTGAAAAGGAAGAAATGGTGATGTCTGCTGCACTCATAGGCTTGCTGAGATGGATAAACACAAACATAGATGACACAGTTGCTGTGTGTCTCTGTCTGCCTGTACTTTCCTCCCTAACCTGCTGTGTAACTAACCTTTTTGCGTTCTGTGCCCCCTGGCTGATCTTCCAAACCCACCTTGCACATAAGGCAAAGTCTGGCATAAGGTAGAGGGGTGGGAAGGAGGTGGAAGGGTGGTTTGGAGCCCCTCCTGGGGACTCTGGTTTCTGGGAGGGCTGCTGTGTTTCTGCATTACGTTTTAACTTGGATATTTCTGTCCATAGCTGTATATATACTGTAAATGCCTGCTTGTATCTTGTGCTAAGCTGTAAATATAAAGCTTCATTCTTAATTTCCAGCTCATCTGAGCCTAGTCCAGGTGATTTCATAAGTGGGGGGTGACGACAGGTAACATCCAAACCATCACAATCACAGTATCTGTGCTCCATAATCTCCCTGATGGTATTCAAAGCCAGGTTTGATGAGGCCTAGAGCAACCTGTTCTAGTGGAAGGTGTCCCTGCCTATTGCAGGGAGTTGGAACTGGTTGAGCTTTGAGGTCCCTTCCAAGCTAAACCATTCTATGATTCTATGACTGACAAAAGACTTGGCCCACATCAGTGTATTTGGATGATGCAGTAAGTATGGGGTTGGACTAGGTAATCTCAAGCAGTCCTTTCCAGCGTAAACAATTCTCTATGAAGTGTTTGAAAATGAACGTTGTTTAATGTGCATTCCTCTACTGCTATGTAGTAATGTTGCATTCAGAACCCACCAAACAACCCAGAGAAGGGAATCTAAACTTGAAATATCCTTGTTCTATCTTTTAAAAAGAAGACCATGAGAAGTTAAAGCCTGATGCCCTGGACAATCTAAATTCCAGCTTCTAAACTGCGTACTTGAAGAGAGCAGAGATGGTCAGGAAGCCAAGTAAAAACAGATGCATGCTAAAATTGGACGTGTAAAGCAGTGACAACTCTTACCTTTCTTGTCTGACTAATGTTTCTTTATGACCCTCATCTCCACAGAAACAGGATAAGCCAGGCTACTGACCACCTAATCTGTGATCTTGCTTCTAGCAATGACCAATACCTGAACTTTACCAGGAAGGAAAGTAAGTTTACTGAAACCTGTACTCTTGTAACACAGATACTGAGTTTGGCAGGCCTGTGCTCAGTAACTTTGCAAACTGCTGGATGAAGAGAGTTGTCATACAGGTCCTTTTCCATGACCTATAGCAGTTAAATGAAGAATTAGGTAATCTGCTCCCTTTCCCAATAAACACAAAACAATGTTATGTCTGCTAGAACTAGTCAGTGAAAATCAGGAAATCTGAGCAGCATTTGTTTCCATTAATTCCTTAGTTATAAGATCCTACATGGTTTTGGTAATAACCTGTCAGAAGATACAGCCTGGGTGGAAAATGGCTGAGAACAGCCCTGAGGACCTGGGGGCCTGGGGTGATGAAAAGCTCAACCTTGGTGATACTGTGATGAGCCTGCAGTGTGAGTGCAGCTCACACAGCAACCCTGTGCTGGGCTGCAGCAAGAGCAGTGTGGGCAGCAGGGCAAGGGAGGGGATTCTGCCCTTTGGCTCTGCTCTCCTCACACCCCACCTGGGGCAGTTCTGGAGCCCCCAACACAAGAAGGACATGGAACTGTTGGAGGGAGTCCAGAGGAGGCCACCAAGATGCTGAGAGGGCTGAAGCAGCTCTGCTATGAGGACAGGCTATGAGAGTTGGGGCTCTGTAGTCTGGAGAAGAGAAGGCTTCAAGGAAATCTTGGAGTGGCCTTCCACTATCTGAAGGGGGCTACAGGAAGGCTGGGGAGGGACTACTGACGATGTCTTGTAATGACAGCATGAGGGGCAATGGGTTTAAAGTGGCAGAGGGGAGACTGAAACTGGGTGTTAGGAAAGAGTTCTTTTAATGAAGGTGGTGAGACACTGGAACAAGTTGCCCAGGGAGGCTGTGGAGCACAGAAGTACTCAATGTGATCAAAGATCTGTGCTTCTGTGCTCCACAACCTCCCTGGAGGTGTTCAAGGCCAGGTTGGATGAGGCCTTGAGCGACCTGTTCTAGTGGGAGGTGTCCCTGCCTATGGCAGGGGTTTGGAACTGGCTGAGCTTTGAGGTCCTTTCCAACCTAAACTGCTCGATGATTCCATGATTCTGGCACAGCTCTCAAGCACTGGCCTTCTCTCCACTTCAGATTTGAGCTATAATACTCTTCCATCACCATGGAAGTGATTTCTAATTGAGGATTTCGGGGGACATTCCAATTTACAAGATTACAGATGTCATTCTAAAAACTACATCTGTATTACATCTATCCCTTACATATATTACATATACCTAATGCCAGGATTTAGGGATGTGGATTCCAGGAACCCATGTTCCTAGAATTACCCTTCTACTCTTCAGATAAAATCTCACCAGATACTTAAAGTCAGATGTGAGAACACTCATTCTGAACTCAGAAAACAACTATTTGGAGACCTTACAGTGTCAAAAATCTAAAGCCATCTTGTATCAGCCACTCAGTTTGGTGAGGCACTGAAAGAGTGGTTCTGCCTGTAGTCACGTTCACAGCAGTCATCAATAACCTCCTGACTGCCCGTTAGCAAAACATATAAATAGCCCTTGGAATAGGGAAGGGCAAAACATCTACTCAGAACTATTGTGTGCAGAAGGTAATCTAAGTGACAAAACAATTAGGTGTTTCCATCTTACCTGGCCTGTGACAAAAGGCTGCAGGAGCAAACCATCATGCAACAGTGCCAGCCTTTTCTTAACCTGCCAGAGGTGTGTAAACCAAGTTCTCAGACAGGGCATGCTGACCTCTGGCTGACCTAACATAAATTTAAGAGGAACGTCCTCCTGATAAACATCAAAGACTTCATAGGAGTATGTGGAAGGCACCTGCATGAGTCAGAAAAAGCCAAGAAGAATGAGGTGGGTTATTGTCCTTGCTTGCAGTGCGCTTGACAGCAGCCCCCAAACAACGCCCAGGCTCCCAGAGGCAGCAGCAGCACAATCAGTGAGAGCACAGACTTCCTAGGTGCTTTGGATTGCAGGAGACCTGCTTGGTAACTTAACCTCTTAGTGGTGAACACTGGGTTGTCAGAATCACAGAATGTCAGGGGCTAGAAGGGACCTCTAAAGCTCATCCAGTCCAAGCCCCCTGCCAGAGCAGGATCTAACACCAGATCACAGAAGAATGCATCACAGGATCCCAGGCTCACACGATGTTAGGGGTTGGAAATGACCCAAGGACATCATCCAGTCCAAACCCCCTGCCACAGCAGGACAATACTATCTAACACAGATCACAGAGGAACACATCCAGACAGGCCTGGAAAGGCTCCAGAGAAGGAGACCCCACAACTCTGTGGGCAGCCTGTGCCAGTGCTCTGGGACCCTTACAGGAAAGAAGTTCCCTCTTGTGTTGAGCTGGAACCTCCTGTGCTGCAGCTTACACCCATTGCTCCTTGTTCTATCCCAGGGTGCAGTGAGCAGAGCCTGTCCCCCCCAACCTGACCAGCCCTCAGATACTTATAAACATTTATCAGAAGTCTTCTCCTCTCCAGACTAAACAGCCCCAGGTCACTCAGCCTCTCCTCATAAGCCATGCCCTCCAGCCTCCTCACCATCCTCATAGCCCTCCGCTGGACCCTCTCCAGCAGATCCCTGTCTGTCTCTAATTGGGGAGCCCAGAACTGAACACAGAATTCAAGCTGAGGTCTCAGCAGGGCAGAGTAGAGGGGGAGGAGAACCTCCCTTGATCTGCTGGACACACTCTTCCTAATACACTCCAGGATCCCATTGGCCTTCTTGATTGCAGGATCTGGCATCCAGGAGGCTTTTGAATATCTGCAGAGAAGGAGACTCCACAACCCCCCTGGGCAGCCTGTTCCAGTGCTCTGTCACTCTCATAGGGAAAAAAAATGCTCCTCAAGTTTAAATTAAACTTCCTATGCCTCAGCTTTCACCCATTGCCCCTTGTCCTGTCATCAGGCATCACCCAGCAGAGCCTGGCTCCAGCCTCCTGGCACTTTACATATTGATAAGCATTGATGAGGGCATATAAGACAGAAGAGGACATATAATGCTTGATTTGAAAAGCAAGTGAGATATTTTGGATACAATGTTCTAGGAAGCAGTGGAAACATTTAGTTTTGTTGTGCTTTTATTATCTACATTGAATGATATGGAGAACAACTGAAAGTGCCAGGAGATAGGGCAGAGATTGCGTCCTTCACCAGCAGCACAAGGTCAGAGACTGTCATTTCCCCACAAGCCGAGAAGATTCTCCTTTCCCCTCAAGCCGGGAAGATTCCAGCCTTAAAGTCCACGGGCAAAGCTCCCCTGAAGTTTGGACATTAGTAATAGGCTGTGACATAGCCCCGGAGGGTGACTGATAATTAATAAGAGTTGTGAGTAAATGCTTTAATGCCTCTCTTGCTTCTGCCATAGAGCAGAATCAGTTTGCAGCCCGCTCTGCTGGGCGAATAGCATATAGACCCCAAGTGGCATTAAGCCGCAGGGAAAAATCCTCTCTCTGTTTATAGCTTGAATGTTTGCTAGTTATGAATAAGTTACTGTAGGTATTTATCCCAGAATGCTCCCATGACTGTGTAGAATCTTTTTAATGTTAATATACAGTGGTTGGGGGTGGTGAGAGTTCAGAATAGTGAGCTTAATAAATGCATATTTTTATAGAATATTATCTCACACCAATTAATTTCTCCCCTTGGCCACAATCGGCGTAGGTGGCAGAACACCCCTCTGTGACAGTCATTCCCTGGTATCCTGAAAACTGCCTCCCCAGATTTTTTGTAGGCCCCCTTCAGATTCTGGAAGGCCACAAGAAGGTCACCTGGGAGCCTCCTCTTCTCCAGACTCAACAGCCCCAACTCTTTCAGTCTGTCCTCACAGCAGAGCTGCTGCAGCCCTCTCAGCAGCCTCCTGGCCCTGCTCTGGATGCACTCCAGCATCTCCACATCCCTCTTGGAATGGGGGCTCCAGAACTGGATGCAGTACTCCAGGTGGGGTCTCAGCAGAGCGCAGTAGAGGGGGAGAATCACCTCCCTGGCCCTGCTGGCCACACTTCTCTGCTGCAGCCCAGGCTCTGCTTGGCTTTCTGGGCTGCAAGTGCACACTGCTGGCTCCTGTTGAGCTTCTCACCCACCAGCAAATGATGTGGTTTTCACGGGTGTGGTATCTGTAATTCTTTCAATAGAGGGGAAAAAACCCCACACCATTCAAAACCCCTCTAAATTGTCTTGGAAGTCGTGAGTAACCCTATGAAAGCAAAGTGGTATGCAGGGTTTGAAGCTGAGAATAGAAGTTTTCAAAATCAACAACAAAAAAAACCCAACCAACCAAAAAAAACAAACCACAACCCAGCAAACAACCTTCATTGTACAGTTCTGCACTTCTGCAGAAGAGAAAAAAAAACACACCAACAACAGTTCACTCATTTAATTAGAGGGAAAACACCTTGGAAAGAAACTGTTTTTGCAAATCCTGAAATCTGCAGTGCTGTTTCCCTTGTAACAAGCACACCAGCGCTGATGCCTGATGTGAAAGGCCATAAAACTGTTTAGGTGGTGGAAAGAACAATAAATCTGGGTATTTGAAGATTTAAACAGAACTATTTCTGGGTTTATTAGGCATATCAAAATCATGGCTAAACCCAAGAAGTAGGCCAGTGCTTTTAGGCAAACTCCAGTGAAATCTGTGGAAGTTTATATTTCTTGGCACGCACGACCACCCTAACGAGTCTCCTTAAAAGCCAGGAGCTTGGAGGTAACAGGGACTGTTTACTGTACTTCTGGTTGTTAGGGGTTACCACAAAGGTCCTGTTTTTCCATGACATCAGCTGCATTCCAACAGAAACGTGTGCCCAGGAGTCTTAGTAATGACTGCAGTCTCCAAGTACTGAAACCTCAGCCAAAACCATTTACACCTGCAGGCCAGCTGAGTAAAACACAATACCCACGGAGAATTTCAGAAACTAAGTGTCTGACTTCTGAGAGAACTCAGAAACTTAAGAAACTAAGAAACTAAGTTTCTGACTTCTGTCTACAACTACCTGAAGGGAGAAGGGCAATGAAGCTGGTGAGGGGCCTGGAGCACAGTCCTGTGAGGAGAGGCTGAGGGAGCTGGGGGTGTGCAGCCTGAAGAAGAGGAGGCTCAGGGCAGACCTCATTGCTCTCTACAACTCCCTGAAGGCAAGCTGTAGTCAGGTGGAGTTGCGCTCTTCTGCCAGGCAAGCAGCACCAGAACAAGGGGACACAGTCTCAAGTTGTGCTGGGGGAGGTCTAGGCTGGATGTTAGGAGGAAGTTTTTGTCAGAGAGAGTGATTGGCATTGGAATGGGCTGCCCAGGGAGGTGGTGGAGTCGCCATGCCTGGAGTTGTTGAAGCAAAGCCTGGCTGGGGCACTTAGTGCCATGGTCTGGTTGACTGGATAGGGCTGGGTGCTAGGTGGGACTGGATGAGCTTGGAGGAGTGTTCCAACCTGCTTGATTCTATGATTCTATCACTTAGCTCCTCCTAAATGAGAAACTACTATTTTTGTTCCTCAGATTTGTTGTTTCAACTTACTAGGACCAAACTCTGAGTATCTGCTAATCATTGTTCCTCATTAAACTCTTCCTAAATGACAAACTACTATTTCTGTTCCTCAGATTTGTTCTTTCACAGGATCATATAATCAACCAAGCTGTATCTACCACGAGCAGCAAAGCAGTAGAAGAGTTCTGGACTCTATCAAGTTCAAGATCTACTGATCTTAATAATTAGCTGTCTGGCATGTGGGTAGTCCCTGGTCTCTACTCAAAGAGACTATCCCTGCCCAGTTGTGCCACCAACAATATCCAAGTGGTTTATGTGAACCTCATAATACCAGAATGAAGACTACTAAGATGAAAAATGTGTTCAGACTCAATACCCAAAAGAAAAACCACACCTTTCTCTTTCTCATTATTAGTGCTAATTATCCCATTTTCATGAATGCCATCTTAGTGCTGTACTCAGCACTCATGAGCCCACACCTCAAGTACTTTGTCCAGTTTTGGCCACCACAGTATAGGAGGGACATTGAGGTGCTGGAGCGGGTGCAGAGAAGGGCAACAAGGCTGGGGAGAGGTCTGGCAAACATGACCTATGAGGAGCAGCTGAGGGAGCTGGGGGTGTTTGGTCTGGAGAAGAGGAGGCTGAGAGGGGACCCTCTACAATTACCTAAAAGGAGGTTGTAGTGAGGCTGGAGCTGGTCTCTTCTCCCCAATTACTAATGCTAGGACAAGAGGAAATGGCCTCAAGTTGCATCAGGGCAGGTTTAGGTTGGCTACTGGGAGGAAGTTCTTTCCTGAGCAGGTGGTCAGGCACTGGCACAGGCTGCCCAGGGAGGTGGTGGAGTCACCATCCCTGAAGATCTTTAAAAGAGGAGTGGATGTGGTGCTTGAGGCTGTGGTCTAGTGACTGGGGATGCTGGGATGAAGGTTGGACTGGATGATCCTGGTGATCCCTTCCAACCATAGCAATTCATAGTGATGAGATGTTGTGATGAGTGATTTGGTTGAGTCAAGGACTTGTCAGTGTGAAACTAATGATTGGACTTGATGAGCTTGAAGGGCTTTTCCAATCTAAGAAATTCAGTGGTTCTGTGGTTCTATTAGGACACTACCAGGGCAGCTTGAACAAAGAAGAAAATCTACAGAATCACACAGAATTGTTAGCTTTGGAAGTGACCTCAAGGATCATCTACTTCCAAAGCCCCTGCCTTGGGCAGGGACAGTTTACACTAGATCAGGTCGCCCAGAGCCACATCCAGCCTGGTCTTACAACCATCAATGGATGGAGCTTCTACCACCTCCCTGAGCAACCTCTTTCAGTGTCTCACCGTCCTTATGGTGACAAACTCTTTCCTAACATCCAATCTGAACCTACCCACTTCTTAGCTTTGCTCCATTCCCCCTAGTGCTATCTCTACCCACAAATCCTAAAAAGTCCCTCCCCAGCTTCCTTGCAAGCCCCCTTCAGATATTGGAAGGCCACAGAAAGAAGGCTTCAGAGCCTTCTCTAAAGTGAACACCCTCAACTCTATCATCCTGTCCTCATAGGAGAGGTGCTTCAGTCCTCTGATCATCCTTGTGGCCCTTCTCTGGACACCTTCCAGCAGGTCTATATCTTTCTGGTGAGAGGAGTTCCAGAACTGGACACAGTAGTTCAGGATTAGGTTAAAAGTGCAGGAGTATTTTTCACTATAACATGGACCATTTCCTGACACTACTTTGTAGAGGGTTACTTCAAGGTCTTATTAAAGAAGCACAACAAAGCAGAAACATTTGTCACAAAATAACTAAACAGAGATTATTATTCTGTACTTAAGTGGAAATAATGTCAAGTCAATCAGCTCAGCATTATTCGGCCTGGAACATGCAGAGAGAGAATTGTTATGACAAAAAGTTTCCTTTAACAGAATCACACAATTAACCAGGTTGGAAAAGACCTCTGAGATCAGCGAGTCCAACCTAGTACCTAACCCTCCTAGTTAACTAAATCATGGCACTAAGTGTCTCACCCAGCCTCCTTTTAAACACCACCAGGGACGGGGAATCCATCACCTCTCTGGGCAAACCATTCCAATGCTAATCACTCTTGCTGGGAAGAATTTCTTCCTAAATTCCAGGCTAAACCTGTTCTGGCACATTTTGAGGCTGTGTCCCCTTGTTCTGTTGCTGCTTGCCTGGCAGAAGAGACCAACCCCACCTGGTTACAACCTCCTTTCAGGTAGTTGCAGACAGCAATGAGCTCTGCCCTGAGCAATCCTCCTCTGCAGGCTGCACACCCCCAGCTCCCTCAGCCTCTCCTCACAGGGCTGTGCTTTAGGCCCCTCAACAGCTTTGTCACCCTTCTCTGGAAACGTTATGCCCCTTAATTGGAGCGGCTCTTATTTCCTAAAGGAAGCATGCTCACTCCAACCAAAATACTATAAAATGTGGAAAGCACATAGAAATGGTTCCAGCACAGACAGAAAAACAATTACATTTCAAACCTACGATTTGCATTATGTGCTTAAGGTCTACCAGACTTGTGTTAATAGAAAGTAAGTTGTATTCTAGCAGTTAAGAAATATATTTGTTATAAATTGTAGGGACTCTGACACACCTTGAGTACTGTGTCCAGTTCTGGGCTCCTCAATTCAAGAGAGATGTTGAGGTGCTGGAAGGTGTCCAGAGAAGGGCAGCAAGGCTGGGGAGGGGCCTGGAGCACAGCCCTGTGAGGAGAGGCTGAGGGAGCTGGGGGTGTGCAGCCTGCAGAAGAGGAGGCACAGGGCAGACCTCATTGCTGTCTACAACTCCCTGAAGGGAGGCTGTAGCCAGGTGGGGTTGGGCTCTTCTGCCAGGCAACCAGCAACAGAACAAGGGGACACAGTCTCAAGCTGTGCCAGGGGAGGTCTAAGCTGGGTGTTAGGAGGAAGTTGTTGTCAGAGAGAGTGATTGGCATTGGAATGGGCTGCCCAAGGAGGTGGTGGAGTCGCCGTGCCTGGAGGTGTTGAAGCCAAGCCTGGATGGGGCACTTAGTGCCATGGTCTGGTTGACTGGATAGGGCTGGGTGCTAGGTTGGACTGGATGAGCTTGGAGGTCTCTTCCAACCTGCTTGATTCTATGATTCTATTTTCTTCACCTTAATTGCTTCAAGCACTGGAGGTAAAAGCTGCTTTACTTGCAGAGGACTTAGAGGTGTCTGTGATCTGCTACCTTCTGGCCAAGTCTACCATTGCACTCTTTGGCTGCTCAACCTAAATTTAACTGAACTCTGTATGGGAGGTGCCCCTACTTGAACTAAAAAAATCACAAACCACTCTCCAATAAATGCATGCTCCAGGTTCCCATACCACTAAGCACAGAGCTTTCTTCTGCAGTCATCAGAGATGATGAAAGCTATGTGTGGCCACAAATTTCCAGGAAATTTAGGTTTGTGATGCTGAGGGAAACAGAACCAGTTGCTAAACATACAGCCTTTCACAAGCCACTGTGCGGGAGACAAATGAAACAAGTTTATCACTGTGTACAAAGCCCTCCATGAACTTCTAGCATCGACAAAAGTCTTGTCACTGTGTTAAATTCCAGGGATATTTGACCAAAGCTTATCTTAAAATCCTGTGAAGCATCAACTGCACAGGGATATTTGATGTTAGACATCCCACAGGCTATGCAGTGTTGCTTTGCTCTATTAAATGGCAGCTTTACTGCCTCCAGCAAGTGGCTGCATAGCAGCAGCAAGCAAAAGTGACTTTGTTGCTACATTTGCTGTGAGAAGAAATTTCTAGTTCTTTAAACCATAATGCACATTTCTCACAATAAACGTTTAGTAAACCATTAGTAAAGTCCAGTAAACCATTAGTAAAGTCCAGAACATTGGTGCAACTCATAGAGTCACAGAATGGTTTGGGCTGGAAGGGACCATAAAGATCATCTAGTTCAACCTCCCCTGCCATGGACAGGGGCACCTTCCACTAAACCAGGCTGCTCAATAGCTCATCCAGCCTGGCCTTGAACACCTCCAGGGAGGGGGCATTCATAACTTCCATGTGTTTCAGTGTCTAACCACCATCACTGTACAGAGTGCTTTCCTAACAGCCAATCTAAATCTACCCTCCTCAAGCTTAAAGCCATTCCTTCCTGTCCTATCACTACATGCCCTTGTAAAAACTCCCTTTCCAGCTCTCTTGTAGACCCCTTTCAGGTACTGGAAGGATGCTGTAAAGTCTCCCAGCTCCAGCTCTCACAGACTGTCCCCACAGGGGAGTTTTTTCCAGCCCTCTGATTATCCTTGTGGTCCTCCTCTGGACTTGCTTCAGCAAGATCCACGTCCCTCTTATCCTGGGGGACACCCAAACTGGACTCAGTACTCCAGGAGGGGTCTCATGAGTGCAGAGTAGAGGAGAAGAATCACTTCCCTCATCCTGCTGGTCACACTTCTTTCGATGCAGCCCTGGACACGGTTGTTCTTCTGGGCCGTAAGCGTACATTCACAGCTGACGTTGACTTTTTCATCAACTGACTCCCCCCAAGCCCTTCTCTTCCAGACTGCTTTTGAGTCACTCCTCACTCACCCTATAATTTGTGCTTGGGATTGCCCCAATCCAGGTGCAGGACCTTGCATGTGGCCTTGAACTTCACAACATTGGCTTGAGCACACCCCTCAAGCCTGTCCAAGTCCCTCTGGCTGACATCCCTTCCCTCTTGTGTGTCAACCCGATCACACAGCTTGGTGTCATCCACAAACTTGCTGAGGGTGCATCAATCCTACTGCTCACATCACTGATTCTATGATTCAAAACGTCAAAGGTAATCTCTCAATAATTAAGGTCCATTCTGATTCCATATTTGAACCTTAGAAATTTTCCATGCCTGTTCACTTGAAAGGAATCTTCAAACACTATTTCCCCCACACACAGTTTGAGGATACTCAGATGTTTTTTTTTCCAGATCCAACTTGGGTGATTTCTGTCTAGGGTAGGTTGTCCCTGCCCATGGCAGGGGGGTTGGAATTGGCTGATCTTTGTGGTCCCTTCCAACTCTGACTGATTATATGATTCTAAGTATGTGACTTCACGTTTTTGATATTCTCGTCCCTTTTTTCTCCCTTTTATCTCCTCTCCAGATTCCACTCCAGCACAGAACCTTTTTGGACAGTCAGAAATTCAGAAGCCCTTCCCAGCTCACCATAAGCCAGAGCATTATTTCCTTTACAGCCAGGCAGAATAAACGTCAATTCATTTTACGCTTTAGTATTTATAGGCATCCTTCATCGTACATTACACTTCTGAAGATCAGAAATAAAATAAGCATGCTAATGTGAGGGGGAAAAGAGGGGAATCTAATCCAAACTAAAGTTGAGCTAGTGCCTTTCTGCTCAGTTAAGACAGAAGCTGTAGAGTCCAGCTGAACAAACAACTAACAGACAGAAACTCTCAATAGCAGCGGCGGCGGCAGCAGCTAAAAAGCTTACTTTAAAATGTAACACATTCATCTCGATCCCCATGGAAATGGTAATCACCAATTGGCTTGGAACACCATCAGGACTAGTTCAGCAGAACCATTTCCTTCAATAAACACACAGCTTGCTCTCAAGCAAAGGAGGGCAGAATGGCAAATACTTCATTTGCTATTGCTCTGCTCCCTCTGCCTTTCAATATTTGTGTTTGAGGTAATGCTGACCAGTGGGACCTATGTTCCTATGCCTCAGTTCTGTTAAGGTCAAACTATATTCTACTCTTGCTCTACTTCCCTAAAGAGAAATTAATTACACAGAGGGTGAAAATAAGAATAGTAACTTTTCTTTCTGCCATTCCTCTCACATCCATTGATCAGAAAACACACCAGTATCTCTGGAGTTGAAGACAGAAGCTCTTCCACAGCTAACAGTAGCAGCACACAATAGTCTTGGTAAAAAGTGAAAAGTCACTTGCTCTCTGGGACAGGAGCAATGGGTGCAAGTTGCAGCACAGGAGGTTCCAGCTCAGCACAAGGGGGAACTTCTTTGCTGTAAGGGTCCCAGAGTACTGGCACAGGCTGCCCAGAGATGTTGTGGAGTCTCCTTCTCTGGAGCCTTTCAAGGCCTGTCTGGATGTGTTCCTCTGTGATCGGTGTTAGATAGTATTGTCCTGCTCTGGCAGGGGGGTTGGAGTAGATGATCTCCTTGGGTCCCTTCTAACCCCTAACATCCTGTGAGCCTGTAATATCCCTATGTGCAGCTTCTCACTCCATCCTACAGCTTCTCACTCTGTCCTACAGTTACAACAATTCAAGGTTCAGCCTCTGGATGGTTCTGCTCATGTATTTCTGCACTCACTGACCGAGACCTTAGGAAAATCCCAGTTTTAAATCCTGCCAGAATCCATAAACCTCAGGGTTGGAACAACACAAACTGCAGTGGTTTAGAACATACCAAACTAAAGCAGAAACAGGTCACGATAATAAGTAAAATATAAGGAGCAAAATAAGGGGAGAAAAAAAGTGGATTCACAACAGTCATAGCAAAACATGAATTACTGATGTATGTCTGTGAAATGTCTACTTGAAAGTACGACTTCTAAAGTAAACATGAATGGAAGTAGGAGAGGAACATACAAAACAGTAACTGAATCCCAGATATAGAGTTACTGAGAGCTAAGATCACACACTTAGCTACAGCAAGAGCTTAAAAAGGTTCACCAGAACTGGTCATGTATATGTATTCCATATTATAAACAACCCTATCAGTTGACAAGGACAAACTGTTATTAAAAAGCCAAAAGTATAATATAATACTCCCAAGGGAAGGCTCCTGGAAAAGAGTACACAAAGCCTAGACATGGCCAACAGGTAATTATTTATTATGTCATTTTTTTCCCTGACTCTTGAAAGGAAAGAAACAACAAAAACACTTGAGGAGGGTTCTCAGACAGACAAATTGTTGGCAAATCACTTTCTGAAGCACAGGTCGTTGCACTGTTGCATTCAAAGGCAACTGGGGCCTTTTCACGAGCAACACAACTCTAGGTAGGTACAAGTCTGAGCTATCTTTGATTTCAGCACATCTTTCAGTGCTTCTGTTTGAGAGTAAACCCCTCTAGGAATGAAATACGTGTTGAATCTAATCCAGTAAGAAGTGGCTAAAGGCAAGCAAGAGCAGCATCACTTTGAAGAGCAGGGGTTCTGCCAGAAATACTGGTTAGAGCAGCTCTGCAGCCCTGGACTTCAGTTAAAAAAATACAGAGGTTAACTCTTTTGTACCTATTTAGTTTCCCAGACTCATTCAGGTTTCTTGGAGATGTCACATTGTCACAGCTGTAATGCTGAGAAGGAGCCAGGTCAAGATGCTCAAGGATTTCAACGCTGAACTGAGTCCAAGTTGTGGCATAAGGTCCAGTGTCAAATTCAAGATAAAACAGTCCATGACAGACCTAAGAGCCCTGAGATAGATTCAAAGGGGAAGAAAGCACAAGATGACAAAATGGCCAGTGGAAAAGGTAGAGCATTGAAGGAAAAAGGGCACCTAACAGAAGGAGGCAGAACGAAAGACAACACTTAAGGAAGGCGTAAACCAAACACAGAATGTGAGCCTTTTGAGTCTGTTGCTAACAAACTACAGCAATCCAAATGTGACAGCAGAACATTTTAACAACTACTAAAGAGAGAGGATGGAGAAAACTTCCTGGAAAAGCTCTGCAGTAGATCTCATGTAGATGGTCTGTGCTGCCATGGATCTTTTCAGTATACTGAAGGAGGAACATTTTTAAGTTAGAGTTCAGCACTCAAAACTCCTCTGATAGAGTTGACGATACCAGAAAATTGCTAACAGATATTTTGTTTTCCAGCTAAGAAACCACCACTGTGCTTGCATCCTTTCTTCCAAGTGAAACAAATCTTGCAGCTAATCATCACCAGTTAGCTATCATCCTTGCAGCCATGAGAAAAGAACATGAAAAAGTAAAAGAAAAAAAGGGGGAAAGCAGGAATCAGAGCTGTGCTTCTGTGCTCCACAACCTCCCTGGGCAACCAGTGCCAGTGTCTCACCAACTCTTTCCTAACACCCAGTTTCAATCTCCCCTCTGCCAGTTTAAAACCATTCCTCCTCATCCTGTCATTGCCTTTTAAACAGTCCCTCCCAGCCTAATAAGCTGTGCTGAGCTGCTTCTAAGCACAAATGATTTGAAGTATTTAAATTCAAGTTTATTTTAATTCTAACAAGTCAGAACAAATAAGTCAGTGGTAAGAAAAAAAGGCAGGCTACCAAACTGCACAGCCTCATCATTAGAGAGAGACAACTGTGTACAGTTCTGTAGCCCCCAACACAAGAAGGACATGGAACTGTTGGAGCCAGTCCAGAGGAGGCCACCAAGATGCTCAGAGGGCTGCAGCAGCTCTGCTCTGAGGACAGGCTGAGAGAGTTGTGGCTCTGCAGCCTGGAGAAGAGAAGGCTTCAAGGAGACCTTGGAGTGGCTTTTCAATATCTGAAGGAGGCTACAGGAGGGCTGGGGAGGGACTACTGACAAGGTCTTGTCATGGCAGGACGAGGGGGAATGGGTTTAACCTGGCAGAGAGGAGATTTAGACTGGATGTTAGGAGGAAGCTCTTTACAGTGAGAGTGGTGAGACACTGGAATGGGTTGCCCAGGGAAGTTGTGGCTGCTACCTCCCTGGAGATGTTCAAAGCCAAGTTGGATGAGGCCCTGAGCAACCTGCTCTAGTGGGAGGTGTCCCTGCCTACAGCGAGGAGTTGGAGCTGGATGATTCTTGAGGTCCATTCCAAACTAGACCACTCTATGATTCTATTCTATGATTCTAACTGTACCACATAATGTATTAGAGGACAAAGCAAGCAGCAATGATAAAATGACTCTTATTTCCTTCCAGATTGTCAAAAGCGATGGAAGTCATCATGTGAATGCTCCAAACAAATACAGCAGCAGCTCTGTGGACAGCAATCACTAACATTAACCTGGCACAACAACACTTCTCCTGAGCAACAGGCTGAGGTCATCTCTGTCTCTGCTTACAAAATCCCATGAAATCTCTGGTTTGTATCCAAATTCTCCCCAGGGATGATCATAGTTTAAGTTCAGTTGCATAAGCAATAATACTTCTTCCAGATACCTAAAAACCAAATAAACTGAGCCCTCTAAATAACAGCAGTCCATAAAAACACTGCCTGTAATGAAAAATACAACATGCCTTTGGATACTCTGGATAAACACCTATCTGGGAATTATTTCTACACTCTTATGTAAGAGTTGGCCTACAAAAAAGGATACTCCACTTCCTAAGACTGGGTGCACCCCAACAGCATACAGAGAAATGAATGACAGCAGTGCCACTGTGCCTCTCTGCACTACACCCACAACTCAGAAACAGCTGAGGAGGGACAGACCACTGTTAGATTGGGGCAAATTCTGTGTCCTGGAAAATGGAAAGCAGTTTAACGTCTGTCAGTGGCTGTGATGCTTCTACAACTCATTCACAGGATGTTAGGGGTTGGGAGGGACCCAAGGAGATCATCCAGTCCAACCCCCCCTGCCACACCAGGACCATCCAACGTAGCATAGATCACAGAGGAACACGTCCAGACAGGCCTTGAAAGGCTCCAGGGAAGAAGACTCCACAACCTCTCTGGGCAGCCTGTGCCAGTGCTCTGGGACCCTTACAGGAAAGAAGTTCCCCCTTGTGTTGAGCTGGAACCTCCTGTGCTGCAGCTTCCATCCATTGCTCCTTGTCCTATCCCAGAGAGCAGTGAGCAGAGCCTGTGCCCCCTCTCCTGACCCCCAGCCCTCAGATAGTTATAAACATTTACTAAATCCCCTCTCAGTCTTCTCCAGACTAAACAGCCTCAGGTCCCTCAGCCTCTCCTCATCAGGCAGTGCCCTCCAGTCCACTCATCATCCCTATAGCCCTCTGCTGGACCCACTCCATCAGATCCCTGTCCCTCTTGAACCGGGGAATAACAGAAGGAATAACAAAACTCTGCTTGGCCAAGATTCACCAAGAGGCACAAAAGTACTGCCTCTCACCTCTGGGCAAGAGAAAGCTTTGCAACTCCTGATTCAACAGCTCAGGCGATCTAAGTGCTCTGCCTCTGCTTCAGCACAAACTCTCACGTATGGGACCTTTAAGGCAATTCAGATGACTTTCTGATGAATGGTCCAAGGTCTATTTATGCAATCTGCTTGCCAGCTTGGTGGGAGTAACAAGCAACACGGGGGGTAGCAATGCCAAGTACTGACTCAGCATATACAAAGATGCCTCAGTTAAATAAGAAGCAAGAGCCCATCTATAGCATCAAGACTTCACATCAAAAAAGGGAAAATGCAGTGACTGAGGAAAGCTACACAGGATGGAAGTCAGGCAGCAGTAGCTTAGACCCAAATCTTTGAGGTAACATTTGCAAAAAGTATAAAACCAGAAAAGCAAGAGTCCACTCCAACTCAGCTCCTTGTATAAGCAAGGAAATGGAGAGCAACTCATGCAGCAAGAGCAGCATGGCCAGCAGGGCAAGGGAGGGGATTCTGCCCCTTGGCTCTGCTCTCCTCACACCCCACCTGAAGTCCTGTGTGCAGTTCTGAAGCCCCCAGCACAATGAGGACATGGAACTGCCAGAGCAAGTCTGGAGGAGGCCACCAAGATGCTCAGAAAGATGCAGCAGCTCTGCTATAAGGACAGGCTGAGAGAGTTGGGGGTCTGCAGCCTGCAGAAGAGAAGGCTTCAAGGAGACCTTGGAGTGGCCTTCCAGGATCTCAAGGGGTCCTGCAGGAAGGCTGGCAAGGGACTATTGAGGAGATCTTGTAATGACAGGATGAGGAGGAATGGGTTTAAACTGGCAGAGGGGAGATTCAAATTAGATGTTAGGAAAGTGTTCTTTGCAGTGAGGGTGGTGAGACACTGGCACAGGTTGCCCAGGAAGGTTATGGATTCTTCCTCCCTGGAGGTGTTCAAGGCCAGGGTGGATGAGGCCTTGAATGACCTGTTCTAGTGGGAGATGTCCCTGCCTTTGGCAGGGGGTTGGAACTGTCTGAGCTTTGAGGTCACTTCCAACCTAAACCATTCTATGATTCTATGACTACATGAAAGAGCAGCAGCTGGGGGGATTCTGCTGCTCTGAACCATCTCCACCCCCTCTACTCTGCCCTGGTGAGATCTCATCTTGAGTACTGTGTTCAGTTCTGGGCTCCCCAGGGACAGAGATGTGCTGGGGAGAGTCCAGTGGAGGGCTACAAGGATGATTAGGGGACTGGAGGGCACTGCCTGATGAAGAGAGGCTGAGGGACCTGGGGCTGTTTAGTCTGGAGAAGACTGAGAGGGGATTTAGTAAATGTTTATAACTATCTGAGGGCTGGGGGTCAGGAGAGGGGGCACAGGCTCTGCTCACTGCTCTCTGGGATAGGACAAGGAGCAATGGATGGAAGCTGCAGCACAGGAGGTTCCAGCTCAACACAAGGGGGAACTTCTTTCCTGTTAGGGTCCCAGAGCACTGCCACAGGCTGCCCAGAGAGGTTGTGGAGTCTTCTTCCCTGGAGCCTTTCAAGGCCTGTCTGGACGTGTTCCTCTGTGATCTATGCTACGTTGGATGGTCCTGGTGTGGCAGGGGGGGTTGGACTGGATGATCTCCTTGGGTCCCTTCCAACCCCTAACATCCTGTGAGCCTGGGATCCTGTGAACTCCTTGGATACTGGAGCCTCTCATATTTTCACAAGACATTCAGAAAGCCAGTGAAATGGAAAACATTACCTTGACTGAAATCTTCTTGAATTTTCCACTAGCTATTTGGCACACTGCAGCTTAGAGCAGGTTTTGTAAAAACAATCTTTCCCTTTAATTAGTGTGATTTATTTGCACCTAAAGAAAAATTACTTCTTTCCCTAGGATACTACTATGTCATCTAGACTATGAGTATTAAAAGGAAAAAAAGGCCTGCATAAGCATCTATAGAGGTTTCTTTGATGTTTCTGAACAGCAGTGGAAGGATGGAATACATAAGGCCTAAAAGAGGCTACAGTAGGCAGAGAAGTCTCTATCTATTTCTCTCTTCTGAACCTTTTCTGTCCTAGCTCTGTCAAATTTGACTAAAGAACTTATCTAAATTCCTGTAATGAAAAGAATGCTCTAGTATTGATACATATTCCAGCTTGCTCCTTTGTATTCTGGCTTCCAATGATTGCTACACTCACCTCTGCTTTTAAGTGAAGCCAACAGATCACCTCCCAGTATTAAACCCTATGGTCACATATATGTTTTCTATGGAAGAGAGTCAGACGTGCTGGTTCTGCACTGAAGGCTAAAAATATTCCTTAATTCTAGTCTCAGTCCTCACAGAATCCTTAGTCCTGTATCAAAATTACTCCACCACCAGCTGCATCAACTTTAAAACCTGTCTAACATCACCAACATGAAATAATCTCTGTTAGCTACTGATGCCTGCTCGCCCGCACATGAATATTGCAATTACATTCCAAACTGAATTGGTGCTGGGAAGACCTCAGAGTGGCCTTCCAGTAACTGACAAAGGCCTTCAAGAGAGCTGGGAAGGGACTTTTTACATGGCCTTGGAGTGATAGGAGGAGAAAAGAATGGCTTTAAACTTGAGGAGGGGAGATTTAGATTTGCTATTAGGAAGAAATTATTTACAGTGAGAGTGGGACAAGAAGGACATGGAACTGTTGGAGCAACTCCACAAGAGGCCACAAAGGTGCTCAGAGAGCTGCAGCAGCTCTGCTCTGAGGACAGGCTGAGAGAGTTGGGGCTCTGCAGCCTGGAGAAGGCTTCAAGGAGACAGAGTGGTCTTCCGGTATCTGAAGGGGGCTACAGGAGGGACTATTTGTAATGACAAGACAAGAAGTAATGGGTTTAAACTGGCAGAGGGAAGATTTAAACCAGATGTTAGGAAGAAGTGCTTACAGTGAGAGCAGTGAGACACTGGCACAGGTTGCCAAGGGAGGTCATGAATGCCCCCTCCCTGGAGATGTTCAAGACTAGGTTGGATGAGGCACTGAGCAACCTGCTCTAGTAGAAGGTGTCCTGCCCATGGTAGGGGAGTTGAAACAGGATGACCTTTAAGGTCCCTTCCAAACTAAACTGATCTATGATTTAGCAAAGGACAAGACTGCTCAATGTTGTTATCTAAACAACTCTATGGACAAGGCAGCATCAGCAGTAAGTTTACAGTGTAATTAGAAAGGAAACACAACAAATAAGCATAACAAACAACATGTAGCAAGACAAAAAAGTAGGATGAGGTACGCTGACAAGACTACATGGATAGCTCCCTACACTGTGCATGAAAGATTCTATCCAAAGAAGTCCCTGAAGTACACAGCAAGCAGACAAAAGCAGTCCCAATGCTTCTATTGACTGACTTGATCACCACACACTTTCCCCACAGCTGCACTGAAATCATGACACATTTCATGGAAGTCATAAAAAACTCCACAAGAGCTATCCCCTCATATCCCATATAAAAAATGCAAGGAATTTTCCACCTTCCCATGGCAGATCTACAACACTGTGATTGTTTCCAATCTGTTTCACGCATCGGCCATGTACTTACCTGCTTTGGATCGGAGCACATCATTTGGTGGGTCAGAAAATAGTCCTGCCTTCTTAGCAGACCCTGATCATTTTCCTCTCAAGGGCAACAGCTGAAGAATGTACTGCAACATATTCATTAAAATCCCAACAGGCCAAGATGTGTTGTGTCAGGTCAGACAGGATGCGACTGCTTTTCCACTAACCTACTATGAAATATGTGAAAGCTCTCAAAAGGAAAAACCATCGGAGACGACTAAAGGCTCAAAAGAAACATAGAATAGAACCAGTCAGGGTTGGAAGGGAACACAAGGATCAGCTAGTTCCAGGCCCCCTGCCATGCCCAGGGACACCCTACCCTACAGGATGCTGCTCACAGCCTCAGCCAGCCTGGCCTTAAACACCTCCAGCAATGAGGCCTCAACCACCTTCCTGGGCAACCCAGTCCAGCTGAAGAACCTCCGCCCCATGCCCAGTCTGAACCTACCCATCTCCAGCTTTGCTCCATTCCCCCTAGTCCTGTCACTCCCTGACAGCTTTAAAAGTCCCTCCCCAGCTGTTTTGTAGGGATGATAACATTCAGTGACTATGAATTTAGGTCTGGAGAGTGAGGGCTGCACAAGAACCCAGAATTAGTCACTAACAGACTGTTAGAAGACTGGACTCTATCCTTGGTAGACTTAGCCTAAGCTGTCAGGTTTTCAGAACAGACCAGAGGTTACAGGCAGACATTGCTCTGCTCAGCAACACAAGGCATAAACGGATGAAGAATTCAACCTCAATGGCTGAGGTATTTCATAGAATCATCCAGGTTGGAAGAGAGCTCCAAGCTCATCCAGTCCAATCTAGCACCCAGCCCCAGCCAATCAACCAGACCATGGCACTAAGTGCCTCAACCAGGCTTTGCTTCAACACCTCCAGGGATGGTGATTCCACCACCTCCCTGGGCAGCCCATTCCAATGGCAATTTAATTCACATCTCACTGACTTAAAAGATTTGCAGTTTCTGACCTGAATCAACTTTCAACATTTTATCTAGGCCATGCTGTCAAAAAAACCTAACCAGACAAATGCCCCTCTACTGTGCTCTGCTGAGATCCCACCTGGAGCCCCTAGTACAAGAGGGATATGGAGATACTGGAGTGTGTCCAGAGAAGGACCTCTGTGCTGTGAGCACAGACTGAAAGAGTTGGCGCTGTGCAGTCTGAAGAAGACGAGGCTCCCAGGTGACCTTCTTATGGCCTTCCAGGATCTGAAGGGGGAACTACAAAAAAGCTGGGGAGGGACTTTTTACGCTGTGAGGAAGTGATCTTTGATCACATTCTGTGATTCTGTGCTCCATAATCTCCCTGGAAGTGTTCAAGGCCAGGTTGGATGAGGCCTTGAGCGACCTGTTCTACTGGGAGGTGTCCCTGCCTATGGCAGGGAGTTGGAACTGACTGAGCTTTGAGGTCACTTCCAATCTAAACCATTGTATGATTCTTCTGGATTGTTTGTTCTCACACTGGAGCAGCCCAAAAGAATACAATCTTCCTCCAGAAAAGAGATTCTTTGCACCGGAGAGATTAAGAAAATGGAGACATTGCAGCTCTGTAGTATCAGCTCTTGAGTAATTCAACTCAATTCTGAAAACAAACATCTGATGTATTTCAGTGTTTGGATTGGAAGGGCATAATCAACAGCAGAGTCTCCTTCTCTGGAGCCTTTCAAGGCCTGTCTGGATGTGTTCCTCTGTGACCTGAGCTAGATTGTACGGTCCTGCTCTGGCAGGGGCACTGGACTTGATGATCTCTTTGTGTGCCTTACAACTGCTGACATCCTCTGATGCTGTGATCAGGCTTGGGGTTTTGGTTGTTGTTGTTGCTTTTGTTTTGGTTGTGCTGTGCTTTGGTTTTACCTTGTTTTGGCTTTTAAATTAAAGCACAAATATATGCTGATCCTTAAGAAACTTAAGTAAAAATTCAGCACACCAAACCAGAGAACATTAGAAAACTTCGCATCAAATCAAATCCAGTCTATAGGATACAGACTGTGTCCCCTTGTTCTGTTGCTGGGTGCCTGGCAGAAGAGACCAACCTCCAGCTGGCTACAGCCTCCCTTCAAGTAGTTGTAGGCAGCAATGAGGTCTGCCCCCAGCCTCCTCTTCTGCAGGCCGCACACTCCCAGCTCCCTCAACCAGGTTGGAAGAGACCTCCAAGCTCAGCCAGCCCAACCTAGAACCCAGCCCTACATAATCAACCAGACCATGGCACTAAGTGCCTCTGCCAGGCTTTGCTTCAACACCTCCAGGCACAGAGACTCCACCACCTCCCTGGGCAGCCCATTCCAATGCCAATCACTCTCTCTGACAACAACTTCCTCCTAACATCCAGCTTAGACCTCCCCTGGCACAACTTGAGACTCTGTCCCCTTCTTCTGTTGCTGCTTGCCTGGCAGAAGAGACAGCCCCAGCTGGCAACAATCTCCCTCGGGTAGTTGCAGACAGCAATGAGCTCTGTCTTGAGCCTCCTCTTCTTCAGGCTAAACAACCCCAGGCTCCCTCAGCCTCTCTTCATAGGCCTTGTGTTCCAGGCCTCTCACCAGTTTTCACCTTAAATCATATCCCCATCCAAACCACCCTTAAACACATCCAGGCTGGGTGACTCCACCACCTCCCTGGGCAGCTCATTCCACTCCCTGACCACTCTCTCCATGAAAAACATTTTTCCTAATATCCAATCTAAACCTCCCCACTCTCAGCTTGAGGCCCTTCCCCCTTGTTCTGTCTCTAATTATCTCTTGGCAACTTCTGAAAAACATTATTCCTACAACCATCAAATACTTCTAAATGGAAGGAAAATTGCAGCTTGAGAAGGGAAGCCCAAGCTGCCAGCGTCACTCAGCTTTCATCTGCAGAGATGGATACATCCTGCACTTTTTACAGAGCAATCAGCTGCAGCTCCAACTTTCAGCTTTGCTTTTCTTGACCTGATCTTTCCTCTGTATCATGGGTACATAAACACGCACCCATGTGTCTCAACCACTGAAGAACTTCATTCATGACTAAGGAATGGCTCTAGCGATTTATGGCCTAACCAACACCATCCTTTCAGCCCAATAACAGCCTAGGCAAAGTCTTTAAACTGTTTTCCATATATCAGATATATGACAGCAAGGAAGTCAGGGAATGTATCTTGAACTTGGTTTACTTAAGGGAACCAAGTGACCTCTCTAGTAACCTCTGATCCACCCTACACAAAAGTCTGGCAGCGCTTAATAGCTGATCTCTTACGTATTCAGTGGAGCCAAACGCACATACGCCTGTTTGGGGTTCAATCTACTACCCACAATCTTTCCATCTATTTACTGGACCTTCCTTTCCTGTTTTATTTATTTGGGCTCCAGAAACACAAGGCAAATATTTCACAGGGCAACCAAATAAGGCAACTTCACCAAGCTCTGCAGTGATGGAAAAAATTGCAAAGTTAATGCTGCTTCTCAAGTCGATTTTCTTAATGGAGTGCAGCTGAAATGCAGCTGGAACACAGCTGTCAGCTTTTATTTCCCCAATCTGCACTAAAATAACAACTACAGCTCGATCATATGATAATTACCTCTGAATTAGAAGCCCTGGGTTTGAGACATTACACACGATTAGAAATTAGCCAAAAGCCTGAAGGATGACAATAAACATGAGGCTGAAAAGCTTAGGGGTTTGGACATATTCCTCTCTCAACATTTGTTTGTTCAGTACATTCTTCTATGAGGTAAGTATCTCAGGACAACATTAATGCTTTGTTATCCCTCAGTGCTTTTGAAATACTGTCCTCCCCTCAAAAAAATCATTTGCAAATAGCAGGACTCTTCAATGGGAAGTAAATGTAGGAATATAGAAAATGAAGGAGCTCAGTGACAACTTAGTTTGCCTCTGGAAACCATACATTTCTCAAGTAACTTGAGGACAGAAAGCAGCTAATATCCCCCATCTTCTGCTACCTAAGAAACTCACTGCTTTAATGGAAAACATGCAAAACATGGAGAAATGAAGGAACAGAAAGACTGACTTTAGAACAATTTTAACAACAATTAAAAGATAGAAGCACATTTCTTAAAGATATGCAATATTTCTGCTGAGAGAGATGCATTTAACCTCTATACTCAGGAGATGAAATCAAGTTTCATATAATCCCAACTTATTTTAGAATCATAGAATCAGTTAGGGCTGAAATAAAGAAACTTGAGAATCTTAGTTTTCAGGACCTTTCTACTGCACAGACTACTTAGAAATTAATTTCAGCTTAATCCAAGAATTTGTTGCAACTCAGACACTGGATTGAATGCACTACAACATCTGAACAATGCTTCAACCTTTACTGGCCAGCATGACCATAGAATCATAGAATGAGTCAGGGTTGGAAGGGACCGCAAGGAGCAGCCAGTTCCAAGCCCCCTGCCATGCCCTAGACCAGGCTGCCCACAGCCTCTGCCAGCCTGGCCTTAAACTCCTCCAGTGACAGGGCCTCAACTACCTCCCTGGGAAACCGATTCCAGCCTCTCACCACTCTCATTGCTCAACAACTTCCTTCTCACCTCCAGTCTGAACCTCCCCACCTCCAGCTTTGCTCCATTCCCCACAGTCCTGTCATTCCCTCACAGCCTAAAATGTCCCTCCCCAGATTTTTTGTAGGCCCCTTCAGATCCTGGAAGGCCACAAGAAGGTCACCTGGGAGCCTCCTCTTCTCCAGACTCAACAGCCCCAACTCTTTCAGTCTGTGCTCACAGCAGAGCTGCTGCAGCCCTCTCAGCATCCTCCTGGCCCTTCTCTGGACATGCTCCAGCATCTCCACATCCTTCTTGTAATGGGGGCTCCAGAACTGGGTGCAGTACTCCAGGTGGGGTCTCAGCAGAGCAGAGTAGAGGGGGAGAATCACCTCCCTGGCCCTGCTGGCCACACTTCTCCTGCTGCAGCCCAGGCTCTGCTTGGCTTTCTGGGCTGCAAGTACACACTGCTGGCTCACATTGAACCATTTCACAAGAGATGGATCTGACCACTGTATGCAAGCTGACTACAGCAAAAATGTAGTTGCACAAATCTGAAAAGGAGGAAGTGAGATCTGTAACTCATTCTGCAACTTGAACGTTTCTCATCAGTCTTTGCCATCATTTCCCGTAACCACAGCATCTCTGCTTATCATCTAGCGTTACTTGCTGCAGCCTTACAATTTCAAAGCCCAACTCTAACTCCAGAAATCAGAGACAAGAGAAGAAAAAAAGAAAAACAAACAACAAACATACCAACATTAAAAAAAAAAACACTCTGTTTAACCACTGTAACCATGAAATCTATTAAACACTCCTGGCAAGTAGTTCTTAAACCCTTTATCAGACAGAAGCACAGCAGAATCGAGGTGACACGGACAGACCTAAACATGTTACTATAAACCACCACACTCCAGAGAAGAAAATAATTCAGGAAAAAAAATATTTTGAGATTAAAACTATTTTTGGCAGATTTAAGATCTGAACAGAATGAACTTCACACTGATATGCAAAGGAAGAAGAAAAGTTGGAATTATTCATGGCAGCCTCCAGCCAGCTCTCTTTCAGCAGCTGTGATTGCTATGGAGCTAGCAAAATGATTTCAAGTTCTCCCAGAAAGAATGACTGTGACAAACTAATTTTCTCTGGCTGTAGTAAATACAAACAAGATTTAACACAAGCACATTAAGCTTTAGTCTGAAACTTTCAGGTCAATCTCCTTGCAGGTAGTTGTAGAGAACACACCTTGAGTACTGTGTCCAGTTCTGGGCCACCCCATTTAAGAAAGATGTTGAGATGCTGGAAGGTGTACAGAGAAGGGCAGCAAGGCTGGGGAGGGGCCTGGAGCACAGCCCTGTGAGGAGAGGCTGAGGGAGCTGGGAGTGTGCAGCCTGCAGAAGAGGAGGCTGAGGGCAGAGCTGAACTACCTGAAGGGAGGCTGTAGCCAGGTGGGGTTGGTCTTTCTGCCAGGCAGCAGCAACAGAACAAAGGGACACAGTCTCAAACTGCGCCAGGGCAGGTTTAGGCTGGACATTAGGAAGAAGTTCTTTATGGAAAGAGTGATTGGCATTGGAATGGGCTGCCTGGGGAAGTGGTGGAGTCACCATCCCTGAAAGTGTTTAAAAGGAGGCTGGATGAGGCAATTAATGCCATGGTTTAATTAATCAGAAGGTGTTAGGTGATAGGTTGGACTTGATCCTGAAGGTCTTTTCCAACCTGGTCAATTCTGTGATTCTGTGATCTTTTTCACACCAGTCTCCCAAGTGAACAAGTTAAAGAAGCAAAATGCTAGATTAAGAAAGAGAGGTAATTTACATCACTCATTTGATCCAACGGTGAAGGACAGATAATGACCAGAAGAGAAGTTTAACAATACAGGGCAAGAGGAAATTTTCCCAGAATGGAGAATAGTTCTAGAAGCAATCAGTACAATAAACTGCAAATTGTTATTCTAACATCTTCTGTAAGCTTTTCCAAGAAATACAAAAGCAAATCCCATTCATGAGCATGCACCTGGACTGCAAAGCTTTGACAGAAGAAAAAAGGGAGGTTTCACCATGCAAATATGAGATGAAGCTCTTCAGCAAATCATTTTATGAGTTGGAAATCTCCAGCAAAATTCTGAAATCCACTGCAAAAGCAGCAGAAGTACACTGAAAAACAAATCAGATGAATAAAAGTCCTTGAATGTATTTCCTGTGCTTAGAAGCAAGAATAATTTCTTCACCATGAGGATGGTGAGACCTGGAAGGGGTTGCCTGAGGAGGTGGTGGAAGGCCCATCCCTGGAGGTGTTTAAGGCCAGGCTGGATGAGGCTGTGGGCAGCGTGATCTAGTGTGCGGTGTCCCTGGCCATGGCAGGGGGGTTGGAACTGGCTGCTCCTTGTGGTCCCTTCCAACCCTGACTGATTCTATGATTCTAATAAAACAAATTCAAACTGAAAACCACATCCTAACTAAAAGAAGCTTTACATAGCGTAAGAGGAACTCTAATGTGCCCCTGAATTGCTGAAGAACCCAGCAATCCAGACTATCAAAGTGCTTGCTATGAAGACTATTAAAAAACACATTCATATAGTTTGTTCAAATCTTAAAATACTGGAAAAAAAGGCTGAAACTAACATTATCAATCTAAAATGTTCAAAGATGTGTGCTCTTATGCCCATTGCATGCAGCAGTTTGGAGTGCAACAGCAAGGTCTGATGAAGAGAGTCTCACTGCCCAGTTCTGAACATGGGGCAGCAGAGGAGCTGGAAGGCACAGCACGAGTAGCCAAATCTGATGCTTTCCCTTCAACATCCCGAGTCCACCACTAAAATTCACTCTTAGAAGAGGAAATGCAGATCTAAAGCATGAATATGACCTTCACCTTTCTCCAAGATGTCCTCCCTTTAGACCTCAATAAACACTCTTGTTCCCTGAGGATCAGGGGACAAAGGTAGCCAACAGTCATACAGCTGTTTGTGCATAGAGCAACAGCTCTCACTCTTAGACTTGAGGAATACAGTCCTGTGAACAGCAGTGGTCTCTCACTGCAGGCTGAGCACAGAGTCAGACCAGTACAGCACTCACAACTTCCCACAAGGAATTTGTGTTTTGGCAATGCTCTGCAGAGTCTTTGGATGACTTTTTCAATTTCAAATCAAGCTGGGTATCTTTGAAAAGCAGGAAGTCAGGAGACACCACCTGCCATCTGCCCAGGATCAGCACAGAGACAGATACAGTCAGGTTCAGCTAAGACTCAAGTGTAGGGAAAGTTAAGCCAAACTCTTTTGTTCCATGTACGTATTCTAGGTTTTGACCAAAACGTGTTACCTGTTTCCTCTTTGTAGGAGAACCTAAGTGAAAAGCATATAATGGAGGACAAAACAAACCACTGATCTCAGTATAGCTCTACAAAGTTTCTATAACATCAGTAATCTCACAGCTAGGTACAGTAGATGAGGTTAGAGTGGGCATTCATTCATTCATTCATCTGTTTTGATGTTCTCTCTCTCATTTGTTGGAGTGGGTCCAGAGGAGGGCCACAAAGATGCTCAGAGGGCTGCAGCAGCTCTGCTATGAGGACAGGCTACAAGAGTTGGGGCTCTGCAGCCTGGAGAAGAGAAGGCTTTGAGGAGACCTTATAGTAGCCTTCCAGTATCTGAAGGGGGTCTACAGTAAGGCTGGGGAGGGACTATTGACAAGGTCTTGTAATGACAGGATGAGGAGGAAAGGGTTTAAACTGGCAGAGGGGAGATTTAGACTAGATGTTAGGAGGAAGCTCCTTGCAGTGAGGGTGGTGAGACACTGGCACAGGTTGCCCAGGGAGGTGATCTCTGATCACATTCTGTGCTTCTGTGCTCCACAACCTCCCTGGATGTGTTCAAGACCAGGCTGGAGAAGGCCTTGAGCAACCTGTTCTAGTGGGAGGTGTCCCTGCCTACAGCAGAGGGTTGGAGCTGGATGATCCTTGAGGTCCCTTCCAACCTAGACTGTTCTATGATTCTATTCTATGATTCTATGATTCTGTACATATAAATATAAACCTCAACTATTTATTAACCAAGAAGCTTAAAAGCAAACAGTTCAATGACCCTTAACGATCACTGGAGCCAGCAAAATAATGCTGCAGGCACAGGACCTTAAACTAGACCTGTTCCTGCAGCATTATTTTTTGTTGGTCCTTTGGATATATTATCATGATAAATCTAAGTTCTGTGTAACAATATGTCTCAAAAACGTGGACTGAGCCATATTTCAGCTGGGTTTTGATACCTCTGTTGGCAGCTCTTCCGTTAGGAGACTGGAGGGCATGTCCTATGGGGAGAGGCTGAGGGATCTGAGGCTTTTTAGTCTAGAAAAGAGAAGACTTAGAAGGGATTTGATAACTGTTTATAAGTATCTGAGGGCTGCCAGGAGTGGGGGACAGGCTCTGCTCACTGCTCCCTGGGATAGGACAAGGAGCAATGGGTGTAAGTTGCAGCAAAAGAGGTTCTGCCTCAACACAAGGGGGAAACTTCTTTCCTGGAAGGGTCTCAGAGCACTGGCACAGGCTGCCCAGAGAGGTTGTGAGGTCTCCTTCTCTGGAGCCTTTCCAGGCCTGTCTGGATGTGTTCCTGGGTGATCTGTGTTAGATAGTATTGTCCTGCTCTAGCAGAGGGGTTGGAGTAGATGATCTCTTTAGGTGCCTTCCAACTCCTAGCATCCTGTGATGAAGATGAGGGGACTCTGCTTCTTATCACAAATACGGCAGTTCCCTCCATTTCCACAGCTGTTCAATTCACAGGGCAGATCTTGCAATGCTGCTGAACACTACTCTGAAGTTTCCTTAACTTCTGTGTCCATAATTAAACATGTGCTTTTTTTCTCCTTGCAGGCACCAAAACCCAGGGCTAGAAGTCAGAGCAATTTTCTTAGCAAACGTGCCGCAGAACTATTGCTTCCCAGCGCAGCAGGCCAAGGGCCAAACCTGCAGTTCCATTACAAGCACCCTACAGAAACGTATTAAAACACTCATAAAACTCCATGTGTTTATAGGGCAGAGAGATATGAATGAATTCATACTCCACACAGAAACTACCAAAACATTATTAGAGTTTATTCAACCTGCAGGAGTTTTATCGTATCTTAAATCATGTCCCCTTCCTCCTTTCCTCCCCACATGCATCAATGGACTCTTGTGTTTTGGTTTGCAAATATTTAAAGTGCTGTGTCAAGTCCTGCTGCAGAAGCCTGATGGTCATGCCATGCTATGAATAACAGACTGAAAGCAGGGAAAACAGTTCCTAAATCAAATTAGGACTCTTGGGGATAAACACATTACCAAATGATGTAATTATAACAATATGTCACACTCTGATGAAGACCTCATGTAACATTCAAATAAAGAATGAGTGGGTAGGAAATATAAGCAAAGGATGACATAATATTGTTCTGTGCCAGTTTCTGCCTGGTTTCAATCAGGCCAAACGTCAGAAAGTGACTTGGGAGGAGGCAAAGAAAAAATTCCCACTAACAATCAAGGGAATTTCTATTTAAATCAGAGGCCTGTGCACCAAGATCACTTTTGACCTTGTAATATAAATAAAGTAACCCTAATGAAACGTGCACAGAGCCTGGGAAAGGCAAGCCCCCCTGCCTACCCCCTCAAACTGAGTCTCAAATAAACACAGCGATATGACTTAAGACATGCCTGCAGAAAAGTTTGTTGTTTTATTTTCACCTCTGTATATATTCCATGCCAGTAAAAACTGCTGCATCACAAGCTCTTAATTTAGTCTCTTTTAGACAGAAGAGGACCTTGGATGGGTGATCCTAAACGTGCCTGTGCCAAACTCATAAACGAGCTGACAGAAAACACATAGCTCAAAGTCAGTTAAACGCTTTGTATGCACAAGTGAATCAAGTTGTATCTGGTTCGGACCTGACTCTTTGGTATGGCAGTAAGTCACATTATCAGCCTATAAAGTGAAGTCACTTGATTCTATCAAAACTGAATAAACTCCACTGTAGTTTTCCTATAATCCTCTTATGAGAACTGTGTTCATCATTATTTACCCAACCATCATGTGGGTGGAAACAAGAGATGCTCATCTCTAGCAAATGTGTGTGCAATGTCTCTCTAGTCAATACAGTTCCACCTGCTTATACCAGCAAGGAAGATTGTCTCTGATGCCAGCAGTGATATTAGCAGGAGGCAGAACGGTTCCTATGCTGTTGGAAAAATGAAACACTTCAAAATACGTCAAGTCACTTGCAAACTTTGCCCACAAAGGAGAGAGCAAAAGCTTCAAAATTGCTTCCATGAATCAAGTAGCTTCTGGGGCCAGAAATCCCACAGAAATTTGCACCCTCCCTGAAATCCCCTCCTGCTAGAAATCTTCCCTAACAAGTCTGGAACCTGCCAAGTCCTGGTTCTTGTTTATACAACAACATCCTTATTGGGAGCCCACAAAAGCTTAGTGTAGAAAACTGCCGGGCAAAAAGGAGGCAGCTTTCTGCCTAGTTACCGGCACTTTGCCAGGAGCCGTGGGTGACCAACGAGAATGAAGGAAAATCACTGCTGTCTAGAAAAGGAAGAGGAAAAGGGAGGGAAAAAGATGGCAAACCAACCAAGCACATTTCCTCTGCCAGTCCTTCTTGCATAATCAGCCATTCATGCAGTTCTGAGCCCTCAGACTTCCTTCTTCCTAACTCCTAGCCCCACCTAAAACTCTTTTTCCTTACGCTGCTATGCCTTAAGTTTCTCTGTGGTTTGGCCATTTAAAACCAAAATAAAAACAACACATGAAACACCAAAACAATCCAAACCCCAGGCCCAAGAAAACCATAAAACCTGATCAGGCTTTTTTGGGAGCTTTTTTTAAACATTCCTGAGTTATTTTTTCCTAGTAAGGACTTAAAAAACACTTAGCACATTTTGCATACCACAACTATAGAATTATCTGCATTAAAGATTACCACAGTTAGGATGATGAAGAAGCCATAGAACCAAGTTTCTCTGGGGTGAAATTCCCTCCTTTCAAACTGTGTCCAGAGAAGGGCCACGAGGATGCTGAGAGGGATGCAGCAGCTCTGCTATGAGGACAGACTGAAAGAGTTGGGGCTGTGCAGTCTGCAGAAGAGGAGGCTTTGAGGTAGGTGACCCTCTTGTGGCCTTTCAGGATCTGAAGGGAGATACAAAAAAGCTGGGGAAGGACTTTTTAGGCTGTCAGGGAGTGACAGGACTGGGGGAATGGAGCAAAGCTGGAGGTGGGGAGAGTCAGGCTGGAGGTAAGGTGGAAGTTGTTCGGCATGAGAGTGGCGAAAGCCTGAAATGGGTTGCCCAGGAAGGTGGTTGAGGCCCCATGGCTGGAGGTGTTTAAGGGCAGGCTGCATGAGGCTGTGGGCAGCCTGCTCTAGGATAGGGTGTCCCTGCCCATAGCAAGGAGGTTGGAACTAGATGATGCTTGTGGTCCCTTCCAACCCTGATTCTATGACTCTATGTTTACCACAGGAACATGGTTGGCCCAAAGCTCCCAGTGCCTACTACTAAAGTCTGCTGATCTACCAGGGCTTCCATTCAGACAGAAACAGCAGCTGCTCTTTAAAGGGGACCTGGCAAGACATCCTGGAACTTCTACACTTTTTGACCTTAAAAATATCAGCTGAAAACCAGCTGCCATCACTGGCTTGTGTTTCTGGGCCTTGTCTCATTTTTAATGGAACACTTGCCCCAGTTTTAATGAACTAGCTGTCCAATCAGCAGGTGATAGACCACTAAAAGCAGGAAACACTTTCCCTGTGTGGGAGACATTAAATCTGCAGAGAAATACAGCCACAGCACAACTGCCATGGGAGGAAGGTACACAGCAGAATTTGTTTGGTTAGCTGCTGATACTGGAGCACAGATATCTGGAGATAACCACTGATGGTACTGAAACTCTGCCAAGATTGAATTCGTCTTTCCTCCCTCTACAGAAAACACAGATTCACTGGATCCTATGAAATGAAGCACAAGCACTGAAAGCCATTCCCTGCAGATTACTTACTGACTGAGTGGGAGGAGCCAATTAACTCCATCTGGTCTCTTAATCCTCAGGAAATTTGCTCGGGTCAAGTGAATACTGTTACAAAATCAACCAACTTAGATTATAACATTTCTATTTGTTTTGTTGCACTTCCTATGCAACATGAAAAGCACTAAAACTTACTTTTAGCTATGTTCAGCATCAGCCAACGATGGCTGGTTCTTAACAGTCTAAACCAAACAATGCTACCTTTAACTTAGCTTTGGGGGTTTTAATGCCAATGCATCCCAGAACATTTTGTTTACAAGAATCTCTACCTTGTACCTTAGGATATAGAATTATAGAATCCCAGAATCATAGAATCAGTCAGGGTGGGAAAGGACTTTAACACAGCTTTAGTTAAGTCCAGTTTGAAGAAGCTAGACAGAGTAGGGCAGAATTAATCTGGCTGGAAATCACAAAGTGTGCTTTCAGCTCTTTTAGTGGAGAGAGCTAAATAGGATGATCACCTACTGAAAGACCAGGAGAGGCTCAATGAGAGGAAGATGAGAGATTGTTTAGTCTGGAGAAGAGGAGGCTCAGGGCAGACCTCATTGTTCTCTACAACTACCTGAAGGGAGGCTGTAGCCAGGTGGGGTTGGGCTCTGCTGCCAGGCAACAAGCAACAGAAGGAGGGGACACAGTCTCAAGTTGTGTCGGGCAGGTCTAGGCTGGATGTTAGGAGGAAGTTGTTGTCAGAGAGAGTGATTGGCATTGGAATGGGCTGCCCAGGGAGGTGGTGGAGTTGCTGTGCCTGGAGGTGTTGAAGCAAAGCCTGGATAGGGCACCAAGTTGTGCCAGGGGAAGTATAGGCTGGATGTTAGGAGGAAGTTCTTCACAGAGAGAGTGATTTGCCATTGGATTGGGCTGCTCAGGGAGGTGGTGGAGTGGCCATCCATGGAGGTGTTCAAGAAAAGCCTGGATGAAGCACTTAGTGCCATGGTCTGGTTGATTGGCTGCATGATGGGTTGGACTGGATGATCTTGGAGGTCTCTTCCAACCTGGTTGATTCTATGATTCTAGTTCCAAGCCTCCTGCCATGGGCAGGGACACCCTATCCTAGATCACAGTTTCATATTACACCTAATTACGATGAAGGAGGATTTTCAGGAGCTAAAATATGTGCAGAGTACACAGATCTTCAATGCTGCTGATTTGACATAAATATTTCAGAGTTCTTTATTTACTTCTGTAAGGTAAATCCCTCATAAACATGGCAGGAGGAAACAGAAACCTGTCTAAAAAGATTGTGCTTGCACATCTTAAAGAGAAGTTATTTAATGTTACCAACTGTAACTTACAGACTGCTCTGTCTATGGGAATTTTTATCATCTAGAGTAGTCATTAACACCCCACCCCCATTATTATTCCTTGAAGTCCCAGCCCACAAATTAAATTCAATTAAAGTAACTGAATGACACAGGCCAAGCTAACAGTTCTAAACCCCAGATTTCAAAAAGCAGTTCAGTGTCAACATATTTTGTCACTCAAGTCAATCAAAGCTGCTAAATCCTTGCTAGAGGATTAGTTGTCACTAATTCCTTTGATTTTGTGAGTGAATTAAGCCACATACTGTCTACTCAGCACATGTGCAAGTAAAAGACTTAGTAATGGAACAGAACTGAAACAATGAGAAGTTTCTGGAATAGAATAAACTTTCTTGTGAGTCCCATGAAATATAGTCAGAATCATAGAATCAGTCAGGGTTGGAAGGGACCATGAAGATCAGCCAGTTCCAACCCCCCTGTCATGCCCAGGGACACCCTACCCTAGAGCAGGCTGCCCACAGCCTCAGCCAGCCTGACCTTAAACACCTCCAGCCATGGGGCCTCAACCACCTCCCTGGGCAACCCATTCCAGCCTCTCATCACTCTCATGCTCAACAACTGACTCCTCATCTCCAGCCTGAATCTCCCCACCTCCAGCTTTGCTCCATCCCCCCAAGTCCTGTCACTCTCTGATAGCCTGTAAAGTCACTCCCCAGCTTTTTTGTAGGCCCCTTTCAGATACTGTTGACCTAAACTCTTCCTTGTAATACTCTAAGTTAAATGTTGCATTGCCCCACTCCACCTTATCTTCACTGTCTTTTAAAAGATACAGGCCTTTGTCTCAGTGAATATAAAATCCTACCAGCTCAAAACTTATAGTTCCTGCTTGTGATTTACATTCCAGAAATCTCTCCTGCAAAGAGCAATTCATTTACATTTCACTCCTTCAGATGCTTGTTCAGTAAGCTGTCATACTTGGATTAAATCAGTTCTTCACATTCATTTGGCAGCTAGTAATGCAAGAAACCAAAACCTCTTCCAGTTGATTGAGTTCCCTCAATAGAGAGCTGGCATTTCCTTGCACAGCTCCACCGAAGTGGAACAATAACAATATCAAGTTCCCCTCTAACAATAGCTCCAGTGTTCTTTGGCATGGCTGTCAAACATCTCAAGATGAAGACAAACCTGAAAATTCATGGAAATTTCCCAAGAATGTTTTCCTATTCAGAAAAAGAACCAAACCAACAATAACAGCAGAGTAGTGTCGGATTTGGGGCTTGCTGGTTGGTTGGTGTTGTTTTTAATTACCAGTACTCTTAAGTAATAAAGGATCCTCACAAAACGCTTCTACCTTTAGCATTACTACCTTTCTACTACCCCACACTTAAGAATTCAGGCAGTGCTGTCAACATTATCATTTCACAGTGCTTGGTACTGAAAATAAAAGGATAAATATTTCGGTCAAGTTTGAGTATGGCTTAAGGTGAATCTTGTAGAGTAAGGTTATGGGTTGGACTTGATGATCCTGAGGGGCTTTGCCAACCTGGATATTTCTGTGATTACGTTGTCAGCAAATACAGAAAGTTGAGAAACTTTCAGTTTTCAGGACCGTTCTACTGCACAGACTACTTAGACATTAATAGCAGCTTAATCCAAGACTTTAGAATGACTCAGACACTGGATGGAAGGCACTACAACATCACAGAATCATAGAATCAACCAGGTTGGAAGAGACCTCCAGGATCATCCAGTCCAACCTAGCACCCAGCCCTATCCAGTCAACTAGACCATGGCACTAAGTGCCTCATCCAGGCTTTTCTTGAACACCTGCAAGGACAGTGACTACATCTGAACAAAGCTTCAACCTTTACTGGCCAGCATTATCATAGAATCATAGAATCAGTCAGGGTTGGAAGGGACCACAAGGATCAGCCAGTTCCAACCCCCCTGCCATGGGCAGGGACACCCTAACCTAGAGCAGGCTGCCCACAGCCTCAGCCATCCTGTCCTTAAACAGCTCCAGCCTCAACCACCTCCCTGGGCAATCCTTTCCAGGCTCTCACCACTCTCATGCTCAACAACTTCCTCCTCATGTCCACTCTCAATCTCCCCACCTCCAGCTTTGCTCCATTCCCCCTAGTCCTTTTTAGGCTTTGACAGCCTAAAAAGTCCCTCCACAGTGCTTTTGCAGGCCCCCTTCAGATACTGGAAGGCCACAAGAAGGTCACCTGGGAGCCTCCTCTTCTCCAGACTCAACAGCCCCAACTCTTTCAGTCTGTGCTCACAGCAGAGCTGCTGCAGCCCTCTCAGCACCCTCCTGGTCCTGCTCTGGACACTCTCCAGCATCTCCACATCCCTCTTGTCATGGGGGCTCCAGAACTGGATGCAGTACTCCAGGTGGGGTCTCAGCAGATCACAGTAGAGGGGGAGAATCACCTCCTTGGCCCTGCTGGCCACATTTCTCCTGCTGCAGCCCAGGCTCTGCTTGGCTTTCTGGGCTGCAAGTGCACACTGCTGGCTCATATACTATGTATTCATGCACATGCGGTATAGGGGAAATTCTGAAATAAAGCAGCCTTGTGGCCAATAACATTTCACCATTTCCCAGGGTTTCATTACCTCCTGATCTCCAAGGGGAAACTGAAGGGAGATGAAGTGTGTCATCAGCAAAGTGGAAAGATGATCTCAGAGCACCACAATCACCTTTTGGTTAGAGTCACAGGCTCACCGGATGTTAGGGATTGGAAGGGACCCAAGGAGACCATCCAGTCCAACCCCTCTGCCACAGCAGGACCACCCAATCTAGCATAGATCACAGAGGAACACATCCAGACAGGCCTGAAAAGGCTCCAGAGAGGGAGACTCCACAGCCTCTCTGGGCAGCCTGTGCCAGTGCTCTGGGACCCTTACAGGAAAGAAGTTCCCCCTTGTGCTGAGCTGGAACCTCTTTTGCTTCAACTTACACCCATTGCTGCTTGTCCTATCCCAGGGTGCAGTGAGCAGAGCCTGTCCCCTGCTCCTGGCAGCCCTCAGATACTTATAAACACTTATCAAATCCCCTCTCAGTCTTCTCTTCTCCAGACTAAGCAGCCCCAGGTCCCTCAGCCTCTCCTCATCAGCCATGCCCTCCAGTCCCCTCATCATCCTCGTAGCCCTCTGCTGGACCCTCTCCAGCAGATCCCTGTCCCTCTTCAACTGGGGAGCCCAAAACTGAACACAGTACTCAAGACGAGGTCTCAGCAGGGCAGAGTAGAGGGGGAGGAGAACCTCCCTTGATCTGCTGGACACACTCCTCCTAATACACCCCAGGATCCCATTGGCCTGCTTGGCCACATGGGCACATCATTGCTGTGCCATGGGTAACCTACCTGCTCCCCAAATGCTGTAACATAAAAAGTCTCCTTTAGCCAAATCACATTTGTTGAGGTTGAGACTCAGGAGTCAAGAGCTTGGCTTTTGAGCAAAGCTGAGCAGTGTATCTTGTAAAGAAGAATAACTAGATAAATCAATGAAAGGACATTGGCTCAGACACAGCCCTGCAGATGTATGACTGCTAATAAAGTATGGTATCCACACGCTGCTAGACAGCAGATGTTTCAAACAGTTGCCATTTGAAGCAGGAAAACAACATTGATGGATGTTTGTTATTTCAAACTCCTAGCAGGCACTCCAAGAAGCAAAAAAGGAGCAATGTGGTCTTTTTCTTATTTATCTAATTTGTTCATCTGTCTGTTACTTCAGAGACAGGTAATTTATCAAGATAGTCAAAAGAAAGCAGGGGAAAAAATAAGCATAAGAAACAAACTGCCAGTAACCTACTGGCACTGTGTAGCGGTGCTGGAATAGATTTGTTCCATCACAGGGCTGTTTGAAGCCTTGCTAATTGTTTTACATTTTAATCTCATAGTATGAAGCTTTAAGTCTTCAATGTGAGGAAGGCTGCTTGTGAAAAATAGGCAGTGGCACTCACAGGAAGGTGCTAGACTTCAAGCCATGCCATTACAAATACAGAGCTTCATCCAGCCTAGAGATGTTTAAGGCCAGGCTGGATGAGGCTCTGGCCAACCTGATCTAGGATAGGGTGTCCCTGCCCATGGCAGGGGGTTGGAACTAGAAGATATAACCAAAGAATCATAAAATTAACCAGGTTGGAAGAGACCTCCAAAATCAACCAGTCCAATCTAGCACCCAGCCCTAGCCAATCAACCAGACCATGGCACTAAGTGCCCCAGCCAGGCTTGGCTTCAACACCTCTAGGGACGGTGACTCCACCACCTCCCTGGGCAGCCCATTCCAATGCCAATCACTCTCTCTGTCAACAACTTCCTCCTTTCCACAAAAATAAAAGAAACCAAATCTGCTGGCTTCAAAATCTCTACACCAATATCAAAAGTGGTATTAGAGTGATAGAAGTGTTTCAGTTTGTAGAGTCAAAAGACACCACAGAGCAGAAATAGAGAAAGTGCCTCTCAGTTTCATATTTTAATGAGGAACATCAGAAATCCAGTTGCTGTTGGCCAAATGGTTCATGATTTCAGTTGCTCCCACAGCAAAGCAGCCAAGGCCCAGCTCTGAAGAAATTAAAGCATAAACCAAAGTGATTTTATGCTAGACAAAAATTCAGAAGTGCCAGCACACAGTCTATTGGCATAACTGACAGAGGCAGACGCAGCAACATGAGGTCACTTTCAAAACCTCCTGAGAAGGAAAAGAAAATATGGAAGCCTTGGGTAAGAAAGTCTTTTTCCAGCTGTAGGAGAATGGATTCAAAGGAGTCTGAGACAATAAAACTCATTTTCCTTCAGCCTGGAAATCCAGGGTTCAAATGAAATGCAACCAGAGAAGGTTTTACAACTTCCTTTCTTTGGAGTGGGTAGCAAACAGTGTGGTTAAGCAGGCAGCTCTAATCCACATTGCACAGCACAGACATGCTCTAACTTGGCTATGTTGAAAACTCAGCCTAGGACAAAAGCAGGAACAGAAAGGTGCTTTAACCCCAGCAGCTAGAGCAACCCATGCTCTTCTCATGGCACAGAAAAGAAGTGCTTTCCCCAAAAACTTCTCTTCTTAGTGCTGCTTTCCTCATTGCAGGGTTTGGCTTTTTCTTTTAGCCATTTCTTTTCCTCTACTGTGATTTTAGGCTTCCATTCTCATCTTGAGAATCAAGGGGGGCCACTCTGATCCCCTTGAGGGCCACCACAACCCACCTGATGGCCACTGAGGACCTCCTGAGGGCTACCAAGGGCCTCTTGAGAGTTACCATGGCCCCTTGGTGGCCACCACGACCCCCTTGATGGCCATCAAGATTCTCCTGAGGGCCACCATGGCCACCCTACCCCCCTTTGTGACCACCCTGACCCCCTGCTGTCCTCCTCCCCTCCTTACTCTACCAGACCAGAGCTGACTACAAGAACCTCAACCCTCATGATTTCTACTTAGATTGTCACCACAAAGCTGTTTCTTGCTGGAAATGCTTATCTATGAGCTGTGGTATGCCCTTGTATTGTTGTTCTGATACCTGATTTTACTTCCAGTCAAAGATTCAATGAACTGAGACAGACTTCAGAGGGCATTTGTTTGGAGGACATGAGTAGACAGGAAACATAGCAGCCTTCCAGCAAAGCTTTAGCAAACAATCCATGGCTCCCTCCTCCCCCCACACACCACTTCAAGAAAAAAACAGAAACATTCAAGAAACCAAACAACCCAAAACACACAACACCAAAAGCAGGGAAGCATTATTCTTCAGTAGCCACTTGAGATAGCCACTGCAGGCAAGGAAACCTGCACTGCCAGGCAACCAGCAACAGAACAAGGTGCTGTGTCCCCTTGTTCTGTTGCTGCTTGCCTGGCAGAAGAGACCAACCCCACCTGGCTACAGCCTCCTTTCAGGTAGTTGCAGACAGCAATGAGGTCTGCCCTGAGCCTCCTCATCTGCAGGCTGCTCACCCCCAGCTCCCTCAGCCTCCCTTCAAAGGGCTGTGCTCCAGCCCCCTCACTACCCTTGGTGCCTTTCTCTGGATACATGCAAGTACCTCAACACCTTTCTTAAATGGAGGGGTCCAGAACTGGACACAGCACTCAAGGTGTGGCCTGACCAGTGCTGAGTACAGTCCTTCAGTGAATTAATTCACTAGTAAGACATCTATCCAGAAGGAGCCTTCCGCAAGTTGGCAGCCTCAATCAACTTGCCAAGGGATCAGATGAAGACCAGAACAAGCGAGGGAAGGAAAAGGGGTAGGACTAGTCCCAGTGCCAACAAAATGGTAATTTGGTTTGGCTACCTCTCCAAATCTGATCTTTACATTGCCATGAACATCAGAGCACAGAATGTAACTTCCATAATGAGTTAAACTCTTAATGTATTTTGTTAATTAAGAGTATTTTATCCCATATCAGAACCCACCTAGAGATCCTTGCAACTGTTATGGTCCTGCCAGTGTAAGAAGAATGCCATATACTTACTATCTGTACTATTTTCTCTTCTGCAAGTAGCACCAGTGAAGGTACTTTGGTTTGGTTCCAGAACATAGTATCATTTTATGGAAAGGCAGTACAATCTGGGGAGGGATTTTTTAGGCTGCCAGGTAGTGATAGGGCTGAGGGGAATGGAACAAAGCTAGAAATGGGTAGATTCAGACTGGATGTTAGGAAGAAGTTCTTCACCTTGAGGGTGGTGAGACCCTGGAAGGGGTTGCCCAAGGAGGTGGCAGAAGTCTCATCCCTGGAGATGTTTAAGGTGAGGCTGGATGAGGCTGTGGACAAACTATAAAGAGATGATGTCTCTTGTGAAGAGATATCTGTCATCTTGTTATACCCCTAAAAATTGGCACTTCCATCACAGTTACTGTCACTGATGTTCTGCAAATGCTCCACAGCAAAAAAAATATCAAAGACATAACAATGAAACTTTTAAAGTGCAAGTAAGGATACCAAGGTTCAATTCCTACCTGCTTACAAATCCCAAGTCTTAGTGGCTCTTAAGTTACAGGTCTCATATTTATTACTTTGATGTGATTTTTTTGTAAGCCCTAAAATATCAAAGCTTCTACAGGAATAAAGCCTAACCCTTAAGCACTCCAAAGAGCTTCCTGTTAAAAGAGTAGGTTTCCAATTGGTTGTAACTTCAATACTTCCTACACTAAACACCTCAAAATGTTAGTATCAGCAAATGTGCCAGCAAGGATGGTATTGTCCCTCCTGAAAAGAGCTTTACAAGTATGTGCATGTTGTGCATGGAGCAGTTGCATGCAAACATGGATCATCTTACACCTGACTGCACAACCTTGCTGTATTCTTAACTCAATTCCCAGTGGATTATTTCTACATTCATTAACTAACAATTTAGTTAGGAATTTAGAAGGTGATATTTAGAAGGTGATGGAGGTGTCCCTGCCCATGGCAGGAGGGTTGGAACTAGTTGATCCCTGTGGTCCCTTCCAACCCTGACTGATTCTATGATTCTGGTCTCACTACAAACTGTGGATTCAGCAACCACCTCTGTCTAATCCAACTTCTCTCTGTAAGCCACAGAAGCACAGAATCACACTCACTCCACATGGAGCATGCACAGAAGGCAGAGCTGCTCAGCAATCTGTAGCCGTTTGAGTGCCATTACTCCTTACAGTGCCTGCAACTAAATCCTAATGAATTTGTCTTCAGGATAAAATAATTTATCATTGTTTGTCATGGCTTATGTTACCTCAGCACTCAGTTTGGTTAACAATACCTTATTTAAATTAATACCCTGATTAGCTGCATATTTTTCATCATCACTTTTCCCATGAGAAATTGATTTCCCTTTCTCCTTGTGCCTTAAGAACACAGGAAGATGTAATTCTTGCCAAGAAACATTTATGCTTATATATGCAAAACTCCTAATTCCTATTAATTTTTAAAAGCCTAAATCAATGCTGCAGTATGAGTTGAAAGAGTTTCTCATGCTACTACTTAATTTCAGGGAAAGAAAAAAAATATACCCCCCCAAAAAAGTACAATTATTCAGAGTGACAACTTCTATGTGTTGATCTGTTGGAGGGTAGGAGAGCTCTGCAGAGGGACCTGGACAGACTGGATGGGTGGGCAGAGGTTTAACTAGGCCAAGTTCAGGGTTCTGCACTTTGACCACAACAACCCAAGCAGGACTACAGGCTGGGGACAGAGTGGCTGAGAGCAGCCAGGAAGAGAGGGGCCTAGAGGTGCTGGTAGAGAGTAGCTGAGCATGAGCCAGCAGTGTGCCCAGGTGGGCAGGAGAGACAGTGGCATCCTGGGCTGGATCAGCAACAGTGCAGCAAGTAGGATGAGGGAGGTTATTATTCCCTTGTACTCAGCACTGGTCAGGCCACACCTTCAGTGCTGTGTCCAGTTCTGGGTCCCTCAATTCAAGAAAGATGTTAGAGGTGCTGGAAGGTGTCCAGAGAAGGGCAGCAAGGCTGGGGAAGGGCCTGGAACACAAATCCTATGAGAAGAGGCTGAGGGAGCTGGGGGTGTGCAGCCTGCAGAAGAGGAGGCTCAGGGCAGACCTCACTGCTCTCTACAACTACCTGAAGGGAGGCTGTAGCCAGGTGGGGTTGGGCTCTTCTGCCAGGCAAGCAGCAACAGAAGAAGGGGACACAGTCTCAAGTTGTGCCAGGGCAGGTCTAGGCTCTTAGGAGGAAGTTGTTGTCAGAGAGAGTGATTTGCATTGGAATGGGCTGCCCAGGGAGATGGTGGAGGCACCGTCCCAGGAGGTGTTGAAGCAAAGCCTGGCTGAGGCACTTAGTGCCATGGTCTGGTTGATTGACAGGGCTGGGTGCTAGGTTGGAGTGGATGAGCTTGGAGGTCTCTTCCAACCTGGCTGATTCTATAATTTTATGAATGAGATCAGACTATGCCAAAATACTATCCTCTTGAAATACCAACATTATGAATGAAGCTCATAGTTTTGTTACATGAAAAATGCCATCTTAGTGTTCTTTTTTTTCCTGACTTAACAAGAAAATACGAGTTCTGTAATGGTAACTCTAATTAAGTACTTAAAAGCACAGTAAAATCTGCTGCTTTTAAGGATGACTACAGACTCCAGCACGCCAGTGGGTTTTGTACAGACTTTTCACACTAGAATCTCTGAGACAAGAGCTGCAGGCACCCTGATTCATTACACACGAAGCCCTTGAGTCCCCTTAGATCACAGACAGATACAAAGGGGTATTTCATTCTTCACTAAAGAGATAGCACCAACAGAAGATTGCTGATATTATCAGTACTCTAAGCAAAATAGACTTGAGTCCTTACAAGGACATTCAGAGCAACCAAAAGGAGAGAATCTACTCACAAAATACCAGTCCACCCTTTCCTCAAGCCAAACAGACCAAACCCACAGATCAACCCAAACACCATAACACACACAACCCCAAACAAACAAACAAAACCACCCACAACATAACAGCCTAACAAAAACTAACAGAACAACTCCACAACCCAACAACATCCAAGCACAGGCTCAGAGAAGACAATTCTTTCTTTTAGGGGAATATCAAACTACTGTTTCCTTAACCTAGAGACTATTACCAAAGCAAGATGCAGTTTAACAAAGTCAGAGCTTTCACCTTGTTACAAGAACATACTGGCAGTCCCCCGAGCTTTTGCCAGAGCCTGCCTTTTTGAATAACCATGACTTCATCGAGCAAAGAAGGAGCTCCAGTATGGCCAGTAGGACAAGGAAGTCATTCTGCCCCTGTCCTCAACACTCATCAGGCCACACCTTGAATGCTGTGTCCAGTTCTGGGCCCCTCAATTCAAGAGAGATGTTGAGGTGCTGGAAGGTGTCCAGAGGAGGGCAACAAAGCTGGTGAGGGGCCTGGAGTACAGCCTTGTGAGGAGAGGCTGAGGAAGCTGGGGGTGTGCAGCCTGCAGAAGAGGAGGCTCAGGGCAGACCTCATTGCTGTCTACACCTACCTGAAGGGAGGCTGTAGCCAGATGGGGTTGGGCTCTTCGACTAGGCAAGCAGCAACAGAAGAAGGGGACACAGTCTCAAGTTGTGGCAGGGGAGGTCTAGGATGGATGTTAGGAGGAAATTCCTCACAGAGAGAGTGATTAGCATTGGAATGGGCTGCCCAGGGAGGTGGTGGAGTGGCCGTCACTAAAGGTGTTTAAGAAAAGCCTGGAGGGGGCACTAAGTGCCATGGTCTAGTTCACTGGCCAGGGCTGGGTGCTAGGTTGGACTGGATGAGCTTGGAGGTCTCTTCCAACCTGGCCGATTCTACCATTCTGCAACCCTGTGAAACACTGCACAATGAAGTACAAGCTGCAGCAGAGCACTCAAAATTCAAGCCCTCCGCTTTTCACAGTCTTGTGCAAATGCTACTTGCTCAGATGCAACATCAGGAACATCAGACTGACTGTGTGCTGATGGCAGGAAATCTGGAGCCACGTCTCTCAGGTTTCATTTCAGGCAACTCCTGATTTGCCATGTGATATCAGGCAACTCGCTTCCCATTATTTATTTATAAGTTACATCTAATTATCTAGGCAGTCTAATTAGCTCATCTGGAAAGTGATTTGAAATGCAGAGATAAAAGATAACGTGGATTTCTCAACTCATCACCTGTGCCAATAAAATCCTTATTTCACAACAATTAGATCTAATTGTATTTTTGATAGCTGCTGCCTCATCCCTAGAAATTCCAGCTCTGGAAGTCACAAATGGAAAGACTCATCGAGATGCAATGTTAATGAAGTGGCATGTGAAACATCTAGAGATAAGGGTAATATTCTAAAGGCCTTTTTGCAATCACTCACATGTAGCAAAACTTTTCCCAGTTGAGTTTTCACTCAAATGGAAAACTAAGAGACTTACTTTCAAATTGTGTCCCATCTCTAACACAGAGTAAATATTTCCAGCACTGTTTTAAGCTTGCCTGGGAAACAGCAACAACAAAAAAAAGGCGTAGGAAATTAAGTCTAATCTTGACTAAAATACAGCAGAAAGCTTTAGTAATTATGTCTTACTACTTCTTCAAGTAGAAGCCCTATATTCACTTTCAGTATTTTGGGAAGAATCATGGCCTCAAGCTGAGACTGGGGAGGTTTAGATTGGATATTAGAAAAGGGTTTTTTATGTAGAGAGTGATGAGGGACTGCAACGAGCTTCCCAGGGAGGTGGTGGGGTCACCCACCCTGGATGTGTTTAAGGGTGGTTTGGATGTGGTGCTTAAGCATATGGTTTTAGGTGAATCTTGTAGAGGAGGGTTCTAGGTTGGACTTGGTGATCCTATGGGGCTTTGCCAACTTGCATGCTGCTGTGATTCCGTGAGACCCTCAGAAAAGACAGAAAGCTTGATCTTGGGAGGGGGACCTGGTAAGAGGAGCTGAAGTGAAACAGAGGCAGAGTAGGCAGCCTGAAGTGCTACACAGGTTACAACTCCCATGCTGTAAGTCAGGAGCTAGCTCAGAGGAGGCATTCTGATAGACCACAAACAGGAGGAGAGAGCTACTCTTTCCAAGTGTGTCTAGTCTCTACAAGAGCTGGTACAGGACGTTTCAGAAAGAAATGTGAAGTATTAATGCAGGAAACAGCTGTGGAGCAATCCACTCAGCAAGGGAATTTTCTGCTAAAGACATGAACATTTAGAGCACATGTCCTGAAACACACACACCCATACATTAATGTTTTCTACACCTTAGCCCTGACTGTTTTCAACCGACTGTTTGCTCTTTTCTGTATGAACCGGGATTTCAATGTTCATTTTGACTGTACACACTCTGTGCCCTAAACCACCTCGTCTTGTGCCTCTGTACCGTGCACATATGAGCCTAATGGGTTCAGTCTTTGACACGTTTTATCATCCTAACTATCCCTGGAGAGCAGACTTTTGGATATAAAGCTAAGCACAGTCAGTCTACTTGGCATAACTTCCTCCTGTCCTTTCACACCTCCCTTTAGAGAGCTGTAGCTAAGCTGCACGGCAGCGTCATAAAGTAACATTCAGAGTTACCTCTTTGACCAGAGAACCACTTAAATGGGGAAACGGGAACTAAAGGATGATGGAAACAGGAATACCTTGGCTTTTTCCACAGTGACTAGAGAGTTGGTCACTTCTTTTTTTGAAAGTCAACTTCTTTTCAAACACACAGCTCATTTTAAATGAGACACCACACACTAAGTAAGAAACCAGCACGACTTTTAATACGGTATGACCAAGACAAAGTCCTGTGGTTTATGATTTCCTCTGGATGAGATCCCATCTCAGCACTTCATTCAATCACTCAGACAAAAGGGGAAAAAAGGGCCCTTGCTTCAATTTTTCTCTGGTCTCAGTTGCTGCTGGTAAACAGATCTGCTGTACCAGCTTCCTGGAAAACCATCTCCCACAAAATCAGGGAGGTGCTGCTGCAAACACAGCTCTTAAAGCTTGGCTCCATCAGCAAGCGAGAAGGGTGAGGCAGGGAAACTGTGACTGAATTGATTGCACAAATGACTATAGACAGTCAAACCGCCTCATCATCTTTGTACCTTTCTTTTCTCATCCACACTTCTGTTGCTTGTTTCCCATCATGTTACCAGACAAGAAAAAGGAAATGAGAAAAATTTTTGGGGGTGGGACACAAGTGGAAAATACAATTTCTTTTTCTCACCTTCTTGACTCTGTCGTCTTTTATTCCCTCATTTCAACTACATCCACGTTTTCATATCAAGTCCATGTTTACCCACAAGGTGAGGGAAATGTTGCTGCAATTCAAAGTGGTGGTTCTATTACAGCTTAAGAAAGCCACCTTTGGCTGCGAGTTTAGCAACACAAATAATTCTCCTCATTACTGCTCCTTTTTTTGATTTTGTTTAGCTTGGGTTTGTTTGTTTAACAAATGCACATTTGCTCATGGCAGCATAACTGTGTTGTACTACTCATCAGTGAAATTTCTCATCAGTCCTGTGTGCAGTTCTGCAGCCCCCAACACAAGAAGGACATGGAACTGTTGGAGCCAGTCCAGAGGAGGCCACCAAGATGCTCAGAGGGCTGCAGCAGCTCTACTACAAGGACAGACTACAAGAGTTGGAGCTCTGCAGCCTGGAAAATAGAAAGCTTCCAGAAGAGCTTGGAGTGGCCTTCCAGTACCTCAAGGGGGCTTCAGGAGGGCTGGGGAGGGACTATTGACAAGGTCTTGTAGTGACAGGATGAGGAGGAATGTAACAGGTTTAAACTGGCAGAGAGGAGATTCAAACTAGATATTAGGAAAGGGTTCTTTGCAGAGAAGGTGGTGAGACACTGGCACAGGTTGCCCAGGGAGGTTGTGGCTGCTCCTTCCCTGGAGGTGTTCAAGGCCAGGGTGGATGAGGCCTTGAGCGACCTGCTCTAGTGGGAGGTGTCCCTGCCTATTGCAGGGGGCTGGAACTGGCTGAGCTTTGAGTCCCTTCCAACCTGTGATTCTATGAGCAAACAGCATTTCTGTCAAATAGAGCTATTAGGGAGACAGAATTTTATTCTCTCAATTTCTCTGATGATGTTGCAGAAACTTAGCCAGACATAGCCAAAATTAAATCTATGTGAATTTTTCTGTACAAAAGGGTCCAGGGTCACGTGTTAAAAGTGATGTTGAAACCTTCAGTGCACCTATGGGGCCCTACTTTTTATGCCCACATGCTACTCCACCAGCTACATTCTCCTTCAGACTTGTCATACCATGAGATTCAGCTTCTATCCTAAACTCCAAGTTGAGGAGCAATCTCCAAGTATCAGAGCCACATCCCTAAATTTACTTAAGTGATGCAAATTCATCAGTCCCTCAACCAGTGCAGGAAGTAAAACACCTGCAGAGATACTGCTGGATCTAAGCCTAGAGTAGAAAACTGGGATTATAGGATTCCTGGGGTTTTATTCCTGGTCCTTATTATGAGATCCTTTTGCAATGTTTGGTACTGGACTCAGTTATATTTCTTCCATCTGTAAACAAAGAACACAATCTATAACTGAGGGACATTTTAAAGCTTAATTAAATGGTATTGAAGTCCTTTCAAACCTTTAGATGCAAGGCACTACCTGAGAGTGAAACAGCATGATAGTCATTTTCTTCTCTAGCAGATATTAATAGTAAAAGTTCCTTGCACCCTCATGGTTGGTACAAAGTAGAGATCTGCATCAGCAAGAACCATAAATAGCTAAAGGCTGGGCTCAGGAGATGCTAAAATGCTTAGCTAGCACAGACAGATTTCACTGCATGTGAACTGTTCCTTTCTTAAAATCAACTCTCACAACAGATGAGCCAACCTAGAGCAATATGTAACACACTTAAGTTCTCCTTCCTACCTTAACTTGCAAAACTAGATATAATAAATATTAGACCATATTGGTTATTTTATTGGTAGTCAGAGTTCTGCCCAAATTTGTTTTCCTTCAAAACAGCCACAGAATAAAAATTATAGAATCAGTCAGGGTTGGAAGGGACCACAAGGATCAGCCAGTTCCAACTCCCCTGCCATGCCCAGGGACACCCTACCCTAGAGCAGGCTGACCACAGCCTCAGCCAGCCTGCCCTTAAACACCTCCAGCCATGGGGCCTCAACCACCTCCCTGGGAAACCCAGTCCAGCCTCTCACCATTCTCATTGCTCAACAACTTCCTCCTCACATCCAATCTGAACCTCCCCACCTCCAGCTTTGCTCCATTCCCCCAGTCCTGTCACTCCCTGAGAGCCTAAGAAGTCCCTCCCCAGCTTTTCTGGAGGTCCCCTTCAGATCCTGGAAGGCCATTGGGGGCTTCCTCTTCTCCACACTGCACAGCCCCAACTCTTTCAGTCTGTGCTCACAGCAGAGCTGCTGCAGCCCTCTCAGCATCCTCCTGGCCCTGCTCGGGACACGCTCCAGCATCTCCACATCCCTCTTGTAATGGGGGCTCCAGAACTGGATGCAGTACTCCAGGTGGGGTCTCAGCAGAGCACAGTAGAGAGGGAGAATCACCTCCCTTGACCTGGTCTTTATTAAGAGGCATCCAAACAGTATTTTAACACTAACTGTTGGCACATGTTGTCTTACAGCTTTCTAGAGAATAACTTCAGCACATTGTATCTCTTTCCCTAGTTAAGCTTGCAGCAGAAACAAGCAGCTGAACAAGCAAAGCCAAATGCATAAGCAGGAGGACCAACACACCCTTATTCTTCTACAGTGACACACATGTTCTTGACACACAAGCAACTTGGGCTACAACTGCTGCCCACAGCCTTCATATGTGGTCCATTTCCTCAAGGAAAAGACAGCAGGCTACAAAGACTCCCCTGGATCTAGCCCATGAACTACCAGCTGGAACACATAAATGCATAAATGCAAGTGTTTGCAGATAAAAGTCCCAGCCCTTAAAGTGCCAAAATAATGAGAAAGAGATGAGAAGGATTAAAACCAAAAAGGGCTCTATACTTGAAACAAATAACAGCTTGCATCCAATCTCTACCTCAGCACAATAAACCTATGGCAAGAACCACAACTGATTTTTTAACCCCTCTGAATGAAAACAAGATGTAACAATTTTATGGGCTCACTAACATCAAAAGGACTCTTATATGGTCTTTTTCCATATTTGATCAATATTCCTCCATTAATTACAAAGGCTCCAGTTATTCCACTTTTTTTTCCCCCCTTTCCTTTAGGGAATAAAATCAACTCTTCAAACATAGTTCTTCCAAAGGTTCCACCACCAGAAGAGGCTATAATACACTTGGATGATTTGGCTTAGTTGTTTGCAAGAAGGGAGTTGGAACAAGACGATCCTTGTGGTCCCTTCCAACCCTGACTTGTCCAGTTCTGGGACCCTCAATTCAAGAGAGATGTTGAGATTCTAGAATGTGTCCAGAGAAGGGCACCAAAGCTGGTGAAAGGCCTGGAACACATCCTGTGGGGAGAGGCTGATGAAGCTGGGGGTATGCAGCCTGCAGAACAGGAGGCTCAGGGAAGACATCATTACTGCCTACAACTCCCTGAAGGGAGGCTGTAGCCAGGTGGGGTTGGGCTCTTCTGCCAGGCAAGCAGCAATAGAACAAAGGGACAGAGTTCCAAGTTGTGCCAGGGGAGGTCTCGGCTGGATGTGAGGAGGAAGTTGTTGTCAGAGAGAGTGATTGGCATTGGAATGGGCTGCCCAGGGAGGTGGTGGAGTTGCCGTCCCTGGAGGTGTTGAAGCAAAGCCTGGCTGGGGCACTTAGTGCCATGGTCTGGTTCATTGTCTATGACTGGGTGCTAGGTTGGACTGGATGATCTTGGAGGTCTCTTCCAACCTGCTTGATTCTATGATTCTAACTGATTTTATGATTAGGTTAAGAACTTTGAGAACCTGTTGAATGTTCTCTCATGGTTGGGGGCAGCTACAGTTTTTCTTCATCTCCTTAAGCTGGTTATTTATTTTCACCACACTTAAAGACATTATTCAAATATTCTGTCAAATCTGGCTGAAACTGGACTGATTTTTTTTTTCAAATTTATTCATGAGCACACACACACACATGCATCCTCTGTTTTGACTACAAGAACATGAGTTCAAACTGAAGTAGGAGTTTGAGAAATGTAATTCTTGGAAGACAAAAAGGTATCAAAGAGAGTGACAAGACAGGATGAGGGGCAATGGGTGGAAGCTGAGGCATAGGAAGTTTCATTTAAACTTGAGGAGCATTTTTTTCCCTGTGAGGGTGACAGAGCACTGGAAGAGGCTGCCCAGGGGGGTTGTGGAGTCTCCCTCTCTGCAGATATTCCAAACCTGCCTGGACATGTCCCTGTGTGATCTGGTGTAGGAGATCCTGCTCTGGCAGTGGGTTTGGACTGGATGAGCTTTGGAGGTCCCTTCCAGGCCCTGACATTCTGTGATTCTGTAAAAGCCCTTCCACCCCTTCCAGTGCTCACCTGTATTTTCCACCCTTAGATACCTGATACACCAACTTTTGCTTCATTGGCCTTTGTCCTGTTCATCATTTTGATATCGCAGAAGTACATAGCACCAGTAAGTGAGATAAATCCATCTGCTGAATAACCCCTGCAGGCACATTTCAGCAAGCTAGTCATGAAATTAAACCCATTTTGCAAAGAGACCTCTCTCTACAGCTTACCTGTCTTATGTTGGCTGGGTTCCTTTGATCCTGTTCTCCTTTTCTGGTTAGTTCTCAGTATGGGTAAACAGAATCATAGAATAGGTTGGAAAAGACCTCTAGGATCATCGAGTCCAACTTAGCACTTAACCCTTCTAATTAACTAAACCATGGCACTAAGTGCCTCATCCAGCCTCCTTTTAAACATCTCCAGGGTCAGTGATGCCATCAGCCCATTCCAATGCCAATCACTCTCTCTGACAACAACTTCACCCTAACATCCAGCCTAGACCTCCCCTGGCACAACTTGAGACTGTGTCCCCTCATACTGTCCCTGGCTGCCTGGCAGAAGAGACCAATCCCACCTCGCCACAGCCTCCTTTCAGGTAGTTGTACACAGCAATGAGGTCTGCCCTGAGCCTGCTCTTCTGCAGGCTGCACACCCCCAGCTCCCTCAGCCTCTCAATATACCATGCAGCTCTGTAAACCAAACTCAGCACTATGTTACCAAGGGGAAGATAAAGTGGATGAATGTTGCACTGATGGCAATATCCTGATATGAGGCTGCATCAGCTACCTGCCTTTGCAAAAGGCTGTGCTCCAGCCCCCTCCCCAGCCTTGCTGCCTTTCTCTGGACACATTCAAGCACCTCAACATTTCTCTTAAATTGAGTGGCCCAGAATTGGACACAGGACTGAAGGTGTGGCCTGACCAGTGCTGAGCACAGGGGCAGAATGACCTCTCTGGTCCTGCTGGCCACATCATTCCTGTCCATTTCAGTTTGCAAAATCACTGTTAAGCAGTGTATGCAAAACGCTTTGATAGCACTTGCAAGCCAGCCGAGATGAAATGCACTGCTCAGATCACATGTGTGTTTCAAAGTACAACTGACTGGTTGACCTACAGAAGTATATTTACAGACACTACAGAAAATTCATTCCAGGGTTTTGGTCACAGGAAACAGGCCAAAACACTAAGTCACCTCCCAAAGCATAAGTCCCCACCAGCTGCAGGGTGTGATTAAACACTTAGAGAAGGCTGCCTGCCATTCAGAACAGATCTCCAAGCTCAGCCTGTCATTCCTCACATTCACAGATACTGCACATGGAGAACTTGGCTTTTGTCACAGTTTTAGAAAGGAAAAAAAAAACAACAACAAAACAATCAAAATGCCAGAGCTCTTAATCCCTGGAAGTCCTTCTGGTCATATTTCTTGACATGTTTGATAAATATGGAAGCAGTGAAAAATGTTCTGACTTGTTAAACTTGCAGCCACTTCAATGCACTCCTCAGCCCCGGCGTGCACAGACTGCTGACTTGGCACACTTGGGGGACCTTTCCCACCTTTCTCAATGGGCTCATGCTGATAAGGTTGAGTTTCCCCAAGAGCAGAACAAAGTCATGCTTATTAAAATGTTTACTCAGTTCATAAAGTCCTGAAAATAGATGCCAGAGGAAAATCACCATAGACACATGCATGTAGCCACGGATGACAACAGACATTAACCTGGGATTTGAATTACACTTATTCTTTAAAGTAGACTACAATCAAATCAGGGCTTTAGGTTGTATGGAACACAGACCTCTAAAGAATAACACCTGCTGATGCATACTGATGCAAAAGACTGAAGTAACATGCAGAATCACAGGATGTTAGGAGTTAGAAGGGACTCAAGGAGACAAGAGAATAACAGAATCAATCAGGCTTAGAAGGGACCACAAGGAGCAGCCAGTTCCAACCCTCCTGTCACAGCAAGGGACACCTTACCCTAGAGCAGGCTGACCACAGCCTCAACCAGCCTGGCCTCAAACACCTCCAGCCATGGGGCCTCAACCACCTCCCTGGGAGACCCATTCCAGCCTCTCACCACTCTCATGCTCAACAACTGCCTCCTCACCTCCAGCCTCAATCTCCACACCTCCAGCTTTGCTCAATTCCCCCCACTCCTGGCACTCTCTCACAGCCTCAAAAGTCCCTCAACAGATTTTTTGTAGCCCTCTTCAGATCCTGGAAGGCCTCAAGAAGGTCACCTGGGAGCCTCCTCTTCTCCAGACTCAACAGCCCCAACTCTTTCAGTCTGTCCTCACAGCAGAGCTGCTGCAGCCCTCTCACCATCCTCCTGGCCCTGCTCTGGACACACTCCAGCATCTCCACATCCCTCTTGTAATGGGGACTCCAGAACTGGACGCAGTACTCCAGGTGGGGTCTCAGCAGAGTGCAGCAGAGGGGGAGAATCACCTCCCTAGCCCTGCTGACCACACTTCTCCTAATGTAGCCCAGGCTCTGCTTGGCTTTTTGGGCTGCAAGTGCACACTGATGGCTCCAGTTGAGCTTCTCGTCCAGCAGCACTCCCAAGTCCCTCTCCTCAGGGCTGCTCTCCAGACACTCACTGCCCAGCCTGCATTTGTGCTTGGCATTGCCTCTACCCAGATGCAGGACCTTGCACTTGCTCTTGTTGAACCTCACGGAGCTTGGCCCACCTCTGCAGCCTGTCCAGGTCCCTCTGGATGGATCCCTGCCCTCCAGTCTGGCTGCTCCACCACACAGCTTGGTGTGCTCAGCAAACTTGCTGTGGGTGCACTCAATAAATCAAGACCATCGAGTCCAACCTCCCTGCCAGATCAGGACCACACAATCTAGCATGGATAACAGAAGAACACATCCATACAGGCCTTGAAAGCCAACTGTATGCAGTTTAGCTTGCTGTTGTCCCTTCCTAGCCATGGGATCACAGGGCAATGAACATGGCTTCAGGTAGCTTATACTGCAGCAGATCAGTCTTTTCATATGGAGTCATATATTTATCAGGTTTTAGAGTGTTACAGTACATATGAGCTCCACAGTATCTTTTACCCTGCTACAGACACAATGGATTGCTTCAGCCACAGGAATAAAACAATCACATAGAAAGGTGTGGGAGAGGAAACTCCCATACCTGCACTCTACTGGCTACTAATTATTTTGGGGGGAAAAAGAAACAACAGAAACAATGAGTTCTGCAAACTCAGCTGCTCTCCAGAGGAGTTGTCATGATGCTTGATTGTGTCAGCCTAACATTCAGCTGTTGAGTTTGAAGAACAAAACACATTTGACACTTAGAGATGATAAGTTTTTGAAAGATATATGATGGCTCTAAGGTTGTTTCCATGAGCAAAGTAATGCTAGAGAATTACACACGAGCTACTCACTTCTCAAACCCAATCTTTTAACAGACTGAATGTGCACAGCTGTGAATGTTCTCTCCTTGGCAAAATGAGAAAACCCTTTCTGCACATGACCTCAGTTTATAAACCTAATTTATCTGTTGGTCATTATAGTTGAGACTGTAAATACAAGCAAAAGTATAAATTTAAATTACTACCATTTATGAACTCACACAATCTGAATCATGTCCTTGTTCAAGTGGCAGTGTGGTGTGAAACCAGTTGAACTGCAGCCATCTCAGAGAATCACAGAACGAAGCACGTCAGAAGAGACCTCCAAGCTCATCCAGCCCAACCTAGCATCCAACCCTACTCAGTCAACCAGACCATGGCACTAAATGCCCCAGCCAGGCTTTTCTTAAACACCTTTAGTGACGGCGACTCCACCACCTCCCTGGGCAGCCCATTCCAATGCCAATCACTCTCTCTGACAACAACTTCCTCCTAACATCCAGCCTAGACCTCCCCTGCCACAACTTGAGACTGTGTCCCCTTCTTCTGTTGCTGGATGCCTGGCAGAAGAGACCAACCCCACCTGGCCACAGCCTCCCTTCAGGTAGTTGTAGACAGCAATGAGCTCTGCCCTGAGCCTCCTCTTCTGCAGGCTGCACACCCCCAGCTCCCTCAGCCTCTCCTCAGAGGGCTGTGCTACAGGTAGGGACCTGTAGCTTTGTTGCCTTTTTCTGGACATGTTCCAGTGCCTCAACATTCTCTTGAATGTTTGAGGAGCTCAAAACTGGACACAAGAGTCAAGGTGTGGCCTGTCCAGTGTTGAGTACAAGAATAACTTCTCTTGTCCTGCTGGCCACACTGTTCCTGATCCTGGCCAGGATGCCATTGGCTCTCCTGCCCACCTGGGCACACTGCTGGCTCACGTTCAGCTACTACCTACCAGCACCTCCAGGTTCCTTTCTTCCTGGCTGCTCTCAGCCACTCTGTCCCCAGCCTGTAGTACTGCATAGGGTTGTTGTGGCCATCCCATCATCAAGATACCACAAATTCACCCTAATATTCAGCCTTCCTCTCCTAGAAGTACCAATTAAAAAAATTACATAAGTATGCTATTAAAGCATTGATACTTATTATTAATTACATCATACTGATATACAATTTGGTATTGAAATTACAATTTATGTTGGATAATGCTCCCAACAGAAATTAATGATAGAATCACAAAATGGTTTAGTTTGGAAGAGACCACAAGGATCAGCCAGTTCCAACCCCCTGCAATAGGCAGGGACACCTCCCACTAGAACAGGTCACTCAAAGCCTCATCCAATCTGGCCTTGAACACCTCCAGGGAAGGTGCAACCACAATCTCCCTGGGCAACCTGTGTCAGTGTCTCATCACCCTCACTGCAAAGAACCCTTTCCTAAAATCTAGCTTGAATCTCCCCTCTGTCAGTTTAAACTTTATCCTGTCATTACAAGACCTTGTCAATAGTCCCTCCCCAGCCTTCCTGTAGGCCCCTTCAGATACTGCAAGACCACTCCAAGGTCTCCCCAAAGCCCTCTCTTCTCCAGGCAGCAGAACCACAACTCTCTCAGCCTGTCCTCAGAGCAGAGCTGCTGCAGCCCTCGAAGCACCTTCGTGGCCTCCTCTGCACTGGCTCCAACACTTCCATGTCCTCCTTGTGCTGGGGGCTCCACAACTGCAGATAGGACTCCAGATGGGGTCTGAGGAGAGCAAAGCCAAAGGGCAGGATGCCCTCCCTTGCCCTGCTGCCCACACTGCTCTTGCTGCAGCCCAGCACAGGGTTGCTGTCTGGGCTGCACTCACACTGCAGGCTCATACTAAGCTTTCCATCAACTAAGACTCACAGGTCCTTTGCCTTAGGGCTACTCTCAGCCATTCCTCACCCAGCCTGGATCTGTGGTTGGGATTGCACTAACCCAGGTGCAGGACCTTACACTTGGCCGTGTTGAATTTCATGCCCAGGTCCCTCTGGCTGGATCGCTTCCCTCTATCAAGTTGACTGCGCCACACAGCTGAGTGTCATCTGCACACTTGCTGAGGGTGCACTCAATTCCTCTGTCCATATCGCAGACAAAGATGTTAACCAGCACTGGTGCCAGCACTGACCCCTGGGGGAGGCACTTGGCACTGGTGTGAGGATGATCAAATAGTTTTACAAATGCTCCACTGTATTTCTGGAAAATCTCTGTTTCTAATTACAATTTCCCAGGGATAACCAAAACTATAAAACAACAAACAAGAAAAGCACAACACTGTCTACAGGATTACTCATACTGATTTGGGGTTTTGTTACAAATAAAAGCATGAATAAACAAGATTGAATAATCTTACATAGTTTGATAATATCAGATTCACAGGAAAGCACTGAAAATCCACTTGCAGTAGATGCAAGAAGGAAAAACATCAAAGTTTAAGTTCATTTCAGTTAATAGTGTGCTAAAGGACTGTGACTCTGGAAAAAATGTGAAATGGGTTTGTCTATTTTCATTACTTCAAGCAAATGAAAAGCAGGATGTAGCAAAGGCAGGCCTGTAGATGATTGTAAAAATGCAATGTGCATTTACACCACTAAAACACAATTTCCTTACTCGCATTAGAGAGGCCATCCCTACTGTGCAAAACCTCTACTTTTTAAATGTAAAAACCAGTACAGGAGGAATGAGGGGAAAAAACCACCAGGAGAGGAAGGACAACAAGATGAAGCAGTAGCACAACCATGGTCTAGTTGACTGGATAAGGCTGGGTGCTAGGTTGGACTGGATGATCTTGGAGATCTCTTCCAACCTGGTTGAATCTATGATTCTATGGAGATAACCTGATGACCAAAAATGTTTGGAAATATTCAGTATAAACTATCATTGTTTGCTTAAGCAACTTCTTCTTGCTTCTAGCTTTAGCAAATTCTTTTTGCTTCTTCCTTAAGCAGAAAGAAGCAATCAAGAGTTGAAAATCAGAGTTAATTCTCTATATTTAAAATCTGTGCTTCTCTTTGAAGTTGACATAATAAATTTCAGATAGAATCAAGCCACACCTTGAGTGCTGTGTCCAGTTCTGGCCTCCTCACTTCAAGACAGATGTTGAGGTGCTGGAAGGTGTCCAGAGAAGGGCAGCAAGGCTGGGGAGGGGCCTGGAGCACAGCCCTGTGAGGAGAGGCTGAGGGAGCTGGGGGTGTGCAGCCTGAAGAAGAGGAGGCTCAGGGGGGACCTCATTGCTCTCTACAAGTCCTTGAAGGGAGGTTGTATCCAGGTGGGGTTAGGCTCTTCTGCCAGGCAACCAGCAGGAGAACACGGGGACACAGCCTCAAGCTGTGCCAGGGGAGGTCTAGGCTGGATGTTAGGAGGAAGTTGTTGTCAGAGAGAGTGATTGGCATTGGAATGGGCTGCCCAGGAAGGTGGTGGTGTCGTCATCCCTGGAGATGTTGAAGCAAAGCCTGGATGGGGCACTTAGTGCCATGCCCTGTTTAATTGGCTAGGGCTGGGTGCTACTTGGACTGGATGAGCTTGGAGCTCTCATCCAACCTGGTTGATTCTATGATTCTGTGAAACCACACATAGAAAATGACATAAGAAGAAAACAAACCAACAAACCAACAGAAAAGTTCATCTTTTTCTAGCTAGCAGAATTTTACACCTTAATTTTGTTAACAGGTCAGTCACAAATAGAGAAGCATAAAACAGGTTTCAATCTCTTCCAGTTTGGAAAGTTAGGCAAACTTGAAAGCTCTTAATGCTCTGGCTGCCTAAAACAACAGTAAGATGATCAAAATAAAAGACCTACAGATTGTGTCCCAATCACCTAAATCCTAATACCCTGGGGATCTCAGTATATGAGATCAATATACGATATACTGTGCAATAACCAAAGTAATCAGAACTTCCTCTGGTGGCCTAGCAACTTCAGAAGTAGGCAAAATAGGCAACACAGACACAGAGCACAGATGTCTACAGAGAACAAATAAGCAATTTTTGTCTCTGCTGTGATACAGAATATTAAGTTTTTCTTCCTCTAGACCAAAGATGATCTTTCATAGAATCATAGAATCCTACAATCACCCAGGTTGGAAGAGACCTCCAAGCTCATCCAGTCCAACCTAGCACCCAGCCCCACCCAGTCAACTAGACCATGGCACTAAGTGCCTCATCCAGTCTTTTCTTGAACACCTCCAGGGACAGTGCCTCCACCACCTCCCTGGGCAGCCCATTCCAATGCCAATCACTCTCTCTGTGAAGAACTTCCTCCTAACATCCAGCCTATACTTTCCCTGGCACAACTTGAGACTGTGTCCTCTTGTTCTATTGCTGGTTGTCTGGGAGAAGAGGCCAACGCCCACCTGGCTATAATGTCCCTTCAGGTAGTTAAATCTCATTGCTTGAGATTTCTTCTCTGGAACAAGAAGACAGGGAGTGGGACAAGGTATGCAACTTGCTAAATAACACCACAGAAAAAAGCAAAATGAGGGAGAGAAAAAGAGTGGATGAACTGCTGAGTATTCTGCAAACCAGGCTGAGTTAGATCAATAGAACTAGAATGAACTGCTCCAGCAGTTTCATAAGTCTGATAGAGAGGAGGCAGCCCACCCCAACACCTGCAACCTCAGGTGGACTTCCCTCCACGTAGCTGATACTTCTGTGATGCAAAAATAATAGATTTAATTAAGTAACACCACCCCTACATGCTTAGAGGGAAAGAAAAAGAATACAGATGGTATGCACTTCTGGTTCTTGTGACATGACACTGATTGGGTTTGTTGTGAAGTCTATTTTACAGCTGATTATGAATTCTTAGTGTACTCTGATTACTGCAATAGTAGCTGAATTACTTCCTTCCTCTTAGCACTTATCTGCAGTCTTGATTAGTAAGTGGCATATGAAAGCCTGTGAAACATACACAGGAAGATCAAACAAAAGCACTGATTTCCTCTTAGACCATGTCATGGGTTAAGCTGAGTATTTGTTGCTGTTGTTCAGCTGGTTTCTGCCCTATGCTGTGCCATTTTTTCCTCCTGTAAATAGGCTAAGCTAATTGTGCACTGGATTACAGCTAAGGTGAACTGTGCACTGCATTATCAGGTGATCTCATTTTTATTTAACTCTTTTTCTCTCAACCCAGAGTTTTGCATGTGCATGTGTGTTTTCTCTACTGTGTTGAGGCAGGTGAAGCCATCACAGCAGGTTAACCCATTACATTCCAATTTGGTGCCAAAAACATGGAGCAAAAAGCAGCTGTCCTAAGAGAGTTGGTTCTTGCAGGAGACGAAAGGGTTGAGATTACAAGCAGCAAGATAACAAGAGGACTCAGTTAAGGCTTGAGGCTTGTTAAGAGACTTTTATGTAAGTTCTTTCCTGTGGTGTGTTCACTATGTAGATGTATTTGCTTTCCAGGAGTGGCTGAGGCCAGTGTGCTGACATTTCTGTGTTTATTCATAGAATCAACCAGGTTGGAAGAGACCTCCAAGCTCATCCAGTCCAACCTAGCACCCAGCCCTAGCCAGTCAACCAGACCATGGCACTAAAAGCCCCAGCCAGGCTTGGCTTCAACATCTCCAGGCACGGCCACTCCACCACCTCCCTGGGCAGCCCATTCCAATGCCAATCACTCTCTCTGACAACAACTTCCTCCTAACATCCAGCCTAGACCTCCCCTGGCACAACTTGAGACTGTGTCCCCTTCTTCTGTCCCTGGGTGCCTGGCAGAAGAGACCAACCCCACGTGGCTACAGCCTCCCTTCAGGTAGCTGCAGACAGCAATGAGGTCTTCCCTGAGCCTCCTCTTCTGCAGGCTGTACACCCCCAGCTCCCTCAGCCTCCCCTCACAGGGCTGTGCTCCAGGCCCCTCATCAGCTTTGTCACCCTTCTCTGGACATATTCCAGTACCTCAACATCTCTCTTGAATTGAGATTGAATTGAATTCCTCCTGGTGATGAGTGTCATGTCAGGGGAAATGCTCAGAGCTGTGCTGTTGCTGTGCCAGGTACTGGCATGCCTGGTTTTGTTCGGAGAGATGCAGGACTGTCCCAGAAGTACCACTAAGAGATCTGCCCCAATGCTAGATGAGTGCTTTGAGTAAATTCTCAGGCCAGTTGTCCCCGTCAGCAGTTTGGAATTTCACCCCTGAGCAAGTGCAAAACACTGACAAGCTGGTGAATTGTTTGGAAAGAGTCAGTTGTCAGCCCGGAAATTCCCAGAGACAGAAATCTCTCAGGTGTGTGGGGGCCTGACCCATGCCTATCAAGCCCTTCTTCATTGTTCAGAGTGCTCTGGGGCAAGAGAAGGTCTCTGGGTCTACAGACAGCCCAGCAGGCATGGCAGCTGCACCAGAGAACCAGCCTGTGCCAGGATCAGCTGTCTCTGTGTGGAAAAAAGCAGCATACAAGGAAAATAGGTCATCAAACAAATCATAAGTATAAAACAGGCCCATCATGAGAACAAGAGCCAGGGATGCTCACTTGGATTTTACCTCTGGTTATGGAAGATGGCCAAGGACAAATGGTGGATGAAATAAGCAGCAGGCCTCACCAGGTGAGGAAAATCTCTCTTCCTGTGCCTTGGCCTGTGTTTCAGCTTAGAAGGAACTTTCCCAGGAGGTCTATCAACTCAAGAAGAATATGTACCTGAAGGGAGGCTGTAGACATGTGGGGTTTGGGCTCCTCTCCCAGGCAACCAGCAACAAAATAAGGTGACAGAGTCCCAAGATGTGCTGCGGGAAGTATAGGCTGGATGTTAGGAGGAAGTTGTTGGCAGAGAGATTGGGCTGCACAGGGAGGTGGTGGAGTCGCTGTTCCTGGAGGTATTCAAGAAAAGACTGGATGAGGCACTTAGTGCCATGGTCTAGATGACTGGATAGGGCTGGGTGCTAGGTTGGACTGGATGATCTTGGAGGTCTCTTCCAACCTGGTTGATTCTATGTTCTACTTCCCACCTGCACAGTCCTGTGTTTCAGCCATGAGGAGCAGCTGCTCCCCTGTCCGAGGGAGAGAACCTGGGAGGTACACACCACAACATACTCTGTAGTTTCACTTGTGTGACCACAGGGAGAACACAAGGAAGTGAGACAGAAAACCCACTCCAGCCCTAGCTGCACAACTACATGAATTACAAGGGAATTCTCACACAAAACACTGCCTGAGTTTCCCAGTGGGAAGGCACCCAAAAAGAGCAGACAAGCTGATCCTGCTTCTGATCCTGCTGACAAGACTCCCAGCATCTTCCCAAGGTGCAACAGATTCTGGTCAGAGAGGCCCTGCCTCCACCCATGTGGAGGAGAGGGGCAACAGAGTTTACTGGACTACACAGAAGTGATGGCTTGGCAAGCTGAAGGGGTGGAACCCATCTGTATTTCTGGCATGCAAGGGGTTCTCCACACCTGGATGTGTTGGAAGTTGAGCACTGGAATGCAAGCCCTAGAATGCAAGCCTCAATTTGATTTCACTTGGAGGGATGGAAGAAGTCACTGGAATCAACTGCCCCAAGGGTGGAAGCACAGGCCTAGCATTTGGACTGGCCATGGACTGACCCAGACTGTTCCGGAACAGAGAGAAAGTCCAGAGCACCTGCAGTGAGGAGAAGTCTTCTTTCTTTCTTTTGCAGTTCTAAATACAACATACCCTGTGCTGAAAAAGGCAAAGACAGGCATTTAAGCTGCATTTCTCTAGCATTTTCATCTAACTCAAGTTCTCCTGTCCCCAATATCATAGTCCTTTGTTAGTCTGAGATGCTTTAATTGTACTCTACTACTAGGTACTATTAGGGAGTACTACTAGAGAGTTAGGGATGTTTAGCCTGGAGGAAGCTCAGGGGTGGCCTCATTGCTGTCTACAACTACCTGAAAGGAGGCAGTAGCCAGGTGGGGTTCGTTTCTTCTCCCTGTCACTCAGCAACAGAACAAGGGGACACAGTCTCAAGTTGTGACAGGGGAGGTCTAGGCTGGATGTTAGAAGGAAGTTGTTGTCAGAGAGAGTGATTGGCATTGGAATGGGCTGCCCAGGGAGGTGGTGGAGTCACCATCCCTGGAGGTGTTCAAGAACAGACTGGCTGGGGCACTTAGTGCCATGGTCTGGTTGACTGGCTAGGGCTGGGTGCTAGGTTGGCCTGGATGAGCACTTTCTTTTGCAGCCCTAAATACAACATACCCTGCTGAAAAAGACAAAGACAGGCATTTAAGCTGCATTTCTCTAGCATTTTAACCTAACTCAAGTTCTCCTGTCCCAAACATCATTGTTCTTTTTCTGTCTGAGATGCTTTAATAGTAGTCTACCTACAAACATCATCCTAACAATTAAACCTACTAGAAAATACCATTAGGTTACACTCAGTGCAATGGGGTGCAATGGGAGGCTGCTAAATAAAGCCTTCTAACCACCTTCTGCCACAAAGCTTATTATACGCATCAAATTCTCATAAAGAGGGATGTTTATTGAGTTGTTTTTTTGGGGAGGCACTCAAGGAAGATGCCACTTAGGAACATGCTGTCACAGGGGCAGTATGCATGAGGATCCTGTATCTGTATATTAGTACAGATAAGGAGTGTTAGGCCCCTTAACTGTCTAGCACTTCCTGTTATAGCTCATTTTTAGTCTCACAGAATGTTATTGAAGTTGACATTTTGTTTTAATTTTCCAGGATCAGACTTGAAACAAGGCTATAAAAAGTGAATTACATCTGCACAAGATGGCTTTCAACACAAAAATTACTCATTTAGCTTTCTCTTCATCCTGCAGCTTGTAATCTGAGCCCTCACTTAATGCACCCTGCTAAAGTTCTGTTCTGAACACCAAATAACTCTTCTGTTTAGTGACTGACACCTGTGTTAAATGCTTCAGAGATGCTTTGCCTTCAAAAATACCTTGGGCCTGAGAAATGGATTAATCCTATTTACAGATAGGGAAGGGAGCCACAGACAAGAGCTTTGAGTGGCTGCTTTGAGCCACTCAGAACGTGGTTGCTCAGTTAGACATTGCATGCATTTCATTAGCTTAAAGAACATCTGCTACTGAATAGCAGTTGTAGAAGTGAACGCTTCACTTTCAGTCACACAACCCAAGCATCCAGAAATTTAGATGTACTCTTAACAATCAGTTGGGGAAAACCTACTTACAACCATTAAATATACTTAGAATCATAGAATCAACCAGGCTAGAAGAGATCTCCAAGATCATCCAGCCCAACCTAGCACCCAGCCCTGTCCTGTCAACCAGACCATGGCACTAAGCGCCCCAGACAGACTTTTCTTGAACACCTCCAGGGACGGTGACTCCACCACCTCCCTGGGCAGCCCATTCCAATGCCAATCACTCTCTCTGATAACAACTTCCTCCTAACATCCAGCCTATATTTCCCATGGCACAACCTGAGACTGTGTCCCCTTGTTCTCGTGCTGCTTGCCTGGCAGAAGAGCCCAACCCCACCAGGCTACAGCCTCCCTTCAGGTACTTGTAGACAGCAGTGAGGTCTGCCCTGAGCCTCCTCTTCTGCAGGCTGCACACCCCCAGCTCCCTCAGCCTCTCCTCACAGGGTTTGTGTTCCAGGCCCCTCACCAGCTTTATCTCCCTTCTCTGGACACCTTCCAGCATCTCAACAACTCTCTTCAATTGAGAAGCCCAGAACTGGACACAGTACTCAAGGTGTGGCCTGACCAGTGCCGAGTACAGGGGCAGAAGAACTCCCTTGTCCTGCTGGCCACACTGCTCCTGAGTCAGCCCAGGATGCCATTGGCTCTTCTGCCCACCTGGGCACACTGCTGGCTCATGCTCAGCTACTCTCTACCAGCACCCCTAGGCCCCTCTCTTCCTGGCTGCTCTCCAGCCACTCTGTCCCCAACCTGGGGTACTTCGATGTGTTTATATAACCAAAGGCATATCTGACTCTCCTAGGAAGAATTCAGCTTTCCTGATTAGGTTTTATTCACTTGTGAAAAAAAAAAACACCAAAATCAACTTTTGCAAACATTGATGCAATGATCCTGCAAACATTTTCTGCAAACAGAACCATTCCCTGAATAGATTGAGGCAAAGATAGCAGCTAAAATACACAACAGTGAGATAAGATTACCTCATAATACTGGAAGGGAACAAAAGTAAGGTGGCATAGAAAAATTTAATCTCCAATTCTCTAATTTTTTACTTTCCATCATACTCTCCTCAAGCACATCTCACATTTCTTTTAACAGTTTCATATTTGCTTTGCTTGGGTTCTAGTACTTGTTTGAGCTCATGGTCTAGGAGGTAAGGCTACAAGAGGACAGGCTACAAGATTTGGAGCTCTGCAGCCTGGAGAAGAGAAGGATTTGAGAAGACCTTGGAGTGGCCTTCCAGGATCTGAAGGGGGATACTGGAAGGCTGAGAAGGAACTATTTACAAGATTTTGTAATGACAGGATAAGTGGTAATGGGTTTAAACTGGCAGAGGGAAGATTGAAACTGGATGGTATGAAGTTCTTTACAGTGAGGGTGGTGAGACACTGGCACAGGTTGCCCAGGGAGGTTGTGGAGCAGAGAAGCACAGAATGTGATCACATTCTGTGCTTCTCTGCTCCACAACCTCTCTGGAGGTGTTCAAGGCCAAGTTGGATGAGGCGTTGAGGGACCTGTTCTAGTGGGAGGTGTCCTTGCCTATGGCAGGGAAGTTGGAATTGGCCAAGTTTGAGGTCCCTTCCAACCAAAACCACTCTATGATAACTTGTATATGAAAAGCTCAATATTACTTAACCAGCAACCAGAAGGCTGCTTATGTCTGTGAGCCCTTTTCATAGTGTATCTATGGTCCCTTCTATGTTTTCCTCCTTTTAAAAAATAGATATACATAAATGATAGAATCAAAGAATCAGTCAGCATTGGTAGGGACCACAAGGATCAGCCAGTTCCAAACCCTCCTGCCATGGGCAGGGACACCCTATCCTAGTGCAGGCTGACCACAGCCTCAGCCAGCCTGCCCTTAAATACCTCCAGCCATGGGGCCTCAACCACCTCCCTGGGAAACCCATTCCAGCCTCTCACCACTCTCACGCTCAACTTCCTCCTCACCTCCACTCCGAACCTACCTACCTCCCTCCAGCTCTGCTCCATTACCCCAGTCCTGTCACTCCCTCACAGCTTAAAAAGCCCCTCCACAGATTTTTTGTAGGCCCCCTTCAGATACTGGAAGGCCACAAGAAGGTCACCTGGGAGCCTCCTCTTCTGCAGACTGCACAGCCCCAACTCTTTCAGTCTGTCCTCACAGCAGAGCTGCTGCAGCCCTTTCAGCAGCCTCCTGGCCCTGCTCTGGACACACTCCAGCATCTCCACATCCCTCTTGTTAACAGGGGCTCCAGAACTGGATGCAGTACTCCAGCTGGGGTCTCAGCAGAGCACAGTAGAGGGGAAGAATCACCTCCCTGGCCCTGCTGGCCACACTTCTCCTAATGCAGCCCAGGCTCTGCTTGACTTTCTGGGCTGCAAGTGCACACTGCTGGCTCCTGTTGAGCTTCTCCTCCACCAGCACTCCTAAGTCCCTCTCCTCAGGGCTGTTCTCCAGTCACTCACTGCCCAGCCTGCATTTGTGCTTGGCATTGCAATCTGTCAATCAGCAAATATGACTTGCACCAGTCAGATTATTCTCTGTTGAAAAAGTAAATTAAAACAGCAAATCTTTTTGCTATCTGCTAAGCTAACAGCTCAGTGACTGTCTTAAAATAGTGATCTACATCTACTGCAGGGCGTTGCAATGAAAACACAAGCAAGAGGAAATAACACGTTCTGCATCAAGCCCACTCTGCTTTTCTGTAATACTGGAGTGTATTGCTGACACACCAAATAACAAAAATTCACTCTGAAATCCACAGAATCATAGAATCACAGAATCAACCAGGTTGAGAGACCTCCAAGATCATCCAGGCAAACATAGCACCCAGCCCTAGCCAATCAACCAGACCATGGCACCAATAAGCTACTATCTACCGGTACCCTCAGGTCTTTCTCTTCCTGGCTGCTCTCAGCCACTCTGTCCCCAGCCTGTAGCACTGCATAGGGTTACTGTGGCCAAAGCACAGTACCTTGCACTTGGGCTTGTTAAAACACATGGTGTTGGACTGTGCCCATCTATCTGGCCTGTTCGGGTCCCTCTGCAGAGAGGTTCTCTGTAGACAACATTTATGTAAGAACTACATTTGTTTGACATTTAACTCAAAGTTTTATTACCTTGGCTCCCCACTATAGCTTTGTTCTTTCTACGCATGGACATAATTACATTAATTAGTACCAAATATATCAGCACATTCTTGAGAGCATGGAATTTTTTTTTAAAGCTTATATATACACACAACTTGAGAATTAGAAACTTCAATGCATGAAAATGTATCCATTTCGACTTCACTTGAGATTTTTCCTACAGGCTAATTTATAAGTCCAAAGGCAGCAAATGCAGCAGTTGAGTTTACTCACAGAATTACAGAATCACAGAATCTCTTAGATTGGCAAAACCCTTCAAGCTCATCCAGTCCAATCATTAGTTTCACACTGACAAGTCCTTGACCAAACCAAAGCCCTCAGCACAATATCTCATCACTAGGAATCGCTCCGGTTGGAAAGGACCACCAGGATCATCCAGTCCAACCTTCATTCCAGCAGCCTTCAGAACCAGACCATAGCCTCAAGCACCACATCCACTCTCCTCTTAAACACCTCCAGGGAAGGTGACTCCACCACCTCCCTGGGCAGCCTGTGCCAGTGCCTGACCACCTGCTCAGGAAAGAATTTCCTTCCAACATCCAACCTAAACCTGCCCTGATGCAATTTGAAGCCATTTCCTCTTGTCCTAGCATTAGTAACTTGAGACCAGCTCCAGCCTCACTACAACCTCCTTTTCAGCAGTTGCAAAGGGCAACAAGGTTCCCTCTTGGCCCCCTCCTCTCCAAACCAAACAAGTCTCACTTGCAAGCACAGGAAACACACTTCTGGCCATTAAGGCAGATTATGAAGCTCCCACTGCAACTGCAGGAAGTTTCATGTGTTTGTCTTTAAACCAAAAAATAAATACCAACAGATTACCACAGGCATTTATACACAAGATAAAGGAGTGTCAAATATGTACTGTTTCAAATGAGATCACCACTTCATATTGCATTTAGAGATTCAAATCTTCTGACATTCCTATCCATTAACAGCTATGACTATGATCTTCAAGGTCCTTTCCAATCTAAATGATACTATGATTCTGACAATGTTGGGTCTGCCACTGACTCGGAGAACTTTGAAGCAGTCATTTACACTCTCCATTATTCAGTTATCAATCAATAGGTTAATTTGTTTTGTATCAAATCAGATTTTTAGAGGAACATTTGGAACGTACTTTGAGACTGTAAGATCATACATCTTAAGCTTTCAGTCATGTTTAACAAAGTGAGGACTCAGAAAGTCTTCCTATCAACATGAGTTACAAGCATTTTTAATCCCTAAATTTTACTAAACTCTGTAAGAGACAAAAGTTAGGCTACAGTATCCTGTAACTTCCATTACAGAATTAACTGGGTTGGAAAAGACCTTTGAGATCATGGAGTCCAAACGATTACCTAATCCTTCTCATTAACTAACTCACGGCACTAAGTGCCTCATCCAGCCTCCTCTTAAACACCTCCAGTGATGGGGACTCCACCACCTCCCTGGGCAGCCCATTCCAATGCCAATCACTCTCTCAGACAACAACTTTTTCCTAATGTCCAGCCCGAATCTGCCCTGGTTCAGCTTGAAGCTGTGTCCTCTTGTTCTGTTGCTGAGTGCCTGGAAGAAGAGACCAACCCCACCCGGCTACAACCTTCTTTCAGGTAGTTACAGAGAGCAGTAAGGTCTGCCCAGAGCCTCCTCTTCTCCAGGCTAAACAACCCCAGCTCCCTCAGCCACTTGTCATAGGATGCATTTGTGATTTATCTTAGCAGATGATGATGCAAACTTTCCTGTGATCACATGAGGATCTAAAAGACTGCCTGAATGAATGTGGGCTTCAAGGACTGAAAGTACCTCTGAGTGTCTCCATAGATAGGGATGTTTGTTTTACTGAGATGCAAGACAACTGAAAATGATTGACAAAACATTCAGCATTCAGACCCTCCAGTGTCAACAGTTTGCAAGAAACCTCATGTTACTGTTGGCCAAAAATCCATGGAAATTGGTAAGAAAACAGTCAGGATACCAGGCAATGAACTGGAATTTCTCACAGAACAGTTTCTCTTGTAAATTTGTCTGCACCTAGCTTAATCAATACAATTTACAGCTGTTAACAGGCTGCACTTCCATATGCTACTTCATATGAACACATCTCTTAACACAGAAACTGGTTCAGAGCCCAATTGCTTTAACCAGACTTGGTACCGAAAAAAGCATACATAATGATGTTAACCAGCAAATGAAGTACAAGCAAGTGTGGGCTACAGGAAAACTGATTTCCTCTGACTTAAGACTGGGTAACAAAGTTTAAGAGCAGAGAAGATTGCTCAGCTTTGCTCACATACACACCACAGACATCAACTGTAGTTTAGGCCTGCTGATCATAGAATCAGTCAGGGTTGGAAGGGACCTCAAGGAGCAGCTAGTTCCCACTCCCCTGACATGGGCAGGGACACCCGACCCTAGAGCAGGCTGCCCACAGCCTCATCAAGCCTGGTCTTAAACACCTCCAGGGATGGGGCCTCAACCACTTCCCTGGGCAACCCATTCCAGGCTTGTTGTGGAGGCAGCGAATTAATGTGGTCAAGTCAGGAATATATATAAAAATAGAGTTATTTTATTTTCCTGAAACCCTGCCCCTAAACTATATGCAGAAATTCATTTAATCAACAGATTCAGTTCAATTGAGAAGATCTTATAAGGATACCACAGGTAAATTTGACTATTTTGGAAGTCAGGAGTTGGAAAAGGCAAAGCTACTAAACATAGCATTCCTCACTATTAATCAGGCTGAGCCAAAATTTCACTCACAGGTAAGTCAGGCTGCCTGAAAGGAAGGGTGGTCCAGATGCTTGTCCTCTGGCTCGCTTTCAAAAGGCCTCCGAGGCTCATTAAGGCCTATCAAGCTGGATAAAGGGGGTGCTTATGGTGGGAAGCCCTCCAAAGCAGGGACTGTCCTGTCCCTCAGGAGCTTGTCCTTCACAGCGCCAGGGGACTCTTTCTGCAGGAACTATCCAGGCAGGCAGAACTCTAAGGCAGGAGCCCCAGGGCGGGAAGTAGCCCAATACTTATACCCTTCCTAGACAAAGAGCTGAGTTACCACTGCCTAGGCACAAAGAGCACAGCCAATCCCCAGCCTCATTCCAGTGTGGGCACTGCACGGGCACCCTCCTGCCAGAAGGGCCCTTTGCTCCCTCCGTGGGCATCTGCACAGGCACCCCTGGTGCCAGAAGGGCCCTTTGCTTCCCCCGTGGGCATCTGCACAGGCACCCCTGGTGCCAGAAGGGCCCTTTGCTTCCCCCGTGGGCATCTGCACAGGCACCCCTGGTGCCAGAAGGGCCCTTTGCTGCCCCCGTGGGCATCTGCACAGGCACCCCTGGTGCCAGAAGGGTCCTTTGCTTCCCCCGTGGGCATCTGCACAGGCACCCCTGGTGCCAGAAGGGCCCTTTGCTTCCCCCATGGGCATCTGCACAGGCACCCCTGGTGCCAGAAGGGCCCTTTGCTCCCCCCGTGGGCATCTGCACAGGCACCCCTGGTGCCGACAGGGCCCTTTGCTCCCGCCATGGGCATCTGCACAGGCACCCCTGGTGCCAGAAGGGCACTTTGCTCCCCGCTTCATGCCTGCAGGGCAGGGAGCTGGAAAGAGGTTTTCGCACCTTTCCTCTCCCATTCAAACCATGGAGGGAGAGGAATTTTGGGGTACACCCGACTCCAGGACAAGGCTCTCACCACTCTCATGTTCAACAACTTCCTCCACACGTCCAATCTGTACCTACCCACCTCCAGCTTTGCTCCATTCCCCCCAGTCCTGTGATGCCCTGACAGCCTAAAAACTTCTCCCCAGCTTTTTTGTGGGCCCCCTTCAGATACTGGAAGGCCACAAGAAGGTCACCTGGGAGCCTCTTCTTCTCCAGACTCAACAGCCCCAACTCTTTCAGTCTGTCCTCACAGCAGAGATGCTCCAGCCCTCCCAGCATCCTCATGGCCTCTCTCTGGACACACTCCAGCATCTCCAAAGCAAAGGCTTTTAGTGACAGAATCTCCCAAAGCACCAAAGAGACATCCATCATTAACACTAGAACAAGGTAACCATGTTGAATAAAATAACAAGCAATTGGTATAACTTAAAGGGGAAATCTGGAGCAGTCTTCTGAGGTCTTGCATAGGTTAAAATAGTTTTGACATGTATCCAAACCATGAATCTAGAATCACTCTGCCTACGATATAACTGTTACAACACAGCTTGGTGTGGTCAGCAAACACACTGAGGGTGCACTCAATGCCTCTGTCTATGGCACCCACAAAGATGCTGAAAAAGACTGGTCCCAGGACTGATCCCTGAGGGACTCCACTTGTCACTTCACTAATGATTTTGCACATTTGCCAGACTTTTTCTTCAGACATGTTTTGCCTTATTAAAGCTTTCTCCTTGGAGCTAAACCCAAACTTGCAGTTAAAGATTAGCTATTACCATCAAATTTTAACAATCTATTATTCCCTATTGCAAATTTGTAGTATGCTTTGTGCCTATTAACATAGAAGTGAAAAGCAGTAAACACATCATTTTGCCTCTATGATTAGCTAAAACATCAACTTTTCCTCATCAGGAACTCATTAGTTTACAAACACAACACATCCCAGCAGCTCAAAGTCCCTAAGAGTAGTAGCTTCCTATCAGTTGCCCACACTTGGCTAGCACAGCTCTTAATGGGATGGACAAACCTTGACACGAAGTGCTAAAGCCTCAAAGTGCAGAGAAAACAAATCCTCAGTTGGATGAAATACAGCCCAAAACAGGGAATTCTCAAGTCTCCCTATGACATGACCAAAATTAACCCTAGAATCATAGAATCAGTCAGGGTTGGAAGGAATCACAAGGATCAGCCAGTTCCAACCTCCCTGCCATGCCCAGTGACACCCTACCCTAGGGCAGGCTGGTCACAGCCTTATCCAACCTGACCATAAACACCTCCAGAGATTGGGCTCCAACCACCTCCCTGAGCAACCCATTCCAGGCTCTCACCACTCTCATGATGAACAACTTCCTCCTCACCTCTAGGCTGACTCTCCCCATCTCCAGTTTTGCTCCATTGCCCCCAGTCCTGTCACTCTCTGAGAGCCTAAAAACTCCCTCCCTGGGGAGGCCTTTTTTGTAGGCCCCCTTCAGATACTGGAAGGCCACAAGAAGGTCACCTGGGAACCTCCTCTTCTCCAGACTCAACAGCCCCAACTCTTTCAGTCTGTCCTCATAGTAGAGCTGCTCCAGCCCTCCCAGCATCCTTCTGGCCTCTCTCTGGACATGCTCCAACATCTCCACATCTTTCCTGTAACGGGGGCTCCAGAACTGGATGCAGTACCCCAGGTACCCTCAAGAAGAGAATGATATTTGTCTAAGAAAAAACTGGAGAGCTTAAAAACAAAGGTGGAGAAGGAACCATGGGTTTAGATTGTTAGCAATTGTTAACCAAACAAACCAGAGCAAACTGAAGAGACTCTAGAATTTAAATTTGAATCTTGAAGTTAAAATGAGTTAGGCAATGTGAAGAATTAGCTGCACTTAGGACACTCATGTAAATTGAAGCAAGTAAGGAACATGAATACTGTCTAGATGAGAAAAGTCTCCAAGCCTAAACCCTTGGACAGGTTAACTTAGAACCAGACAATGCATACACATGACCAGCTATGTAAGTCATAATATAGTTTAAAATAAGCCTCAGTGCTGTCATCACCACAGTGTACTATCAATGTGCCAGGAAAGGAAGCCATAAGTACAAAGCCTACCTAAAATATCATAGAATCAACCACGTTGGAAGAGACCTCTGAGTGAGTTCATCCAACTCAACCTAGCACCCAGCTCTAGCCAAGCAACCAGACCACAGCACTAAGTGCCTCATACAGCCTTTGCTTCAACACCTCCAGGGGTGGTTACTCCACCACCTCCCTGGGCAGCACACCCCCAGCTCCCTCAGCCTCTCCTCGCAGAGCTGTTTTCCAGGCCTCTCACTGCTCGTTACAGTGTCAGCAGCAAAAGAACCTCAAGAACCTTTGGAGTACAGCAGTTTCCTCAGTATCTGATGTATATTTTTCTTCAGCACACAATAAGAACAACTGCAGCAACAGATGTTTGTCTCCTACTTAGAGCTTTAAAGGACATCTTTTAGCTCAAGGAGTTTTCAGCCAAGGTTGGATGCAACGCACTGAGGACAGTAGTCTCTCTTTGTATGTGAGTAATTATTCTTTATCTCAGACCTATGGAGTCAGCAGTTCTGAAACAATAAACAATGCCACATCTGTCTATAGTCACTCTGGGCCTTGTGTCTGAACAAAGCTATTCCACCAAATCAGAGAGGACAGGCTTTCATGTCAGCTGCACATTCAACGGTGAGAGTGTGCTTTATCCAAAAAGTAAGCAACCAGAAACTTGCCAATACAAAGACGTTAACAGCTGAGTCAGTGACAGCTTCACAGTAAAAGTCAGGCCTCTCTGACACCCTTCACTTCATTATTTTCTTTATTGTAAGCCTTTAGACTTTCAAACAGCTTGAACACGAGGGACCTCCTGTTTCTGTCATTTGGCAACTCGTAACCTGCGAGGCTGTTTCATTTAGAAGCGAATGTTAGAAAGGTGATCAACAGTAAATCACTGCACTGCGCACTTAAAAGTCTCATAAAGTGAAGAGTTGGAAAGCAGGGACAATTCATGTGAAAAGTGAGGGGAGGAGATGATTTGCTGCTTATGGCAGAGGACTGCAAGTTAATACATCTGGGTTCCATTCCATACATTAAATGGGAATACCACCATGTGCTTCACAGAAGTGAAAAGATGTTTTATTCGTCAGCCTTTATCAAACATTTTGAAATACCAATCTACAGGAATTACCATGAGGGTGTTACTGTGCTTTGCAAAATATTTTATGAAGCAAAACAATGCTTTAACAAAAATATAGCACCTTATTCATAGAATCATACGAATCACAGAATCAAGCAGGTTGGAACACACCTCCAAGCTCATCCAGTCCAACCTAGCAGCCAGCCCTAGCCAGTCAACTAGACCATAGACTCAACCAGGTTGGAAGAGACCTCCAAGCTCATCCAGTCCAACCTAGCACCCAGCCCTAGACAATCAACCAGACCATGGCACTAAGTGCCCCAGCCAGGCTTTGCTTCAACACTTCCAGGGACAGCAACTCCACCACCTCCCTGGGCAGCCCATTCCAATGCCAATCACTCTCTCTGACAACAAATTCCTCCTAACATCCAGCCTAGACCTCCCCTGCCACAACTTGAGACTGAGTCCCCTTGTTCTGTTGCTGGTTGACTGAAATTTCCACTCGTACCTGCATTAAGTGGGACTTTGTTGTTACATGAGGAGCAGTCTTTAAAATGATACCTCCTTATATTTAAGAGGATAAGAAGGTTCTTCAAACCCACCCCCTTACTTATCATAGAGTCACGGAATCATAGAACCAACCAGTTTGGAAGAGACCTCCAAGCTTGTTAAAAACCATGGTGTTGGAGTGTGCCCATCTATCTGGCCTGTTTCAGTCCCTCTGCAGAGCCCTCCTACCCTCTAGCAGATCCACACATGCTCCCAGCTTGGTCTTGTCTGCAAACTTACTGATGGTGGACTCAATCCCTCATCCAGATCATCAATGAAGATATTCAACTTCCAACCTATCACATCTGTTAGTATATCACTGGGCTATAAGTCAATCTCCATTTCAACTCTGGCAGTAGAGTCCTGTCCTGATACTCTTCCTCTAAATTCACACACAGACACAAACAAGAGCTTCACAGTACATTAAAACATTAATGTCATCAAACACCACATCTCAGTCTGATCTCAACTCTCCTTATTTGCACTCACTATTGCTACAGAAGCAAAGTATCCTGTCTAATACCACAGTAAGGTCACTGAGAGCTTCAGTATGGGTACTGGGTCTGGCTGTTGCTGGGATGCTGCTGAATGGCTGCCTTCATATCACTACCCTTCAAATTTGTGTTTTCCTCCCTTCATGTATTACACTTTCTTCTCTCTCCCATCCCACTGAGTGGAATCAACCAAGCTGCTGGCAGGTGTTTAGCTGCTGGGCTGTGTCAATCCACTGCAGAACAGAACCATACAGAAAAGGCACAAAACATATTTTAATGGCACATCAGTGTGGAATTTTTGTATTTTATCTTCAGCTGACCTTAAAAGACTAAAAAGCAAATCTTTGTGCTGATTTTGAAAAGGAGGAGTAGTTACTCAACTACTGCCCTCATCACATTACTTCCCAGCCTGACTCAAATCTGGTTGAGCTAAATTAAAACAGACAGATCATACACCAGAACTGGAACAAACCCTATGAGGAGAGGCTGAGGGAGCTGGGGGTGTGCAGCCTGCAGAAGAGGAGGTTCAGGGCAGACCTCATTGCTGTCCACAACTACTTGAAAGGAGATTGTAGCCAGGTGGGGGTTGGCCTCTTCTGCCAGGCAAGCAGCAACAGAACAAGGGGACACAGCCTCAAGCTGTGCCAGGGCAGGTCTAGGCTGGATGTTAGGAGGAATTTCTTGACAGAGAGAGTGACTGGCATTGGAATGGGCTGCCAGGGAGTCACCGTCCCTGGAAGTGTTGAAGCAAAGCCTGGATGAGGCATTTAGTGCCATGGTCTAGTTAACTGAATAGGGCTGGGTGCTAGGTCGGACTGGATGATCTTGGTGGTGTCTTCCAACCTGGTTGATTCTATGATTCTATTCTATGACTCTAAATCCTCCTCCTGGACCAGAATAAAAGCCCACGTGGGGAAAGAAAGTTTGGGTTGTGCTGCATACTCACATCCAAGTAAATGTATTAGTTTTATAAAAAACTTGACTTGTTGATGTTTCCTAAGCTTTTTTTTTTCTTTACAATGACCCCATACTAACCTAGGAACATTTAAGAATATCTAATCTAATATCTAACTCTGGATGCCTTCCTGTATGGAATGGATTTGCTCGGTGGCAAATGGCCGAGAGCTGCCCTGAAGAAAAGGTCCTGAGGGTCTGAGGTGATGAAAAGCTCAACATGAGCCTGCAGTGTGAGTCAGCCCAGACAGCAACCCTGTGCTGGGCTGCAGCAAGAGCAGTGTGGGCAGCAGGGCAAGGGAGGGGATTCTGCCCCTTGGCTCTGCTCTCCTCAGATCCCACCTGCAGTCTTGTGTGCAGTTCTGGAGCCCCCAACACAAGAAGGACATAGAAGGGTTGGAGTGAGTCCAGAGGAGGCCATGAAGATGCTCAGAGGGCTGCAGCAGCTCTGCTCTGAGGACAAGCTGAGAGAGCTTGGGCTCTGCAGCCTCAAAAAGAGAAGCCTTTGGGGAGACTTTGGAGTGGCCTTCCAGGATCTGAAGGGGGCCTGCGGGAAGGCTGGGAAGGGACTATTGACAAGGTCTTGTAATGACAGGATGAGGATGAATGGGTTTAAACTGACAGAGGGAATATTGAAATTGGATGTTGGGAAAGTGTTCTTTCCAGTGAGGGTGGGGAGACACTGGCACAGGTTGCCCAGGGAGGTTGTGGCTGCTCCCTCCCTGAAGGTGTTCAAGGCCAGGTTGGATGAGGCCTTGTGGGAGGTGTCCCTGCCTATGGCAGGGGGTTGGAACTGGATGATCTTTGTGGTCCCTTCCAGCCTAGACCATTCTGTGATTCTGTGATCTGCTCTAGGTGATCCTGCTCTAGCAGGGGTGGCTGGAGCAGATAATCTTTCAAGGTCCCTTCCAGCCCCTGACATTCTCTGATTCTATCTTTATAGAATGCATCTGTTGTGCAAACTGAGAATCATTAACTCTGCAAAGAAAAAGAAATTTTAACTCTGGGCTTGAGAAAGATGTTAAGAACAGCAAACTGGTTTAGACCAACTGTGCAGTCAGGTCTGTCTCACCCACCATATCAGACAGCCTGGAAAGCAGGCACAAAGAAGTTCAGCTAAAGGCCACAGGAAGGAAGAGGACAGACACCCCTAAAGGACCACCAGGGGACCTCAGAGTATGTAATGAGCATGTGTGTGGGAGATTTACCTATGGAACTACTTCCATGAACTGACAGAAACATGCTAATCACTTCTTGGAAAAATGATTATGGACAAGATGTAAGCAGATACTCTCTGACTTCTACCAGCCCTGGTACACACATTGATGGAGCAATCCCCTACGTGCCTGCTTCCTAACACCTCGTAGCTCATATGGACTTCTCTTGCCAAATTTGGTAAGGACAACACTTTTCCTGCTTTCCCACAGAATCACCACAGCCAAACTGGAAATCTTGAGCAACAGAGATGTCAAAAGGGATCCTGCTAATAGAGCTATTTCAAGTTTAATTTTTTCCTGAAACAGCAGTTTAGCAGCTCTTCAATTTTTTTAACTGTTCTAGGTAAGATATTGTCAGTGAAACAGTGAAGAGCTGTCATTTTGGAACTCTAAACCTGCCTGTTACAGTCATGCTCTTTTGCACATTGCAATTGCAGGGTTGGGGAAAGCGGCAGGGATGCAATTCATAGAATCAACCGGGTTGAAGACACCTACAAGCTCAGCCAGTCCAACCTAGCACCCATCCCTAGACAATCAACCAGACCATGGCACTAAGTGCCCCAGCCAGGCTTTGCTTCAACACCACCATGCACAGCGACTCCATCACGTCCCTGGGCAGCCCATTCCAATGCCAATCTCTCTGACAACAACTTCCTCCTAACATCCAGCCTATATTTCCCATGGCACAACCTGAGACTGTGTCCCCTTGTTCTCGTGCTGCTTGCCTGGCAGAAGAGCCCAACCCCACCAGGCTACAGCCTCCCTTCAGATAGTTGTAGACAGCAATGAGCTCTGCCCTGAGCCTCCTCTTCTGCAAGCTGCACACCCCCAGCTCCCTCAGCCTCTCCTCACAGGGTTTGTGCTCCAGGCCCCTCCCCAGCCTTGCTGCCCTTCTATGGACACGTTCTAGTACCTCAACATCTCTCTTGAATTGAGGAGCCCAGAACTGGACACAGTTCTCAAGGTGTTGCCTGACCAGCCAGCTTGCATATACGAATCTCTTCATGTGCTCCATGGGTAGGAAGAAATGAAGTCTCATTGTCTATTCAGTCTACAGCACTACTTTGAAGGGAAAAAACTTTTACAAAAAATAAAATCCTTCACCTTCTTACATGGGCACATCTGTTCCCACAAACACACCCCACCCCCTCCAAAAATGTTAGTTTTGCTGTAATCAAGCAGGTATCATGTTCTGTGTTTAAGTTATTGTAATGACACAGTTAGGTTTTATGCAGAAGTGGTCTAAAAATCAATCACAGGCTCGTCAAATATTTAGAAGAATCAAGGGAGGCACTAAAACTATTTGCTGAAAGTTGTTTTGCACATGTATGCATATATATTCTCATGTGAGAATATTTATATTCTCATATATTCAATATATATTCTCCCGTGAAAGAAAACAGCAGCTAGAAATCAGTAGAAAAGGAAATTCCAGAATCTGAAACTGCTAGAGAAAGAAATGTTGGGTTAAGGATTGAGTGACAGTAACACTGAAATATTAGCAAGGAAACTATTTGTCTGTCTGATTCTGTTGGAACCAAGACAAGAAAAACTCAGGGCACCATCCATAAATAAGCAGGCAAACATCAAACAAAATACAGCCCTCCTGGTTTCTCCTCATCAATGTATCAATCTGAAATTATCCATGCATTTGGCTACAAAAATTAGTGTCTCTAAAAAAAATTAGTCTGTCTAATACATTTAAAGTCTCCAATTTACAAGGATGTCATTTACTCTCAGACAAAGTCAGGTAGTGTTACAGAATATATCTGCTTGGAAGAGACCTCAAAGATCATCCAGTCCAATCCTCGACCCAGCACCAAACCATGTCCCTAAGTGCCAGGTTCACAGGATGATTGAACACCTCCAGGAACACTGACTCCACCACTGCCCTGAGCAGACCGTTCCCATGCCCGACAACCCCTTCAGTAAAGAAATATCTCCTAATATCCAGCCTGAACTTCCCCTGGTGCAGCTTGAAACCATTTCCTCTAGTCCTCTTGCTTGCCACAAAGAAGAAGAAGCTGCCCTCTCCTTGCTCTAACTTCAGGTAGTTGTAGAGAGCACTGAGGCTTCGCCTCAGCCTCCTCCTCTCCAGACTGAACAACCTCAGCTCCCTCAGATACTCTTTGTAGAAAAAAAGGGACAAACCTCAGGGTGGGTACAGAGTACTAAATCACATTTGCATTTCATGAATAGCCAAGTGAATGCATTTTCAATTAGGAACAACTGCTATAAAGGAAAACCAACACACTAATGCAATTACACTGAAGCTAAAGTCCCCAAAACAAGGCTGAAGGGAGCCTTTATTGCTCCTGAAAGGAAGCTATCTGTGGTCTAAAATGTGCTTCTTAAATTATCAGAAGAGCTTTGTAGATCATTACTCTAACAAGGTTACAGATATGTTGATAAACAGTATTTGAAAGGGATGCTGACAAGTAGCAAACACATGCAGAAGAAGACTTAAAACAGGAAATCAAGAGTAATCACCCTGGAAAGGTATTACAATTACTATGTTAAAGTAGGCAAGTTAAGGGATCTAGAGATATAGCCTGTTGTCCAAAAATATCCCTGAACTCCTGCAGAGCAGTGCTAGTTTGAGCCTAGCTGGGATATTTTGGTGAGAGGAATTAGATGCTGGGCTGTGAAAAAGAAACAATGGTGATGTCTGCTGCATTCATAGGCTTGCTGAGATGGGTAAGAACAAGAACATACATACAGACAATAGAGTTGCTCTTGGGCTCTGGCTGCATGCACTTCTCTCCATAACTTGCTAACTAATCCAGGCAAAGGCAAAGTCTGGGATAAGGTAGAGGGGTGGCGAGGAGGTGGAAAGGAGGTTGGGAGCTCCTCCTAGGGACTCTGGTTTCTGGCAGGGCTGTTGTGTTTCTGTATTATCTTTTAACTTGCATATTTCTGTCTATAGCTGTATAGATTGTAAATACCTGCTTGGATCTTGCGCTAAGCTGTGAATATAAAGCTTCATTCTCATTTCCAGAGTGGCTAAGCCTAGTCTGGGTAATGTTCTTAAGCGTGGGGGTGCAGGGAGCACCCAAACCATCACAGACAGACCAAGATTCGGCCTTCTAAGCCAGTGCTTTCAGATCCATTACAAAAGGCCAGCATTCATGATGCAAAGCATAAGCAGTTTAATCAGTTTCTTGGAGACAAAGTATTTTCCTTCAGCCCTTTCCAAATATCTGGTAAATATCAGTTGCCTTTTTTTTGTAATTACATAAATAGCCAAATCTCTTCTTTAAGAACCCAACACATTTTCTGAGTACAAGGTAATATTTTAAAGACCTCTCATACCTTCCTCCCCTCCTTTCATTAAAAATACAACTTAAATATCAAATGAGCTACATTTAATTGATGTTAACAAGCTGACAGATGTCCAGGAAATCCAGAGTCTTAAAGAAGCTTTACCCCAAATCACTATTTTTAGAACTTAATCTTTTTCTTCCAGTCACAGGAATTAAGGGATGCTAATGATTCATTTTCCAGCTTGGTCTGCATCCATTTAAAAGCAACAGCAACAAAAAAACAAACATGAGAGCATTAGAGCACAGAACTCTAAATAGTCCACCAGAAATAGCAGGCAGTCAGAAAGATAGAGAATATTACAGCAACTGAACTGTATCATCCAAAAGAACAAGAACAGCTACAAGGTGGTTTTAACTGAGCCCAGTTTCAGACATTTCAACACAACACTGACTCTAACCACACGATGCCATTTGTTACATTGGGTACTCAGGTAAATTTAGCCTGAAAAGATCTTATCATTCAGAACACTGTATAGAACAAACTCATCACTGTGTTGTTAACAAACACGCAATTCACCCACAGGAGGCTCAGGATTTGGTTTTGGACTGAGATACACACGTGCACATGTCTTGCCTGTCTTACATAACAGAATGAGAGAAACACACAGGCTGCTAAAGCCCCTCAGGTTCACCAAGTCCAACCTAGAACCCTACTCTACAAGAGTCACCTTAAATCATAGCTCTAAGCACCACAGCCAAACCACCCTGAAACACATCCAGGCTGGGTGACTCCACCACCTCCCTGGGCAGTTCATTCCACTCACTCACCACTCTCTGCATGAAAAAAACTTTTTCCTAATGTCCAACCTAAACCTCCCCAGCCTCAGCTTGAGGCCATTCCCCCTTCTTCGGGCTCAAATTACCTGTGAGAGGAGCCTAGAAGCAGCCTCTCCACAATGTCTCTTCAGGTAGTTGTAGACAGCAATAAGGTCTCCCCTCAGGCTCCTCTTCCTCAAGCTAACCATCCCCAGCTCCTCATACGATTTATTCTCTAGGCCCTTCCCCAGCTTTGCTGCCCTTCTCTGGACCTGCTCCACCACCTCCACAAATCTGAACACAACACGATGAGAGAGGATGTAACATTCCACTCAGCTACCACCCTCTACACATAGCTAGAAAAAATAAAGAGTGAGATTATAGCCAGGACCGGATACATAGCACCACAACTGGAAGAACTCCAGCAACTGAGGCACCTGCCATTTTCTCCTCCAACTTACTGCATCCTATATGCCCCTGTTGAGAAGCTCTACAATAGCCACTTCAGTTAGAAATAGACAGAAGGTCTCAAAATAATAAAGCAAAAACATTTTCTGGAGGTCCCAGAAATTGTAATGTCACCTTGGGAGGATGCAAGGAGTTCCAGACAGCCATGTCAGAGAGGTTTAGGATATTGCCAGCATTTGAACTTCTTGTGTGCAAGCAGGGGAGGCACATGAAAGGGGAAGCATCTTTCAAAGGAACAGATACATGTAATATAGTGCTAAAACGTGGTTATGTCTTAATTCACATTCATGCTATCACAGATTGGCTCAGAGGCCTTTGGTGAGAGATTACAGGAGCCTTCTCTCCACTTGCCAAGATAATGATGTTAATTATTCAGTCACTTACAAGAAAGAACAGAACACGCCTTCAGCAAGGACATGTGAAACCACAGGTGAATGATGTTTTGCTTAACATGTGTTTCTCAAAAACTCCTTCTCTACACTTGAGACACCTGGAGCTTATCATTAAGCATATATTCTCAAGGTGGAAAATGCCTGAAGGAGGTCTGCTATGAGGGCTGGCATCTTTCCCACCTCCTTACCTGAGATGACAATAGTGAAGAGCAGCAGCACACTCACGGATGACTGCAGAAGACAACACACAGCAACACCGACTCAAGAAGCTAACCCTGAGTTTTGTTACAAAGCAGTATGACCCCAGGCCAATAACCCATTTTATGGCATTATAAATATATTTTAATTGGATTAATTCCTCAAAGCCATAAAGATCAGAGGGGCAAGACAAACTAGGCATTGCAGAGAACCTCCTTAAAGGGGAGCCTTTCCCTAAACAGTGTTATGGCTTTTACTGTGAATAGCATTTTATTCCATGATGTTGCTGGCACTAAACATCTGAGAGAATGAGCTCACCTTCTTTGGGGAAATTAAGGGATGCATTAAGCAGGGTTCTTTACACATTTCACAGATTAAGGACTTGCAAACATGTTCCTTGGATATTAAATTATCCAACCCAGCAGGGGATCCAAAAGCCTCATCATTTCCTGAAACAGCCTTAGCACTCGTGAGGTAATACTTGAATGTCAGTGAACTTGAAACACTATTTTAGGACTATTTCGGACAAAGACTATCTTTCAGGCAGGTTGCTAAAATGAAACCAAGTAAGCAAGCTTGACTGGACTGAAACAACATATGTACATGTAACCTTCTGCAGAGAGATGACAAGGCTGTGCCCTCAACAGACAACGATCTTCTTCTGTTCACAGCCCAAGCTAAACACAACATGGCACCATAAATGCAATAAAAATGCCTCCCAGGTGCCTGCAAACCCTGAAGCATCTGAAAATTTTACTGTTACAGCTCTATCATGCTGAATTTTTACCAAATAAATCCATTTTCCCAAAGAAACTCCAAGCACACACATTTAATAGGTTTAATTGCTGCTTTAGGTTTAAACTAAAACATTTGACTTCAAACCCAGAGGAAAACACTTTGTTTGGGATAGAATCATACAATCACCCAGCTTAGAAGAGACCTTCAAGCTCATCCAGTCCAACCTAGCCCCCAGCCCTATGCAATCAGCTAGACCATGGCACTAAGTGTCCCCTCCAGGCTTTTCACAGAATCATAGAATCAGTCAGGGTTGGAAGGGACCACGAGGATCAGCCAGTTCCAACCCCCCTGCCATGGACAGGGACACCCTACCCTAGAGCAGGCTGCCCACAGCCTCTGCCAGCCTGCCCTTAATCACCTCCAGCCACGGGGCCTCAACCACCTCCCTGGGAAACCCATTCCAGCCTCTCACCACTCTCATGCTCAACAACTTCCTCCTCACCTCCAGGCTGAACCTCCCCATCTCCAGCTTTGCTCCATTCCTCTCACTCCTGCCACTCCCTCACATCCTCAAAAGTCCCTCCACAGATTTTTTGGAGGTCCCCTTCAGATACTGCAAGGCCACAAGGAGGTCACCTGGGAGCCTCCTCTTCTCCAGATTCAACAGCCCCAACTCTTTCAGTCTGTCCTCACAGCAGAGCTGCTGCAGCCCTCTGAGCATCCTCCTGGCCCTGCTCTGGACATGCTCCAGCATCTCCACATCTCTCTTGTAATGAGGGCTCCAGAACTGGACGCAGTACTCCAGGTGGGGTCTCAGCAGAGCACAGCAGAGGGAGAGAATCACCTCCCTGGCCCTGCTGGCCACACTTCTCCTGATGCAGCCCAGGCTCTGCTTGGCTTTCTGAGCTGCAAGTGCACACTGATGGCTCCTGTTGAGCTTCTCCTCCACCAGCACTCCCAAGTCCCTCTCCTCAGGGCTGCTCTCCAGCCACTCACTGCCCAGCCTGCATTTGTGCTTGGCATTGCCTCTACCCAGATGCAGGACCTTGCATTTGCTCTTGTTGAACCTCCTGAGGTTGGCTTGTGCCCACCTCTGCAGCCTGTCCAAATCCCTCTGGATGGATCCCCGCCCTCCAGCCTGGCTGCTGCACCACACAGCTTGGTGTGGTCAGCAAACTTGCTGAGGCTGCACTCAATGCCACTGTCCATGACACCCACAAAGATGTTGAACAAGACTGTGCCAGGACTGATCCCTGAGGGACTCCACTTGTCCCTGGCCTCCATTTGGCCATGGAGCCATTGACAGCCTCTCTTTGGGTGCAGTCATCAAGCCAGTTCTTTACCCATCCAGTGCTCCACCCATCAAATCCATGTGTCACCAGCTTGGAGACCAGGCTGTAGTGTGGTACAGTGTCAAAGGCCTTGCTCAGGTCCAGGTAAATGCCATCAGTTGCTCGACCCTCATCTATCAATGTTCTTTTAAAGGAAAGCAAATTACTCTTGTTTGGTATGTACAGTCCTATGCTTTGATTAATATTATGAACTAGTATAAATTGCATTGATGACTTAATTGTCCTCAGAGTTCAAAAGGATGCTGAACACGAAAAGCCATTCCTTGTAATTGCATCTCAAAAATAATTGTCTGCTGCTATGTTCTGGGACCTTACCTTCTTTAAGCAGTATGATTTAAAATGTGTATCCACTGCAAGTAATCAATGCCTCCCCAACAAGGCCAGCTGTGTCAGCACAGACTATTTCACAACTCCATCAGACTAGAGATTATCAACCATGATCCTTACCTTGAATACATCTCCTGAGCGAGGAGTGACCAGGTGACTAAAATGCAGCTACCTCAGAAAAACAAGGTCCTGATGAAAAGGCCAACAGAATGTATTTTGCATTCTTATTTATTATGATGATTGTGTAGGAACAATCTGAAGCATGTAGGGGTCACAAGAGCCACACATTCGTCTGTTCAACAATTTAGGTTTTAAATACAACAAACCCTGCGAGGAGAGGCTGAGGGAGCTGGGGGTGTGCAGCCTGGAGAAGAGGAGGCTCAGGGCAGAGCTCATTGCTCTCTACAACTATCTGAAGGGAGGTTGTAGCCAGGTGGGGTTGGTCGCTACTGCCAGGCAACCAGCAACAGAACAAGGGGACACAGTCTCGAGCTGTGCCAGGGCAGGTCTAGCCTGGATGTTAGGAGGAAGTTGTTGGCAGAGAGAGTGATTGGCATTGGAATGGGCTGCTCAGGGAGGTGGTGGAGTCGCCATGCCTGGAGGTGTTGAAGTAAAGCCTGGCTGGGGCACTTAGTGCCATGGTCTGGTTGACTGGCTAGGGCTGGGTGCTAGGTGGGACTGGATGAGCTTGGAGGTCTCTTCCAACCTGCTTGATTCTATGAAATAATCCACACAAGGAGCACAACGTATCTTTTTTTTTTCCCCTTCCTTGGAGCCTTTGCTCTTCAGTAAAGGTTTTGACAGTAGTCATTTTTATCTCAGATGTGAACAATCTAAGAAAACACCATGAAATCTGTGATTTTTATATACATCTAACAGAATCTCTGACCAACTGAAAGGTGTCTTGTATTCACCTGAGTTACTGCTTTTAGTAGAGGAATATTCAAAAGCACTACTAATTACACAGAAACATGCAGGTTGACAAAGCTCCTCAGCATCATCAAGTCCAACCTAGAACCCTGCTCTACGAGATTCAGCTTAAACCATAGCCCTAAGCACCACAGACAAAACACCCTGAAACACATCCAGACTGGGTGACTCCACCACCTCCCTGGGCAGCTCATTCCACTCCCTGACCACTCTCTCCATGTAAAAACTTTTTCCTCATGTCCAATCTAAACCTCCCCAGCCTCAACTTGAGGTCATTCCCCTTGATCTGGCTCCATCTACCTGTGAGAAGAGCCCAGCAGCAGCCTCTCCACAATGTCCCTTCAGGTAGTTGTAGGCAGCAATGAGGTCTCCCCTCAGCCTCCTCTTCCTCACTCTAACCATCCCCAGCTCCCTCCGTCACTCCTCACCAGATTTATTCTCCAGGCCCTTCCTCTGCTTTGTTGCCCTCCTCTGGACCTGCTCCAGCATCTCCACATCTCTCTCGTATTGCAGTGCCCAAAACTAAACACAACACTTGAGCTGTGGCCTCACCAGAGCCCACTCCAAGGGGACAATCCCCTCCCTGCTCCTGCTGGCCACATTTTTAATTCCAGCCAGGATGCCATTGGCCTTCTTGGCCACCTGGGCACACTGCTGGCTCACATTCAGCTGCCTGGGCACACTGCTGGCTCCTATTCAGCTGCCTAGGCACACTGCTGGCTCACATTCAGCTGCCTGGGCACACTGCTGGCTCACATTCAGCTCCTGTCTATTACAACCCCCAGATCTCTTTCTGCCAGCAGCTGTCCAGCCACACCACCCCAAGCCTGCAGCATTGCTTGGGGTTACTGTGACCCAAGTGCAGGACCTGGCATTTGGCCTTGTTGAAACTCATCCCATTAAGGCTAGCCTATTGATCCAGCCTATCCAAGTTCCCCTGCAGAGCCTCTCTACCCTCATTCAAAATCAACACTGCCACTTAACTTCGTGTCATCTGCAAACTTACTGCTGGCATTCTTTGTGCCTGAACCATGATCATCAATAAAGATGTTAAAAACAATTGGTCCCAACACAGAGCCCTGGGGAACACCACTAGTGCCCAGCCACCAACTGGATTTAACTCCATTGACCACTACTCTCTGGGCCCTCCTGTTTAGACAGTGCTTTATCCAGTAAATTACTTAAGGAACTTGAATAAATACTACTAATACAGCAGAGATTATAACTTGGCCTACAATCCACACATGTGTCTGTGTGTATGTATATATGTGCATGCTTTCAAACTGCCTTAGTAGTGCATACAGTTCAAGGATATAGGATTATATTCAGAAGAAGAACACAGAGCTGTTTTGAGTGAGTCCAAAGGAGAGACACAAAATGACCTAAGGGCTGGAACATCTCTGCAGTGAGGGTAGGCTGAGGGAGCTGGAGTTGTTCAGCCTAGAAAAGACTCCAGGGGGGACCTTAGAGCTGCCCTCCAATGCCTGAAAGGATCCTACAGGAAGGCTGGAGAGGGTCTTTTCAAAAGGGTGTCTAGCAATAGTACAAAAGGGAATGGTTTTAAGCTGAGGGATAGTAGGTTTAGACTGCATCTTAGGAAGAAGCTCTTCACTAGGAGGGTGGTGGGACTCTGGAATAGGCTGCCCAGGGAGGCTGTGGATGCCTCCTCCCTCAGGGTGTTTAAGGCCAGGCTGGATGAGGCCTCAAGCAGAGTCTCATTGAGAGGTCTCCAGGCCCCTGGTGGGGAGCTTGGAGTAAATTATCTCTAAGGTCCCTCCCAATCTGAGACATTCAATGATTCTATTATTACTTCAGAAAGTTAAGTCAGAACTGTGAGCTATGAGAACCCTCAAGTGGAATGCATTTCTCTGTGTTGATTCTCAAAGCAACATTTCAAACACTTTTGCATTTACACAACGAGATACTGAAGCATTCAAAGATCTGAGGCCTGCTAAACTCCTCATCTATCTACAACACAGACATCATCTATATCCTTCTACTTCTGCCAAACTGGCTACAAGCAGCACTGTAGGGATCATACCCCATTAACTGCATGTTATTTAATACCTTTTCTGCTCTGGGAGCCTCTGACATTTTCTGCTTTCTGAGCTATCAGCTTAGAGCCAGTCCTGCAAGCTTGCTAGAAGGATCATTTCTGGAATAAATCACTTCATATGGCATTACACCTCACTGAGACAATAAAATACAGCTTCCCAGATTTCCTCTGGGGACTAAGTTGATCCCTATTTTGTGATCATGGAGAAAGTGCACATCTGTAAGAGTTTAATATTACATATGCTTCATTTACCTGAAGCCTTTTTAATAAAGGTCATTTTAAATGCTTCATCTACTGCTCTTTAACATTTCCCTTTCACCAGGTCACTATCATCTACTTACCTCTGTATCTGGGTGAATAACAACAAAAGGTTGCAGTTCTACGCTGTATGAGGTTTTAGAGCAATGAAAAGGACAACAGTAACTCCTGAATCATTCATTTGATCTACTTTAAGGTTGGTGAGGCTGAAAAAACAAACATGAAAGTTCCTGCACCAGCTGAGACAAACAGCAATCTATTTAAGCAGATTTCTTACCAGAGAAGCTAGAAACAACAAAACTCATTGAATTTTCCAGAAAACACAAAAACTAAGGGTCTAATTGACTGGATAGGGCCGAGTGCTAGTTGGACTGGATGATCTTGGAGGTCTCTTCTAACCTGGTTGATTCTATGGTCTAGTTGATTGGCTAGGGCTGGGTGCTAGGTTGGACTGGATGATCTTGGAGATCTCTTCCAACCTGGTTGATTCTATGATTCTAAGGTAGGCAACCTCTCTGCCAAAACAGAGAGTGTTAAGACATATCTCACTCTGGATGGACATGAGTTTGGTAACTACAAAAAAAATAAGCACCCAAACAAATAAGTTTACACCCCAATCAGAACAAGATGAAGCAGAGTGCTACAACAGGTCAAGATGCAGCTCTTTTTCCAGTGTAATACTTCACAAAAGAAAGCATTAAGTTGAATTTCTCATGAGTTCTTATTAATATGTCTTATTAAGTTAATTTCTTATGAGAATTTTCTTTAAAGCTTGGGAATTTTACTTTAGAACTGTAGACACTTTTGTTACACACATATATATATATTTAAAATTTATATATATATAAAACATACATCTATTATATATAAAATATGTAATAATATATAAACTGACTCACTGCCAATGGCATCAGGCCCATTTCATACTACACACGTTGCCCCTTGCCGCCTTCACTTAGAGGCTTTCATTTCAAGAGCCCCTTCATCACAAGTACACTCTAGCAAACTAAGCCTACTCACATCTTTTTCATCTGCCCATCCTACTTCTTCAGTTGCCTGGGCTGCTTGAAGATTTATAATCCCAAAGGAATTCACATTTCTAATTCACAGAATCAACCAGTTTGGAAAAGACCTCTAAGATCACCAAGTCCAACCTAGCACCTAACCCTTCTCATTAACTAAACCATGGCACTAAGTGCCTCATCCAGCCTCCATTTAAACACTACCAGGGATGGGGACTCCACCACCTCCCTCTGGGCAGCCCATTCCAATACAAATCACTCTTGTGGTGAAGAACTTCTTCCTAATGTCCAGCCTAAACCTGCCCTGGGCACAGCTTCAGGCTGTGTCCCCTTGTTCTGTTGCTGGGTGCCTGGGAGAAGAGCCCAACCCCACCTGGCTACAACCTCCCTTCAGGCAGCTGCAGACAGCAATGAGGTCTGCCCTGAGCCTCCTCTGCTGCAGACTCCCTCAGCCTCTCCTCACAGGGCTGTACTCCAGCCCCCTCACCAACCTTGGTGTCTTTCTCTGGACATGTTCAAGTACCTCAACATCTTTCTTAAATGGAGAGGCCCAGAACTGGACACAGCACTCAAGGTCTAATTTGAAATTTCAGTAGTTCCACTGAGTCCCTAACACAGAAGAGTTATCCCAACCTCCTTCCTAAAGAGCCAGGATGCCACTGAGCACACTGCTGAGTCATATTCAGCCAACTATCAACCTTAATTCTCCACATTGCAGCTTTCCAGCCATGTATCCCCAAGTCTGTAGCTTACTATGGGGCTGTTGTTACCCAGGTGCAGGACCTGGCACTTTGCCTTGGTCCATCAGCCTAACCTGTCAAGATACTATTGTAAAACTTCTCTCTTCTCCAGCAGTCCAACGCAGCCACCCAGCGTGGTGCCACATGTAAACTTACCAAGGGTGCCCTCAATCCTCACCCAGACCACTAATAAAGATATTCAAGAGAGGCCCCAGTGCTGAACACTGCTAATGACTGGGCACCACCACTCTTTGGGCCTGGCCACACAGAGAGTTTTTATCTACTGCAGAGTGCACTTATCCAAGCCTTGTTCCATGAGTTCCTGAAGGAGAATTCTGTGGGAGACAATGCCAAAGGCTTTACTGAATTCCAGGTAGACAATCTCCATGGTTTTTCCCTCACCCACCAAGTGAAGACTGTAAAATCTTGTAGATGGTAGAAGATGAAGCACTTAATGCCATAGTCTGGTTGATTGGATAGGGTTGGGTGCTAGGTTGGACTGGATGAGCTTGGAGCTCTCTTCCAAGCTGCTTGATTCTATGATTCTACGATCAGATTAGTCAGACAGGTCCTGCCTTTCATAAAGCCATGATGACTGGGCCTGCTCACCTGCTTGTCATATAGAATCATAGAATTAACCAGGTTGGAAGAGACCTCCAAGATCATCCAGTCCAACCTAGCACCCAGCCCTAGCCAGTCAACCAGACCATGGCACCAAGTGCCTCATCCAGGCTTTTCTTGAACACCTCCAGGGACGGCGACTCCACCACCTCCCTGGGCAGCCCATTCCTTATGTCGCCTTGATAGTTATGGTAAAAGAAATCTTGTTGGACAGACTCCTATTTCACTCAGGGTTATTCTGTATGAAATCCATCCTGCTGTTTGAAATTCCCAAACTTGCAACACCCATTAGTCAAACATAGCAAAGTAGCACTCAAACATTCAGGAAAACAGAGATTGTTTACTTTGAGGTTCACCTTCAAATGAATAGGGAATCCTTATCCCATGGATTCTGGTTATCTTTGTTATGAAACCTTTTCAGGCTTTAGCCCACTGGGCATGTTGAAATGATAAATCACCTTCTATTACACAAAAACAACCTCACTCAGATTCAAATGCCTCCAGGGAAAACAGCAGCTACCCAGAGCAGCTCAACTTTTTGTACATTCCTTTAGGTTTTAATCCTTAGCCAATTCTGCTTCAATATCTGTAAATTCCACATCTCCGACAAGTAAACACACACACACCCCCTCTTTGTTTCCCACTTTACCTATGACTCTCAAACCTTCCAGTCAGCCAGTCTTTATGGCTTGCATATGAAAGGCACAGGGCACTTGACAAAATGCTAAAAGGTCTGCTTTATACTGGAAAAAGTTGTAGGGGAAGGGGAAAGCACAGCACTTTTCTGTTATTGTTCTTAAATTCCCTTTGGTATTTGCATTTCAAACCAAGGAGAGTATATGATACTTCAAAAGGAAAACATCATTTCCATTGTCTTTCATTCCTTCTCCACTTACTAGCTGGTATCTAACTAGATTTACAAGCACAATGTTGTCATGCCATTAAATGCTACAAAGACGGACCTGTGTCTCTCTGCCTCAGGTTTCAAGTACTTAGACTCCCGGGAACCACAGCTTCAATCTACAGTGGGATGCTGTGATGGCTTGGGTGTTCTCTGCCCCCACACACACTTTAGAAATCACCCAGACTAGACTCAGCTGGCTCTGGAAATATGAATGAAGCTTATATTTACAGCTAGCACAATATACAAGCAGATATTTATAGTATATACAGTTATACACAGAAATATACAAGGTAAAAGGTAATACAGAAACACAACAGCCCTCCCAGAAACCTGAGTCCCAAGGAGAGCCTCTCAACCACCCCTTCACCTTCTCCCTACTCCTCTCAACCTTACCCCACTCCCAAGGAAGAATGGAGGTTCAGCCAGGGGGTTAGGAAGCAAAGTGGATTAGTCCCAAAAATGGAGCATGAGGATAGGGAGTAAGATGCAACCCAGTCAGCAGCCCCAGAGAGTGGTTATCTAATGTTTTTATTTCTTGTTCCTAAACATCTCAGCAAGCCTATGAGCGAAGTAGACATCACCACTGTTTTCTTTCCACAGCCTGTAATCTAGTGCTTCTCACCAAAACTAGCACAGATGCAGATGAAAAGCAGCAGAGCATCTTAGAGAGAAAACTTAGAAAACTTAAGTTTTCTCTACTGACTGGATGTGCTAGTTTGAGCCTAGCTGGGATATTTTGGTGAGAAGAAATAGACTATAGGCAGTGAAAAGGAAACAATGGTGATGGCTGCTGCACTCATAGGCTTGCTGGGATGTTTAAGAACAAGAACATAAACATAGAGAACAGTCTTTCTCTGTCTTTTGGGCCATATGAATCACAGAATCTACCAGCTTGGAAGAGAGCTCCAAGATCATCCAGTCCAACCTAACACCCAGCCCTACACAATCAACCAGACCATGGCACTAAGTGCCCCAGCCAGGTTTTGCTTCAACACCTCCAGGCACAGCGACTGCACCACCTCCCTGGGCAGCCCATTCCAGTGGCAATCATTCTATCTGCCAACAACTTCCTTCTAACATCCAGCCTATTCCTCCCCTGGCACAACTTGAGACTGAGTCCCCTTGTTCTGTTGCTGCTTGCCTGGAAGAAGAGACCAACCCCACCTGGATACAACCTCCAGTTGTAGACAGCAATGAGGTCCCCCCTGAGCCTCCTCCTGTCCAGGCTGCACACCCCCAGCTCCCTCAGCCTCTCCTCACGTGGTTTGTGTTCCAGGCCTTTAACCAGCTTCGTCACCCTTCTCTGGACCTGTTCCAGCACCTCAACATCTCTCTTGAATTGAGGGGTTCAGAACTAAACACAGTACTCAAGTGCCTTGCTGCTCTCAGCCACTCTAGCCCCAGCCTGTAGTGCTGCTTGGGGTTGTTGTGGCCAAAGTGTAAAACCCTGCACTTGGCCTTGTTCAATCTCATCCCATTGGCCTCTGCCCACCCATCCAGCCTGGCCAGGTCCCTCTGCAGGGCTCTCCTACCTTCCAACAGCTCCACACCTGCTCCTAACTTGGTGTCATCTGCAACCTTACTGATGCTGGACTCAATCCCCTGATCCAGCTCATCAATAAAGATGTTGAACAGGACTGGCCCAGTACTGATCCCTGGGGCACACCACTGATGACAGCTGCCATGTGGATGTGGCACCATTCACCACCACTCTCTGGGCGCAGCCTTCCAGCCAGCTCTTGACCCATATCAGAGTGAATACGTCCAAGCCACGAGCTCTAACATGCCTTACTAATCCTTATGAAGACTTTTGTTCCGTTCTCACAACACGTTTTCCAGCACTCCCAGGTCACCACTAGTATTTTGCTAGTAGTCTTCTTTCCCTCCATCATTTATTTCTACGTATTACAAGTTACTCCAAGATTTCTTCAGTTCTAGAAATTACCACACCAAGGCATCTTTCCCTCCTCCCTTCATGGTGGCTTTCTTACGGCATCCTTGTGGGCACAGAGATAAAGCAGGATCCCAAGAGAAAAGACATGGGTGCAATTCAGGAACAGGAACCACAGCATGAGACAGTGTGCTAGTTAGAGCCTGGCTGGGATATTTTGGTGAGAAGAACTAGATGCTAGGCTGTGAAAAGGAGCCAGTGGTGATGTCTGCTGCACTCATTGACTTGCTGGGATGGATAAGAACAAGAACAAAAACATAGATAACAGAGTCTCTCTCTGTCTTTTAGGGCTGCATTTTTCTCTCTAACATCCTTCTGCTTCCTAACTCCCCTGGCCAAGCCTCCAAACTCACCTTAAACTTAAGGCAAAGCATGAGGTAAGGTAGAGCGGTGGGAGGAAGGTGGAAGGGTTTTTGGGAGCCCCTCCTGGAGTCTCTGGTTTCTGGCAGGGCTGTTGTGTTTCTGTATTACATTTTACCTTGTCTATTTCTGTCTATAGCTGTATAGATTATAAATACCTGCTTGGATCTTGTGCTAAGCTGTGAATATAAAGCTTCATTCAATTTCTAGAGTGGCTGAGTCTAGTCTGGGTTATTTTCTTAAGTGCGGGGGGGGGCAGGGAACACCCAAACCATCACCCTGGACAACAATCTCATGGTATTTCCAATGACACCAACAGGTGACCAGATCATTGGTGATATTTTTGTGCATACTGTCTGACTGCTGTCTCATTTTAGACACACAGTTGCACTACTGTAACTATACAGTACATGTATCAACTGACCTATATATATATATGTAGGTAAGATCAAATGGGTGGAGAAAATCACTTAGTTGTGGATTAACTCCACAAATGACTTCAAGAAGTTAATGGCATCCTGAACCTAGTGAAGACAAGTACCCACTTAACAGCATCTTTCATTAGTAGATAAGTTCCTCCTTTGGTGGCTGCCAGTTACTGAGGTACCCATGCCAGGCTTGATGAAACAAGCGTGGCAGCAACACATCTGACCTATTTGACACAACCAGCATATTTCTACTGTTGTAGCACAATGCCAATCCTTTCAAAGACAGTAATAAGCTTCTAAAAACTCAGGTAGACAACCAGTTCCCCACCAAAACAGCTTCACCCATACCACATTATGAAGGGAAAGCGTATTGCAGAACCTAAGCTAAGAAACTGTATTGACTTGCACAGGATTCATTCCAGAGCAGCCAGATCCAGCAAAAACAAAGGATAAAGGTGTGCTAAAAGCAGGGGCCAAATAGACAGAACCAGTGCTGGGAAAGGGCAGTGACAGAAGGAACAACAGTGAAAAAAATACTTCTTCCTTTATCAGGTCTGAACCTCTTCATCTGACTATTACTTCTTGACTTCAAGTTAGAATAAGGAAATAAAATCTGGGCCTATTTTATCCCCTTTTCAGCACTGTGTTCAAAGATCTCTTGCTTAAAGGAATGTGTTTCTGTGCAGTTTGCTGAGACAGGCTGTCACACCTTTATTTCACCTACTCAGCTTTTATTCCAAAGATAAGATATAAAGTAGGCAGAGCAGAAATTTCTTGCACCATGAAGAACTAGGAGGAATCCCACTCTTCCTCTTGTCTTATGCCTTACTACATTCAGTTCCTGGACACTACGACAACAACCACACCTTGAGTGCTGTGTCCGGTTCTGGGCTCCTCAATTCAAGAGAGATGTTGAGGTGCTGGAAGGTGTCCAGAGAAGGGCAGCAAGGCTGGAGAGGGGCCTGAAGCACAGCCCTGTGAGGAGAGGCTGAGGGAGCTGGAGGAGCGCAGCCTAGAGAAGAGGAGGCTCGGGGCAGATCTCATTGCTGTCTGCAGCTACCTGAAGGGAGGCTGTAGCTAGAATGAGTTGGTCTCTTCTCCCAAGCAACTAGCGACAGAATGGGGGGACACACCCTCAAGTTGTGCCAGGGGAGGTTCCCGCTGGATGTCAGGAAGAAGTCCTTCACAGAAAGTGTGATTGGCATTGGAATGGGCTGCCCAGGGAGCTGGGGGAGTCACCATCCCTGGAGGTGTTGAAGCAAAGCCTGGATGAGGCACTTAGTGCCATGGCCTGGTTGATTGTGTAGGGCTGGGTGCTAGGTTGGACTGGATGAGCTTGGAGGTCTCTTCCAACCTGGCTGATTCTATAATTCTGTGACCAGGTACTCACTACTCACACTATCATCTGCATTTCAAATTACCAGAGACAATGGGAAAGCCTCAGCCCAGTAGGATTTAGTTACTTCCTTCCAAGTTCTCCTACAACCTGCAGGCCTAACATTCTTTAAAAGCAGCAGAAAAACATCACTTATTACTAGGTGTAGATGATGAGAATGCTTGAGCAAGCAACAGTCTGAAATATGCTATGATAGACCAACGATCATTTCTAGATGCAAGACGTGGGGCATTTTTACACTTACTTTAAAGATTTTCCAATATTATTTGATTTAGAACCAGATTCAAAAATCTTCTCTCACTGTCAAGCACTGGAAGCCACTACCATAAGAATAGCTTCAGTGTGACTGACAAATGCCAGTGTAAGCAGTTAAGAGCAATCATTAGAACTGCTGAAATAACTGCATGTGTTCTTTTTAGCAGACAGCACAAACAACAGTTTAATGGAGAAACAAATTATGTGGCCATTGTGATAAATAAAACAGTGCATGAAAGTTTCAAATGCCAAGGCAGTGTTCCTAGCAATTATCACCTATTTCACTGCTGCTCTTGAAAAAATCAAGAAAGACCAATTTTATCACTGGAAACTGTTCTAAGAATAACAAGAAAATAATCTCTCTTTAAAAACCCAACCCAAAATCTACCTTAATAAAATACAGGGAGCATAAAAACATTCTCATACTCTTAAAATATTGGATACTTGGTTCTCCCTACTTGCATCTTAGGTATATCATAGAATCAACCAGGTTGGAAGAGACCTCCAACCTCATTCAGTCCAGCCTACCACCCTGCCCTATTCAGTCAACTAGACCATGGCACTAAGTGCCCCAGCCAGGCTTGACTTCAACACCTCCACAGATGGTGACTCCACCACCTCCCTGGGCAAATCACTCTCTCTGCCAACAACTTCATCCTAACATCCAGCCTAGACCTGCCCTGGCACAACTTGAGATTGTGTCCCCTTGTTCTGTTGATGGTTGTCCGGGAAAAGAGACCAACCCCTACCTGGCTACAGCCTCCCTTCCGGTAGTTGTAGACAGCAATGAGGTCTGCCCTAAGCCTCCTCTTCTCCAGGCTAAACAACCCCATATGTTATTCATTAGGTTTTGTTTGCTTACTTAAATGGCTATAAAACCTTGGGGTTTCAGCGTTTGAAGGAGAAATATATACCTAGTATGGGTCAACATCCTGCTATACCATGAAATCATGTAGGCCAGAACTGATCAGATCCTTCATTGTTATCAAAGGTGAGATGCATATCAGAGAGTAAAAACTAGCCATGAAAGTTAGATTGCACTACACAAGCCCTTCCTACTTTGTTAAGAACGCAACAGATGCAACTAGATGATCAAACTATTTAAAGAAGCCTACACAACTAATTTTAGCTTTGCAACTCTGCTCTTAAAGGGCAACTCGTTACAATTCACAAGGCAAAGCACTCAACAAGGTCTCCTTCCATCAATCTACTTGCAGTTCTGCTGGTCAGAGTAGCTGCATTGCTTACTCTCAAGCATTGTAAACAAGACATGAAGCACAAAAGAGGGATGTAAAATGGAGGTAAGAAACTAAATGTTGGGGTGAGATATAATTGGAGATGAGATGTAAATTGAAGTAGGATGCTAAATTTTGGGGTGGGATGCTAAATTTTGGGGTAAGATATAAAATGGAGATAAGATGCTAAATTTTGGGGTAAGATATAAAATGGAGATAAGATGCTAAATGTTGGGGTGAGATATAATTGGAGATAAGATGTAAATTGAAGTGGGATGCTAAATTTTGGAGTGGGATGCTAAATTTTGGGGTAAGATAAAATGGAGGCAAGATATAAATTAAGGTGAGATGCTAAATTTTGAGGTGAGGAGGTAAATTGATGTAAGATGTAAATTGATGCAAGATGTGTCCCTGCCCATGACAGGGGGGTTGGAACTAGATGATGCTTGTGGTCCCTTCCATCCCTGACTGATTCTATTCTATGCTATGCTAAGTTAGCAGGAATATATATACTGTAGTAGGAGGAAAAAGAAATGGGTAGCTGTAGCATTGATCAGGTAAATTATCATAGCAAAAATAGGTAGCACAGCCTACCAAACAAAACAAAGCCTGAGGCATTGCCAGAAAGAAATTGTAGCTATGGCATGGAACCATAAGCATTTTTGTGCACTGAACTGTATCAGAAGTTCCAAACATTCTCTGCTTATTTAGAAAATAGAAAAGGCCACATATCCACTCAGAGATAACAAAAGATATATCCAGTTATATCACATACCCACTCAGAGACAAACAAAAGTTTAATAGTAACATAGCCTAGATTCATTCTAAAATATCCAACTCCTAGAAGCAAAGTTCAAATCTTGGTAATGTCAACATAATGTGTTTGGTTTGGGTTGGTTTTTTTTTAACAAAGAAGATAGACCAGCTTCCTATGCCATTTACCATATTTGCCCTCCAGCTTTCTGGCAGGAAAAGTTTTTGGATAAGACTTCAAAACCTGAAGCCTTATTTGTTTGATGTCGATATTAACATTTTCACAACTTTTCTTCAAGAAATCAGAGCTGGCCTAGTGCCTCTGAATTTAATTGCCAGTCTTTTTTTTTTTTTTTTTAAGATGGTAAACTTCTTTCCATCAAAGAGGATCTGCACCACAATCACAGACTATCCTCATCAAAACCTGCTAAAACAACAAAGACTATAGATGATTAATATGATCACAGCACACTTTAGCATGCTTCGACATTGAAGTTGCAGACATAGCCTATGTGAAAATACCCTTGTGCTGAATGGTAAAAGCACCACGGTGGTAAACTGAGATGCAGAATATATTACCATGGGAAAGAGGAATTCAGATGCCAGTGTGAAAACAAGGGATTTTTCAAATGAGAATTAAAATTAGCTGCTTCATCCAGCAATGCAGAGAAGTGCAGGAAGTCTATTCCAAGAGGCAACAATGACGACAGCTCTTCCAACAAATGAATTCACGTAAGGAGGAGAGGTAGTGACTCACAGAGTGACAGAGACAATCCACAAAGATGCTTAAGGGCATATTTGTAAAAGTTACAGTTCTCAGCTGCATCCTAGAGTGAATGCAAAGTTGGTGAAGATGATTGAGGATAAAAGAGGTCAGGAGGCAAGAAGGGAGACTGGAGAAAGACAGGAGGGATAGGATAGATGTCAAGAATCTCACTAGAAAATAGTAAGCAGGACTGACAGCCAAAACCTTCCCCAAAAAAACACAAAATAGAAAGATTAAGCAATACACATCTCTTCTACAGGCTGAGGAGGAGAGGAGTTAAGCAATATCCTGTGCCAGGTTGTTGATTCAAATCTCAACATTTCAATTGAGAGACTAGATCAAAAGGAACACTAATTAAAACAAAAATCAAGCATGGGGTGTGCAATTCCTCTCCTTAATTACTCCAACTGTAAACCCCAGGGCTTCGCTAGCACTTCACTTTCAAATTTCCAGATTAGCTCACTTCTTCCATAGCTGAGTTGTTCCAAAGGCAGCAGTAAAGGGATGACTGCCTAAAATTAAAATGAAATGCCTGTGAGTTCCAGTATAGTCTTTGTAAGCGGGATGTGGGCTTTCTCCAACTGGCAAAGCAAAAAGGTACCTCCTGCTGGGGAGTCACAGTCCAAGAGGATAAAGCTGGCTTTTTGGAAGGAAAAAACATTCACAAAACTACTGACTAGCTGCTACAAGGGTTTAATTACTCTCCAAACTGAATGAAGCATCCTGAATTAGGGACAGATGCAGTTACATCAGATGACTTGTCCTAATCATGAGATGAAGAGGCCACACTAGCAGGCAGCTATAACCATTTACACCCTGAGCTGCCTACACTTTGCTCTGTTATTACATTTTTTGCCAGCACACATCCATATAACTCTTCAGAGAGGGCTGTACTGAGAGATGAAATTCACTGGCAAATACTCAAAGCAAAACACAACCAAGGGGTAAAGCTCCCTGCAAAGTCACAGTGGCCAAACCCAGTGCCAGGTTAACACCTGTTTAATACGCAGCATTTTTTCCAGCTGTAGTAAAAATCATTTCAATGTCACAAAAGCATACATAAACACCTCTACCTATTTTAGAAATATTGGCTAAAGAAAATGAAAGATATAGTTAGAACTCTGTCCTCTGCTAAATCAACATCCTTTTTTGGCCTTCAAACATTTTTATCAACTCTAAAGCTTTGAAAGAGGAAGAGCAATAAAACATAGAACAGAAATGAAGCTCCTTCCTGGATTCAAGTCCAATAGCATCCTCATTAAGGTTAAGTATAATAAGAGCATCAGCAGAAAGGGCAAAGAATGAATCATGAACTCAGCCTGACTACACCTTCTTAGCTCAGCAATAAACATTAGTGCTGAAACATGATGACAGGGTTATTAGGGAAGACTGCATTGCCACTTTGGCTTTCAGGAGTGTCAGTCCACCACCTAATCACAGAATCATAGAATCAACCAGGTTGGAAGAGACCTCCAAGATCATCCACTGCAACCTAGCACCCAGCCCTGTACAATCAACCAGACCATGGCACTAAGTGCCCCAGACAGACTTTGCTTCAACACTTCCAGGGACAGCGACTCCACCACCTCCCTGGGCAGCCCATTCCAATGCCAATCACTCTCTTTGACAACAACTTCCTCCCAACATCCAGCCTAGATCTCTCCCAGAACAACTTGAGACTGTGTCCCCTTGTTCCCTGAGAGAAGAGACCTCTTGGTTGCATGGCTGCAACAACTTTTCAGGTAGTTGTAGACAGCAATGAGGTCACCCTCGAGCCTCCTCTTCTCCAGGCTGCACACTCCCAGCTCCCTCAGCCTGTCCTCATAGCATTTGTGTTCCAGGCCTTTCACCAGCTTTGTCACCCTTCTCTGCTAGTATGGAAAATGTTGGGAATAAACAAATGACAAAAGAGTACTGTCCAAGGGCACAGCACTGAACATAGCATGTTGTGGGTACACTTCAGAATACCCAAAATCATGTTTACCTTTTGATTAGCAAAACTACCAGCACACTTTTGGCCTTGGTTGTCAGATTTAGCTACAGTTAAGGGACACAATATTCACACTGATGTTGTTAGAAAAAGATACTGTTAGAAATCCACTTTGTTGACAGATCTGTATCCTTCACCTCCTGTCACAGGTCACATCAAATGGTCTGACAGAGTAAGACTAAAAAGTAAAAATAATAAAATGAAGGAACTACATTAGAAAATCTATTGTAAACAAAAGATTATAAACCCCAAGCCTGGCAATGTGTTTAAAGGGAATCTGGCACTATATATTTATGATTCGGACTGATCACGGCCTGCCCCATCTGTCTTTTGAAATATTCAACATATTCAAGGACTTGAAGGAGACCTGCTTGTACTGAAGAAGAATCAGTACATGTTTTACTTCCTTCTAGAACTGTTTAACTGAAAGTAAAAGCTTTGAAGCTGGTATTTGAATAAAATGTGCCTACAACCGCTAACTCCACAACCGCGCTTGGCTTTCGTTCCCACATCATAAAGTTAATGACTCAAGTGCCATCTACTGTGTCTGCACTCAAGTGCACTGTTTCTGTGGACAACAAATGGAATAGAGTGCCAAAAAGGTCACACAGGAACAATTCACCATTTTTCTGCCAAATTTGATATCTTTTCACAGCCCTATCATCTAATTTCCTCATTAAAATATTCCAATTTGCCTCAAACTAGCACAATACCATGCCTTCCAGTATTGTCTTCCATGCAGATTAACACACATGCTATGCTCAAAAGACTGGATAGTCACCTTTGAGGTATGGAAACCAAATGAATAAAATAATCTAAAGCAGATCTTCAGATTTTTCAATTAAACTTGTAAAAAAAAAAAAAAAACCTCTAACAAAACTCCATTCAAAACAAACATAAAACTCCAAGACCAAACCAAACCAATGCACACCAAAAAAAAAAAAAAAAAAAAAAAAAAAGCCTGGTTTTCCTCTCATCCTGTTTTGTTTCACAAGATTGAGGAAATTAAATGTTGAAAATAAAGTATTTTACAGGGAACACCAGAAAAAAAACAGAATTTGCCATGAGCCACCATGTAAATGTCATGGAAATATCAGTGTACTTTGCTACATGTGAGGGGAGGGATCCCAGGCTCACAGGATGTTAGGGGTTGGAAGGAACCCAAGGAGATCATCCAGTCCAACCCTGTCCACAGCAGGACAATACTATCTAACACAGATCACCCAGGAACACATCCAGACAGGCTTTGAAAGGTTCCACAGAAGGAGACTCCACAACCTCTCTGGGACCCTCACAGTAAAGAAGTTCCTCCTTGTGTTGAGGCAGAACCTCTTTTGCTGCAACTTACACCCATTGATCCTTGTCCTATCCCAGGAAGCAGTGAGCAGAGCCTGTCCCCCCTATCCTGGCCAGCTTTTAGATACCTATAAACATTTAACAAATCCCTTCTCAGTCTTCTCTTCTCCAGAATAAACAGCCCCAGGTCCCTCAGCCTCTTCTCATAAGCCATACCCTCCAGTCCCCTCATCATCCTCATAGCCTCCACTGGACCCTCTCCAGCAGATCCCTGTCCCTCTTCAACTGGGGAGCCCAAAACTGAACACAGGATTCAAGATAAGGTCTCATCAGGGCAGAGTAGAGGGAAAGGAGAACCTCCCTTGATCTGCTGGACACCTCAAATCCCTGGATTATCAAAATCTTGCCTTTTTAAGTGCAATGTTTTATTAGGGACGAGTTACAGAATTATAGAATCAGTCAAGCTTGGAAGGGACTACAAGGATCATCTAGTTCCAACCCCCCTGCCATAGGCAGGGACACCCTACCCTAGATCAGGAACTGTTCCAACAGTTCTTTAGAGGAAATCTTATAAAAGAATACCGCAGCTAGAACATTACAGGAAAAACACAGCTTGAAGTTACTCACACCCTGTGCAGCTATCATATGCTGCTGCTCCATGACATACAGAATTTGCATCAAAATTGCTTCACTTCAGCAGTAAAAATGCTACAGACAATGCTGCATTTGTTAGTGGATTCTTTTCAGCTTTCTATTACATCCTTTTCCATCATATTTAATTAAAGAAGGCTTGTGGGAGCTCACCCCATTTTTCTCCCCAAGCCCCTCAGCGCTCAGCAGTATGTAAGATTCGGGTCTAGAATTACCACCATATGTATTACTAACTACAGACTATAGAGGCAGTTTTGCTAGGATGTTAGAAGGAGAGGGCAGTTAGTAAGGAGCAGCAAATCAGCTTCTAACACTTGCTTACTCTGCTGTAAATGCAGACACGTGGGAAGCAAACAAAACACGGCCAGGGTCACAGAGCTGTAACCTCCCTCTGCAAACACAGCTCCTTTAATTTGTAATAGATGGGAAAAAACAAACAAAAAAAGCCTCTCCTCTGCCGTGAATGTTGCTCTTTCCGAAACAGCTCCCTCTCCAGCTCCACTGGCACATAGAAGGAATGATACACAATCCTTTAAAAACAAAAAAGCCACTCCATCACTATCACCACAGTGAGAGCATAAACACCCAAGGAGTTTAGGTGCCCAACAGAATCCAAGCTCAGAGTAGATCAGAGGCTAGATTCAAGTGCCATTCATGTTTCAGTGTTCCTTTCAATATCCACTTTTTTCAGTTCTAACTTGTATGTGATTATCAAGTAACATGGAGAACTCACCCAGACTAAGAAATATAAAAGGCTGCCTCCTAGTTATCAGTTCCAAAATAAACAGCACAATCAGCCTGTGCGATTAAATTAAACTTTGTTTCCAAACTAAACTCTGTGTCATGCACACAATGCAGGGTTTAAAATACCACAAATATTCTGAAGGGGTCACAAGGTACATAAAGGCAAACATAGGATCAACTTGCAGCATGAAATCTGGCAGAGAAGTCTAAGGCAGGGAGGTTAAGGCTTGCTGTTCTGAAGGAAAACTAGAACTCCATGGCGCACACCTGGTTCTCCTTCAGCACTGAGTGCACACTGGATCTGAAAGCACACACATCTAGGAGGAGGTTCCTGCACAGAGCTCAAAACCAAAATTATTCTGATGCACTCCAGTGTCTGTTTGTAAAAGCACCATGCCATGCATACTCAAGTGTTTGGTATGAGCTGACAACAGCCCTTTTTCCCTATCAGCTGTGTTTTCAATCTCATGATCACTGCCAGAGCCTTCACAGCTGGGAATTACACATAGGTCTTTAGAATGCTTCTCAGATCTGCTCTGCAATAGAGTGTAAGATTTCAGAACATTTTCCAACTGCCTCATCGTCAACTGACTTCACCTTACAAAGATAAACTATGACATATTTACAAGGACTACCAATGCCATGCCAGTTCTCCTTCACCCACCCCCTAAAATGCACAGCACTTGCCTAAAGCATTTCTCTTTCTTCCACTTTCAGGCTCCTGAATAGATTGATCAGCGTCAACAGGGCCTGACACATAAAAGTTGTTGCAATTCTGAGTCTGATTTCACAAGATCCTCTGGCAGTGTACACCTTCCTTGCCCTGCACAACTTCACCATTCCAGGGCAAATCTTCTCACCATTTTGCCAGTCACATCTGATTTTCAAGCCACTGTCTTTCTTTCCTGCCTCCGAATTTCAGAACATCACAGTTTCCAACCATGACAGCTTGAAAGAAAGCATTCACTTTATATTCAGGGAGGAAAGGATACTTTCAGCTCAGTATCTGAGCTTCCCATTTCTGCCAAGCAACAGGCCACAAGCCAACGTGAGCTCTGCCAAGAGAGCTCCTTTCCCCATTGCGTGATGAGAAGACACCACCTTGTGGACGCTGCTCCTAGAGAAAGGTCTCCCCAACGCACAGAGAAAGAATCCAGCACAGCCAGCTCCCCGCTCCTGCCAAAACTTTGCATAAAGGACAAATTACACTTACTGCGAGGCCCAAAATGAGCATCAGTGATTTGCATGGAGAAATTCTAACACTTTTCTATCAGCAATAACCAAACAGCAGTCACAGTCACAAGCAAATTTCATCAGGCACCAAGCAAAATGCACAGTCTTTGTGTGGCTGTTTGAGCTGGATTTTTAGCACAGACGTAAAAACATTTGGAACATTTGGTGGAGTCACCGTCCCTGGAGGTGTTCAAGAGAAGCCTGGATGAGGCACTTCGTGCCATGGTCTAGATGACTGGCTAGGGCTGGGTGCTACCCCCCTTACTCCCCCTTTGCGCAGCTGGCCACAACATATGCTTGTTCCCAGGGCTGCCCAGCCTGCCCTCCTCGCACAGCTCAGCTACAGGTAGCAGCTTCTCTGCTAGCCTCCCAAGGCCACTTTTCTGCAGCTGTGTCTCCTTAACAGTATGACCTGAGGGGTGGTTGTGGCCAGGAGGAGGTTGCTCTCTTCTCTCAGGTGGCCAGCACCAGAACAAGAGGACACAGCCTCAGGCTGCGCCGGGGGAGATTTAGGCTCGAGGTGAGGAGAAAGTTCTTTACTGAGAGAGTCATTGGACACTGGAATGGGTTGCCCGAGGAGGTGGTGGAGTCGCTGTCTCTGGGGCACTTCAAGGCAAGGTTGGACGTGGCACTTGGTGCCATGGTCTAGCCTTGAGCTCTGTGGTAAAGGGTTGGACTTGATGATCTGTGAGGTCTCTTCCAACCCTAATGATACTGTGATACTGTGACCTAAGTCTGTTCAGTTACTCAGCCCTGCTCAAACCCCAGCAGCCCTTGTTGAATTTCATTAAATTTCTCCCTACCCAACTCTCCAGCCTAAATCTTGCAGAATGGCAGCATAACTCTCCAGTCCAATTAGTACCTTCCAGAAAGTGGAACCAATACACCACAGCATGATGTTCAATAGCAGCAAATCCCTAACACTGTTCCAGTAAAATGGCTGCGCATCAGCACCATAAATGGAAGCAACTACCAATGACAGGACAGAATTAGCCCTCAAGATCTCAAAAGACCAGAGAAATACTTGCAAAACAAACAAACAAAAAAAAAAAAAAAAAAAAAAAAAACAAAAAAAAAAAACACCAAAGCAGGGCTGCTATAAGGATAACAGTAAAAAACAAAGGCCAGTTAGCAACACAGGTTTCATTCCAAAAGGATGCAGGGACCACAGCGGAATAAGTGAATGAGTCAACATGCAAGAATATTGCAGTCATGTGAAAAGTTAATCAGGATAAAAATGTGGAAGAGCACTTTTCAGGTGGATCAGTTCCCCAGACCAATTCACCATATGGCTGCACAAATGCTTCTGCAACAAAGTTATCATAAGCTGTGCATAAAATATATGTTCTCTGAAACAAATCCAATAAACTCAAGAGTGACTGAAGAGGCTTTGTAAATTGAGTGCCATTGTAATGAATATGGGGAACATGCAACCAGAACAGAACAAGGAGACATAGTCTCAAGTTGTGCTGCAGGAGGTCTAGGCTTGATGTTAGGAAGAAGTTGTTGGCAGGGAGAGTGATTGGCATTGGAATGGGCTGCCCAGGGAGGCAGTAGAGCCACCATCCCTGGAGGTGTTGAAGCAAAGCCTGGATAAGGCACTTAGTGCCATGGTCTGGTTGACTGGCTAGGGCTAGGTGCTACGTTGGACGGGATGAGCTTGGAGGCTTCTTCCAAGCTGCTTGATTCTATGTTTCTATGATTCTATGATAAGAATACACAACAGAGAAGCAGAAGAAAGACTTAATGAGACAGAAACACTAAGGGACATTAATTTATGCTGCCACTCTCTTCACCATTTCCAAGGAAAACTCCTGATACTGAAATCAGATTTAATATTGTGACTGCTATAATGAGATAGTAGATTGTAAGGTGTATTTTAAAAGTGAACTTTTAAAGTATTTAGATGAACTATAAATGAAAGATAAACAACTGCAAAACAGGTGACTGCATTTAGAGATCTCTGTGGTACATTCTGAAGCAAGGGAAAAAAGAAAAACTTGAAGAGTAAGACAGGAACTTTTTAGGCTGTCAGGGACTGCCAGGACTGGGGGGAATGGAGCAAAGCTGGAGGTGAGTAGGTTCAGACCGGATGTGAGGAGGAAGTTGTTGAGCATGAGAGTGGTGAGAGCCTAGAATGGGTTGCCCAGGAAGGTGGTTGAGGCCCCAACCCTGGAGGGGTTTAAGACCAGGCTGGATGAGGCTGTGGGCAGCCTGCTCTAGGGTAGGGTGTCCCTGGCCACAGCAAGGGGGTTGGAACTAGATGATGCTTGTGGTCCCTTCCAACCCTGATTGATTCTATGTTTCTAAGGTGTTCTCGGCTGCTACATACAATAGATGAAGCAGCAAGAATAGTATCAACCCCGCTCTACTGTCAAAACTCAAGAGGTTTGCACAGTGTCAGTTTTCACTTCCAATTGCTTTAAAATTCGGTGCAGGAAGGCAGATGAGTCTCAGCTTTCTGGTTCCATTTCACTGCCATCAAAAACTATAAGCCAGAGGCTCTACAAAATGTCTAGGAAAAAAATTCTATTGCCCTTATTCTGTTAGAACATCCACGTACCTGTACTAGGAGAGTGGATCCCACTCTCAAATTCATTAATGCCATTCATTAATTGATTAAGGCCATCAGTACAATATACTGGATCACTCCTATACAAGTGGATGCAAACGACAGCAAGCATTTGGTGGTGGTGATTTATAGGTGATTTACAAATTAGAGCCTTGCAAATTTGAAAGCACACAGAGGTATTGGACCACGCATACACTTCTGGAAACACGAAATCTCTGAGTAACTAGTCTGAAACTATTGTGATTTAGAAGTAACCTTCATTGTTACTCTTCAGTAACTGTTCAGTATCATGCAGAAAGCATTTTGGTAGTCTCTCTATATAGATATTACTTTTTACATTGACCACTGCCTTTGATACGAATAATACTCATAGAATGGTTTAGGTTGGAAGGGACATCAAAGAGCATCCAGTTCCAACATCCTGCCATAGGCAGGGACACCTCCCACTAGAACAGGTCACTCAAGGCCTCATCCAACCTGGCCTTGAACACCTTCAGGGAGGGTGTGGAGCACAGAAGCACCAAATGTGAGCAAAGATCACATTCAGTCATTCTGTGCTCCACAGCCTCCCTGGGCAATCTGTTCCAGTGTTTCAACACCCCCACTGGAAAGAGCTTGTTCCTAGCATCCAGTTTAAATCTCCCCTCTGCCAGTTTAAACCCATTATCCTTCATCCTGTCATTATAAGACCTTATCAATAGACCCTCCCCAGCCCCTCCTGTGGGCCCCCTTCATTTATCATAGAATCAACCAGGTTAGAAGAGACCTCCAAGCTCATCCAGTCCAACCTAGCACCCAGCCCTGGCCAATCAACCAGACCATGGCACTAAGCACCCCAGCCAGGCTTTGCTTCAACATCTCCAGGGACAGCGACTCCACCACCTCCCTGGGCAGCCCATTTCAATGCCAATCACTCTCTCTGACAACAACTTCCTCCGAACATCCAGCCTATACTTCCCCCGACACAACTCGAGACTGTGTTCCCTTGTTCTGTTGCTGGTTGCCTGGGAGAGGAGACCAAGCAAAACCCCACATACCTACTACCCATAGACTCATTCATCTGCAAACAGACCTCACTAAGGGCTCTATCTTCCCATCAAATCAGTAACAGTAACTTGCAAAACACCTACTTGAAAACAGAACTACAAAAACAGAGGATGACAACAACAACTGCGATCTGTGTTAGATAGTATTGTCCTGCTCCGGCAGTGGGGTTGGACTCAATCTCTTTGGGTCCCTTCCAACCCCTAACATCTTACGATCCTATCAACTATGTGCAGAACTTCTGAAGAGATTAAACAAACCACTATTATTTGAAACAACTGCTGTGACCAAGGTAGTGAGGACAAAAGAAAGAACAGGAAAAGTACTACAGGCCAAGTATGTTAAATCAAGATCATCGATTTTCACCTAGGACTGAACTTAAAGTCTTGGACAATTTAATAAGTTCTCTGTAAATTCCCTCTTATTAGCAGACAAAAACCAGGAGCTGGAGATAACTACCTTCTACAGGCTTGTAAAGCAGCAGCTGCAAAAACTTGGCTGATGTCTTAGCCATAGCATGATGACAGATGGATATGAAACTATTAATAATGAAGGAATGCAAGCATGTTAGGAACTGTATCAGCTATTTTATGGATTGTTATACATTTCACTCTGAACTTTAGCATAGGAAGAAATACTGTGGTTCAAAAATCCACTACTCAGCATAGTTTCTGACCTCAGCTATAATTAATTATGCATGGGCATATTACAGCTCAAAACGCAGCCTATTCTGATGTGTTTTAAATCCAGAACATGCAGACTGAAACCAGGACACTTTCTTCATGATAGACAAAAGCCCTAAGCAATGTAAAGAGAGACTGTATGCAGCCAAGCATTTGCTCACCTTTAGTCAAAGTACAAAGCATCATAATAGTGGTGCATAACAGAATCTTTCCTACAGCTGCTCAAAGTTTAAAGGATGTTCCAAGCAGCTAACCCTCTTTTTCTTTGCTTATTCTGAGTAATAACCTGGTTTGCATTTCTACTCACACTTTTTACTGAAGATGCAGTTTTATACTCAAAATCTGTGTTGCTGCCAGAAACCACACATATCTGCCCCTCCTTTCTGCCTATATAACTGCCTGTTCAGCTGCACAATGGCCTGCTACAATTTCTTTCCCTACGTTGCTTTTCTACTGGTTTGCAACCTCGTTGAGGCTCATCAGCAAGTATAAATCAGTTGCAAAAGTCATATTGAAATGAATGGCAAATCAGGGAGGAAGAAAAAAAGCATGTACTGTCTGCTGGTAGCTGTTTAAACTCTGGCATTGCTTGACTACCTCCTGATCTTGGACTGCTCAGACTTTTTGCAATGCAGGCTCAACTAACCTGCTACCCACAAGTCACAGATAATTTATTCTTCTTTAGAGCTTGTATCTAGTGGCCTTCTTTCCTAGGGATAACTTCAGAATGGGCTGTGGGTCAGTGGATTCCCAGGCAGCAGTTCCTCTCTTCAGTGGCTCTGTTAAGCCAACTGAAAAAGGAGACACAGCAATAAGCATCACTGACAGCCCCAAAACAGTATCTCTAGTCTCCTAGAGATAAACAAACTCCTTTGCTATTGCTGGTCTGGTCCTTGAAAACACAACAAGCAGGAACAGGCTTCATAAATTCTTTCAGCAGCATCTCTTTGCTTCTAGTGGGTCTATTTTTTGGGCACTGCACAGCAGATCTGTTCTAATGGCTGTCTATACGTACCCTCCCTCCAAAAAATCCTGTGACAGTGCAGACTGGGGACAGAGTGACTGACAAGCAGCCAGGCAGAGAGGGACCTGGGGGTGCTCATTGACAGCAGCAGGACATGAGTCAGCAGTGTGCCCAGGTGGCCAAGAAAGCCAGTGGCATCCTGGTCTGTATCAGGAACAGTGTGGCCAAAAGGACCAGGGGAGTCCTTCTGCCTGTATATTCAGCACTGGTTAGATCACACCTTGAGTACTGTGTCCAGTTCTGGGCCTCTCAGTTTTAGAAAGACATTGAGGTACTGAAATGTGTCCAGAGAAGGGCAGCAAGGCTGGGGAGAGGCCTGGAGCACAGCCCTGTGAGGAGAGGCTGAGGGAGCTGGGGGTGTGCAGCCTGAAGAAGAGGAGGCTCAGGGCAGACCTCATTGCTCTCTACAACTCCCTGAAAGGAGGTTGTAGCCAGGTGGGGTTGGTCTCTTCTCCCAGACAACCAGTGACAGAACAGGAGAACACAGCCTCAAGCTGTGCCAGGGCAAGTTTAGGATGGATATTAGGAAGAGTGATGGGGAGGTGGTAGAGTCCCTATCCCTAGAGGTGTTTAAGAGGAGACTGTATGAGGCACTTAGTGCCATGGTTTAGTTAATGAGAAGAGTTAGGTGACAGGTTGGACTCGATCTTCGAAGTCTTTTCCAACCTGGTTCAATCTGTGACTCAGGTTAAAAAGTTTTCTCACAAACAATTTTTCATGCAAGCATACTTCAAATTTGTTCTGTCAATCAATTCTTCTTATGAAGAAGCTGTTCACAATCTAGCAAATTGTATCAAAAAGGACATACCACTAGAAGAGGTGAACAGCAAACTCCTCTACTATTCCTGGAAAAATGAGAGAATTTACTAATGGCATGAAGAAAAAAGTTGCTAAATGTCATTCCAAATCTTTCTGGGCAGAGCTGAGTTTTGTTAGAATAAGACATTGCAAGGAAATGACAGAAGATAAGAGAAGGCAAGAGCCTGAATGAAAAAAAGTAATTAGTTCATAACTAACTTACCTTTCCCTGCATCTTTTCTCATGACTATTGGAAGAAAAAAAGACCTAATATATATTTGGTGATGCACAAATTTAAGACTGATAATGAACAGACACACAGCCCCATGTCAAGCTTCCAACTACCTCTCTGTAGCTTCCTAACACTGTTCATAAGCTTTAGAGACAACTAACTTCCATTTCATACTTCAAAGACAGCCAACATCTGAAGCCAGTTGGCTTATATTAACATTCTGGAGAAGGAAAACACATGGATGACTGGTACATGCCTGCAGCCCAAACCAAGGCCACTTTTTGCCTAGGGAGAAAAGCATCTAAAACTCTTCAGACACAGTGAAAGAGCAAAGCACCCTTTTCTCCAAGTTAAAAGCATAAACACAATACATGAAAAAGCTTAGAAAATACCAGAACCTAAAGACAAATAAAGTGATTTCTATTCCAGGGTGGGCAATGCAGCTCACTCAAACCAGTGTATCACAAAAGTTAATAATACTGGTGAGGAGGAGGTATTGTCTTAATGAAATTCAGATGTAGCCTCACCAACAAAAAACAGCATGACTTTCATTGCTGCCTAAATCAGATTCTGCAGATGACTGCTTTGTCTTATTTCATAAAACCCTCTACATCTATTTGTGTTTATCTAGACTACTACAACAGAAGTACTATATTCTCAAGTGAGATACAGCATTTTAGCACGAGGCAGCATGACAGCTTTGATGAGATTACCAAAAATCATGTAGATTCTCATTGGAATCCTTATTTGGAAGGAGACTCCCTCAATCTGATTACACAAAACTTCCGCCAAATGAATTAAAATGCTTCCTGTTTAAAAAAAAAAAAAGAGGCTCTTTCTTTAGAAGGAAAATGGGAGGTGAATAAATCAGTGTCAATAGCTGCATCTTCAATGAACAATGACACAGAACACATTTGTTCTCAGTAAAGAAGGTGGAATCTTCTCATAGCAAAACCACAATGAAACTGTACAGAAGAACCTACATCACAGCTCATAGATTCCAATTCCAAGCAAAGCAGAGGAGGAAAACCAAAGCAAACCCCACAACTCTTACAACACACAAGAGCCTCAACAGTAAAACAAAAAGCAGAATTGAAAAGCCTGTCCTCAACCTATATATCCTCCTTTTTCCAAGGCAGTACCCAATTATCATCCATCTAGCTGCAAAAATCGCTATCTATCCAACCATGTGTAGGAGGAGAAGAAATTCTGCAGGCTGAAAAAGGCATTCTCTAGTTAACAGTACCAAGCAGACTGCATCACAAGGCTTCCAGATCATGCTTGATGAAAAAGTAGCTCCAGCAGTGCACATGGTTCCAGACAAATGTGGTATCAAACTGTTGGAGGGTAGGAGAAGCCTGCAGAAGGACCTGGCCAGGCTGGATGGGTGGGCAGAAGCCAGTGGGATGAGATTGAACAAGGCCAAGTGCAGGGTTCTGCACTTTGGCCACAACAACCCCAAGCAGCACTACAGGCTGGGGACAGAGTGGCTGAGAACAGCCAGGCAGAGAGGGACCTGGGGGTGCTGGTAGAGAGTAGCTGAACATGAGCCAGCAGTGTGCCCAGGTGGCCAAGAGAGTCAGTGGCATCCTGGCCTAGATCAGGAGCAGTGTGGCCAGTAGGACAAGGAAGGTTCTTCAGCCCCTGTGCTCAACACTGGTCAGGCAACATCTTGAATGCTGTGTCCAGTTCTCGGCTCAGAGAGATTTTGAGGTATTGGAAGGTGTCCACAGAAGGGCAGCAAGGCTGGGGAGGGGCCTGGAGCACAGCCCTGTGAGGAGAGGCTGAGGGAGCTGGGGGGGTGCAGCCTGCAGAAGAGGAGGCTCAGGGCAGACCTCATTGCTCTCTACAGCTACCTGAAGGGAGGCTGTAGCCTGGTGAGGTTTGGTCTCTTCTGCCAGGCAACCAGCAGCACGAGAACAAGGGGACACAGTCTCAAGTTGTGGCAGGGGAGGTGTAGGCTGGATGTTAGGAAGAAGTTGTTGTCAGAGAGAGTGATTGGCATTGGAATGGGCTGCCAGGGAGGTGGTGGAGTCACTGTCCCTGGAGGTGTTGAAGCAAAGCCTGGATGAGGTACTTAGTGCCATGGTCTGGTTGATTGAATAGGGCTGGGTGCTAGATTGGACTGGATGAGCTTGGAGGTCTCTTCTAACCTGGCTGATTCTATGAATCTGTGATTCTAAAGCACTTCTGTAGACACAAAGAAGGAAGCACCTCAATCATCTCTGATATTAAAATGAATTTTTTACTTCTGATCTTCTGGCACATGTATTGTAACCACCAACTTCAGTACCAGCCAACTGTTATTTTCTCTAACCCCCATCACATTATGCTTCCAGGGAATGGTACAGTATCATGTAAGAGTAAAAATTGCAGAACAGGTCCCCTTTATTCCTCGAAGCCCTGGGGCTGAGTAACCATAAAGCAAACAAACTCTAGAGAATCTGGAAATCAAACCACTAATTAAGTCTCTACTGAGCTCATACCAGTGAGATTTTCCCAAGGACTTGTAATCTGGTTAACTATTCTTTGCATTGCCATCCTGTGTCTAAAGAGTAGAACCACTTTCAGTTACACACTATGCAAATGCAGAAATGCTCAGCAAGAAAAGAACTGGATACTCAAAACAGAATTACTTCTCTGTTGACTCACAAATAGATTACTGACCTAGAGGTTCAGACGTTTCACAGTCATAGCAGTCTATCTTGCCGAACCTTAAACTCCCAATAACAGACATAAAGCCCTTCAGCACAATTATTCTTGGTTTTTACAGCACATGACAGGACAGAAAAAAAACAAACAGCTAAATACTGTGTTTTATTTTAGCAGTAGAGCACCTTATGTTCTTAAACTATGTTACTTAACTTAGGGAAAACTGATCTAGTTTAATATATTAGAAGGCAGAGGCAATGTTTATTGGAAAATGACTGTGCTAGTTTGAGCCTAGCTGGGATAAGAACTAGATGCTAGGCTGAGAAAAGGAGCCAGTGGTGATGTGTGCTGCACTCATAGGCTTGCTGGGATGTATAGAAACAAGAACACAAACATAGATAACAGGGTTTGCTCTCTGGCTTTGGGCAGCACTTCTCTCTCTCTGTCTGTGTGACTAACCCTTCTGCTTCCTAACCCCCTTGGCCAACCCTCCAAACTCACCTTGAACATAAGAAAAAGTCTGGGGTAAGGTAGAGGGGTGGGAAGAAGGTGGAAGGGTGGTTGGGAGCCCCTCCTGAGGACTCTGGTTTCTGGCAGGGCTGTTGTGTTTCTGTATTACTTTTACCTTGTCTATTTCTGTCTCTAGCTGTATAGATTGTAAATACCTGCTTCGGTCCTGTGCTAAGCTGTGAATATAAAGCTTCATTCAATTTCCAGCTCAGCTGAGTCTACTAGTGACAAGACTAGGAGGAATGCAGTGAAGCTGGAGATGGGTAGGTTCAGACTGGACATGAGGAGAAGTTCTTCAGCATGAGAGTGGTGAGAGCCTAGAATGGGTTGCCCAGGGAGGCAGTTGAGGCTCCACCCCTGGAGGTCACAGGATCACAGGATGTTAGGGGTTGGAAGGGACCCAAGGAGATCATCGAGTCCAACCCCCATGTTTAAGGCCAGGCTGGATGAGGCTCTGCAGTAGGGTGTCCCTGCCCATGGCAGGGGGGTTGGAACTAGATGATCCTTGTGGTCGCTTCCAACCCCGACTGACTCCACAATTCTACGATAGTTTGGATGATTTTCACAAGTGGGGGGGGGGGTCAATTAACACCCAAACTATCACAATGGCACACAATAGTCATGAATGTTTAAAGCTCTCTTCCTAAACAAAATGGTACAGTCTGCTTGAAGGAACAAGTTCTTTACTATGAGGGTGGTGGAGCACTGCAACAAGTTGCCAGTGAAGGTGACTGAGGCCCTGTGCTAGCTTGAAGCTAGCTAGAACGTTTTGGTGAGAAGGCCTAGATTACAGGCTGTGAAAGGGAAACAGTGGTGATGTCCACTCATAGGCTTGCTGAGATGTATAAGAACAAGAATCCAAATATACATAAGGCACTTCTCCTGCTGGGGAGCTCTGAGCTGCATCTCACTCTAACCTCACCCTCTGTTTCTTTAGTTAGCCCACTTTGCTTCCTAACCCCCTGGCTGAACCTCCATTCTTCCTTGGGAGTGGGGTAAGGTTGAGAGGGATAGGGGGAAGGTGGATGGGTGGTTGGGAGCTCCTCCTGGGGACTCAGGTTTCTGGGAGGGCTGTTGTGTTTCTGTATTACCTTTTACCTTGTCTATTTCTGTCTATATCTGTATATACTGTAAATATCTGCTTGTACATTGTGCTAGCTGTAAATGTAAGCTTCATTCGATTTCCAGAGACAGCTGAGTCTAGTCTGGGTGATTACCAAAGTGTGTGGGGGGGTGGGTAACACCCAAACCACCACAGACCCCTTCCCTAGAGACATTCAAGGTGAGGTTTGACAAGGCCCTGGGTGACCTGGTCTAGTGGGGATGTCCCTGCTGACTGCAGAAGGGCCAGACTAGATGAGCTCTAGAGGTCTCTTCCAGCCCAGACCATTCCGTGATTCTAAGTCTGGTTCTTTCCACTAGTTACACAAATAAGCTCTATTAGAAAGAGAGAATCAGGGAGGAGATTGCAAGTACACTGGAATGTAAGATGGGAATCCAAAACCATCTTGGCAAGTTAGGAAAAGTAACACCTTAGAAGGAAGAGCAACTCGCTAAGTGACATGAAGTCAGCAGATGCAGCTCCAGGGCTTTAATGAACGGTAAGTAAACAACATTAGGCTGGTGCAAAGAAAGCAGAACAGTGGATGATGATGTACAAACCAGAGGATGTCCTGCAAGGCATGAGAAGAAATCCTCCATATCTAAACACTGATAAAGATTCATCTGGCAATGAGCAATGAGTCTCAAGTTGTGCTGAGGGAAGTATAGGCTGGATGTTAGGAGGAAGTTCCTCACAGAGAGAGTGATTGGCATTGGAATGGGCTGCCCAGGGAGGTGGTGGAGTCGCTGTCCCTGGAGTGTTCAAGAAAGGACTGGATGTGGCATTGAGTGCCATGGTCTAGAGACTGGCTAGGGCTGGGTGCTAGGTTGGACTGGATGATCCTGAAGGTCTCTTCCAACCTGGTTGATTCTATGATTCTGTTTAGGATACCTCACTTTCAGGATCAACTGAAGGTTGTGCATCACAGAATCACTACCTCCCTGGAGGTGTTCAAGGCCAGGCTGGGCTCTGCTATTCATTTGAACTCACAGTCAAGGAGGTAAGGCTACAAGAGGACAGGCTACGAGAGTTGGGGCTCTGCAGCCTGGAGAAGAGAAGGATTCAAGGAGACCTTGGAGTGCCCTTCCAGTATCTGAAGAAGGCCTAAAGGAAGGCTGGGAAGTGACTATTGAAAGGTCTTGTAATGTCAGGACAAGGGGGAATGGGTTTAAACTGGCAGAGGAGAGACTGAAACTGGATGTTAGGAAGAAGTTGTTTGCAGTGAGGGTGGTGAGACACTGGCACAGGTTGCCCAGGGAGGTGTTCAAGACAAGGTTGGATGAGGCCTTGATGGACCTCTTCTAGTGGGAGGTGTCCCTGTCTATGGTGGAGGGGTTGGAACTGGCTGAGCTTTGAGGTTCCTTCCAACCTAAACTATTCTATAAATAAAAATAGTGTAGACTTGTTTGTTATGTTGTTTTGTTGTTTTTTTTTTTTTTTTAATGTTATTTTAGGGAAAATGTTTCTCTTGAATTCCTCTTGGGAATTAGGTGCTTAAAACCTCTCTGGATTGGAACTGGCTGAGCTTTCAGGTCCCTTCCAACCTAAACCATTCTATGATTCTAAGGAAACACAGAGAAGTGCAACAAGAATGTGGGTTAGAAGATGCAAAAAACAGCTGGTCTGTTTTGGATAGTCTTTCAGCAATACAAGGCAGATATCAAGGAAAATGTCTGCTTTCCTTCACAGCAAGCACTGTCCATGACCAAATCCAAATCTGGTCAATCAAATCTCACTCCTCCCAGCTCCCTCCCTGACTGTTACTAAGGGTGCCTTCCTCCTGCATAAATTCAGATGACCAAACCCAAATCTGGTCAATCAAATCTCACTCCTCCCAGCTCCCCCCCTGTCTGTTACTAAGGGTGCATCCCTCCTGCACAAGTTCAGATGTGCAATTGTGCAGAATGAAAGCTTTTGGCAAAGTCACTTGCACTGTAAAATGGAAAAAGCAACGGAGGGAATGCTTTAAAAGAAAACTGAATTCCAGTATCATATGACTTTACTCCATTTTCTATACTTCACCACCACAGGAAAACAGGAAACACTGCTCTACCTTCTCATTTCTTTTCCTCAGCAGTCTTAAACTTTTATGAGCACAGACAGGCCAAAAAGAGCACTGTGTTGGGCCATAAACTGCAGAAATGTATATTCTCCAGACACATATGAAAAGAGTACACAGATGGCAGCACTACTGAAGATAGTTATAATTACATTTTAAACAGTCATTTTATACTAAAACAAAGTCATGCCTTCCAAGAATAATTTTTAACAGCCACACGAAAAGACAAACCCATCTGACTTTGCCCCTGTAACAATATTTAGCAGTCCAATTAACTCCCTTTTATCAAAACTCATTTTTTTTTGCTCTGGATTGTGGAAAAGGAGGGATAAGTGAAACACAAACCCACTGCCAACACAAACTGCGCTCATGAAGTTTGAGGAAGGACAAAAAAGAACTCTGGTCTGTAACTCTCCTTTAACCATTTTGTTCTCCCAATCAAGCAACAACACAAATTCAAAACTGACTTCAAACCACACTTAGCAAACAACAGCACTCACACATATTTGAAGTTCTGACAGCTTTAAGCAGCTTTTTATAAGACATAGGCTAACACAGCTATATCTCACTGGTAAAGAAACAAAGCTATGGGCACAAAAATAATGCTGAGTAGACAATGGGAGCAACTATTAATGATAGAATCATGGAATCACCCAGGTTGGAAGAGACCTCCAAGCTCATCCACTCCAACCAAGCACCCAGCCCTAGCCAATCAACCAGACCATGGCACTAAGTGCCCCAGCCAGGCTTTGCTTCAACATCTCCAGGGACGGCGACTCCACCACCTCCCTGGGCAGTCCATTCCAATGCCAATCACTCTCTCTGTGAAGAACTTCCTCCTAACATCCAGCCTAGACTTCCCCTGGCACAACTTGAGACTGAGTCCCCTTGTTCTGTTGCTGGTTGCCTGGCAGAAAAGACCAACCCCACCTGGCTACAACCTCCCTTCAGGCAGCTGCAGACAGCAACGAGGCCACCCTTGAGCCTCCTCTTCTGCAGGCTGCACATCCCCAGCTCCCTCAGCCTCTCCTCACAGGGCTCTGCTCCAGGCCCCTCCCCAGCCTTGCTGCCCTTCTCTGGACACCCTCCAGTACCTCAACATCTCTCTTGAATTGAGAAGCCCAGAACTGGACACAGCACTCAAGCTGTTGCCTGACCAGTGCTGAGTGCAGGGGAAGAATAACCTTCCTTGTCCTACTGGCCACACTGCTCTCAGTGAAATCCTGCAGGTTCAGCAGCACTATGCTGTCTTTTCTAAGCAAACAGTTGCAAATTCTTTGAACTGTTGCTTCCTAGAGAAATTTACAGACTTCATGGAAAAAAAAAAAGCACCAAAGTTTTTTTTGGTGCTCATAGGGAAGTTTGGGGCAGGGTGGGTAAGTGACATTTACATTATTAGGTCAACCTCAAACTTTCACAGCAAGCAGATGGCTTGGAGTTCAGTGAGATTATGCAGAAATACAGAGAACCTTCTAGTAGCAGCTGGGAAGGGTATTTAAGTTCACACACCCCCACAAACACAAAATATGCTTGACACTTGAGCAACAAGCCACTTCACATAAATATCAGCAGCTCAGGAGAAAAGGATCTGTACTTTCCACCGAGTTCTCACCACTGGAAGCTGTTTTGAGCCACATCTGGCCTAAATATGGTTAGTAAATTTCTGGTAACTCAGTCCCAAAATCTCACATTCTGATAACATTAGCTCATTAACAGAATGGTGTTTTGATGCAGTATAACTCAATTGTACTCAACACTGGACACACCTTAAGTGCTGTGTCCAGTTCTGGGCTCCTCAATTCAGGAGAGATGTTGAGGTGCTGGAAGGTGTCCAGAGAAGGGCAGCAAGGCTGGGGAGGGGCCTGGAGCACAGCCCTATGAGGAGAGGCTGAGGGAGCTGGGGGTGTGCAGCCTGCAGAAGAGGAGGCTCAAGGGTGACCTCATTGCTGTCTGCAACTACCTGAAGGGAGGTTGTAGCCAGGTGGGGTTGGTCTTTTCTGCCAGGCAACCAGCAACAGAACAACGGACACAGTCTCAAGCTGTGCCAGGGGATGTCTAGGCTGGGTGTTAGGAGGAAGTTGTTGTCAGAGAGAGTGATTGGCTGCCCAGGGAGGTGGTGGAGTCGCCGTGCCTGGAGGTGTTGAAGCAAAGCCTGGCTGGGGCATTTAGTGCCATGGTCTGGTTGATTGTGTAGGGCTGGGTGCTAGGTTGGACTGGATGATCTTGGAGGTCTCTTTCAACTCGGCTGATTCTATGATTCTTTAAGTTGCCTGACCCTACCTTAATACATCTTCCCTTCAGGTAGTTGTAGAGTGTGATAAGGTTTCCCCTCAGTCTCTTCTCCAGGTTAAACCATCCCAGTTCCCTCAGCCTTTCCTCAGATGACTTTCCCTCCAACCCCCCTACCAGTCTTGTCACTCTTCTCTGAACCCACTTGGCCCAGAGCTGCAAACAGTACTTGAGCCAAGGCCTCACCAGTGCTGAGTACAGTGGCAGAACTACATCCCTAGCCCTGCTGGCCACACACTATACTTGATACAAGCCAAGATGCCATTGATCCTCTGTGCCACCTGGGCACACGGCTAGTTGCTGTTCAGCCAGAGCTATCAACCAGCACTCCCAGGTCCCTCTCCAGCCACCCATCTCCCAGTCTGCAGCACTGCATGGGGTTATTGTGGCCAAAGTGTAGGACCCTGCACTTGGCCTTGTTAAACCTCATACCCTTGGCCTCAGCCCATCAACCCAGACTGTTCAGGCCTCTCTGAAGTGTCTTCCTACCTTCCAGCAGATCAACTGCCCCCACAACTTGGTGTCACCTGAAAATTTACTAACAGTAGACTCAATCCCCCCAGCCAAGTCATCACAGAACCACAGCAACATGCAGGTTGACAAAGCCCCTCAGGTTCACCAAGTCCAACCTAGAACCCTACCCTACAAGAGTCACCTTAAACCATAGCCCTAAGCACCACAGCCAAACCACCCTCAAGCACATCCAGGCTGGGTGACTCCACCACCTCCCTGGGCAGCTCATTCAAATCCCTGACCACTCTCTCCATGAAAAACTTTTTTCTAATGTCCAATTTAAACCTCCCTAGCCTCAACGTGAGACCATTCCCCCTTCTTCTGTCTCAAATTTCCTGTGAGTAGAGACCAGCAGCAGCCTCTCCACAATGTCTCTTCAGGTAGGCAGCAATCAGGTCTCCCCTCAGCCTCCTCTTCCTCACTCTAACCATCCCCAGCTCCCTTAGTTGCTCCTTGTAAGCTTTATTCTCCAGGCCCTTCCTCAGCTTTCTTGCCCTCCTCTGGACCTGTTCCAGCACCTCCACATCTCTCTTGTATTGTGGTGCCCAAAACTGAACACAACACTTGAGCTGTGGCCTCACCAAGAGCCCACTCCAAGGGGACAATCCCCCCCCTGCTCCTGCTGGGAACAGCATTTTTAATTCAAGCCAGGATGCCATTAGCCTTCTTGGCCACCTGGGCACACTGCTGGCTCCCATTCAGCTGCCTGGGCACACTGCTGGCTCCCATTCAGCTCCTGTCTATTACTGCCCCCAGACACTTTCTGCCAGGCAGCTCTCCAGCCACACTGCCCCAGGCAATAAAGATGTTGAACAGATATGGGCCCAGCACTGATCCCTGGGGGACACCACTGGTCACCAGACACCCACCGGATGCCACACCATTCACAACCACTCTCTGTGACCTGGTCATCCAGCCAGTTTTTACACAACTTGCAAAGATCTTTCAATTACAGTTTCTGTAACACTGGCATTAAATATATTTTTAAAACCAAAACTCCATTTTTTAAACCAAAACATCAAGTTTGCATTTTGGCACTTTGCAGTCCAGATACAAATTCACTTGGAAATCTAATCTACCTCTGTAGTTTCGGAACAGTCAGCATAAAGGAGGTTGCTACTATCAACTATGGTTGCAACTTGGATGAAGGAGATTGCAACTAATCAACTGCCCATTATTTCAAAATTTTCTAAATATTCATTGCCAATTCCAAGGAATTTTGTTTTTCATAAATCTTCCCTTTAGAAATCTGTTCAGCTCTCCATGCACTGGTATTCTCAGACATGAGAAGAGCAATCGTGCTGGTGCAATGAAGCTGACAAAGCAAGCAACCATCTGTGTGGAAGCAGAATAGAACAGGAGTGAGAATGAGGTCAAACTGAACTTCCTGATTGTAAAGAAAATTAAATCAACAGTTTGAATGTTCTCTTTGCAACAGAAGCACTTCAGTCTTGAGACACCTTACTGTAGGAAGATGATGCAATTAAACACACTTAACCAAAGACAGTAGAAAAGGCACTGCAGATATCAACTGCCACAGATAAATAGACACAAAAAACAAAAGCAAACCCAAAAAATCCCAAACGACCTTACACAATCCAAACCCAAATACATATTTAACTAAACACTTGGCTTTCCCAAGCAAAGTGAAATGTTGGGTCTGAAGTTTACAGAGCAGAAAGCTTAAATGAGCACAAAACACTGAAACAAAAACTGTGAGAACTGAGTGTGAAAATAAAACCAACTATGACAGTTTCATTGCTGTCATATTATCAATACTGATAAACTCATTTTTTAGGTTTGAAATGGAACATATTTCATCTAGAGAGGGGAAAACTACTGCCTCTGGCAATTCTGAGTTTCTAAACTACTGTTAAGTTATTTAGCATAGCAAGTAGAAGCATTAGCAAATAACTACATATGGTTTGTCTTTCATTTGCACTATAAATCACAAGTGAGAGATGAAAGTCTCTCCTCCTCAGCTTTTTCATGTTCTCAGAAGAAAAAAAGAACAAAGATACTATTATACATTTGCTGGTAGTAATGATAACCAACATGCTTATCATAAATAGCAAAGGTCACGTCACAGACCTAAGAACACAACCTAGACAAAAGTAAAGAGGACAGCCAGTGTTGTAATTGAGTGATCTACAAAGCAAGTTTCATCTTCAGTGTCAGTTTGATATTTAAAAGACTGCTTACAGCAGTTTGGTTTTGCAACTGCCGCTTTTAGAGTAGTTTTCCACAGAGATGTCTAGCCAGCTTCACACGTTTGCTCAAGTACTAACAACCAGAAGAACAGGTTCCATAAATAACAATTTTTACCAGCTAAGCAGTTGAATCTCAAGAACAATTCTAGTCATACTGGGCTTGAGTTTTAGCTCTTCACTTAAAACATCATTTCTCTCTCAACCAGCATGAAAACTAAACTACATTTACTGACTGTCACTTACTAATAATACAGTTTCCTATTAATAGGTTCCTAAGCATATGAGAGGGGGGAAGATAAGAACAGAGAACAAAATGGATTTTACTTTTAAGGCTAAGGAAATCAGGAAACACACAGGACTAATAACTGCTGCTTAAATGTGTAATCTGGTAGACAGCATCAACACACAGTGTAACAGAAAACACTCAGACCCAAATGTTTTCAAGTGCAACATAGTTTCAAAGAGATAAATGTAGTGTAAACTTTGCATATAGCTTTACATGTTCAATGGATTTCAAAAATGAAGGACTGTTTAATTTATACTCCAATTGTCCTTCTCAGTTACTGGCAATTGCTTTTGATCTGACTGCCTCATTTCAACCACACTTGGCAGGAAAAAAAAAACAGGGTTTGCTCATGGCTGTGTGCAGAGAAGAGGGAAAAAGGGACACTGCTACATAGTGCTTTATAAAGGAAATAGAATCATAGAATCAACCAGGTTGGAAGAGACCTCCAAGCTCATCCAGTCCAACCTAGCACCCAGCCCTAGCCAATCAACCAGACCATGGCACTAAGTGCCCCAGCCAAGCTTTGTTTCAACACCTCCAGGGATGGCAACTCCACCACCTCTCTGGGCAGCCCATTCCAATGCCAATCACTCTCTGACAACAACTTCCTCCTAACAGTCAGTCTAAACCTCCCCTGGCACAGTTTGAGACTGTGTCCGTTGTTCTGTTGCTGGGTGCCTGGCAGAAAAGACCAACCCCACCTGGCTACAGCCTCCCTTCACGCAGTTGTAGACAGTGATATATAATAGCTTCAATGACTGTTCAGTCATCACTATGACTGCCAGCTAGCTCACCAGTAGACCAAAAGTGATCCAAACTTTGTGTTGCCTCTTGCTCTTGCATCATTTAAAGGTCCTAGGATGGAACTGGGCTTACTGCCCAGTTAGGAGAAAGAAGGGATCAAAAAATACATGAACTGGGTATCATATTTTGCTTTTTGAGAAACAACTTGTTTTACTAACATCACAGAATCACAGAGTTTCAGGAGCTGGAAGGTCATCCAGTCCAAGCCCCCTGCCAGAGCAGTCCAGGAAGTTTTTGAGTATCTCCAGAGAGGGAGACTCCACAACCCCCCAGGGCAGCCTCTTCCAGGGCTCTGTCACTCTTACAGGGGAAAATTCCTCCTCATGTTTCCATGAAACTTCCCATGCCTCAGCTTCCACCCAGTGCCCCTTGTCCTGTCCCTGGGCATCACCCAGCAGAACCTGGCTCCAGCCTCCTGGTACTCACCCTATACATATTTATAACCACTGATGAGGTCACCTCTCAGTCTCCTCTTCTCCCAGCAGCACAGCCCCAGCTCCCTCAGGCTCTCCTCCTATCAGAGCTGTTCCATTCCCTTCAGCATCTTTGTGGCTCTGTGCTGGACTCTCTCAACGTCCCTCTTGAACACCATGGTGGGCAGAACTGGACACAGTACTCCCGTTGTGGCCTCACCAGGGAAAAATAGAGGGGCAGGAGAACCTCTCTCAAGGCCACAGCCCAGAATGGCATTTGCCCTCCTGGCCACCAGAGTGCAGTGCTAGCTCATGGTCAACCTCCCATCAATTAGGACCTCCATATCCTTTTTCCCCTGGCTGCCTTCCAACAGGTCCATCATCTGCATGAAAACAAAGCTTTGTGCTTCCTTGTACTTTACCAGAAAATACCACCCAAACCCAAAAAAAAAAACATTAACTGAAGCAAAATTTTACAAGCACACAACACTTGCACTTGCTTCATTGAAGTAGTGGCCATTTCATTAATAAGTTGAGATTTATTTCTCATCTCTGTCATGGTAGACCTGATAGGCCCAAATAGGCTTGCCCAGGAATGTTTTTCTGCTCCACCAGAGAAGCAAGCACGGGAAAAGAAGACAAAAGAAACTGGAGCCACTGAGTGTAAGGACTCTGCCCTGCCCAGACTTGTCTTGGTCCTGTGGTGAACAAGGTACACACATTTAGCTTGTGCCTGTCTTGTGCAACTTTGGGAAAAGCATGCCTATGGCTTTGCCTAATAGGGTAAGGTTTGGCTAACTGCCATTCTGATTGGCTGTTTGGTGTCCAAAGGGCAGTTAACCTCAGCCCACATTGATAAAAGGAGATACGCTGGTTAACAACGTGGTCTGCCGTTGTTTTGCTGTGCTCTGCCATGCTCTGGTGTGCTCTGCCATTGTATTTGTGCCTACCTCCTTATTCTTTGCCTGGAAACTGCACTGTCATGAACTTACCAGGAACAGGCTCTGAATGCCTTCATGCCATCAGCCTGCATGACCAGCGTGACATTGTGCTGAGACTGCACATCGCAAAACACCTGAAAGTCTCCTGCTAAGACTGGAAGTCCTACACAGATCATCCAGAGGAGCCAGGAGACAAGGTCAGAGATTATCTGCCTCCTTTCCCCAGAAGCCTGGGAAGAATCAAAGTCTCAGTGGCCAACTAGATAGAGTCCCCTGAAAGCATTCAGGCACTGTCTGGGTCTGTGGCTAGCCCCTGTGAGTTGAGTGTGCTAATTTGAAGCAGGCTAGAATGGTTTGTTGACAAGAACTAGGTTACAGGTTGTGGAAAGAAAACAATGGTGATGTCTACTTTGCTTATAGGCTTGCTGAGATGTATAAAAACATAAGTCAAAACATAGATAACACACTCGGCATCACTCTCACTTGGGCTGCTGGCTGAGCTGTATCTCTCTAACCTCACCCTCCATTTTGGACTAACCCGCTTTGCTTCCTAACCCCTCTGGCCCAACCTCCATTCTTCCTTGGAACTGGGGTAAGGTTGAGAGGGGTAGGGGGAAGGTTAAGGCATGGTTGAGAGCCCCTCCTGGGGACTCAGGTTTCTGGGAGGGGAGTTGTGTTTCTGTATTACCTTTTACTTTCTCTATTTCTGTCTATAACTGTATACACTGTAAATATCTGCTTGTATCTTGTGCTAAGCTGTAAATATAAGCTTCATTCATATTTCCAGAGCTGGCTGAGTCTAGTCTGGGTGATTTTCAAAGTGTGGGGGGGCAGGGAACACCCAAACCATCACACTTTGCTAGATGAATAGAAGGTTGCTTTTATCAAATACTCTTCCTTGAGTGGGCACATATTAACTAATAATGTAGCTAGACTCAACAAATATAATCTCTTTATGTCTTAATTACTAAGACTCGTCTCCCATTTTCAATGCTATTACCTTTAAGCTGATTGTTTTCACTATCCTCCCTAGCCTGTTAACACCAGATGTAGTGCTTCAGTAACAGTTACAGCTAAACAGGCAATACACAACCTCCTCATTTCCAATTCTCTTGCCCAACTACTCAAAGTTTCTCCAGAAGACCTCTTACAGTCAAAAGCACTTCAAGTTCAGCTCCTATCAGTCATCAGCTTCAAATATTTTTCAGTCTGAGTCTCCCTGCTTGTTACTCAACTCTGTATTTAGTTTTGCTATCATGAATCAGAGTTACTTGTTTCATGTGTCCAATTTATTATTAGAGATCTAAATCACTCTGCAACCTTACTAATGTTCTTTTAGTCCCACATTTAGAGATGTGATTTTCTAGGTAAATAAAAATAGTTGGAGTAATTCCAACACAGTTATTTACAATGAGAACACTGGTGTCCCCAAGGGATCAGTGATGGACTCAATTCCATTCAGTATCTTTCCTGATGCTCCGGACCAGGAGATTGAGTCCATTATCAGTAAATTTCTAGGCGACACCAAGCTAGGAGCAGGTGTGGAGCTGTTGGAAGGTAGGAGAGCCCTGCAGAGGGACCTAGACAGGCTGGATGGATGGGCAGAGGCCAATGAGATGAGACTGAACAAGGCCAAGTGCAGGATTCTGCACTTCAGCCACAACAACCCCAAGCAGTGCTACAGGCTGGGGACAGAGTGGCTGAGAGCAGCCAGGAAGAAAGGAACCTGGAGGTGCTGGTAGAGAGTAGCTGAAGATGAGCCAGTAGTGTGCACAGGTGGGCAGGAGAGTCAATGGCATCCTGGCCTGGATCAGGAGCAGTGTGGCCAGTAGGACAGGGGAGGTTCTTCTGCCCCTGTGCTAAGCACTGCTCAGGCCACACCTTGAGTGCTGTGTCCAGTTCTGGGCTACTCAATTCAAGAGAGATGTTGAGGTACTGGAAGGTATGCATCGTGCACTGCAGGGGGGCTGGAACTAGATGATCTTTAAGGTTGTTTCTAGCCCAAACTATTCTATGACCTGTCCAAACGAGGTTTGGAAGAACCTGTAGTTAGTAATATTCTATGTATTGACCCCTAGGTCAATCATAGCCTAGAGAAGAAGAGGCTCATGGGTGACCTCACTGCTGTCTACAACTACCTGAAGGGAGGCTGTAGCCAGGTGGGATCGGGCTCTACTCCCAGGCAAGCAGCAACAGAACAAGGGGACACAGTCTCAAGTTGTGCTGGGGGAGGTCTAGGCTGGATGTTAGGAGGAAGTTGTTGGCAGAGAGAGTGATTGGCATTGGAATGGGCTGCCGAGGGAGGTGGTGGAGTCGCCGTGCCTGGACGTGTTCAAGAAAAGCCTGGATGGGGCAGTTAGTGCCATGGTCTAGTTTGGCTAGGGCTGGGTGCTAGGTTGGACTGGATGAGGTTGGAGGTCTCTTCCAACCTGGTTGATTCCATTTTATTCTAAGAGTATATAATGAAGGAACACTGTTGTGGTAGGCCTGATAGGCCCAAAATAGGCTTATACATGTCCTGTCTTGCCTAGGCATGTTTTTTCTGCTCCACCAGAGAGGCAAGCATGGGGAAAACAGACACAAAGTACCTGCAGCCGCTGAGTCTGGCCTGCCCAGGGCCCTGTGGTGTAAGGTGCACACACTTAGCTTGTGCCTGCCTAGTGCAAGACCTGTGCTTTTCCCAAATTAGGGAAAAGTGAGCCTGTGGCTTTGCCTAATATGGTAAGGTTTGGCTAACTGCCATCCTGATTGGCTGTTCTGTGTCCAAAGGGCAATTAATCAGGGCCCACATTGATAAAAGGAGATACACAGGTGAACAACCTGCCTTTGCTTCCCTGTTCTTTGCCTGCTCTCTCTGCTGTGCCAGCCCTGCTGCTGTTGCACACTGCCTTATCACTGCCTGCTAAGCTCCACTGCCATGAGTTACCAGGAGCAGACCCTGGATGTCTGCATGCCATCGGCCTGTGTGGCCAGCGTGACATCGTGCTGAGACTGCACCACAGCTGCCTCTGCACCTGAAGGTCCTGTCTAGAATCCCTGGACACATGCACAGATTGTGCAGAAGAAGCCAGGAGACAAGGGCAGAGATTGGCTGCATCCTGTCCTCAGAAGCTAGGAAGATTCATGCCTCAACGCCCAACAAGACAGAGTCCCCTGAAAGCATTTGGGTACTGTCTGGACTGTGGCCTGCCCCCATGAGGGTAAAAATAATAATCTGTGAGTAGATGCTTAAATGCTTCTTTGTAATTCTCTTGCTGTCTTCTGCCACAGAGCAGAAAGAGCTTGAGCCCAGCTACTGAGCAAGAGTCCTACTGACTGCAAGCGGAATCTGACCACAGGAACAGTCTCTTCCAGTTCAGTTAATGTATATATGTATTTTGCTAGCTATAGTAGATATAGATATCATCCACAGAATGTTTCCATGGCCGTGTAAGAACACAAGTATTATTAAAATGAGTGATGGGGGGTGGCAGAGTTCTGAATAGCAACATTCATAAACAACAGTCATTTTGGAAAATATCATTTCCCCTCCACAACAAACACACCGGGACATTTATGCATCTTGTATCTTCTAAAGCACTTTGCACTCACTCCCTGCACTAAGTGTCCAGGTCTTCCTTTGTGTTGTACAGGCAAGTCCACAGACAAGGATTTGCTGAGCTCTTACCTTTCTTTCTGCATTATTCAGCACGATCAGCCACAAATGGCATTACACTGCATTAGAGCATAAAGTCTTTCAAGAGTCAGGCATTGTTCCCCATTCCAACCAGTATCTGCTTGAAGAGTCCTGCTAGAAGCTTTTTCTGATTTTCATCTTCCTGTCATTTTCACTATTTTCAGATTTTATTACTTGATACTGTAAGGCAAAAAATTAAGAAAGGAGAAAGAACTTACTGGTATTGAGAACTCCTCTGCCAAATACTTCAATACTGATGCTCCTCTAGCCAAAAAGTTACTTCTCTCTGCCAGGTTGCCCTGGAGCTTTGTGTCAAACTCCTTTCTGACAACTGAAGCGACAGAGTCAATAATTATGAGTTTAACTTTCTTGGAAATAATTTCTTCTTCCAAAGACATAATCCTAGAAAAGTGAAAACAAAAAACATCCAGACATTGGTAACAGTATTTACACAACAGAACCATTTTATAACCCTGAAATTGCTGAAACAAAAGGTTTACTTCAATAAGCTGAAATTCAGCACTCTACCCCCCTCCCCAGATCACCCCACAGGATCACAGATCACAGGAAGTCAGGAGTTGGAAGGGACCCAGCAACAGCAGGACAATACTATCTAACACAGATCACACAGGAACACATCCAGACAGGCCTTGAAAGGCTCCAAGGAAGGAGACTCCACAACCTCTCTGGGAAGCCTATTCCAGTGCTCTGTGAGTCTTTCAGTAAAGAAATTCCCACCTGTGTTGAGGTGGAACCTCTTCTGCTGCAACTTATACTCACTGCTCCTTGTCCTATCCCATGGAGCAGTGAACAGAGCCTGTCCCCCCACTCCTGGCAGCCTTCAGATACTTATAAACATTTATCAAATCCCCTCTAAGTCCTCTCTTCTCCAGACTAAGCAGCTCCAGGTCCCTCTGCCTCTCCTCATCAGCCATGCCCTCCACCCACTGGACCCTCTCCAGCAGATCCCTGTCTCTCTTCAACTGAAGAACCCAAAACTGAACACAGGATTTAAGATGAGGTCTCAGTAGGGCAGAGTAGAGGGGGAGGAGAACCTCCCTTGATCTGCTGGACACACTCTTCCTAATACACCCCAGGATCCCCTTGGCCTTCTTGGCCACAAGAGCACGTTGCTGTGCAATGGGTAACTTGTTAGCCACCAGGACCCCCAGGTCCCTCTCCACAGGGCTGCCTTCCCCCACTAACTTCTGCATGTATTGAAGAGGAAAGGAACGTGAGGCTCCAATGAGCCACATAACCCAAAGCAGGACCTCTCCAAAAGAGGCTTGGTAGAACTTGTAGTTAATAGCATTACACTGTATTATGCCTGAATGGCAGATAGGAAGTTAAGTGGACACTGAAACTGTGCCTTTTTGCTCACAGTAGCAGCATCCCATTTCCAACATCAGAATCTTTAGTGTCTTTATACGCAGAAGGTCAAACCCTTCAGGGCCACGAGGATGCTCAGAGGGCAGCAGCAGCTCTGCTGTGAGGACAGATTGAAAGAGTTGGGGCTGTGCAGGCTGCAGAAGTGAAGGCTCCCAGGTGACCTTCTTGTGGCCTTCCAGGATCTGAAGGGGGCTACAAAAAAGCTGGGGAGAGACTTTTTAGGCTGTGAGGGAGTGACAGGACTGGGGAGAGTGGAGCAAAGCTACAGGTGGGGAGATTCAGACTGGATGTTAGGAAGTTCTTCACCTTGAAAGTGGTGAGAGCCTGGAATGAGTTGCCCAGGAAAGTGGTTGAGGCCACATCCTTGGAGGTGTTTAAGGCCAGGCTGGATAAGGCTGTGGCCAGCCTGATCTAGGGTAGGATGTCCCTGCCCATGGCAGAGGAGTTGGAACAAGATGATCTTTGTGGTTCCTTCCAACCCTGATTCTATGAAACTTATTTCCTCCAAAGACTATGCCAAACCTAAGCCTATGCTACTAGCTGTTGTATAACAAAGCTGCATTAGACAAAGAAACTGTTCTTTGAATAATTCTCCACTAAGATAAAAAAAAACACACAAGGTGATGCTAAAAATATAACTTAATCCATTCTTATTACAAAACACGTTCACAAATTAACATAAGGTAACTAAAAACATGACAATGCAACACTGCCAGCAACAGCATGCAGGCTGATGACTCCCTCCCAATGCTGGAGGGGTTCCAGTCTTCCTGGAAGTAAACTCTGCTTTGGAGGAGCAATCTCCCCTTTCATAGAAAACACAACTCTCATATTGCAGTCTCTCCACAACCCAAGATGAGACCTGTTGCATGAACACTGCCCCTTACAGGCTTCCATGGGCCACATTATATAGAGCTCTTTGCCTAGGAGAAGTCACAAAACATCCTCTGAATTAGTCGTGTTATGAAATGAGAAGAGTGATGTCAGTTTTCTGTAGTAATGTTACTTGGTGGGAAATCATGTTGTCATCAACATGAAAAGGCCTTAATCTTAAATACTCTTCTTAAAGACTTTGATAACAAACAAGTATTGGAGACTGATCTGCTGGAGAGCAGTGAAGGGGAGAAAGACTTGGGAGTCCTGGTAGATGGATGGATGTCCATGGGTCAGTAGTGTTCTCTTGTGGCCAGGAAGGCCAATGCCTTTCTGGGGTGTATTAGAAGGGCTGTGCTTAGTAGGTCGAGGGAGAGTCTCCTGCCCCTCTACTCTGCCCTGATGAGGCCTCATCTGGAGTACTGTGTCCAGTTCTGCCCTCCCCAGCTCAAGAAGGACAGGGAGCTGCTTGAGAGAGTCCAGCACACAGCAACAAAGATGATGAAGGAAGTTGAGCATCTTCCTTATGAGGAGGCCCTGAGGGAGCTGGGATTTGGAGAGGAGACAATTAAGGGGTGACCTCATTCATGTTTATAAACATGTCAGGGGTGAGTGCCAGGAGGCTGGAGCCAGCCTCTGCTGGGTGTTGCCCAGTGATGGGACAAGGGGCAAGGGGTGGAAGCTGAGGAAAAGGAAGTTTCATTTAAACATGAGGAGGATTTCTTTCCCTGTGAGGGTGACAGAGCACTGGAACAGGCTGCCCAGGGAGGTTGTGGAGTCCTCCTCTCTGGAGATATTCAAGAACCATCTGGATGCATTCCAGTGTGATCTGCTCTGAGTGATCCTGCTCTGGCAGGGGGCTGGACCAGACACTCTTTCAAGGTCCCTACCAGCCTCTGATGTTCTCTGATTGCTATAGAAAATCCAGCCAGAATGGGATTTGGAGTTTGATTTTCAAACTGGAAATGAGTACCTGTTCAGCACACTACTACAGGTCAGCTCTCGGTACAGGTGAATGCTACTGGTCATGCAGAATAGCTTCTCATCTGAGTCAAAATAAGTAGGGAATCTGTTGCTTGCTATCTCAATCAACCTATTAAAATAAACACAGAAGACAAACCACTGCAAAAGGAATGAGGGATGAGATGACATGAAGTATTTACAAAGCAAACCTCTGAGTGATAAGCAGATGCCCAAGGGAAAAGCACACTCTAGCAGACTGAAATACTGCAAGTCAGAACAGTTAGGGTTTCTTCCACTAGGGGAAGGCACAATGTGTTTGTACAGAAAGAAACAGAACAGCTTATCTCCTGTAGAAGGAAATAAAACAGATGACAGTAACTGAAAGCAACATGCTTTCTGTATTCTACCAGGGGTTCTACTCAACAGGCAAGCATTTTCCTACTTCAATTATTGCAGCTAAACATGTTTTTCATTGAAAAAAATGTACCCTCCAACTTAAACCATCTTCCCCTTCCACCTTTATCAGGCAGTGAAATCACCACAGAAATTGAAGAAGCTGATAAACAGTAGACCCATGTGATGGTTTGGGTATTACTCAACCCCCACAAATAAGGAAATCACTCAGATTAGACTCAGGAGCTCTAGAAATTGAATGAAGCTTTATATTCACAGCTTAGCACAAGATCCAAGCAGGTATTTACAATCTATACAGCTAGAGACAGAAACAGACAAGGTAAAAATTAATACAGAAGCACAACAGCCCTGCCAGAAACCAGAGTCCCCAGGAGGGGCTCCCAACCACCCTTCCACCTTCCTCCCACCCCTCTACCTTACCCCAGACTTTGCCTTACATTCAAAGTGAGTTAGGAGGGTTGGCCAAGGGATTAGGAAGCAAAAGGATTAGTCAGACAAGTTAGAGAAGTGCATGCAGCCCAAAAGCCAGAGAGTAACTCTGTTATCTATGTTTGTGTTCTTATTCATCTCAGCAAGCCTATGAGTGCAGCAGACATCACCATTGTTTCCTTTTCACAGCCTATCATCTAATTCCTCTCACCAAAATATCCCAGCTAGGTTCAAACTGGCACAACCCATTACAAAATACAGTCAAAAAGGAAGCAGCAGGATTGCAAAGAACAGAACCCAGTTCAATTGCAAGTACTTATGCACAGAAGAAAACACTTCTGGACAGCAAGTCTGCCAGCCAAAACAAAAAACAGCCAAACAAAAACACACACACACACCCCTTATCCCTGATAACCTCTCCTTAATAACAAGTTCATTTGGATGGGAATTTTTTTCACTGAAAACACTCCCATTGTGCCAGTTACCTCTTTGGGGCTGTACAGTCTGGAGAAGAGGAGGCTCCCAGGTGACCTTCTTGTGGCCTTCCAGGATCTAAAGGGGGCCTACAAAAAAGCTGGGGAGGACTTTTTAGGCTATGAGGGAGTGACAGGACTAGGGGGAACGGAGCAAAGCTGGAGGTGGGGAGGCTCAGCCTGGAGGTGAGGAGGAAGTTGTTGATCATGAGAGCTGTGAGAGCCAGGATTGGGTTGCTCAAGTAGGTGGTTGAGGCCCCATCTCTGGAGATGTTTAAGGGCAGGCTGGCTGAGGCTGTGGGCAGCCTGATCTAGTGTAGGGTATCCCACTCATATCAGGGGTGTTGGAACAAGATGATCCTTGTGGTCCCTTCCAACCCTGACTGATTCTATTTTTCTAACTGTCAGTCAGTGAATACAACTTACATGTATCTGCAATATCAAAGCAAATGTGTTTGCATTTAAGGCTATGGACAAGAAGGTGGAGCTTCTGACTCTGGTCTTGTCAAGTTAATGTCACAGAAGCTGAATGACTTCAGTCTGAAGTGTAATATGTCAAAGAAGAAAAGCTTCAAGCAATGGCTCTGCAAGTTATTATGCTTCATTCTAATGTACCACTTCATTTTTATTCCAAGACCCTCTTCAAACCCCCAGCAAGGGGGGTTGGAACTAGATGAGCTCTGTGGTCCCTTCCAACCCTGACTGATTCTATGATTTGTGGTAAAGTCCTTTAAAATTTTTTTAAATCCCCACAATTGTTAGAAGATAACATTTTAAAAGAAGATTTGTGAATTAGCACTGTCATGAACTGACTCTGGCTCCAGTTGCCAGGCAGCTACTACCACCCACCCATCCATTCAGATAGCAGAGGTACAACTGGCACAAACTGAAATCATGAAATGACTCAACAGTTTAAGTGGCTGCTTCACTGATAGACCCGAACATGGAATTCCATGATCAACTGTTCTCCATCACCTTATTAGCAAATTCATGGCCTTTCAAAACATTAAATTACAATTCATAGAGTCATAGAATCAAGCAGGTTGGAAGAGACCTCCAAGCTTACCCAGTCCAACCTAGCACCCAGCCCTATCCAGTCAATTAGACCATGGCACTAAGTGCCCCAGACAGGCTTTGCTTCAACACCTCCAGGCACAGCGACTTCACCACTTCCCTGGGCAGCTCATTCCACTGCCAATCACTCTCTCTGGCAACAACTTCCTCCTAACATCCAGCCTAGACCTCCCCTGGCACAACTTGAGACTGTGTCCCCTTGTTCTGTTGCTGGTTGCCTGGCAGAAGAGATCAACCCCACCTGGCTACAGCCTCCCTTCAGGGAGTTGTAGACAGCAGTAAGGTCACCCTTGAGCCTCCTCTTCTCCAGGCTGCACACCCCCAGCCTCTCCTCATAGGGCTGTGCTCCAGGACCCTCACCAGCATAGTCACCCTTTTCTGGACACATTCCAGTATTTCAACATCTCTCTTGAATTGAGGAGCTCAGAACTGGATACAGCACTCAAGGTGTGACCTGACCTGCTGGCCACACTGTTCCTGATCCAGGCCAGGATGACATTGGCTCTCCTGGCCATCTGGGCACGCTGCTGGCTCATGTTCAGCTACTCTCTACCAGTACCCCTGCTTATTAGAGTAAATTAAGGAGAAGTATCACATTGCTGGTGATAACACCAAAAGAAGTCAGAGGAAATTGGATATTTGTCATCTGCTGTCAAAATACTTTTATATTCAGAAGCTGCTTTGAAGAAACCTGTCAAATGGTGTACATTTTAGAGATGCTGACTGACTACACTCTGCATTCAGTTTTGGGCTCCCCAGATGAAGAGGGACAGGGATCTGCTAGAGAGGGTCCAGTGGAGGGCTACAAGGATGATGACAGGACTGAAGCACTGCCTGGTGAGGAGATGCTGAGGGACCTGAGGCTGCTTAGTCTGGAGAAGAGAAGACTGAGAGGGGATTTGATAAATGTTTATGAGCATCTGAGGGCTGGGGGTCAGGAGCAGGGACAGGCTCTGCTCACTGCTCCCTGAAATAAGACAAGCAGCAATGGATGTAAGCTGCAGCACAGGAGGTTCCAGCTCAACACAAGGGGGAACTTCTTTCCCCGTAGGGTGTCATAGCACTGGCACAGGTTGTGGGGTCTCCTTCTCTGGAGATTTTCAAGGCCTGTCTGGATGTGTTCCTGTGTGACCTGAGCTAGATAGTATTGTCCTGCTCTGGCAGGAGGGTTGGACTCAATGATCTCCTTGGGTCCCTTCCAACCCCTTACATCCTTGAGCCTGGGATATTTGGAAGTCAGTGGAAAGTAGTTCCACCTCTCTGGACACAAGGCAATCTTAAGCAGATCCTTAAACGATCCAAGAATGTAATTTAGAAACTCACAGCTACAATCTGAGCACTGCAATTCTTTTTCCAAAGTGAGGGTACTTTAATCACAGAAAGCAAACTTAATTGATGTATTTTAAGCAGACACATCCCACCACCTATAGAATGAGAAGAGTGGCATCTAGTGGACGACAGCTGTGGACACAACTTAATAGCAACTTTGATGCTTTTTACTTAAGCCTCTTTCCTTAAATCCCAGAACGATAAAGCTATTTTAGAAAGCATCTTTTAATGTTTTTTATTTGCTTTAAACATGGAAGCACTAAGCTTGACTGTTTGCAGATGACACCAAATGAAGCAGAAGTGTCAATCTGCTGGAGGGTAGGAAGGCCCTGCAGAGGGATTTGGACAGGCTGGAGCCATGGGCTGACGCCAATTGCATGAGGTTTAACAAGGCCAAGTGCCAGGTCATGCACCTTGGCCACAACAACCCCCAGCAGCCCTTCAGGCTGGGGAGGAGGAGAGCTGCCTGGCGGAAAGAGACCTGGGCGTGCTGGTGGCCAGCTGGCTGAAGATGAGCCAGTAGTGTGCCCAGGTGGCCAAGAAGGCCAACAGCATCCTGGCCTGGATCAGGAATGGTGTAACCAGTAGGAGTAGGGAGGTGATCATGCCCCTGTACTCAGCACTCGTGAGCCCACATCTGGAGTATTGTGTCCAGTTTTGGCCACCACAGTACAGGAGGGACATTGAGGTGCTGAAGTGGTGCAGAGAAGGGTGACAAGGCTGGGAAGAGGTCTGGCAAACATGAGCTATAAGGAGCAGTTGAGGGAGCTGGGAGTGTTTAGTCTGGAGAAGAGGAGGCTGAGAGGGGACCTTATTGCCCCCTACAACTACCTAAAAGGAGGTTGTAGCGAGGCTGGAGCTGGTTTCTTCTCTCCAGTTACTAATGACAGGACAAGAGGAAATGGCCTCAAGTTGTGTCAGGGCAGGTTTAGGTTGGCTGTTGGGAGGAAGTTCTTTCCTGAGCAGGTGGTCAGGCACTGGCACAGGCTGCCCAGGGAGGTGGTGGAGTCACTATCACTGGAAGTGTTTAAAAGGAGAGTGGCTGTGGTGCTTGAGGCTATGGTCTGCTGCTGAAGGCTGCTGGGATGAAGGTTGGACTGGCTGATGCTGGTGCTCCTTTCCAACCATAGCGATTCACAGTGATGAGATGTTGTGCTGAGGGCTTTGGTTGAGTCAAGGACTTGTCAGTGTGAAACTAATGATTGGACTCGATGAGCTTGAAGGGTTTTGCCAATCTAAGAGATTCTGTGGTTCTGTGCTTCTGTGATACACTTGTCCTGAGCCAGCAATCTCATTACAGTAGTCTGAACCTCATTCATTAGACATATCACTTACCATATCTAAACTTATCCAGCAGAACTTGCAGAAAATAATGTTTAGATGTAACAAGTGAAATAAGATAATGTTTAGCCATTGAGAATCTTGTTTTTCAATTTGCACAGTTAATCATGCAGACCATTTGGGCCACAGGAAACAGTCACTCACTGGTCTGCACGTGATGAGATCTGAGTATGCTCACTAAGGGACACACACATCACAAAGAACACCATTATACAGACTGACTTAAAATGGCATGCAACAACCCTTCTGAGATCACAGTGCCATTCACAGAGCTCCATACAGGTTCAAAGTAGTTTAAAATCTAAATCCTGATTGTCATGATGAGACCAAAATCTGCACAGAACATGTTCCCTACAAATAGGGCAGAGGTCCATAGAGTGAAAAACTCATTTTTTCTCAGCTTTGGTTCAAAGAATTTGCATGAGCAATAAATATGGCTACAACGAAAAGCAAACCAAACATGATTTTTAGAGTTTCTAAGTGAGTCTGCTATGTTTTCAGTTAGTAACTGGCTAGAGTTTAACTTGACTGCTACAAAACCACTGTTTTGATTGCTACACCATTCCATCTACTTATCCTGGTGTCCATGTTCTGACAAAACCAAAGGATGGAGACCACCTGCACTGTAGAGCCTCCTCTTACATGAGGAAAACAAACCTGTAAACTACAGAAAACAATGGCATATCTCAAAAGACCTGTCTCAATTCTCAGCAGTCTTCTCAGCATTACTATTAGCTTGAACTAAACTGTCATGTTAGAGCATAAACAATAAGACTATCAAAGTTGGTGGAAGTAAAATGCTACCTGCACTGAAGTAAGACCTGCCAGGCAGGATGAGAAAAGAGAAATGCCTTTCAGTAAAAGAAATAAAAGCCAGCTTTATGCAGCATCCTTCTAGAAGACAGGTGGGGTTGGGCTCTTCTGCCAGGCAACCAGCAACAGAACAAGGGGACACAGTCTCAAGTTGTGCCAGGGGAGGTCTAGGATGGATGTTAGGAGGAAGTTGTTGTCAGAGAGAGGATGATTGGCATTGGAATGGGCTGCCCAGGGAGGTGTGGAGTCGCCACCCCTGGAGGTGTTCAAGAAAAGACTGAATGGGGCACTTATGCCATGGTCTAATTGACTGGATAGGGCTGGGTGCTAGGTTGGACTGGATAAGCTTGGAGGTTTCTTCCAACCTGGTTGATTCTATGATTCGATAAGCAGTATAGCACTGCAGCCACTATGACAGCTGTCACTCAGCAAATCTCAGCCCTAAAAAGCAGCAGTGGTACAAACATTCTTCTCCAGCTTTCTGTAAAGACTTTGGAGTTTTAAAGACAGTGCCAGCTAAATGTCTCCATTAACATTTTTCAAGTAAGTTGTTATTAAATGGGTTTTTGCCCTTTCATCTGTGTTTAGAACTAAAACAAAGACTAATAAATGGCAAGTAGAAGAAACTTTGTTAATACAGCATTACAGAATCAAAAGACAATTCACATTAGAAAGAGAACTCCAGAAATCTCCAGGCCACCTTTCTCCTGTTCAAAGTGGTGTCAGCTACACAGTCAGAACTAGTTACTTGAGGTTTTAGCTGCTGGTTATTTTGGAAGCCTTCAATGTTTAAGGCAGTACAACCTTTCAGAGCAACCTTTCTCAATTCCTGATTGTCCTTAATGGCCTTCTGCATATAATCAGCACATAAAGGGATTTCAATATGTCTGCTATCTCTCTGCCATGCATCACTGTGCTATTATCTTGATTGCTTTCACAATGGTAAAGAAAGGCTGATGTTAGATCCCCCCAAAGGCTTCTTTTCTCTAGACTGAACAAACCTTCAGTGTCTCCACAAAGCACAAGTGCTCCAGCCTCCAACCCTCTTAGTAGACTCCTCCTGAATTCCCTGCAGTTTGCCATGTATTTCTTACACCAAGAGCCCAAAACTGGATACACGATCTAGAGGTAGTCTAACAGGTATGTCAAATTGAAGGAGATAAGCACCTTCCTCACTCTCCTGAGAGATTGCAAAACACAAAGTATAAGACATAGCTTAGCTGCTGAAGCTGTGTTTAGCTGCCGTTTCCAACTGAGCAATATCAATTTTTTCCATCCTTAGTAATAACTTTGGTTTTAGTGTTTCTTTTCTACATCCTACTTGAATATGTTCAGCAGTTTCATCTCCATGTCCACTAATCTAACATTTCTTCTAAGCAACAAGCCTTAACTTGGCCATTAGGTCCTACCCTTTCTGTTAAATATGTACACTTCAGGGACTTGGAATAAAAATAAATGAAGCATGGTAATACGCAGAGCCATTGCTTGAAGCTTTTCTTCTTTGAAATACTACACTTCAGTGTGAAGTCATTCAGCTTCTGTGACATTAACTTGACAAGACCAGAGTCAGAAGCTCCACCTTCTTATCCATAGCCTTAAACGCAAACACATTTGCTTTGATATTGCAGATACATATTAGTTATACTCACTGACTGACAGTTAGAACCATAGAATCAGTCAGGGTTGGAAAGGATCACAAGGATCATCTTGTTCCAACACCGCTGACACGGGCAGAAACACCTTACCCTAGATTAGGCTGCCCACAGCCTCATCCAGCCTGCCCTTAAACACCTCCAGCCATGGGGCATCAACCACTTTCCTGGGTAAACCATTCCAGACTCTCACCACTCTCATGCTCAACAACTTAATCCTCGCCTCTAGGCTGAGCCTCCCCACCTCCAGCTTTGCTCTGTTCCCCCATGTCCTGTCACTCCCTCACAGCCTAAAAAGTCCCTCCCCAGATTTTTTGTAGGCCCCTTCAGATCCTGGAAGGCCACAAGAAGGTAATCTCAGAGCCTGCTCCTCTCCAGACTGCACAGTCTGTTCTCACAGCAGAGCTGCTTCAGCCCTCTCAGCATCCTCCTCATGGGCCTTCTCCAGACACACTCCAGCATCTCCACATCCCTCTTGTCCCAGGGGCTCCAGAACTGGATGCAGTACTCCAGGTGGGGTCTAAACAGAGCGGAGTAGAGGTGGAGAATCACCTCCCTGGCCCTGCTGGACACACTTCTCCTGATGCAGCCTAGGCTCTGCTTGGCTTTCTGGGCTGCAAGTGCACACTGCTGGCTCATGTTGAGCTTCTCATCCAGCAGCACCCCCAAGTCCCTCTCCTCAGGGCTGCTCTCCAGCCAGTTATTTCAACAAACCATTTTCTGTCCATTTTTCTAGAACAATAAGGATGAGACTAATATACTTCATCTCTTTCCATACACCCTTAATATTTTTCAAATTCACTCATTCCAAACAACAGTTGACAAAGGAACAGGGATCTCAAAACCACTGAATTCTGATCTTTTAGAAGAATTGGTAGCCAGGTAAAGTAAATCAGACTTCCCTTAAAAGAAATACTGCAGAATTATTTCAGCAGTTAACCTGTCAGTTAACATGGGAAGAGTGGTAAGCAACATGTGCATACATCTGTGACTCTCAAGCACATGCAGCATGCAGTGTTTCCTGTTCATTCAGCCATTAGAAGATATTGTAAGTGAGAGCTGAGTAGTTTTGGGCAAAACAGGAGATACTTGAAGAACCAGAGATTTTAGAAAGGTGAGAGAATACAGTACTGCATGGTCACTAAAAATAGATGTAAACTGACCGCAGAAGGAAATCAGAAGTTCAAATGGAAAGGCAGGGGTCCTTCCTAAGCAGAAACAGGATAGAAATATGAAGGAATATTGGTTATGAAAGCTCCACTGTTCGCAGGCAATGTGCACTTCCTTTGTACTCACAATGCTTGGTCTTTGCATGCTCAACACTCTCTTGCTAACTCAACAGAAAGATTTCAGGTATGAGGATTGTGAGCCAGAAGAGTGCCTGCACAGCCCAGACAGCCAACTCTGTCCTGGATTGCATCAAGTAAAGCATTGCAAGCAGGGCAAGAGAGGGGTTTACTCTTGTCAGACCCCACCTGGAGTACTGTGTACAGTTCTGGAGCACCCAACACAAGAAAGACATGAACTGTTGGAATCACTCCAGAGGAGGCCACAAAGATGATGAGGGCTGGAGAACCTCTCCTATGAGGACAGGCTGAGAGAGTTGGGGCTCTACAGCCTGAAGAAGAGAAAGCCTTGAGGAGGCCTTGGAGTTGCCTTCCAGTATCTGATGGGGGCTTACAGGAAGGCTGGGGAGGGACTATTGACAAGGTCTTGCAATGACAGGATGAGGAGGAATGGGTTTAAATTGGTAGAGGGGGATACTTAAACTGTATGTTAGGAAGAAGTTCTTTACAGTGAGGGCGATGAGACACTGGAACTTGTCCAAGGAGGTTGTGGCTGCTCCTTCCGTGGAGGTACTCAAGGTCAGGTTGGACGAAGCCTAGAGCAACCTGTTCTAGTGGGAGGTGTCCTTGCCTGTGGTGGGGGGTCAGAACTGGCTGAGCTTTGAGGTCCCTTCCAACCTAAACCATTCAATGATTCTATGATTTTTAGAACCATTTCTAAATAAGACCGTCACCTTGTCATACCACAACTGGAATCTGCAACATCATAAAAAGTAGGAGGGTGCGCAAATGATGACATTAATGTAATCATCTGTGGAATAACTGTATGTATCAGTGTGCAATTATTGCTCAGAAAATACTTGCAGGTTGAAAGAAAATGTGCTAAAACATTTTTAAGTGTGTATTTTACAATTTGGCATCTTACCTTTCAGCACTGAATGCAGACTCTGTGTCAATATATATCACAGCCCCATTTAGTCCTCCCATGCTTACAGGGAGTGTAGCCAGAACACTCAGCATAATACACAGCTGAGTTTTGCCACAACCTGGTGGGCCAGTTATCTGGGAAAAAAATGAAATGAAGTATTAGCAAGAAAGGAGACAGCCACAAAAAAATAGAATGCAGCCCATAGAGAGTCACTTCCAGTTACATTTGGATCTGCGCCTTGCAACCAAACTCATCCACAGCATGAACAGTTTCTCCCCAGACACAGTGCTACAATTGTACTTTACTTATCTAGCATCCTTTATTACCTCTCCTATTTGAGATCACCTACTCCCCCAGCTGTTTTGACTCAATCTTCCCTAGAGCCACATCTAGGTCTCTTCCATCTTCTCTGTGCTATCTTCTAAAATAGAGCACAATGAGAAGATTCACAGTTGGCATTAATGTGAATCTCATAATCAACCAGGTTGGAAGAGACCTCCAACCTCATCCAGTCCAACCTAGCACCCAGCCCTATCCAGTCATCTACACCATGGCACTAAGTGCTTCATCCAGGCTTTTCTTGAACATCACCTCCCTGGGCAGCCCATTCCAATGCCAATCACTCTCTCTGACAACAACTTCCTCCTAACATCCAGCCTAGACCGCCTCTGGCACAACTTGAGGCTGTATCCCCTTTTTCTGCTCCTGGGTGCCTGGCAGAAGAGACCAACCCCACCTGGCTACAGCCTCCCTTCAGGGAGTTGTAGACAGCAATGAGGTCACCCCTGAGCCTCCTCTCCTCCAGGCTAAACAATCCCAGCTCCCTCAGCCTCTCCTCATAGGGTTTGTGTTCCAGGCCCCTCACCAGCTTCATCGCCCTTCTCTGGACACATTCCAGCATCTCAACATCTCTCTTGAATTGAGTGGCCCAGAACTGGACACAGCACTCAAGATGTGGCCTGAGTAGTGCTGAGTATAGAGGAAGAATAACCTCCCTTGTCCTCCTGGCCACACTGTTCCTGATGCAGGCCAGGATGCCATTGGCTCTCTTGGCCACCTGGGCACACTGCTGCCTCCTCTTCAGCTATTATCTACCAGTACCCCCAGGTCCCTTTCTTCCTGGCTGCCCTCCAGCCACTCTGTCCCCAGCCTGTAGTGCTGCTTGGGGTTGTTGTGGCCAAAGTACAGAACCCTGCACTTGTCCTTGTTCAATCTCATCCCATTGTCCTCTGCCCATCCATCCAGCCTGTCCAGGTCCCTCTGTGGGCTCTCCTACCTTCTAACAGATCAACACCTGCTCCTAGCTTGGTGTCATCTGCAAACATCAGAGCTGAAAACAAAGTTCAGACTTAATTTGTTCACAAGTGTAAATGACTGCTTAGGAATCATCACTATCTTGGTTACAAACAGGTCCTCCTTGACAATCACAAGGATAATTGCTTATATCCTGTAAAGACTCAATATTTAATTTTGGTCCAAGAGAAAAAACCACAAGGATCAAAAGACGACATTGTTTAATGAGCTCTCCAGTTTGAGAGCATTTTTTTTTCTGCTGGAGATGGCAGTATGCTGAGCTTTATCCACTGCAGACTTCATTTGTTCATGGGTGTAAATGACTGCTTAGGAATCATCACTATCTTGATTACAAACAGGTCCTCCTTGACAATCACAAGGATAATTGCTTATATCCTGAAAAGACTGAATGTTTAATATGAACCACACATGTACATAAGACAGATTTTATCTGCCTCAGAGACTACACTCCGCTGTGCAGCATGTGTTTTGCCATTGGTGTTACCTCCCTACTATCACATTTCAGCATGAACACCATTTAATGATCCAGACCTGCTTGCCAATTTTAGGCTTTCACCTGCACTTGCTGAAAGCCTGCTGCAGTTAAGCAGCTCTGCAGAAAGAGCACACTCAGCTTGTGTGATATGGTTCCAGGACTTTTTAGGTCCAAGAGAAAAACCACAAGGATCAAAAGAATACATTGTTTGAGGAGCTCTTCAGTTTGAGAGCAATTTTTTTTCTGCTGGAGATGGCAGTATGCTGTGGTTTATCCACTGCAGATCTTGAAGAGATCGTAAACACCTCCATGTTCAGAGACTCATGTTCATTACTACTACAGTGGGTCTTTAAATACAGTATCACATTGTCATTGCTTCTGGGATGGCAGATAATTACAATTAAGTACTAAGAGAGATGAAAAACAGCACATACAAAGTTGAAGTGACTTTAGGCACTAAAATCAGAGCGATAGGAGCTCATTTTGGTGCTAGCTGAGACTACTTAAAAGTAAGCCTCTCCAGCAAAGTCAAGCTGTGAAATGAAGCACACCTCTTCAAAACATCTTGTATTGCCAAAACAAAGGCTTAAATACAGAGCTGTTGTTCAACAAAGGAAACCTTGCAACAGACAGACACTAGCCTAAATGCACAATATTTTGCCTTTAGAATCACAATCATAGAATCAGTCAGGGTTGGAAGGGACCACAAGGATCATCTTGTTCCACCTCTCCTGCTATGGGCAGGGACACCCTACTCTAGAGCAGGCTGCACACAGCCTCTTCCAGGCTGCCCTTAAACACCTCCAGGGATGGGGCCTCAACCACCTCCCTGGGCAACCCATACCAGCCTCTCACCACTCTCATGCTGAACAACTTCCTCCTCACCTCCAGTCTGAACCTCCCCATCTCCAGCTTTCCTTATTGCTTAATATTGTGGTGAAGACTGCCTGTACTCTGTGAGCCATAAATGGGATATAAATGTGAGGAAGGGTGGATCATAGAATCAACCAGGTTGGAAGAGACCTCCAACCTCAGCCAGTCTATCCAATCATCCAGCCCTAGCCAAACAACCAGATCATGGCACCAAGCGCCCCAGACAGGCTTTGCTTCAACACCTCCAGGCACAGTGACTCCACCACCTCCCTGGGCAGCCCATTCCAAACCAAATCACTCTCTCTGACAACAACTTCCTCCTAACATCCAGCCCAGTCCTCCCCTGGCACAACTTCAGACTGTGTCCCCTTGTTCTGTTGCTGGTTTCCCGGGAAAAGAGACCAACCCCACCTGGCTACAGCCTCCCTTCAGGTAGTTGTAGGTAGCAATGAGGTTACCCCTGAGCCTCCTCTTTTCCAGGCTGCATGTCCCCATCTCTTTCAGGTCTCTTCTAATCTGGTTGATTCTATGATTCTTTTCCCTCTTTTTCAAAGACTGAGTGCAGCATTTCTCAAGACCACTCTCTTGGCTTAGCTTTGCCAGGCTTTAATTGTCAGGAGCTTCTTTCCTTTGGCTAACAGACTGGGAATCATGTCAGGGAGCTAGTACAAGAAAAGTAAGCCAAAAGGAGCAAAGAGAGAATTTCTATTCCTTGGGACAACAACACTTCATCTTTTATCGGCATTCCTTTAAAGACTATTAAAGCACAACTTTAATCCACAGTGAGTAGTTTTAAAGAACTACTACATTTTACTGCAGCTACCACATGTGCAGCAAGTGCTTAGCTATACCATCTCAGTTAAAAACAAAATTCTCTAGTCATCTCAAAACGCCTGCAAAAAGCCTGATGAGTTTGTTTTAATCAACATTTGCTATGAAAAAAAAACCAACATTAAAAGAAAAAATAATCAGGTTTACTCAGACAGAAATGTGAAGGCTGCAAGAGTTTTTACATTTCATCTCTGCCTAATAAAATACAGTTCTATTTTTCAATATTATTTTCTCTGGCACATCTATAGGGTTTGGATTAAGTCTCAAGGAGCTAATTCATCTTCAACTATGAAGGGTTTCGAACCTTCAATATTCATAAAGTCATTTCTTTATTTTTTCCTCAGAGTAGTTGGCCAAAAGCTCTAACATCTGACCACAAAATTTAAGCTCTGGTTTAATTCCCAACTTAAAACAAATATGAGTGGGCTGGGGGGGGGGAAAATTGTTCAAGACAACATAAAGCAAATCAAAGGCGTCTGGCACTCAAAAAAAATCAAACAGCTCTGGCTGTAGAAGATACTACCAGAACTCTTAACCCTGTGGCTCATGTATTCAAATTCCAAGTTTCCAACCACCCTCCCTGCTGGACAGGAAGACAATGGTTTAGCCATACCAGCCAGCAAGCAAAGGCTGCACAAATAGTACTATCGAAGAGAACTCTTCTCAGACTTGGAGTATCTGCCCAATAACAAACACACTCAAGTGCAAAGTGCTGGTCATCCATGCTCTGCTAAGTTGCAAAAGACCAAATTAAAATGATTACCTTCCAAAATCAGTTGAATGCAAAAAGAACAAGGCCTCAAAGTGTTCACAAGCGGCAGTACAGCAAAGGACCAACAAGCAAAGTGCCACGGTCTAGTTGATTGGATAGGGCTGGGTGATAGGTTGGACTGGATGAGCTTGGAGATTTCTTCTAACCTGGTTGATTCTATGATTCGATGTCAGGCAGTGATAGGATTGGGGGGGGATGGAACAAAGCTGGAAATGGGTAGATTCAGACTGGATGTTAGGAAGAAGTACTTCAGCATGTGGGTGCTGAGACTCTGGATGGGGTTGCCTGTGTAGGTGGTCAAAGCCCCATCCCTGGAGGTGTTTTAAGTCCAGGGTGGATGAGGCTCTGGACAGCTTGATCTAGTGCGAGGTGGCCCTGGCCTTGGCAGAGGAGTTGGAACTAGATGATCCTTGTGGTCTCTTCCAACCCTGACTGATTCCACGATTCTAACTACATTGAAATATATTGATACATATGGAAAATGATCACTCTTAAAACACCCTTTAGCAAGTTTCCCAGATTTTCTTATGTTTAAAGAGATAAATTGTTAAAGAATGAAAAACAAAATAATTTGAATATTGTGTTAATCATCCAAGCTGAGAAGCATTACAAAATATCTAGCTCTGGAAAAATAAGCATTTGTATTTCTTTCTTGAAGAACATTATTTTATATCATCTCAGGAAAACTATATCTAACATTGACATTTTGCGATCAACTGCTTGCAGAAGTCCCGGTCCAATTTTCTTATAGTAGGTCAGCAACATAACTAAGCCTAAATGTGAAGAAACTACTAATCCTGACAGTTGGGTGCAAGTTCATGGATGGGGTTTTTAAAACATATGAAGACCTGAATGGTGTCTATTCCTCTACATCGCTGTGCTAGTTTGAGGCCAGCTAGAACGTTTTGGTGAGAAGAACTAGATTACAGGCTGTGAAAATGGAACTATGGTGATGTCTGCTGCACTCATAGGCTTGCTGAGATGGATAAGAACAAGAACACATAGATAAGGGAGTTGCTGTCTGGGTTTTGTAGGCTGCACCGCTCTCTCTAACCTAACCAGCTGTCTGTGTGACTAATCCTTCTGCTTCCTAACTCCCCGGCCAACCCTCCAAACTCACCTTGAATATAAGTCAAGATCTTGGGCAAGGTTGCGGGGTGGGAGGAAGGTGGAAGGGCAGTTGGGAGCCCCTCCTGGGGACTCTAGTTTCTGGCAGGGCTGTTGTGTTTCTCTATTACTTTTACCTTGTCTATTTCTGTCTATAGCTGTATAGATTGTAAATACCTGCTTGGATCTCGTGCTAAGCTGTAAATATAAAGCTTCTGTGCTAGTTTGAAGCAGGCTAGAATGTTTTGGTGAGAAGCACTAGATTACAGGCTGTGGAAAGAAAACAATGGTGATGTCTACTTCGCTCATAGGCTTGCTGAGATGTACAGGGTGTACAGGAACAAGAAATAAAAACATTAGATAACCACTCTCACTTGGGCTGCTGGCTGAGCTACATCTTACTCTCTAACCTCACCCTCCATTTTGGACTAATCCACTTTGTTTCCTAACCCCCTGGCCCAACCTCTATTCTTCCTTGGGAGTGGGGTAAGGTTGAGAGGGGTAGGGGCAACGTGAAGGGGCAGTTGAGAGCCCCTCTTGAGGACTCAGGCTTCTGGGAGGGGAGCTGTGTTTCTGTATTACCTTTTACCTTGTATATTTCTGTATATATACCGTAAATATCTGCTTGTATCTTGTGCTAAGCTGTAAATATAAGCTTCATTCACATTTCCGGAGCCGGCTGAGTCTAGTCTGGGTGATTTCTAAAGTGTTGGGGCATGGGGAACACCAAAACCATCACAGCTTCATTCCATTTCCAGAGCCTCCAAGTCTAGTCTAGGTGACTCCTCAAAGTTGGGGGGGGGGGGGCGGGCAGGGAACACCCAAACCATCAAAATAACATACCAAGGGAAATACTCAGTGTGTAAAAGGTAATACCCACTCGTTGAATACAATTCTACTAGAGCAGAATCTGTTACAGTCTAAACTCAGCATTGCTTAAACACTACCATGTTGTTTTCCACAGATTTCATACATGATTTCTATCTCAAAGCCAACCTAATTTGATTATAGGATATGGGGAATAAAAATGTGTTTTCCTCACAGCAAGGTTTTTATAACTTCTCACTTCCACTCCTCCACTATGGCAATTTGCCACAGTAGACAAAGAAAAGCACTTGGCAAGGACTGTTAAACTGTTCAAGGAAAAAAAATTCGTTTCAGCCTGTCTGAATTCAGAGTGTGAGGCACAAGGCTACATTTTTCTTCTCATTTCACGTGGATAGCTGCGTTCAGAACTTCAAGGCATCAGGCATGGCCACACTGCATAAAACTTACGCCCATCTATCTGTGGACTTTGTCTCCAATAAAGGGCTACAACAATGGCATGGAGAGTAGCATAGGAACAGGGCACACACATAATTGATGCTCCTGTCAACAAGGGGACAGAGTCTCAAGTTGTGCTCAGAAAGGTCTAGGCTGGATGTCAGGAGGAAGCTGTTGCCAGAGAGAGTGATCAGCATTGGAATGGGCTGCCCAGGGAGGTGGTAGAGTCGCCATGCCTGGAGGTGTTCAAGAAAAGACTGAATGGAGCACTTAGTGCCATGGTCTGGTTGATTGGATAGAATCACGGAATCAACCAGGTTGGAAGGGACCTCCAAGCTCAGCCAGTCCAACCCTGCACCAAGCCCCAGCCAATGAGGCAGAGACACCTCCCACTAGAACACATTGCTCAAGGCCTCATCCAACCTGGCCTTGAACAGCTCCAGGGAGGGAGCAGCCATAAGGTCCCTGGACAACCTGTGCCAGTGTCTCACCACCCTCACTGCAAACAACTTCTTCCTAACATCCACTTTCAATTTCCCCTCTGCCAGTTTAAACACATTCCTCCTCATCCTGCCATTAGAAGACCTTGTCAATAATCCCTCCCCAGACTTCCTGTAAGCCCCCTTCAGATACTGGAAGTCTACTATAAGGTCTCCTCAAAGTCTTCTCTTCTCCAGGCTGTAGAGCCCCAACTCTCTCCCCCACAGAGGGGGTTCTCTAGCATTCTGATCATCTTCATGCCCCTCCTCCAGGCCTGTTACAGCAGCTCCATATCCCTCTTATGGCAGGGGCATCAAAACTAGACACAGTACTCCAGGTGGGGTCTCATGAGAGCAGAGTAGAGGGAGAGAATCACCTCTCTTGTCCTGCTGGCACCATTTCTTTTGATGCTCCCCAGGATACAGTACTTTCTGCTCTGACCATAGAATCAACCAGGTTGGAAGAGACTTCCAAGATCATCCAGTCCAACCTATCACCCAGGCCTATCCAGTCAACTAGACCATGGCACTAAGTACCTCATCCAGTCCATGAAACCACACTGCAACTTTCCCACTATAAAATCCACCCAATAATTCTTTCAGATTTCCTAGGAACATTTTCACTACTTTTTTGAAGGAAAACAAGGTCACCAAAGGTTTTAATTCCTGCTTTTTTCTTACCTAACCAACACACTGGGAAAAAATAAAACAAAACAACCCACACCACAACACAAAAGAAGAAAACACAAAAATCAACCAGACAACAAAACTACACTAACGAAGTGTAGCCTCTACCAACTAAAAACTAGCACCTCTCACCCAAAATTGTTGTGTATTTTGTATTTAAAACTCCTGACACAAGAGACTCCAACCTATCTGTGACTTTATACTTTTAGATGTGATGTGCAACTGCAGTGAAACATATCAAACAAGTTACCTCTGTAAGAGATCCACAGGACACTCCACCATGCAAGACCTCATCCAAACTAGGAAGTGTGGTGGATAAAAAGGCTGAAGAGGCATTGCCAGTCTTCCTCAGTTTCATTTCATAAGCCTACAAATGAAGGGAAGAGAAAATTCAGAAAAAGCCTTTTTGTTTTTTTCAAGGGGAAATACAGAATTCCTTGCATTTGCTTTCATCAACCTGGAATGACTTAACACTTGCCAATGTACAAACTACTTCCACTTTCAGCTATGGAACTTTAAGGTCACCACTCTAAGGTCAGTGTGCCCAGGTGGGCAGCAGAGCCAATGGCATCCTGGGCTGGCTCAGGAGCAGTGTGGCAAGGAGGACAAGGGAGGTTATTCTGCCACTGTGCTCAGCACTGGTCAGGCCACACCTTGAGTACTGGGTCCAGTTCTGGGCTCCTCAACTGATGCTGAAATACTGGAATGTGTCCAGAGAAGGGAGATTAAGCTGGTGAGGGGCCTGGAGCACAGCCCTGTGAGGAGAGGCTGAGGGAGTGCAGCCTGCAGAAGAGGAGGCTCAGGGCAGACCTCACTGCTGTCTACAACTACCTGAAGGGAGGCTGTAGCCAGGTGGGGTTGGTCTCTTCTGCTGTCAAAGCTTCCTGCTACATCAGTCATATTACAGCAGTCACTCTGAAGTCCATATGCAATCCTGACTTGGCAAGAATTCAATTCACATCCCTTAAAAACAGCTAACATCCTCTGTTGCTGGAGGTACAGCTCTGTAGTGTACACTCTTGCAGAGCTGATCATCTACCAGCTGTCTGTGTATTAACAGTCCTTCATCATAGAATCAGTAAGGGTTGGAAGGAAGCACTTTTAAGAGCATGTCCCAAACATCAACGAATTATGTCTCACTGATATTAATTTTGCACATGAACAAGCTTAACACAATATGTTTCTGAATATTAAGTATCACATCATTACTGCTACAATTACTTTGCCAGTGATGCATAATAAACTTTGACATGGCATCTTTTCTCTATTTTCTTTATCCAGAGAAAATAAGCTGCATTGACACAGGTCAGAAGTGTCTATTTCATCACTCTTCCAAAGATAACACTTTCAACATCTTTTCATCTGAATTAAAAAGTAAAAAACAAAACAGAATCTATCCACTACAGTGCAGCTACCACCTGCTTCCTCCTTACACAAAGTAATGGTGTGGGTGTTATCTGCCCCTCCACACTTGTGGAAATCACCTAGACTAGGCTCAGCAGCTCTGGAAATTGAATGAAGCTTTATATTTACAGCTTAGCACAAGATACAAGCAGGAATTTACAAAATATACAGAAATATGCAAGTTAAAAGTAATACAGAAACACAGCAGCCCTCCCAGAAACCAGAGTCCCCAGGAGGGGCTTCCAACCCCTCTTCCATCTTCTCCCCACCCCTCTACCTTACCCCAGTCTTTGCCTTATGTTCAAGGTGAGCTTGTAAGGTCAGCCAGGGGCGTTAGGAAGCAGATGGATTAGTCAGGCAGGTTAGAGAGAGAAGTGCAGCCGAAAACGCCCATAGAGAGACTCTATTATCTATGTTTGTGTCCTTGTTCTTATACGTTTTAACAAGCCTGTGAGTGAAGTAGACATCACCACTGTTTCCTTTTCACAGCCTATCATCCAATTCTTCTCACCAAAATATCCCAGATTAGCCTCAAACTAGCACGCTCTCTCCCCACGTAGACAACCTGAAGCCTAAACCACATTACAGCTCATTTACACAGATGGAAAATTACTCAAGAAGTCACTTTCAGGATCATTGCATCTCTTGGCACCAATTTTACATCAAGAACAAATTTATACTGAGATTCTTATTCTTTGCTTGTATTAAACATTTGCAGGACCCAAACCAGAAACAATCTGTATATGCTAGATTGCAAGAGAAAATGTTCTGTTTCCCCACTGCTCTCAGAACCAGTTCTCCAAACCTAAACAATCTCCTGAAGCTACAAGGCCTAATTAAAGTCACTGAGTCAAACTGAAGTGCATGAGAGAGTTAAAATTTTAAATCAAAGTATTATTTCCTTGTGTAATCAAACTGAGACATCCAAACCTCATGGGTAAAAATACATTAGTAACAATTAGCTTTTTCCCAGATGCTGCATCAAAACCAGAGTCAACATAAGCATACTTACAGTCTGCATTTTGGGAGCACAAGCTTGGCTGACTTGACAAAGAAGCTTCCGCACATCATAGTAGCTCTGTCCTGTCACTTTCATTAGCTCCAAGAGGGAAAGACATAAAAAATCCTGAAAAATGATAGAATTCAGATAGCTCAACCCAGAAATCAAGGCTGAGGACTAGGCTGATGCAATTTATACACAATTAGCATACATGCCGCAGGTTTACCAACTGTGCCATAGAATCAAGCAGAGTGGAAGAGACCTCCAAGATCATCCAGTCCAACATAGCACCCAGCCCTAGCCAGTCAACTAGACCATGGCACTAAGTGCCCCAGCCAGGCTTGGCTGCAACACCTCCAGGCACAGTGACTCCACCACCTCACTGGGCAGCCCATTCCAATGCCAATCACTCTCTCTGCCAAAAACTTCCTCCTAATATCCAGCCTAGACCTCCCCCAGCACAACTTGAGACTGTGTACCCTTCTTCTGTTGCTGGGTGCCTGGCAGAAGTGACCAACCTCACCTGACTACAGCCTCCCTTCAGGGAGTTGTAGACAGCAATGAGATCACCCCTGAGCCTCCTCTTCTCCTGGCTGAGCTCCCTCAGCCTCTCCTCACAGAGCTGTGCTCCAGACCCCTCACCAGCTTTGTTGCCCTTCTCTGGAAATGTTCCAGTACCTCAACTTTTCTGAACCGAGGAGCCCAGAACTGGACACAGTACTCGAGGTATGGCCTGATCAGCGCCAAGTACAGGGGAAGAATAACCTCCCTTGTGCTACCGGCCACACTATTCCTGATCCAGGCCAGGATGTCATTGGCCCTCCTGGCCAGCTGGGTCCACTGCTGCCTCATATTCAGCTACTCTCTACCACATTATGCACCATTGTGCTATACTACCTCCTCTGATACCAATACATTAAAATCACACATTTTTAAATGGTTATTTAGCCAAAAAGAATGCAAAATTGCTTCAAGTTTTGCAGCTGCACAGGCATCTACCTCTTCACATGTATTTTGAAGACATGGAGCCAAAGGACCAAACATTCCAGAACTGTTTAATAGTCACAAAGTCACTCTCACTGAAAAGCATTCAAAATATATCATGTCTTCTAGATTGCAGTCCTAGGGCTAGAGTCTCCATGAGGTACACTACTCAACTATACAGGAACTGTTGCTCTTCTGGCATTCACAACTTCAGAAGGTACTGCTGAATCAACTCATAACTGACAATATTACCAGCACAGCACCTTCAAATGCTAGATTACGTACTATACATGTGTTTTTGTGATGTGTTCACAACTGCCTTGCTCTGTACTCTGCCTTAACCCTGCTAAAATAAAGCCTCTCCAGGTCCTTTAGAAGTGAAGGTAGCAAACACATACAAGTTCACATGTTTTAATTAGGCATATACTGGTTTAAAGCCGTATTTTCACAAGACAGCAGGACAGGTCAGATGGGCCTGAAGTGCTGCCAACATTTTTTTTTAAAGTAAAACTTCCCAGAAATTAAAACTAGGGGGAAAAAAAACTAACACCCACCCCCAAAACCAGCCCTCTCTCACCTGACAGGTAGTGATCTGATGGCGACTCAGCCTTTCACACAGCTCCTGAGACAACCTTGCTCTTCTCAGTTTCTTAGAAGCCATAGCTCCCCAATCTGCAGGGTAAATTAAAACAAAGAAAATTTCAAGGATACTCAGAATATGACTGACTGTGCAGACAATTGCACTCACTCCTGGGTAAAGAACAAGGAAGCATAAACACTTGTACGTCTGTATATCCATATATAAACATTCCATGTGATATAGAAATCCCATGTAAGTCTGTAACAATTTAAATTATACTACCACTCTGAAAGCAGTTATGCCACAAGGATGCTCAGAGGGCTGAAGCAGCTCTGCTGTGAGGATAGACTGAAGGAGTTGGGGCTGTGCAGTCTGGAGAAGAGGCTCCCTGGTGACCTTCTTGTGGCCTGCCAGGATCTGAAGGGAGCTACAAAAAAATCTGTGGAGGGATTTTTCAGGCTGTCAGGGAGTGACAGGACTAGGGGGGAATGGAGCAAAGCTGGAGGTGGGCAGGTTCAAGCTGGAGGTGAGGAGGAAGTTGTTGATCATGAGAGTGGTGAGAGCCTGGAATGAGTTACCCACACCCATCCCTGGAGGTGTTTAAGGCCGGTCTGGATGAGGCTATGGGCAGGCTGCTCTAGGGTAGGGTGTCCCTGCCCATGGCAGGGGGATTGGAACAATATGATCATTGAGGTCCCTTCCAACCCTGACTGATTCTATGATTCTACACTAAATTACATCTCTTCATATTGACCATATAGGAGATCATGCCAATAAGAACAAAAAAGTCAGCACTGCTTATAGGACAGATGTTTCTGGGACATACAAAAAATGGAAATGACCCAGTGATGAACTGAACAAGAAGTCCTCATGTTCTACTACACTGGTAAGAAATAGAGCTATCTTTGCATGCCTAAACACAAATAGCAATTACAGCAAAACTTTAGCACTAGAATATATACTCCTAGAACACAACATCCAGTAACAGTGAGCCAGAATTTGTGACAGATGTTATATGAAGGGAAAAAAAACACAGAAAGGAGATGTCAGAAAGACTGCAAGGCTGGAATGATACTTGAGCATGTGAGACTCAGGATGGTCAGACTAGTCAGACTCATCTCTTCACATTCTATGGAGCAATTTACAAAGCAAACACTTAAAGCTCCACAATTCAGGCCAAAGATAAGCATATGAAGATGAAGAAAATGTTAAGTATCATTTTAGCTGAAACAGGAACAAAAGTCCCATTAAGCCAAGGCAGTAACAATCATGGAATACTCAGTGACTTCAGCAAATTAATATTTAAACAGTATCTATTATTTCAGATTAGTCTGATTTACTATATAATAGGTGAGATTGCACTGCCAGTAGGAATCCTTCTCTGCTTAGCCCCTAGCTATTTACTTGGGTTTTTTTTTTGTCATTCCATTTTCTTTATCAAAGCACCACAGGATGGTATTCAGCTCAGTACACCTTAAAGCACACATTTTACTCATCTGTGTGTATGCTTGAGCACATAGCACATATTATTTTGGCAACATTCACAGAATCACAGGATTAACCAGGTTGGAAAAGACCTCTGAGATCATTACGTCCAACCTATCACCTAATCCTTTTCATTAACTAAACTATAGCATTAAGTGCCTCATCCAGCCTCCTTTTAATCACCTCCAGGGATGGGGACTCCACTACCTCCCTGGGCAGCCCATTCCAATAAAAATCACTCTTACTATGAAGGACTTCTTCCTAACACCCAGCCTGAACCTGCCCTGGCACAGCTTGAGGCGGTGGTCTCTTGTTCTCTCATCATAGAATGGTTTAGGTTGGAAGAGATCATCCAGTTCCAACCCCCCACCATGGGCAGAGACACCTCCCACTAGAACAAGTCAATCAAGGCCACAAAAATCAACCAGGTCGGAATAAACCTGCAAGATCATCCAATCTAACCTAGCACCCAGCCCTGGCCAATCAACCAGACCATGGCATTAAGTGTCTCATCCAGGCTTTGCTTGAACACCTCCAGGAATGGCAACTCCACCATCTCCCTGGGCAGCCCATTCCAATGCCAATCACTCTCTCTGACAACTTCCTTACATCCAGCCTGAACCTGCCCTGGCACAACTTGAGACTCTGTCCCCTTCTTCTGTTGTCTGGCAGAAGAGACCAACCCCACCTGGCTACAGCCTCCCTTCAAGTAGTTTTAGACAGCAATGATGTCTGCCCTGAGCCTCCTCTTCTGCAGGCTGCACACCCCCAGCTCCCTCAGCCTCTCCTCACAGGGCTGTACCTTGGTGCCCTTCTCTGGATACATTCAAGCGCCTCAACCTCTTCTTAAACTGACAAGCCCAGAACTGGACACAGGTTAGGTGTGGCCTAATCAGCGCTGAGTACAAGGGCAGAAATCATTTGTAAATGGTTATCTAGCCAAAAAGAATGCAAAATTGCAACAAGTTTTGTAGCTGCACAGGCATCTACCTCTTCACAAGATGGAACCTTTATTGCAAATTCTTCTTCTACAATACAAAAACTTCTTTAGATAAGAGGGAAGCTCAAAAGCGTTAAGAGTTCTGCGTGCAAAGGGCTGCACTAGCAACGATTTCTCCCACCTGCACACCCTGCCACAAGCATGATGTTGGTTTCTGCTTTGCATGTACACTGCACACAGCTACAGCTGAGCAAAAGCCGAAGCGCAGCCTCTGGCAACTGATGCTGTGGTCCTGGCACAAGCAGGTGGAGGACACCCGTGAAAGGCAAAAAAACACACTCGAATTTCGGCTCCCACTTACAGCACCTACAGCAGGAGCGCTTGAGAGTACTCCTTCACCCGGAATGAGGAAGTGACTTACGACCCAACACCTGAAGGCAGAGCTGGGGTCCGCCCTCCTGCCAGCCAAACCAGGCGCCTCAGGCGTCCGCCCGCCTCATCGCCTCAGGTGCGGCACCTGGAGCTGCAGCCTCAGCCGGACCCCCGGCGCCAGGCCCAGCTGACGCCTCTTCCTCCCCCCCGACAGAGCCGCTGGCACCCCGAACCGCAGCCCCTCCCCGACCCGCGGCTCTGGGCCTCCCCGCAGGCCGGACAGCAGCGGAACGGGCCGGAGCGGACCGGAGCGGACCGGAGCGGTCCGGTGCAGCTGCCCCCAGCCCTGCCCCCGCGCAGCAGCAGCAGCGCAGCGCGCGCACCTCCCGCCCTTTTCGAACGGTCCCCGCGCCGCGCGCACAGGGGCGGGCCCGGCGGGCAAGGCCTGCGCTCGCCATTGGCTCCGCTCGCACCAATCCCGGCGCACTCCTGGCCGCGTGTGGCGCGCAGGGCATGCCGGGAGTCGTGGTTCCGGGGCGGGCAGGCGGCGAAGGCGGCAAGGGAGGCCCTGCGCGCGCGCGCGCGCGCTGCGGTGCGGCCTGGGGCGGCGCCGTGAGGCCAGGGCTGGGCCTCCCCACCCCCCCCCCCCCCCGCCGGGGCTGGGCCTCCCCTCCCGCCCCCGCCCCCGCCGGGGCTGGGCCTCCCCTCCCGCCCCCGCCGGGGCTGGCCCTCCCGGCCCCGCTGCCCACCAGAAGGGAAGCGGGTGTGTGGAGAAAGAGTCGCTGAGGGGGCATGCCCGAGGCTGCCGAGGCCGGCAGGATGGGGGCTTGCCATTCACAGTACTCTCATGCCTTTATCCTAGGAATTCCTGTTAGAACCAGATGCGATTGACATAGAATCGTACAATCAGCCAAGGTGGGAAGGATCATTCGGTTCCAACTGCCCTGCCATGGGCAGGGACACCTGTGGTGAATAGTCCTGAAGGACATAAAAGTGGGCTTAAGCATGTCCTGTCTTACTTCCCTGCCTGTCTGCATTGCAGCCAGAGGCGGGAAAAGAGGACAAAAGAAACCCAGACAACTTAGTCTCTTTGCCTGAGAGCAGTTTTATGGGGACCGCTCCCCTGTCCTATGGTAGGCGTATGCGCCCCCATTTTGTGGAGAGCAACACCTGTGGGTTCTTCCATTTCTGTGTCTAGTTAGGTGATTGCCAGAGGTGATCAGGTGATTGTGTAGTCAATGAGACCATTAGCCTTGGCCATTACCCTATAGATGGGGGTGAACAGGGGAAAAGGTACTGGCGTGTTCATTCCTCGCTGATCTGCCTCTCGCCCGCCCCTCGCCTCAGCCGCCTCCTCAGCCGCCTCCTCAGCCCCCTCCAGCCACCTCAGCCAGCAGCAGATTTTCACTTTGCGGCCCACGTGGAGTTTGCCACAGGACTTCTGTTGGATATTTGCCTGCCTATGTTTTTGGGCCACGGACATTAGGACTAGTGAGTATTCTCCATTCTTTGTTCAAGTTGCTGAAGGATTTTAATCAACCTCACAAGCGGCGAATTAAGCTGCCGGACTCTCTATCAAAGACATTCTCTGAAACCTTTCAAAATTCTATTGTGCATAGACATTCTGTGACACAGTTCTGCTAACCGCATCCGAGAACTTGTGTGGGTAGTTGTAAATAAGTTTGGGGGAATTATTTTGGGTATATTAATAAATATTTCATAACTTTCAAATCTGCCTCATTGCATTTTACCCCAAACTCAGATTTCAACTAGTCCCATTTACAACAACACCTCACACTACATCAGGCTGATCCACAGCCTCATCCAGCCTGGCCTTAAACATCTCCAAGGATGAAGCTTCCACCACCACCTCCCTGAGCAACACCTTCCAGGCTCTCTCACCTTCAAGGTGAAGAACTTCTTCCTGACATCCAGTCTGAATCTACCCATTCTCGTTTGTTCCAACCAGAACAAAACTGTTCAGCAAATGTGTCCATTCCCCTTATATCTCTGGCAAGAGAGTGACTGGCATTGGAATGGGCTGCCCAGGGAGGTGGTGGAGTCACCGTCCCTGGAGGTCTTCAAGAAAAGACTGGATGAGGCATTTAGTGCCATGGTCTACATGACTAGACAGGGCTGGGTGCTAGGTTGGAATGGATGAGCTTGGAGGTCTCTTCCAACCTGGTTGATTCTATTCTATTCTATCACTACCCGACAGCCTAAAAAGTCCCTCCCCAGCTTTCTTGTAGGCCACTAAGATACTGAAAGGTCACAAGAAGGTCACCTGGGAGCCTTGTCCTCTCCAAACTGAGAGACCTGTGCATGTAAACCACCTACAAAACTCAAAAGCTTAGGCACGAGGAGTGCCATGTATACGTTCAGTTGATAGTGAAAAATACTGGAGTGCTGATTCTTGTCTTCAAATGAAGAGAGCTTATGAATGTCTGCTGGCAGCTCTAGGAGAAACACATGCTGACTGAACAAGGTAACACCCTGTAATGTGAATGTAACAGGAAATGGGGTCACCAAACAACTGGTATGACTTTATTAGTGTCTATAGTGTTGACAATTCCCTAGTGACTGCACTAGTTTATATTGGGAAGCACTGAAGCTGCTGTCTACATAATCAGTTCTGGAAATTAACCTTACAATTGCAAGCAGGACTGGTATTCTCTGAGATACTTCCTAAAGGCCCATGTGTTGGGAACTTTGTGGCTGGGGTTTTGGCTTTCCTGAAAAAGAAATGTCAGAGTGAAGCTGTCAAGTACAGTACACTGGAGCCACTTTTCCCACACTAGTGAACGGGAGAAACGTAACAAAAAGCTGAAAGGGAGCTTACAAGCCCAAAGAAGTTCAAATGATTTAAGAAGCTGGACAGGGAGTAAGCAGCCCATAGCAAATCAACTTAGACCTTTAGTGAATAGGTAGCTGCACAGGGAGAGATGAAATGGAGGAAGAGCTCCTCCTAGTGTAGTGTGCTTGGAAAATCCAAGTCACAACAGAGAAGAGCTGTCCAGGGAAAGAGAAAGGATGTCTCTTGCTGCGGTTTAGTTTCAGTGGACACAGAAGGGCATGACCTTTTGTGGACTAACGACCTGTTGTGGACTGACATTTCCTGCTAGATACACGGCTGGCAGGAGCCCCACCTTCCAATCAGAGATGCAGGGGAAAGTGGCATTGCTAGGTTACTATTTTTCTTGCCACAAATGCAGCAGGAGTCTCCTTTTACCTTCAGATCAATAGGCTTTGTTCCCATCTTCTACCAAAACAGAACACCTGTATTAAACGAAGGAATTGTTTGGGTATTGTGCTAGTTTGAAACCCCAAACCATCACAGGTATGTTGAGTGAGGCAAGCAGTTCTTAGCAGCCAGGTAGTTTAGAATATATGTGAGCAAAACCAATATAGAATTATAGAATGGTTTTGGTTGGAAGGGACCTCCAAGCTCAGCCAGCTCCAACCTCCTGCTATAGGCAGGGACACCTCCCACTAGAACAGGTCACTCAGGGCCTCATCCAACCTAGTCCTGAACACCTACAGGGAGGTTGTGGTGCACAGAAGCACAGAATGTGATCAGAGATCACATTCCACAATCTCTCTGGGCAACCTGTGCCAGTGTGTCACCCTCACTGCAAAGAACTTCTTCCCTAACATCCAGGTTCAGTCTCCTCTCTGCCACTTTAAACCCATTCCTCCTTGTCCTGTTATTACAAGACTTTGTCAGTAGTGCCACCCTAGCCCTCCTGTAGCCCCCTTCAGATACTAGAAGGCTACTATAAGGTCTCCTCAAAAGCCTTCTCCAGGCTGCAGAGCCCCAACTCTCATAGCTTGTCCTCATAGCAGAGCTGCTCCATCCCTCTTGAGCATCTTCATGGCCTCCTCTGGACTCCAACAGTTTGATGTTGGATACACACTGGCATCCTTTGCATCTCATTTCTCAGCGGACTCATGACTGTGCCACTCTTCAGAAGTGCAGATACACCTTTAAACCCTCTGGCATCATGCATCATCTTCTCCATATGGCTCAAGAAAGTGAATATTACTTATTCAGGGGCTAATAAGGGAAGTGTTCACATATACTTAGTCAGCAACACAGCAGGCAGTTCCACAGCTTCCATGGGTATTCCCTAGGACAGTAGTCACTGCAGAGTCAGGACACTCTGCAAACAGCTCTGCTCTGTGATCTCAACTAAGCCCCAGAGTGACAGAGTATTTGTTTACCTTTTCAGTTTTGGGGTTTACCTATTTAGACTGTAAACAGAGTAAGTGGTTCTGGCCCAACAGACTTATGTGCCAGGCATGATACAGCTGAGAACTCCTCTAGTCTAAGCCTTTAGCTGCCCCTGGAATGCATAATAAAGAGGTATTGAAAAGAGAGGAATACTTTATAAAAACAGGACTTAACATTAATTTATGAAAGTCCTTTGAATGGGCAGCACTGGAGCAAGACTTACTGAAAAGCAAAGCAAACCAGCAACAATAAACAAAGTCCTAGAGAAGCAGAGTGCTCTAACATCAAACACACTAATTAAAGCCAAAAAAAAAAAAAAGAGGTGATGGTGATTACCTTGCTAAGGGGCAAGCTAAAAGGGACAGGGCAAGCTAAAAGGGACAAAGGCTGGTTTGAAGGGCACAAGATTAATTACTTAACAGTTCTTATCCAAATAAATACTCAGCAGTTAAGTAAATGTGCAAGCCCCCAGAACTTAAAGAAAATGGCACTTTTTTGTTCCTTTCTGGAACAAAATCCTTAGAAAAGTTTCTTCATCAAACCCAAGACAGCCTTTTGTGATCGTCTTCAGATAATAGTTGCACATTCTGCAGCACTTCACATCATTCGCTTAATTGGTAACACAGCAGCAGCTCACTGATACTGGCTACAGTGCTCAGGCTTATGACTGTTTTCCAACTAGCCATTCTTGCCTTAAAATTAGCAGTGTTCCTCTACCCCTGTGAAGGGAAAAATGTCTCCCCAGAAGAGTTCAGTCTATGAGAGCACAGCAACAGCTCTGCCTCACAAGGGTAATGGAGTTATTCAGAACAATTCCCCACTTCATGCTTGCTGACTAGTGGCTAATTAGTCTAAGACAGTCTTGTTCCTTGGGGTCATCTGCTTGATGCTTACCACCTTCTTTAAGATAAATAAATAACTCCATGTGCTTCCAAGACTGGAAAGCAATTACTGACAAACCCCTGCTTTCCTGGGATTAAGGACTCAAGTGGTTGCTCAATAACAGCACACAAAGGAGCCTCCATTGAAGTATTCTCTGCATTACTCTCTCCTCAAAGGAGACAGAGATGTGTTTTCAAATCATTGAGATTCCCCAATCTCCCCCCCAAAAAAGGAATATAAGGGATCTCAAAAGGAGGCCTGCACCTAGTGTCATTAAAAATGCTTTCTTTTCCATACTGTCCATACCAGCACAGCTTTAGCAAAGCTACTTCACTTGAGACTTTCTCAGCTGCATCTGCTCCAGGGAGGGAAGGGTAGAGGTAAAGGAATTCATCTTTCTGGTGTTTCTACAAGCTGCTCAAGCACCTCACTCTTATCATTTGCTATAGTAAACAGATGAAGAACAGACCTTTGAGCAGTCTGTGAACAAGACAAATGCTTCTTCTTGGGCAATTAACCTTTTTCCTCCTGCTCAGGAAAGATTAAACCCAAGTATAATGAATCCTCCTGAGGTACTAGTGAGGACCTGTCTGACCACACATATTTCCACCCAGAAAAAAGAAGTTTTCTCTTGTAGAGGCAGAAGGCATTCCTGTTTTGTACCTCTTTGCACATGCTGCTGTGGGTTCAGAATTACCCATCACCTCCAAAATATTCAGAAATATTGAGCAGCACTGTAGAGGTTTTGAAAAGGAGCATCTGTACCTCCTACCCTTTTCACAGAAAAGCAGACTAGCCACCTTCACTGCTGCTGCAGGCAGAAGGACAGACCCACCTGCACATTACAGCTTGGAAAGAATTCAGCTGCCTTTGCTTTCTGCCCAAACTACAGCAAACGAAATGAGTGACCTCAGGGATTATTCCACTTTTAGCCTGTACTTATCTAAGCAGATTGTCCTCCAAGATCAGCTTCCTACTTCATTTATGTTTTTCTGGTTAAAGGGGCAGCAGGAGTCATTCAAGCCTTTGGGCTTTTTCTATTTCCCTGTTAAGTTTCTGTTAGATGAGAAGGCTCTGGGCTGGTAGAGTGGCAGTAAAATAATCACAGTGTGGCGTTGTTGTTTCCAGAGCAGATCTTTATCAACACTAAACCATATTTACCCTACATAAACCAAACCTGACCTCCAGCTTTTTGCCTGTCCCCCACCAGCATCCTTTTTTTACTGCCTTGAGTTTCTGTTTACTGCCTCCAATCACCAGGTCTTGCCACAAACTTCCTGCACCTTTCTCTGAGATGCTGAGGTATATCAAGAGGTTACAAATATCACAGCAGTAGGCCTTTAGGAGCATTGCACAAAGTAGGTAATACCTGACTGAGGTAAGCTTAGGTCCCCAGTGCAGCATTTTGTTGCTAAACCATGGGAAAACTACAACATACTCTGTTACTCAGAAACTTGAGCTATATTTAGACTCTTGTCCTGTGAAGTAGATCTGTTTTCACTGTGAGCAGCTGTGGAAGAAAAGTCAACATTTCAGTAGCTCCTCTTTAATAAGCTCAGTACTCTGGGGACATGCACATCCAAAATGATACCCTGTGGTCCTTCACAGCAGACCCTTCCCTTCTATTGAGAAGCCACAATTAGACTAGAAAAATGCAAGCACCTTGCAGCAGGCAGCAGAGAGAGTGCACCGTGTACCCCTTGTCATCACACACAGTCAGACAGCATAAAATTAGTACTAATGGTGCTGATTTTAGCAGTTACAGTTGGACATCTGTTGCTTTCAGGGGCAGCCCTCGCTCCATCTGCAGAGTTCTTTAGTGGAGAAAACAGGCAAAAGGAGCTGGTGGACTTTACTGAGAGATGAGCTTTTTTGGTTTTTTTTGCTTTTGCATGGACAAGTCCATCAGAGAACAGTAGATCCCAGACACTCATGCTCTGGCAGGGGGGCTGGACCAGATGATTTTTCCAGGTCCCTTCCAGCCCCTGATGTTCTATGATTCTATGACCTCAGTGCATGTCCCAGAAGTAGGGATGCCCCTGAAAGAAAAAGACAGACTCATTTATTCATGCACAACATCCAAAAAAACAACCCCAGTTTGACTGTTGTTATTCAGATCACCACCTGACGAGTTTCTTCCAGATCAATAATGGCAGCACAAGTGCCTTGGTTCTTGGAAAAGAGGACTTCAGACTTTGTGATGTTACAGATTAATCACTCTGATAACCCAGCAGCTGAACTGAAACAAATCGCTCTTGTTTCAAACAACAAACACAGAAACCAGCAAGCAAACAAAGCCTGGAACATTTAATTCCATTAATCATTTCAGTCTGGAGCCTTTGCCTGTTGCAATGCTCTTCATGGATCCCTGTGGCTGGGACTACAAAGGAGACTGCTCCAGATGTCCTACCTGTCTTCTGCAGAACCATTTGCAAAGGTGGATGAGTGGCATGGAAAAGAGAAGAAACCACCAAACCTGAGCAAAGCAAGCAGAGGAAGGTCTCCACTCCCACAGTGTATGTGCCTTACAGTTTTCTGCCTGGCCTTGAAAGAATGAGGCATCTTCATGCTCAGCAATTGAAAATTAGTCATTCCCACACACCACATAAAGGAACTCAGCAGTTTCAAATGAGATCAAACCAGAGCCCCAGTGTCCTGTGTCTCAGCAGTGCTGGTGAACAGATGCAAGAGATCTCTTAGTGCATAATTCTAGAATAATTTATTCACAGAGGTAAAAAGACATCAGATTCATGTCATAGTGAGTATCTTTCACCTTGAAGCATAGGTCTGCTCATCCATTCTACTGGGATGAGTGCACAGCAGTAAGTCACACACCATCTCAGAGCTCCAGTATCCTAAACCAAATCACTATGGATAGTACTCAGGCAAGCATAGAATCATAGAGTGGTTTAGGTTGAAAGAGACCTCAAAGCTCATCCAGTTCCAACCCCCTGCCATAGGCAGGGACACCTCCCACTAGAACAGGTCACTCAAGGCCTCATCCAGCCTGGCCTTGGACACCTCCAGGGAGGTTGTGGAGAACAAAAGCACCGAATGTGATCTTTGATCTTTGACCACATTCTGTGATTATGTGCTCCACAACCTCCCTGGGCAACCTGTGCCAGTGTCTCACCACTCTCGCTGCAAACAACTTCTTCCTCCTAACATCCAGTTTCAATCTCCCCTCTGCCAGTTTAAACCCATTCCTCCTCATCCTGTCATTACAGGACCTTGTTAATAGTCCCTCCCCAGCCTTCCTGTAGCCCCCTTCAGATACTGCAAGGCTACTACAAGATCTCCTGGAATCCTTCTCTTCTCCAGGCTGCAGAGCCCCAACTCTCATAGCCTGTCCTCCTAGCAGAGCAGCTGCAGCCCTCTGAGCATCTTCATGGCCTCTTCTGGACTCACTCCAACAGTTCCATGTGTTTGCCATTCACCGTGTGGGCATCATTCCATAGCTGTGATCATGTTATCCTCATCCTACAATGACTACCCATGACAAACTGATTTTATAGAGTCATAGCCACCTTTTAAATCATTACAGCAAATTATATTAAATGAGCTGTACAGCAAATTAAGCCTATACTTAATTGAAGTAAAATAGGATATGTGTACAGCAAGAAGCTGAATGCATGATTAGCTGTTCTGCTAAACTATTAATTGTCCAATAGTTGAACTTTTGTCTCAATGGTTTTTAAGATACAGTCTCTCCTATCTATGGGGAGAGGCTGAGGGAGTTGGGGCTGTTCAGTCTGGAGAGGAGCAGGCTCAGAGGTGACCTTTTTGTGAACTTTCAGTATCTTAAGGGGGCCTACAAGAAAGCTGGGGAGGGACTTTTTAGGCTGTCAGGTAGTGAAAAGACTGAGGGTAATGGAACAAAGCTAGAAATGGGTAGAATTAGACTGGATGTTAGGACAACGTTCTTCAGCATGAGGGTGGTGAGACCCTGAAAGGAGTTGCCTAGGGAGGTGGTGGAAGTGCCATCCTTGAAGGTATTTAAGGCCAGGCTGGATGGGGCTTTGGCCAGCCTGATCTAGGGTAGGGTGTCCCTGCCCATAGCAGGGGGGGATGGAACTAGATGATCCTCGTGGTCCCTTCCAACCTTGACTGATTTTATAGTTCTGTGATACAGGCTTATAAATATACAGGAAGCATCACAGTTCAATGCAATCCAGTCACTGAAGGTATATTTTCCCAAACCTCCTGAGTTTTAACACCCAACAGGGAAAGGGCATAAAATGAGACCGCCTCCAGCCTTGCAAAGTGCACCATAAGGAAGGGTGCCTCGGAGCTGGCAGCATTCACCACTGACCTTGGTCATAGCTGTGCTGTTCTGCCATGAACAGGGACAGGTGTATCCCTGGCTGTGTGACTCAACAGCCTCATGGTATCACAGCTTCTGGTAGTTTGGGAGTTTCCACCAGACACACGAATTCACCAGACTAACTCAGCCAGCTTGAAGTTGAGGCATGAAGCTGTATTCACAGCGTGGCACAAATATACAGGCATACATACACAACATATACAGGTATTTACAACTCTATACAATTACATACAAGTTAAAAGTAATACAGAAACTGCTCAGGAGGGCTCCAAATTAACTCCCCCCCTTTCCTTTTCTTTTCCCCACCCATCCTCTCCTATTTCAGAATCTCTTACATGCAGGGGGGGAGTTTGACAGATAAGGAGTTAGAAGAAGAAAAATTAGTTCAGGTTACACAGGTTCAGGCAGAGATAGTTAATGCAGCAGCAGTAGCCAAAGGCACTGACTGACTATGTTTATGTTTCTTGGGTTTATATCTCTCAGCAGAACCTATAAGTGATATAGACATCACTGTTGATTTCTTTTCACAGCCAATGATCTAATTTCTCTCATTAAAATATTCCAATTAGCCTCAAACCAAGACAAAGGTTTAATTCAACTGGCTGCCTATAACCTCTCTGACCAACTCACATACAAAGGCCAAGTGATTTTTCAAGGTAGAAATGTCTCAAACTGATAAAAACCTGAGCCATACTAAATCTGTAGTCACTTTTGAGATATCTGGACTTGAGTGATAAGGTTGGGAATGTAGACAGGTCATTGAGGCTGGGAGATGGGCAGATGAACAAGAAGCATGTTTGCCTTAACCTTCAGTGTTATGTTTAAAATGAATGCTCTTTAAATATACCACCCAGCCTTCCTCTTGTGCCAGGGAGGAGCCAGAATAAGGTCACTGAAATGAATAAACTCACACAAAGCTGGGGAGGGGCCTGGAGCACAGCCCTGTGAGGAGAGGCTGAGGGAGCTGGGGGTGTGCAGCTTGCAGAAGAGGAGGCTCAGGGCAGACTTCATTGCTGTCTACAACTCCCTGAAGGGAGGCTGTAGACAGGTGGGGTTGGGCTCTTCTCCCAGACAATCAGCAACAGAAGAAGGGGACACAGTCTCAGGTTGTGCCAGTGGAGGTCTAGGCTGGATGTTAGGAGGAAGTTGTTGTCAGAGAGAGTGATTGGCATTGGAATGGGCTGCCCAGGGAGGTGGTGGAGTTGCCATCCATGGAGATGTTTAAGCAAAGCCTGGCTGGGGCACTTAGTGTCATGGTCTGATTGATTGTGTAGGGCTGGGTGATAGGTTGGACTGGATGAGCTTGGAGGTCTCTTCCAACCTGACTGATTCTATGATTCTATGGAAGGAAACCTAAGAACAGAATCAGGTTTGAGGCCATTAAAAATGTGTACCACCAACACACTGTTTTGGCTGGTTTTCTTCTCTGCTTTTAATCTGACAGGGTGAAAAAAGAAGCTGGGAGGATGAATGAATGTCAGATGTGAAGAAAATCTCTAGGCTTTCAGTTTCCTATTATAAACCAGCACTGGAATAGTAAAAAAAGCAGCAGAGGTCAGAAATGAAATAGAGTGGGGAAAAAAAGAGAAAAAGGCAGCATGCATCCTCTCTGTTCCATGGATAATGGCCTCAGTCTGTTGTGTATGAAAAGAGATGCTGAGAGAGAAAGGCCAGAAATAGCAGAAGGTTTAAGAGGGCAAGGGAGGGATACTGTTATTTGTACTAGATCTATGTGTGGTTCAGTCTAAGGTTTTATAGCTGTAATTCTGAGAGCCAAGCATCTGCCAGTCCACACCACAGTCTCTGACCTAAACCACAGAGTGAGTGCACATATCCTGCTTTGCAGTCTGTTAGAAGTCAGAAGATGAAAAACAATTCTGGAACCCCAGAAGCCAAGACCTCTGTTTCCGTCTCAGAGTGCCCAAGAAGGGCAGATGTTTGGTTTCTGTTGGATTAAGCTTTTGGTGGAGATTAAGTTTTGTTGTGGGTTAGCTGCTGCTCTTAAGTGGATAGCTTTCCTTCAGATCTGCCAAAAATGCCTCCAGTAACACATTGGCTCTTTTCATGCAGTCTGTCAACAACCAAAGTCAACACATGACATCAAAACTACATATTTCAAGGGAAATGGAAAAAGAAATTGTTTGGGGTGAATTCCCCTTAGGAAGGCTGGGGAGGGACTATTGACAAGGTCTAGTAATGACAGGCTGAGGGGTAATGGGTTTAAACTGGCAGAGGGGAGATTGAAACTGCATGTTAGGAAAAAGTTGTTTGCAGTGAGGGTAGTGAGACACTGGCACAGGTTGCCCAGGGAGATTGTGGAGCACAGAAGCACCCAACGTGATCTAAGATCACGTTGGGTGCTTCTGTGCTCCACAACCTCCCTGGAGGTGTCCAAGGCCAGGCTGGATGAGGCCTTTGGTGACCTGTTCTAGTGGGAGATGTCCCTGCCTATGGCAAGGGGGTTGGAACAGGCTGAGCTTTGAGGTCCCTTTCAAACTAAACCATTCTATGATTCTCTACTTGCTCCTTAGGAAAACAGTCATGGAAGTTCGAAGCAATTTTTGTCTGATGTAATTATGAATGAGGTCCACATTCTCTCTGTCTCTCATTCAGTGCTGTTACTTATTTGAGCATGCAGTGAGCATAAAACATTCCTTAGGTGATTTATTAGCATTTTTCACTGGCCCTGCAAGCTCTGAGTGACTGCATGAACACAGAACAATGGAAAAATTAATCCAGCCCATGGATACTACCTTTTCCTTTCTTTCAGAAGCTGGTGTGGGAAAGCCACTGTATTGGTGTATGTTTTTGCATCTCAAACAGCTGGCCCACACAGGCACTCCTTGTTGGGATAAGCCCAGCTTCACTCCCTGACAGAGCCTGCCTGCACTGGGCCAGGCTGCTATAGAATCATAGAATCATACAATCAGCCATGTTGGAAGAGACCTCCAAGCTCATCCAGTCCAACCTAGCACCCAGCCCTATCCAGTCAACCAGACCATGGCACTCAGTGCCTTAGCCAGGCTTTGCTTCAACACCTCCAGTGACAGTGACTCCACCACCTCCCTGGGCAGCCCATTCCAATGCCAATCACTCTCTCTGACAACAACTTCCTCCTAACATCCAGCCTAGACCTCCACTGGCACAACCTGAGACTGTGTCCCCTTGTTCTGTTGCTGATTGTCTGGGAGAAGAGACCAACCCTCCCTGGCCAGAGCCTCCATTCAGGTAGTTGTAGATAGCAATGAGATCTGCCCTGAGCCTCCTCCAGGCTGCACATCCCCAGCTCCCTCAGCCTCTCACAGGGCTGTGTTCCAGGCCTCTCACCAGCTGAGCTACTGGAGGTGTCTCCAATGGCTCCTGAGCACTGTGGCTATGAGCTGGCATTCTGCAGTGCCTGTGTTTGTACTTGAGTTTTGCTGATAGGTACTGATATTCTCAAGACTGGACTTTAGAGGGACTGGTGCCAAGGTTTGGATTCCTAAATCACATAGAATTGGAAATTCCCATCCTAGCAGGGCTTGCCCAGTCTTAACCCTTCAGCATGCCAAGCAGATAGATTTACAGTGATGCAGGATTGGGAGTAGGAGGAGACAGTGCTTTGTGAAACCTTATCACATATGATTCTCTGGCTTGTCAGTGAGTGCAGCAGGAACTCCCTAAGTGCTTTTGCTGCATCTCTGGACATGATTCTCTCTCTTCCAGAGTCCTCTGTGCTGGCCAGATGATGACTGGTTTGGCCAAGCTGTGTGCATTTCAAACCCACCACACTGTAATGAGGTGCCCATTTCTGCCTGCCTTTATGGAGGCAGACGTGAATAACCTTTTAACAGCCCAGTGAGTCAGCACTGCTCCTCTGCTCAGGCTCAGCCCCCACGCTTGGGCTGCAAGGTGCTGCAGCACTGAGGGCTATTTGAGCAACTCCTATTACTATAATAAAAGCTATGCCTGACAGAGCCGTGGCTAAAATCTCTCTTGGGAGCACCATTTCCTGCAGACTCCATAGAGAAAGCTTGACAGAATGTCCTGTGCTTTACAGATGCTCGAAACAGAGCAATCCTCCTGTGGGGCTGTAGACGCAGCCTCTAAAGCCCTTGACCCTAAATGTGTCATCTCCTTGGAGACCTAAAGTACATGAAGAAATATAATCCTCTTGAAGCATCTGCTGTCTGCCTGCAGCACATGACCTATGAGAAGCATCTGAGGGAGCTGAAGTTGTTTAGTCTAGAGAAGAGGAGGCTGAAGGGACACCTCATCACTCTCTACAGCTACCTGGAGGGAGGTTGGAGCAAGGAGGGGGCAGAGCCTCTTCTCATTGGTGACAAGTGACAGGACTATAGGAAATGGTTACAAGCTGTGCCAGGGGAGGTTTAGGCTGGATACTAGGAAATGCTTCTTCACTGAAAGGATTATCAAACATTGGAGTGGTCTGCCCAGGGCAGTGGTGGAGTCACCATCCCTGAGGGTGTTCAAGTGGCATGTGGACCTGGTGCTTAGGCACCTGGCTTAGCGTTGACTCTTCAGTACTGGGTTGAGGGTTGGACTGGATGATCTTCTGGATGATCTTCAAGGTCTCTTCCAACCAGATACATTCTATGATTCTGTGAAGCTTATTATTGTCATTTGAAACTTCTCAGATGCATTTTCTGAAGTGTTTGGCCATAATTTTTAAGGCCATAACTTTTAAGGCCAGGCTGGATGAGGCTGAGACAGCCTGATCTAGTGTGAGGTATCCCTGCCCATGGCAGGGGGAGTTGAAATGAGATGATCCTTGTGGTCCCTTCCAACTCTGACTGATTCTATGATTCTGTGATAATTTATCATGCAGAATTCTGTCTGTTAAGAAGGACTACATTATAATTGCAGGTGCTGTGACTACTGGCTGGAGAATCAGCAAGGCACTGAAGCAAAGTTCTTCACAGTCAGGTAAAATTATTTGCTGACTTGGTTCTGTATAACTCAGGTTGATACTTTCTGAAAGCAAATTAGCAAGCTGTTTAGATATGTCAAATTATCAAATATTCATTGTGATGGTTCAGCCCTGGCTGGGAGGCCAAATGCCCACCAAAGCCTCTCCCCTTCTTGGATGGATGGGGGAGAGGGGAAAATATAACCAAACGCCCATAATAAGATAGAAGCAGTTTAACAGAATGCAAAGCAAAAGCAAAGGCCACATGCAGAAGCAAAAGCAAAGAAGGATGTTGTTCTCTCCTTCCCATCAGCAGCCAGCATTTGGTCCCTCCAGGGAAGCAGGGATACATGCAGCAGTTGCTCCAGGCGCCGGCAACAAATGGACCCACACTGCCTTCTCTAACTTAGCTTTTATATCTGAGCTGTTGTCATATGGCATGCAATACCTTTGAGCAGTCAGGGTCAGCTGGCTTCACTGTGTCCCCTCCCAAGATCTTGTCCATCCTTGGGCTATTGACAAGGTCTTGTAATGACAGGGCGAGGAGGAATGGGATTAAACTGGCAGAGGGGAGATTGAAACTGGATGTTAGGAGGAATTACTTTGCAGCGAGGGTGGTGAGACACTGGCAGAGGTTGCCCAGGGAGGTTGTGGAGCACAGAGGCACAGAATGTGATCTAAGATCACATTCTGTGCTTCTGTGCTCCACAGCCTCCCTGGAGCTGTTCAAAGGCAGGTTGGATGAGGCATTGAGCAGCCTGTTCTAGTGGGAGATGTCGCTGCCTATGGCGGGGGATTGGAAATGGCTGAAATTGGAGGTCCCCTCCAACCTAAACCATTCTATGATTCTATGATTTGATCCCTCAGCATACTCTTGAAGCAGGGAAATGTTGGAACAGTACATCCCCGGTGCTTAGTTCAGCAGCATCTAAACACTGCTCTGTTACCAACAGCTAACTACAACACTGCAAAGCACAGCACTAGAAAGATGCTCTGGGGAGAATTAACTCCAGCTCAGCCAAATCCAATACACTCCTGAGTCTTAGGAACCCAGAGGTAATATCAAAGATAATATTAAAGTGTGACCAGCTGGATGAGGGAGGTGATTCTCTCTCTCTCTAGTCTGCTCCTGTGAGACCCTCATGGAGTACTGCACCCACTGCTGGTGCCTCCGGTATAAGAGTGGCATGGAACTGCTGGAGCAGATCTGGAGGAGGCCACAAAGATGATTGGAGGGCTAGAAAACCTCTCCTGTGTGGGCAGGCTGTGGAGTTGGGGCTGTTCAGCCTGGAGAAGAGAAGGCTCTGGGGAGACCTCAGAATGGCCTTCCAGTACCTGAAGGGGGCCAGAAAGCTGGGAAGGGACTTTTTACAAAGGCTTGTAGTGCTAGGATGAGAGGCAATGAGGCTTGAGGAGGACAGATTTAGATTGGCTATTAGGAAGAAATTCTTTACAGTGTGGGTATTGAGACACTGGAACAGATTGCTCAGGAAGGTTATGGTTGCCCACTCCTTCCAAATGTTCAAGGCCAGGCCAGATGGGGCTTTGAGCAACCTGGTCTGGTGGGAAGTGTCCCTGCCCATGGCAGAGGGTTTGGAACCAGACAGTTTTTAAGGCCCCTTCCAACCCAAACCATTCTATGAACTCAGTTTTGCATTCAGTTTTGGGCTCCCCAGTTGAAGAGGGACAGGGATCTGCTGGAGAGAGTCCAGTGGAGGGCTGTGAGGATGATGAGGGGACTGGAGCACTGCCTGGTGAGGAGAGGCTGAGGGACCTGGAGCTGTTTAGTCTGGAGAAGAGACGACTTAGAGGGGATTTAATCAATGTTTATAAATCTCTGAGGGCTGGGGGTCAGGGGAGGTGACAGGCTCTGCTCACTGCTCCCTGGGATAGGACAAGCAACAATGGATGTAAGCTGCAGCACAGGAGGTTCCAGCTCAACACAAGGGGGAACTTCTGTACTGGAAGCGTCCCAGAGCAGTGGCACAGGCTGCCCAGAGAGGTTGTGCAGTCTCCTTTTCTGGAGCCTTTCAAGGCCTCTTTGGATGTGTTGCTGTGTGACCTGAGCTAGATTGTGTGGTCCTGCTCTGGCAGGGGGGGTTGGACTGGATGATCTACTTGGCTCTCTTCCAACCCTTAACATCCTGTGAGCCTGTGAAATCATGCTGTGAAATCACCATGTTAAGATATGAGTGGGATGCAACTGCCAGACCTCCAGTTCAGCTCACTGCAGAACCCCAGCTCAGCGTGAAAGGAGCTCTTGCACACAGCAGGACCTCTGTTGCTTTAAGGTTTAATTTACCCCGGTTTGACGTCTGAGCGGTATCTGTGGCAGCCAGCTGACATTTCACCTGCACTTGTGTCCTGGGAAAGCAGTAGGACAGAACAGATGGGAGACAAAGGTGAGCTTTGGGAGGCCAGTGTAACTGCACGCCATGCAGAGCCTTGGCCCGCTGGCACCTCTGCAGCATGGCAGCTGCTCTGGGCTCGTTGGGAAGAGCTTTCCTGCTCACACAGGGGCACAGGCTCGGCTGGAGCACTCGGTGAGGGTGCCTGGGAGGGCTGCCTTCACAAACGGATCAGGCTGACAGATCAGCTTTCCCACTGGGGTGAAAGGGAAGGAGAGGTGTCTGGTATCACAGAGAAGAGGGCTGGCTGCTGGGTTTTCAGTTTCTTTAGGCACTTTTTGAGCGGTTGGAGGACTTGTCCTGTGGTCTGAAGACACAGGTGCAGGGAACAGGAAAAGAGAGAGAGCTTCAGTGCACAGCTAGCAAGGAAAGAGCATAGGTGTGGCTTGTCTGCTGTTGGTTCAGTTTTCTGCATTTTCAACGCTGTAAACTCTCCTCCTGGACATCTGCCCTGATGTTGCTCTCAGTCTTCCCTTGCCCCACTTCTGCCTTCAGTGCTGGAGTCCTTGGTTCCCCTTTTGTCCATATGACCCTTGAACTATGCAGGGATTAGTACCTCACTCGTAAATATCTGAAACAGATACACAGATGATTTAATGTGCTGGAGTTTGTAGGGCTGACGAGACAGACCGGCACAGGGACAAGGCTATGTGCCAGCAGGTCAGCTGAAAACATCTTGTGTACACGATGAATAATGGGAAACAGGCATACAGAATACCAGCACCAGCCCAGGGAAGCCTCAGGAGATGAGGACAAGGCAGCAAGATGTAAAGGCCAGGCACATAAAGGAGCAGAAGAGGTCAGAGATGCCTCTGCTTCACTCATTTGTAATGTGCCAGCCAGGGAGAAAGGATGAAAGCAAGGAACACAAGAAGCAAAAAGGGAGCAGAAGGCAGAATATGGTTGGTTTGGGTTGCTGGTAAGTCATTTGGGAATAGATACCAGAGGGCTGGAGCACCTCTTCTAAAAGGATTGGGGCTGGTCAGCAATGAGAGGAGAAAGTTCCAGGGAGACTTTACAGCTGCGTTTCAATATCTGAAAGTGACTTAGGAAGGGCTGTTTAGAAGGGCTTGTGGTGACAGGACAAGGGGTAACAGTTTTAATGGAGAAGGGTAGATCCAGGTTGGACATAATGAGAAAGTTCTTTATAATGAGAGTGATAAGATACTTGAATAGGTTGCCCAAGGATGTGGGTGAGGCCTCATCTCTGGACACGGAGATGGATGGGTGCATGCCTGGCTTTTGCTCAGAGACTGATGGCTGGGTCGCTTACAGCCTGTGATGATGTTTGCAGATGCCATAGCAAGCCACTGGGAGCCACGCTGCCTTTACTAAGAGATCATAGGGCAGCTGTGCTTTGGAATCATAGAATCAACCAGGTTGGAAGAGACCTCCAAGATCATCCAGTCCAACCTATCACCAAGCCCTATCCAGTCATCTAGACCATGGCACTAAGTGCCCCAGCCAGGCTTTGCTTCAACACCTCCAGGGATGGTGACTCCACCACCTCCCTGAGCAGCCCATTCCAATGCCAATCACTCTCTCTGACAACAACTTCCTCCTAACATCCAGCCTAGAACTCCCCTGCCACAACTTGAGGCTGTGTCCCTTTGTTCTATTGCTGGTTGCCTGGCAGAAGAGACCAACCCCACCTGGCTAAAACCTCCTTGTCAACCAAAAGATACCTATCATGCTAATTCCAGTCAGTGCCCACTGAAGAGGCAGATGCCCATCCAGTCACATTAAGAATGTGTTTTTCTAGAGCTTGCCAATATCCAGGTCATGTGGACACCCATGTGTCTTCTACAGAGGAGTCCCAGTCCAGGTGTGCCTCCAGCTGTGCTCCCCTGCACTCGCACTGCTGGCATGCTCAGGTCATCAGCAGAGATTTCCTTCTTGCATGATGCTGGGAGAGAAGCCTGGATGGAAAGGGCCAATAGATGTGCCTGGTGGACATTTTGGCCAAGCTGCTTTACTAGTGAGACTTCCAAGCTCATCCAGCCCAACCTAGCACCCAGCCCTAGCCAATCAACCAGGCCATGGCACTAAGTGCCCCATCCAGGCTTTGCTTCAACACCTCCAGGGACGGTGACTCCACCACCTCCCTGGGCAGCTCTGTAGCACAAAGTGTTAGGAAAGTTTTCTCTTATGTTCATATAGAGCCTCCTGTGCTCCAGCCAGCACTCATTGACCCTTGTCCTATCATTGGAGCTCACTGAGCAGAGCCTGGCTCCAGCCTCCTGACACTTGCCCGTCAGGTATTCATAACCATTGCTGAGGTCACCTTTCAGTCTCCTCCTCTCCAAGCAGCACAGTCCCAGATCCCTCAGGCTCTCCTCATAACAGAGATGTTCCATTCCCTTCAGCATCTTTGTGGCTCTGCACTGGACTCTTTTAAGCAGCTTCCCATTCTTCTTGAACTGAGGGTCCTAGAGCTGGACACAATATTCCAGATGCGGCAGAGATTTCCTTCTTGCATGTTGCTGGGAGAGAAGCCTTGGTGGAAAAGGCCAATAGATGTGCCTGGTGGACATTGTGGCCAAGCTGCTTTATTAGTGGAACAGAGCTGGGATGGATGTTCTTACCCTTAAGGACATCAAGAGGTGTTTTTAATGCTCACTATGATATCATAGCATGTACAGCTGTTGTTGGGGACAGGCTCACGTCAGTGTTACAACAAAAAGACAAATCCTGGTCTGGAGAATTTGCAGCATGACTGAGATTAGCGATGGCAGGCAGGAATCAGTGGACAACAGATGGAGCAAGAGAAGAACAGAAGGAGATTTAGGACTGACATAGCAGCCTGGGTGGGAGTGAGTACTTTCAGCCAGTGCCTTAGCTGAAGAAGGGTAGATGAGTCTGACTAAGCCTAGGTACACATCATTCTCATTGGCAGTGAGTGCACACAGGAGGGAAGAAGACAAATACTAGAAAAGACATCAGAAGCTCCCCAAGGTGTAAATTCCATCCAAAGATGGAGCAGGATAGTGTGGCATGTTTGCCTCAGACAGCAGTCTGATTCAAAAGCCTTTTGTAAAGCATCTTGGAAGAAGGAGAGCCTAACTCCCTTCTCTGAGCTGAGTGCTCATTGATAAGCTTGAACCCCTTGCCAGATCAAACTGAGCCTTTCCCACACACCAAAGCACATAGACATGCAGCTTGCAAGGTCATGAGCACTCAGCTCAGATCTTAAATTGCTTCATGTATATGTGGAGCTTCATTTTGGATCTTCTCTGCACCTCATGCACTTAAGGAAGTGGCAGTGAGCTGTTGGCAGCTAAGCAGGTAATGGCTCCTCTTCGCCAGCAGTTTCAGTGCAGTCAGTAGTGCAGCATGGAGGCCATTGGCAGTGCATCTAAACACACTCACTATCTGTGTATTTATGGAGCAAAGCTGGAGGTGGGGAGATTCAGACTGGATGTGAGGAGGAACTTCTTCACCATGAGAGTGGTGAGAGCCTGGAATGGGTTGTTCAGGAAGGTGTTTGAGGCCACATCCCTGGAGGGGCTGGATGAGGCTGTGGGCAGCCTGCTCTAGGGTAGGGTGTCCCTGCCCATGGCAGAGAGGTTGGAACTGGCCAATCTTTGTGATCCCTTCCAACCCTGACTCATTCTATGATTCTATCCATTTATATGAAGGATCCATTGAAACTCTGCATTATTCCACAAACACTGAAACTCAGAGAGATTGACCAGAGAAGCTTTTTGCTGACTTTGGCCCTGAAAGCCTATTGTGTGCCATTGTGTGGTGGTACAGCAGAGGCACCCAACAGGAATTGCAAATCCACTGCTAGACTTGTGCCTGAAGGCAAGCATGTAAGATATTTTCTGCTTTCCAAAGCAATGACAACTGCAGCTGTTGTGGGCTTTAATGGAAGCTTCAGCTCATCAGCAATCAGCCTATTTGTGTTAAATTGCCAAAGGTCAGATTCAGACAGTAAGTCCTGGGTACACACAATTGCAGCAGAAAGGCACAGAAAGGGATGCCTTACTGCTGATGGAGACATACCAGCAACAGGAAGAGCTGTGGTATCAGATGAGTGCTCTGGCAACAGCAACACAGATAAACTCTGCAGTAACTGCACCAACGGGAGCTGATAGAGCAGATGGTCATCTCAGTTTAGCCTCTAACATGGCTTGTTGCCCCAAGCAGTATTTACCCAAAAGTGCTCTACTGCTGGCAATGGGATTAAGTAGCTAACAGAGGGCTCTCACTCCTGGTTTGTACAAGAGAGAAGTGTGCTGCCCATTAGCTCTGACAGTTGTCTGCCAGCTTTGACTTGAGCAGGCAGAACAAGGCCAGGACGTATACAGTCATTTTTCAGACAGCCTCAGGTAGTGGAACCCGGGGGAGTATTTTTTTAGTTTCCCACTTTATTAACTCACTCCTCAAATCTGGACACTTGGTGAACAGGGTAAACTGTGTTTAAAGTGTTAAACTCCCTTTCCCAGTTCTAAAACAGCTTGGGAGCTGTCAGAACTTTTTCATCAGTTCCTGATCAGTGCTATTTGAGGTTAGTCCTCACCTACTTCAAGGCCTAGGGTGAGAATTGTTTGTTTGGTTTGTGAATAGAGGTCTTTCAGTGAAAACTGAAAAAAGAATTCTCATCCCAAATTACTAGGTGAAGAACCATACTGAGGCAGCAATAAAGATATGTATCTCTATGGCCTGGCTCAGGAACAGTGTGGCCAGTAAGACAAGGGAGGTTATTCTGTCCCCGTAATCAGCACTGGTCACACCACACCTTGAGGGCTGTGTCCAGTTCTGAGCTCCTCAATTCAAGAGAGATGTTGAGATACTGGAACATGTCCAGAGAAGGGCAGCAAGGCTGGTGAGGGGCCTGGAGCACAGCCCTGTGAGGAGAGGATGAGGGAGCTGGGGGTCTGCAGCCTGGAGGAGAGGAGGCTCAGGGCAGACCTCATTGCTCTCTACAACTACCTGAAGGGAGGCTATAGCCAGGTGGGGTTGGGCTCTTCTGCCAGGCAACCAGCAACAGAAGAAGGGGACACAGCCTCAAGTTGTGTTGGGGCAGGTCTAGGCTGGATGTTAGGAGGAAGTTGTTGGCAGAGAGAGTGATTGGCATTGGAATGGGCTGCCCAGGGAGGTGGTGGAGTCACCGTCCCTGGAGGTGCTGAAGCAAAGCCTGGCTGGGGCACTTAGTGCCATGGTCTGGTTGATTGGATAGGTCTGGGTGACAGGTGATAGGTTGGACTGGATGATCTTGGAGGTCTCTTCCAACCTGGTTGATTCTATGATTCTGTGATTCTCTATTGAAAAGGAGCTTAACCACCAAGGAGAGAAGGTCTGCAGGGGGAAGTGGCCTGTACTTGCAAGGCTACAGACCTACAAGCACTATGCATATCTCAGCTCACATAGTTAATAAATACTGTCTCAACTGCGTATGTTTACTTGGTTTTATTAAAGAGCAAGTTGCTTGTATTTCCTTCTCCTTCATTAGAGCATCAAAGCAGGACAGCATGCCACACAACAGAATAAACATACAGCATCATCGGATACTTAGGGGTCTTTAGCTCCTAAATTGACTAAAGCATAAATACAAACTGACATCAAGCATTTGGGATTACCATTTTTTCTGAGACACTGATGAAGGCCATTCACATCACAAAATCCAGTGGCTACAACAGGACTGAGCGCCCTGACTTGAGTAAGGAGTGGAGGAAATGGTCTGCTTCTCTTAGAATAACAAAGCTGCCACTTTGCTTTCCACCTGTGAGAAGTCCCAAATACAGAGGACATGGAAGAGCTGCTTCTAATCTGTCCAGCTCTTGAAGGTCTGGGAAAGTAAATGTCACCACCAGTCCTCACTCTGCCAGCAGTGCTCGTATCACCCTCTCTACCTTCCCCAATCCTTGGACAGTGGAAGCTGTGCACTGGAGCTGCCCAGCACACCGTGCACAAGGCAGTTCACCCCTGTATGATGCTAGTGACCTGCTCCAAGGCTGTAAAAAGTCATCTTCTACATTTAGTCTCTAGGGCCTCAGTTAAGTAATGACACTTTATAAACAAGATGCTGTCGAACAAGATCATAAGCAGTGAGGACACTCATATAGGATCTCAGTCTTTCTTCCTTCTGGGCATGATAAACATTTCCACTGGAACCCATGGAATTAAGAGTACATTTTATAAGGCAAAATGCATTCCTGAGTAGGTAATTGTACTAATTCAGGTGCTAAAGTGGCATAGCCACATGGCAGTATGCTCTGAGGCCAAGGTACTCTGCTTCTCAGCAAGCTTAAGGTAGCAGGATGGAGCACAGCACTGTGTGGCTTTTTGTACCTATGCTGGCTTAATGAGCACTAGCTTGCATATCTCTAGGTGATCTACTCTTCCACAAAGATGTAAATCAGGAACCTCCCAGAGAAAAGAGGACTAGAGATTTTGTACACCCCTTCTTCTTCAGAGTAAGTTCAGGCAACCATGTACTTCAGGGCATGCAGACACCTGCATTGCTGCAGGTAGTAAAGGTCTCAGTGGGCAAGAGCCAGTTTGTGTTTGAAGAAGGGGAGCCTTTGGACACAGACTAACTAGTTTGTGTCCTGGAGCTTCTCTTCAGACAACACTTTCTCCTTTGTCATCTATGCTGGCTGCCAAGGGGCCGTAAGCAGAGTGGATACTGGAGACATGACCTGCTTCTGTAGCTTCCCTCTTCTTCACAAAGCAGTGAATTAAGTGGCCAAACTTTGACTGCAGAGAACCCTTGCCATCCTAGGAGAAACAAGCCATTCCATGTGGTACACATTCCCTTGTGGATTACTTGCCAGTAGTAAGCCTGGAGCCCAGAGCCTTATAGCCAGTAAAATCACTTTCCTTGCCCCATTGGAGACACAATCTTGAGTGGTGCTGAGGGCCCAGGCCAGCAGCAAAGCTCACTCCATTCCTGGAGGCAGGTGAAAAGAAAGGAAGGTCCCATCTCCAGGAGCTGGCTCAGCACATTCCAAAGGAAATAAGGGAAGACAGGTACAAGTGGAGGTCATTTGTCAAACAGGGACAATGCTCTTGAGATCTCACCAGCACAGTGACCCTACCCAGTCATTAGGTGCCAAAGCAGCTTTGTGAGGGGACTTAGGAGGGGAACAACTACTGGTTCATCCCAGGCTGCACCAGAAGAGAGGTTTCCTTCTAAACAGGGTATGGATTGCAGAGGGATGTGGAAGCTGCTGATATGCAGGAAGGAAGAGGAACAGAGTAGTCTCCTCAGGTGGTTCAGCTACAGCTTGAAGGCACAACTGAAGCAAGGTCTGCAAGCCTCCTCCTTCAATACGGAGCATATTGCATGCATTCAAAGCCCAGGATAAACTAAACCAGGAGAACTTTTGGTTTCAGTTCAGGTCTTTGTTCATAGCTTTATTCATAGCACAGGAAGGCAGAAGTTTCTACAAAGGAAGAAACCTCCTTTCCTTCTGAGCAGGTTTCAGAAAACCCAGGCAGCAGCAGAGCAATGCTCTTTAGCTGAGGAGGAGTTGAGGACTTCAGTCACCTGCTTCCTAATTCTCAAAGCAGTTAAAGCCCTGCAGTCTTTTTTTACCTTTTATAGTCACAGGACTAGTCAAGCAAAACCTTGATTGGATTATTCTGCTTTAACTACACAATGCACTCAGAGCAAAGGCGCCATATGTACCTGGTACATATGCACACATCCTCTCACTTACAACACCGAAGCCAAACTGCAGTCTGCTCCTGCTGTAAAGCATTTCTCTCACACACAATCTTCAGCCTATAAAAAGACAGCACATGAATGCTTGCACTGCCCCTTCTGCACGGGACACCAGGCTCTGCATTTCATCAGGTATTTTGAGCTCCTTTAGCGTGGAACATAAAGGAGACAAGCACCAGATCCTAGGCTGCATCAGAAGTGTGGCCAACAGGGCCAGGGAGGTGATTCTCCCCCTCTGCTCTGGTGAGACCCCACCTGGAGTACTACATCCAGTTCTGGAGCCCCCACTACAAGAGGGACGTGGAGATGCTGAAGTGTGTCCAGAGCAGGGCCAGGAGGATGCTGAGAGGGCTGCAGCAGCTCTGCTGTGAGCACAGACTGAAAGAGTTGGGGCTGTGCAGTCTGCAGAAGAGGAGGCTCCCAGGTGACCTTCTTGTGGCCTTCCAGGATCTGAAGGTGGCTACAAAAAAGCTGGGGGGGGGGGACTTTTTAGGCTCTCAGGGAGTGACAGGACTGGGGGCAATGGAGCAAAGCTGGAGATGGGGAGAGTCAGCCTGGAGGTGAAGAGGAAGTTGTTGAGCATGAGAGTGGTGAGAGGCTGGAATGGGTTGCCCAGGGAGGTGGTTGAGGCTCCGTCACTGGAGGAGTTTAAGGCCAGGCTGGCTGAGGCTGTGGGCAGCCTGCTCTAGGGTAGGGTGTCCCTGGGCATGGCAGGGGGGTTGGAACTAGATGATCCTTGTGGTCCCTTCCAACCCTGACTGATTCCATGATTCTAAGAGAAGAGAGGCAAAACTGGATCCTTGGTGTAACTGGAGCCCATATTCCACCACCCGCCTCCCCCAGGAAAAGAAAAGCAGCAGTGGGGCCACTCTCTTCTTGCTGCAGTTAGGACAAGGTAGATAAATCACAAGGTTGTTTTTTTATTGCTGGTGAACTCAAAACAGGCAACTTTAATCTACCGAGGAGGATACACATACAAACAAATGTTAGGCCTTGTGCGTTTGTTTCTTCTTAATGTAAATGTCTCTACAACTTCAGTCCAGCTCCTGAGCTCTCGCTGAGCTGCCACTGGGACTCCAGGAACGTGCTCTGGGCACTTCTGTAAGCTGTTACAAGGCTCCCATGTATGACAAAGGGAGATTTTGCTGAAAGGACAAAGCTCTGACTGCAGCCACGTTGCTCAGAAAGGAGAAGTCTGGCCAGTACTGCTGCATTAGGTACATGGGATGATGTGTCATTGTTTGTAACTGATTTAAGGGTTTGCTGAGTCTCTGTTTCTGGTGTGCAAGCTGCAAGTACAGTGCAATTCTAGGTGTAAGTTACCGCTCTATGAGGATGCAATAGCTAGGTGGTACATGTCAGACATCAGTGGAAAGCAGACTACAACAGCTGTTACAATGGCACAGGCAAGAAAGGATAATGGAGTAAGGTACTAGACACTGCTGGGAAACCTCTCAGTAGTTTGAGCATCCAAATATCACATCACTGAGCAAAAACAGAGTTAGCAGGGACCTTCTAAAATCAAGACACGTGACTGTTACTGTGCACCAACTTAGCTTTGTGGACAGCTACTTTGCCTCCTCCTCCTGGCCCAGATGCAGCTAGGAGTCACCAAACCACGCTGCTATCCTCTCTCACCCTTTTAAAAGAGTTTTGCAGCAGCTAAAGAGAAAATTGGGATGCTAAGGATGTTTCTGTGCAGCTGAGGGTTTCAGATGATGTAGGAGCGGTGCAGGAGGCAGCACAGCACCACACTTAAAGATATGCTGTGAGATGACAACCCAGCTTTAGGCACTGCTCCCCAGTGCCAAACTGGGGAGATCCCAACTCTCATCTGCACTTGCAACTTGCAATTCGTGTTCTGGTCCAGTAAAGCTTATCTACTGTACTCCATATACCCCCCACCATGTGTAGTGTCAGGTGCCTGTTTTGCCTGTGTCTGCATGTCCAAGGCCCTGAAGGCTGGCGACCTGTCCACGGTTGCTCTGATTTCACAGTATTGGCATCACAGCATGAAAAAAAAACCTCTGTTCAGTGTTTGTTCTCTTTTAATTGAATGAACTATAAAAAGGGAGCTCTAAATAGCCACCTAAGTATTCTTGGTGCATACCCCAGGGCAGATTTAATTAACTCCTTGCTGCCAGTGTCTTCATGTGTCCATTGCCAGCAAGGGATGCCATGTTGAGGGGGAAGAGTAAAATAACTGCACTCAGTGTAATGCAAAAAGGATTAACGCTGCCTTCCTAAGACCAGAATCAACACACAGTTCCTCTCACAGGTCCAGGAGTGCTTTTCACTTCAGGAATGGATGCCCCAGGGCAAGGAGGAGGTTCACAGCTGAGCACTCCCTACCACGAGATACAGGATTCACACAGAAATAGCCCAGCCATTTCCAGTACGAGAGCAGAATCCTATCACACGTTCTCATTTCAGGCCAAACTGATCCTTGGTGCAGCTCTGTTGATTAAGGTGGAAGAACATCTAGAATTTATCTGGCCCTACAGGGCAAGTACCCCAAAACTTCTCCATAAACCAGTTAGGAGTGAGATAAATCTGACAACTGAAAGCTCCATGTTTGTTGCTACCTTCAAAGCCAAGACTTGCCAGAGTGAATTACGAACCTGTGGCTGCCACTATCCAGCACTTTCTCTGCACTGTGACTTTCTCTATACTCCTCAAATGTCTCCAGCAAGTTACATTTCAAACTGCCCCTGGTGCAGGTAGTCCTACAGTGGATCCACAGCACTCCCTCTCGCACCACCTCTATACTGCTGCTCTTACACCCTGACTCGAAGCCTCGGTGAGGCAGAGCATGAAGAAGTGCTGTTCAGAGAGGGGCTTTTTGCTTTTGGGTTTGTTTGGGCTTTGTTAACAATGTATCAGGCAGCATGGTATATCTCTTGCTGCCTCTAATTACTGTCATGCCAGTATGGTTGTGGTTATCTAAAGAAGAATCTGGGAAGAAAAAGCAAATTCTCTAGACACACTGGGAACACTGGGCAGAACTGAGCCAAGACCTGCCACCTGCTGAAGGAAGGGTGAGAATCACTGCCAGAGAACCAAACCCTGGATACCATTAGCCATGTGAAGGTTTTGAGCTTCAAATACAATGGGCTGCAGCCAGACTAAATCATCGACATCACCAGAAACAGAGAAATCCCTGGGAAGGAAGGCAGAAAATTCTCATGGCCTGTACAGTCTCTACGAGGCTTGCCCAGCTGAGATGGGAGCTGGAATCTGCTGCAGGTCTTCAGGCAAGGTCTGCTTTGGGGCTTAGAGGAGATGGGGAAGACTTGCACTATTTCTTGTGCCTTTTGCCAAGATTCAGATTGCACAGGTTATAGGAAAATTCACTCAGCAAAGAATACCTTTATCACAAAAAAAAAACCCCAAACAACAAACCAAACCCAACAAAAACATCTAGTAACAGAACTCAGATTCCAAAAAGTACAAGATCTGTATAAATTCAGCAAGATGTCCAGCACCAAACTATTTCATGGTGCAACAAAGAACCTGGTGAGAGGCGAATGGGACCTTGCAAGGGGAACACCATCTACCTCCCCAGCAGACTGACAGTCTTCAACTCTTCTCAACAGCAGATGGATTTTCCTTGTTCTTGCAGCATTTCAGGTCCCACGGGAGGTATTGGTTGCAAGCAAGCACCTGAATATTGCCTAATGGAGTAAGCCAATCACTAAGGTAGCTTGGAGTGTCCATGCCCATCTGCTAATTAGGTTTGTTTCATTTTGGATGCATTTCCCACAAAGTTATTTCTTCTTCTTCTTCTTCTTCTTCTTCTTCTTCTTCTTCTTTCTCCACGTAAAAGTATAAGCAAAAGGACTGCTTTTATCTGTAATAAGTTAAAATCAGAAGTGACCTAACTAACAAATCTTTGGGTCCTTGGAGCCCAAAGAGTAAATCCATAGAAAAATCTATTGGTTCCAATGTTTTTTTTTTTCTGGTATATCCCATGCACATCCCCATTAGAAAAATGGGATTTATGAATCTTATCATACAGCAAGGTGCAGTACCTCAAAGCCAGAGCTGACAGTCCGCGGCAGAGGTCTGGGCTCTCTCTCAGGTCGCTAAGCGGTTCCCAGTCACTGCTCAATCAGTCTTCACATGACCATTGGCCAAGGCCACGGGGACGGTGGGGGCCCCCGGCTCAGCAGTCTCATCGAATCGCAAGCGCAGGGTGTTCCTGATCACCAGCTGCTCCATGATGAAAGAAGCACAGAACCATGGGATGGCATACTCCAGGGTGATCAGGCCCATGAAGTCAAAATCAAACTGGGAGTAGTCCCACGGGCAGGCATTGAACTGGCGTAGGATGAGGCCGGTGGTGAACTCCCAGAGGTATGTCCAAAGTGTGTAAATGAAGCAGCGCACTAAAATGTTACACTTGTCTTTGAGATACAGATACATCTTCTCCACAATAAGGATGGAGGTGCCATAGATGAAGAGCGCCCACACACTGGTAACACCTGGGAACTTCCAGTTGAAGTTGACCACAAACTCCCAAGCGGCTGTGAACATCACCTCACAGAAATAGCCATGAATGGCATAGAGGTACCATCGGGAGAAAGCGGTCAGAGGTTCTGCCGCAGCCATTCTTCTGCACACTCCTGAGCAGGCACTCTGAAATTGAGAGAAAGAGAGAGAGACAGAGGGAGAAAGAAAGAGAAAAGGAGAGAGAAGTCAGCAAGGGTGTCAACACGTGTTCATCCTCAAGATGGTCACAGAATCATAGAACGGTTTAGGTCAGAAGGGATCTCAAGGATCATCCAGTTCCAACTCCTGGCCCTAGGCAGGGACATCTCCCACTAGAACAGGTCGCTCAAGGCCTCACCCAACCTGAACTGTGGTAGCACAGAATAACAGAATCACAGAATGTCAGGGGCTGTAGGAGACCTTGAAAGACCATCCAGTCCAACCCTCCTGCCAGAGCAGGATCATCCATACCAGATCACACAAACAAACTGGTTCCACTGTGCTAGGCACTAAGCAAATAGAATCACAGCAGGCATTGGGCTGGAAGGGACCTTTAAAGGTCATCTAGTCCAACCCCCCTGCAGTAGCAGGAACACCTTTAACTAGATCAGGTTGCTCAGAATCCCACCAAGTCTGACCTTGAATGTCTCCAGGGATGGGGCCTCCACCACCTCCCTGGGCAACTTGTTCCAGTGTTCCATCACCCTCATGGTAAAGAACTTCTTCCTAAGGTCCAATCTAAATCTACTCTGCTTTAGTTTAAAACCATTGCCTCTTGTCCCAGTGCCACATGCCCTTGTAAACAATCCTTGCCCAGCTTTCCTGTAGGCCCCCATCAGATACTGGAAGGCTGCTATTAAGGTCTCCCCAAGAGCCTTCTCTTCTCCAGGCTGAGCAACCCAAACTTTCTCAGCCTGTCAGCTCCTCCTCCAAAATATCTCATCCAAAGTAGAAAAAGAACACAATGAGATACAGGAGGGATGGAGAATACCAAGGGAGAACACAACACACTATGGTGCATCACTGTGCAAGCTGGGGACTGTACAGTGTAATGCTTATAAGTCACTTGAGCATTTCTAAAAGCAAAACTGCAGCTGTTCCCAAGCATCTGATTTCCCAGCCACACCAAACTGGCTGGTGCTTGGTAGATAATACAGCATAAGAAGGTCTCAAGAGGGCAATGAAGGAGGAAAGTGTCGTTTTATTGGGCAGCAGTTCATGATAAAAGGATCAGCCTGAAAAGCAGTGGCAGGACATTAGTGGGAGAGGCGTCCAAACAAAAGGCCAGGACTGGATTCAGTAAGAGATGCAGATTTATGGAAAGCCTCAAGTATATCACTGAGCTTGGTGATGCAAAACTTTTAATGGAGTAACAGCAATACAGACCAAAAAGATGCTCAGTCTCCTGAGGAAAACAAATGACATTCATCACCGAGGGAGTTACAGTGGGATGGGCAGTGGCTTCCTGAAAACCAAAAACACAGCTGCCACCTACACAACTGTCTCAGCAGAGAGCAAAACAAGTAGTGGAGACCTACACGTGAAGGGCCATGCTTATGCTGAGGCTGGCCTTGTTTTGTGGAAGGTGGGAGCATCTAAATTCAAAGCTATGAAAATGCCCTCTGTGCTAGTTTGAGCCTAGCTGGCATACTTTGGTGAGAAGAAATAGATGCTACGCTGTGAAAAGGAACCAGTGGTGATGCCTGCTGCACACATAGGCTTGCTAGGATGCAAAAATACAAGAACACAAACATAGATAACACAGTTTGCTCTCTGGCTTTGGGCTGCACTTCTCTCTCTAATCTGCTATCTGTCTAAGTAATCCTTCTGCTTCCTGACCCTGCCCCGGCCGACCCTCCAAACTCACCTTGAACGTAAGGCAAAGTCTGGGGTAAGGTAGAGGGGCGGAAGGGAAGTGGAAGGGTGGTTGGGAGCCCCTCCTGGGGACTCTGGTTTCTGGCAGGGCTGTTGTGTTTCTCTATTACTTTTTACCTTGCCTATTTCTGTCTCTAGCTGTATAGATTGTAAATACCTGCTTGTATCTTGTGCTAAGCTGTAAATATAAAGCTTCATTCAATTTCCAGCTCAGCTGAGTCTAGTCTGGGTGATTTTCACAAGTTGGGGAGGGGGGTAGGTAACACCCAAACCATCACACACTCCACCATCAGCAAGCACCATATTTCAAGCACTAAAGCACAAATTCTTCTAGTACAATGCCATTGGAATGGGCTGCCCAGGGAGGTGTTGAAGAAAAGACTGGATGGGGCACTTAGTGCCATGGTCTAGTTAATTGGATAGGGATGCGTGATAGGTTGGGCTGGATGAGCTTGGAGGTCTCTTCCAACCTGGCTCATTCTATACTATTCCATTCCTCTTCTATTCTTATTCCTCTTTGATTCCTCTTCTATTCCTGTTCCATTCCTTTTCCATTCTATTCTAATGTTGTTAGGAAGCCTGGGCTAAGCCAGCACAGAACTTCCTCCTCTTTTTCCAGCAGGATTTTCTTTTCCAGCTTGCTGATAGAAATAAAAAAGGTAAGCCTAAGGAAACCACACATGGGCCTCAGAAGAACACTTGGTTCTCTCTCCAACAGTGATGCCTGTGCAGATAATGGGTACAGCAAACAAGCACAGGCCTAGCAGGAGGAAGTGTATGAAAGGCAGGACTGTGCTTCTCTGCAGAGATCTGGTCAGAGGGTCAGGGCAGCACTCTGACTTAGATCTGCAAGAAAATAACACTGTAACAACACAAAGCTTATGCTTTTATGCTTCATAATATCAACTCTGAAGTGGATATTAATCGTCCCTGAGGTTGAGATAGGACACAAATGAGCCTGGTGCACCAGGTCAAACAAGGAGAAAGAAGATAAATCCCAGGCTGCCCACGCGAAACTGCGCTGCGCAAGGGGAGCACTTCCACGCTCACATTCAGTTCTGCAGGTGACACAGCCCAGGCAGGCAAGAGGCAAGTGATTGGAAAATGGGTTGACAGGAGACCAAGAAATAATGGCAGATTTGTCACACACATGCACTGCAGGGGAGTCATCAGTGCATGACATACTCATGCCTGATTAAACTCTTGAGCACTGCCCAGTTGACTTTTTTCCAAAGCTCTCCTCTGCAGTGGCTTCCTGCCTGTTTGCCTGCTACCAAGCCAAACTGGGTCTCAAGGAACCTCTCATCTGATGTCTCTGTTCTTTCCACTCAGGCAGAATTCTTTGGGCTCACAGCCTGTGATGGTTTGGGTGTTCCCTGCCCCCCATCCCCACTTTGGAAATCACCCAGACTAGACTCAGCTGGCTCTGGAGATTGAATGAAGGTTATTATTTAAAGCTCAGCACAATATACAAGCAGATAGTTACAGTATATACAGTTATAGACAGAAATAGACAAGGTAAAAGGTAAAACAGAAACACAACTCCCCTCCCAGAAACCTGAGTCCCCAGGAGGGGCTCCCAACCATCCTTCACCTTTCCCCTACCCCTCTCAACCTTACTCCAGTCCCAAGGAGGAATGGAGGTTCGGCCAGGGGAGTTAGGAAGCAAAGTGGATTAGTCAGAGAAACAGAGGGTGAGGTTAGAGAGAGAGATGCAGCTTGGAGCTCCCCAGCAGGAGAAGTGCCTTATCTATGTTTTGATTCTTCTTCTTGTATCTCTCAGCGAGCCTACGAGTGAAGTAGACATCATTCTGTTTCCCTTTCACAGCCTGTAATCTATCTAGTCCTTCTCACCGAAACATTCTAGCTGGCTTCAAACTAGCACACAGCCTCTGGATGAGTTATAATGAGATCTAACCGAGATACTCTGAATTAACTCCAAAGTGCTAAGAAAAGCAAAAACACAATCAAAAAACCCTCCCCTAACAATTCCCCTGCTTTGGAGTAGCCCCAGGCTATAAATTCCGTCAGCAACTTGATTCACTGCAGCTGAACTTAACTGCAGCATCGAGTTCCCTATTCTCAGTGTCTGTTTGTTTCCAACAGTTAAAAAAAATGAGGCCATTGGTTTTTTTTACAAATTCATGTTTGAAGTATTTACTAACACTGTTCATGTGACTGACAAATGCTTCAGACACATCTATTACCCTAAGTGACAAGTGCAACTGCAGACAGAGGAGGCACATACGTAGCAGTGTACTTCAGCTCCTCCCAACAGCAGGGCTGTGCAGTGAAGGGCACCTGCCACCCTCTGACCAGCTCTGCAGCTTCTGACGTTCTTCCTCCTCAGACCCTTCTGGCACACGCAGCACTTATATAAAAGCAGCTTGGTCTTCATAACTGCTTTAATTACTTCCCTTGACACACCACTGTGGCTATACTGTGTTCTTCCTTAAGAATACAAAAAGGACGTGGAAGTGTTGGACCCATGCCAGAGGAGGCCACCAAGATGCTCAGAGGGCTGCAGAAGCTCTGCTATGAGGACAGGCTATGAGAGTTGGGGCTCTGCAGCCTGGAGAAGAGAAGGCTTCCAGGAGATGTCGGAATGGCCTTCCAGTATCTGAAGGGGGCTACAGGAGGGCTGGGGAGGGACTATTGACAAGGTCTTGTAATGACAGGATGAGGAGAAATGGGTTTGAACTGGCAGAGGGGAGATTGAAACTGGATGTTAGGAAGAAGTTGTTTGCAGTGAGGGTGGTGAGACACTGGCACAGGTTGCCCAGGGAGGTTGTGGAGCACAGAACACCAAATGTGATCTTTGATTACTTTCACTGGCATACCACTGTGGTTATATGGAGTTCCTCTTCAAGACTGGGACAATCAGAAGGGTATCTGCTTTTCTGCTTCACCAAAGAGTAAAGTCATGTCTAAGGATGTGCCAAAGCAAGCTGACATGCATTTCTGCACAGCATCTTTTGAAATGCAATTTGCCCTCACTGATTTTGCATTTTCCCTGTGAGTAAACACCAAATAAGCAGGCCTTTCCACCCATGGACAGCATTCAGTGGACATGCTGCAAATTGCCTTTGACTTTTTAATACAGAATCAACCAGGTTGGAAGAGACCTCCAAGCTCATCCAGTCCAACCTAGCACCCAGCCCTAGCCAATCAACCAGACCATAGCACTAAGTGCCCCAGCCAGGCTTGGCTTCAACACCTCCAGGTACAGCAACTCCACCACCTCCCTGGGCAGCCCATTCCAATGCCAATCACTCTCTCTGACAACAATTTCCTCCTACCATCCAGCCTAGAACCTCCCCTGGCACAACTTGAGGCTGTGTCCCCTTCTTCTGTTGCTGCTTGCCTGGCAGAAGAGACCAACCCCACCTGGCTACAGCCTCCCTTCAGGTAGCTGTGGATAGCAATGAGGTCCCTCCTGAGCCTCCTCTTCTGCAAGCTACACACCCCCAGCTCCCTCAGCCTCTCCTCACAGGGCTGTGCTCCAGGCCCCTCCCCAGCCTTGCTGCCCTTCTCTGGACACCTTCCAGCACCTCAACATCTCTCTTGAACTGAGGAGCCCAGAACTGGACACAGCACTCAAGATGCATTCTGACCAGTGCTGATACAAATCACACCCAAACCATTATGAGTAGAGATTTACAGAACAGTGGTGCTGGATCTGGTCCCAAGACATTAGTTCATCAGTGTTTAAAGATTTATGCAGTAAAGTCTTAGCAGTACTTATGTGCTGAAGTCGTAAGTCTGAGGAGATATTCATCCTTCAGGTAACTGAGTGCCTCAATTAACTGTGGCTCAGAAAATAGAATTTTGACTGCCCTGAAGTGTGGAATAGATCCAGCAGATCGATTAATCAAACCCTGCAATAAAGATAAAAGCATGCCACAGACAGGTGTCTCCAAACACAGACCTGATGCTCTCACTGTTAGCACTCAAAGCCTGGGAGTTTGGTCATTTCTGGATGTATTAAATCACCCAGGTTTAGTGCATCTCTCTCTAGGCTTTACCTCCATCAGGTTGCGTGATGTTTCCCTTCTACCTACACTGCCACAAGTTGTGTTTAAGAAAGCACAGCCTATTTTCAATCTGCATTTTCCTCTCATTTTTGTCTCTGGCTGGTTTCCCTTAAAAGCAACATCATTTCCTTGCCACTCCTTGTTCCCTTGCCTGGTTTACTCAGTACCTACTGGCAGCCTCTGATCTCTGTCTATCTTTCAAACCTGTTTCAAAGAGAATTGGTTACAGTGAAAAAGAATGACGACAAAAGGGGATTAAAATAATCCAATTACCAGACTAAGCCAAAGGGATGGGAAAGTATAGCTCTTACCAGTAATGCCAGTGTGTGGGCTGCCCAGAAGGCACAGTTTCACAATGGGAAGGAGAAAAGGAAGATTTACTTGGGAGGGAGTAAAGAGGAAGGGGGGTCTGAGGGGATTGTTTGAAGAACAAAGACAAAAATGTGAAGCTATTGTTAGACTAAAGAATAATTTTCTGACTAATGTGATTCCATGAATAACAGAAGTGCAGAAAGCTGAGTGTGATTCCATCAATAACAGAAGTGCAGAAAGCTGAATGTGATTCCATCAATAACAGAAGTGCTGAAAGATGAATGTGATTCCATCAATAACAGAAGTGCAGAAAGCTGAGTCCTCCTCTGCCTTGTCTAACACAGCACATCAAGTTACCCAAAACCACCTTAGCTCATAGTGACCACTCTAACCTAAGAACAAGTTCAGGCAGCAGCTCTTTACCTAGAGTGACCTAGAGGGATGTTTCCTATGTTCCTAACAGAAATTAAGACCCCTCAAGAGTAAAGCAAGCAGGACATTTGCAAGACAAATCTGTGAAAGAGAACTTGAGTTCAAACTTGGCATCTAGAAATACTTTATCTGAATCTCCTCAGCATCTTTTTCAGGTCAAGTCACACCCTTCTCTCAACCTGTTGCCAGAAGATTCCTGCACTTTACTTGCTGCACTCCCCTGTTTGGAAAAGGTTCCCTGAGTCCCCAGCATTTGCTGATACTACAGCTCTCAAGCAAGCAAGTGTCCAGCAAGGGCCTAAATGTCCCTGGAGTGGTCCCAGCATGTAGCAGAGCCTTTGAAGCCAGGATCCCACTGCAGGAGCAGGTAGAGATTCCCGCTATGACTGTGGAGGAGAAATTCATCGCTATAGAGACAGTGATGCCCAAGGAGATAGTAAGTCTTGGGTGACACAATGTGCCCTGAGAAGCTGTAGCAGATGGCCTCTGGTTTTGGGTGATCATTGCTAGATTATCTTGACCTAGAGAGTGAATCCAGGTGCTCAGGGCAGACCTCATTGCTGTCTACAACTACCTGAAAGGAAGTTGTGGCCGGGTGGGGTTGGTCTCTTCTGCCAGGCAACCAGTGACAGAATCAGAGGACACAGCTTCAAGCTGTGCCAGGGCAGGTTCAGACTGGACATTAGGAAGAAATTCTTCGCAGCAACAGTGATTGGCATTGGAATGGGCTGCCCAGGGAGGTGGTGCAGTCCCTATCCCTGGAGATGTTAAAAGGAGGCTGGATGAGGCACGTAGTGCCATGATTTAATTGAAGAGAAGGGTTAGGTGATAGGTTGGGCTCAGTGATCCTAGAGGTCTTTTCTAACCTGGTTAATTCTATGATTCTGATTCTGTGATTCATTCTCTGCAGCAAGAAGAGAACTGAGTTCATAGCACCCATTTCGCAAAAGCAGCCCCAAGCTTACAGACCATAACTTCAGGCCTAGGTCTGGGCATTTATAGTTCTGTGATGGCTGACTGCCTGACTCAAGCTCCTGGAAGCTGGACTCCTTTCTTTCAAACCTTCCAACTGAAGAGCCCATATGGCCCCAGCTACAGCTTCAAGCACTCTCGCTCATGAGCCAGGGAGCTGGGTCATAAGGCTGCCCCACATCTCCTCTGACTACAGCTTATGTCACCTTGGCTTTTTTCCAGGTTTTGTGAGCTTCTTACTGCCTCTCACCAGAACTGGACTGTTTTCACACTCCGGATTGGAGCACAGGTATCTGCTTTGAAGAAGGCAAAATGACTTGCTATGCCTACAGGTTTTTTAGTTCTACCTGCAGATATAATGTGACACCTGTGTGGTTTTATGCTCTCCTTATTAGCTGCTTATTGGTATTCTCTTCCCCTCTACTTGAAGGGGATAGATTTTTTTTTCCATTATACTTGATTTTTCTGATCTGTGTTCATTTTGATGCTGAAAGGCTATGACCTGATCCAACATTCCTACCTGCAGGCTGCAACATTTATCACAGCTCTGTGGGGCATGCTCACTTCCAGCCTCACACAGCCCCTCTGAAAGTAGAAGCACTTAGTGCCATGATCTGGTTGATTGGATAGGGCTGGGTGATAGTTTGGACTGGATGAGCTTGGAGGTCTCTTCCAACCTGGTTGATTCTATGATTCCTCTACATTTCCCTTTATTGACTGCCTCATGCCCAAATGGCGATGCTGTATTGATGCCATCCAGAGGGACCTTGACAGGATGGAGAGGTGGACCCAAGCCAATCTCATGAGGTTCAACAAGACCAAATGCAGGGGTTGGGACAATCCCAGACACCAATATAGGCTGGCAGTGACTGGCTTCAGAGCAGCCCTAAATAAAAGGACCAGGGGGTTCCTGGTAGGTGAGAAGCTCAATATGAGTTGCCAGTATACACTTGCAGCCTAGAAAGCCAACTGTACCCTGGGCTGCATCAAGAGAAGTGTGGCCAGCAGGTCAAGGGAAGTGATTCTCCCCCTCTACACCACTCTGGTGAGACCCCCACCTGGAGTACTGTGTCCAGTTCTGGAACTCCTATTACAAGAAAGACATGGATGTGCCTGAAGGTGTCTAGAGAGGGGCCACAAGGATGCTCAGAGGGCTGCAGCACCTCTCCTGTGAGAACAGGCTGAGAGAGTTGGGGCTGTTCAGTCTGGAGAAGATGAGGCCCCAGGGAGACCTCATTGTGGCCTTCCAATATCTGAAGGGGACCTAGAAAAAATCTAGGAAGACACTTTCTAGGGTGTTGGGTAGTGATAGGACTGAGGGGAATGGATCCAAGGTAGAGGAGGGGAGATTTAGATTAGATATTAGGAAATTCTTCACCATAAGGCTGGTGAGACACTGGAACAGGTTGCCCAGGGAGGTGGTGGAAACTCCATCCCTGGATGCTTTTAAGGCCAGGCTGGGTGTGGCTCTGGGCAAGCTGACCTAATGGAAGGTGTCCCTAGATGATCCTTGAGGCCCCTTCCAACTCTCACAATTCTGTGAACAGTCTCCCTGGTAAAATCAGCCATACAGGATAACATTGTCAAAACTTGCCTGCATTTATTAGTCAACCAAAGGTTAAGACTTCAGGTTCCTTAAGACAGAAAAGTCTTAAGTATGTGCATAGGGATGCTTCAGATGCTTCTGAATTCCTGGAGTACAGAAATTCACCTTTCATAGTACAGGGTAACCCAGATCATGACACAGCTTCAGCCTGCTTTGCAGATCTAGCACATTATGGCTGTGGTACACACTGAGACCCTACTCACATCCATCTCTTTTCCCAGATCCAGTCTACAGTCAGCCTTCTGAAAAATTCTTTTGTGAACAGCAGCTGACACACATCTGCTTCAGGACCCATGGAATTTAAATGCCTCATGTTAATACCACCTACTTCCTAAACACTTGAAAAAGGAATTAAGCTTCCACCTTAGAAAAGAAAATCCTTAAGGACTAACTCTAATCCTAAACTCAGCAAGGAGGTAAAAATACTATTCACCTCTTCACTCCTGGCAGCTGGCAGCCTGCACAGAAACATTTTCCACTCTCAGCTGCAGAAAGATAGCACAGTTGCAAAAGGTCAACAAAGTAATAAAAGGAGACTTGAACTTCAGTCCACACACAGAGCTGCTGCAGTAGAAGGCAGAGCAATTTTCTACCTTGGTTTTTAAATTGACTGGTTCTTAAGTATCTGGAAGTGTGCAATTTGGTCTAGGTGTTGGGATACAGAAGAATGGGTGAGAAGAGGAAGATAGTGGGATAAGGACCAAAACACTGCTCTGGGATGAAAAATAATCTTAAGAGCACTGGAAGAAGGTAACATTATGCCTCTTGGCAGCTGTCATACAGCTGACAAAAACCCATAGCACAGAGGTGCCAAGGTAAGTCAAGACTGCCTCTCTACCAGTCTCTTCCCAGAGGATTCCACTTAGGCTACATTAGTAACAGCTTCTCTTGATGCAAGACACAATTTTAGTCTTACTAAAAGTGAATCCTACTCTGCTCTGCAAGGCAGGAGTTCAGTGTGCCCCTCTTGTTCAGCAGTCCTTGCTGTCTGAAGCTAAGCAGCTGCATGCAGAAAGAGAAAATGACTGAACACAGCCAGGCTGCACTGACCTGTCTTGCCTGGACATAAATGGGAAGGCAGCTACTGTAAAGCGTCTCTCTGCTCACTTGGCACTGCAGTGGGGCATGGCTGTCATCTGACTGGCACCCCAGCAGAATGCTCAGTGGCAGAAACAGGCTTTTGTGTACTGTCTCTTACAGTCTTAGCCCCGGGCTAGCAGCACATGTCACTGGCTGAAGGATCCAAAGAGCCTGTTTGTCCTGAGTGGTAATAGCATAGATGAAATTGAACATCCTGCCTTTAATCATAGAATCAACCAGGTTGGAAGAGACGTCCAAGATCATCCAGGCCAACCTAGCACCCAGCCCTAGCCAGTCAACCAGACCGTGGCACTAAATGCCTCATCCAGGCTTTGCTTCAACAACTACCTGAGGGGTGGTTGTGGCCAGGAGGAGGTTGCTCTCTTCTCTCAGGTGGCCAGCACCAGAACAAGAGGACACAGCCTCAAGCTACGTCAGGGGAAATTTAGGCTCGAGGTGAGGAGAAAGTTCTTCACTGAGAGAGTCATTGGACACTGGAATGGGCTGCCCGGGGAGGTGGTGGAGTCGCCGTTCCTGGAGCTGTTCAAGGCAGGATTGGACGTGGCACTTGGTGCCATGGTCTAGCCTTGAGCTCTGTGGTAAAGGGTTGGACTTGATGATCTGTGAGGTCTCTTCCAACCCTGATGATACTGTGATACCTCCAGGGACAGTGACTCCACCACCTCCCTGGGCAGCCCATTCCAATGCCAATCACTCTCTCTGGCAGGAACTTCCTCCTAACATCCAGCCTAGACCTGCCCCAACACAACTTGAGACTTTGTCCCCTTGTTCTGTTGCTGGTTGCCTGGCAGCAGAGCCCAACCCCACCTGGCTACAGCCTCCCTTCAGGTAGGTGCAGACAGCAGTGAGGTCTGCCCTGAGCCTCCTCTTCTGCAGGCTGCACACCCCCAGCTCCCTCAGCCTCTCCTCACAGGGCTCTGCTCCAGGCCCCTCTCCAGCCTTGCTGCCCTTCTCTGGACACCTTCCAGCACCTCAACATCTCTCTTGAACTGAGAAGCCCAGAACTGGACACAGCACTCAAGGTGTGGCCTCAGCAGTGTTAAGTACAGGGGAAGAAGAACCTCCCTCATCTTACTGGACACACTGCTCCTGATCCAGGCCAGGATGCCATTGGCTCTCTTGGCCACCTGGGCACACTGCTGGCTCATCTTCAGCTACTACCTACCAGCATCCCCAGGTCCCTCTCTGCCTGGCTGCTCTCAGCCACTCTGGCCCCAGCCTGTAGTGCTGCTTGGGGTTGTTGTGGCCAAAGTGCAGAACCCTGCACTTGGCCTTGTTAAATCTCATCCCATTGGCCTCTGCCCACCCAGCCAGCCTGTCCAGGTCCCTCTGCAGGGCTCTCCTACCTTCCAACAGCTCCACAGCTGCTCCTAGCTTGGTGTCATCTGCAAACTTACTGATGCTGGACTCAACCCCCTTGTCCAGATCATCAATAAAGATATTGAACAGGACTGGGCTCAGCACTGATCCCTGGGGCACACCACCAGTGCCAGCTGCCAACTGGATGTGGCATCATTCACCACCACTCTCTGGGCCCGGCCTTCCAGCCAGTTCTTGACCCATATCAGAGTGAATCTGTCCAAGCCACGAGCTGCCAGCTGTGCCAGGAACCTGTTGTGGCAGACAGTGTCAAAGGCTTTGCTGCAGTCCAGGAGAAACAACTGAATTCCTTGCAGCTTCAGCAGTGTCAGTGTACTTCACAGCAAAACATTCATTCCCTTAATATTACTACCAGAAGGAGTGGCCAGGCAAAGGTACCATAACTCTGTACAAAAAGACATAGAAAGACAGCTTCAAAAGACCACATCCTATCATGCCACCTCCCTGATGCTGCAGAGAACAGATCTGGAAAGTAGAATCCTATTTATTCTGCTTGTCAGGCTTCAAAGAGAAAATCATAGAATCAGTTTGGTCCTGAACAGCCATGCCTACACATTTCCTGAACACTTCCAGTGACACTGACTGCACCACCACCCTGGGCAGCCTGACCACTCTTTCGGTAAGGAATTTTTCCCTAATATCCAATCTAAACCTCCTCTGGCACAATTTAAGGCCATTTCCTCCTCATTCCTCATCACTTGGTACTGAGAGAAGATACCAACACCCACCTCACTCCAGCTTACTTTCAGATAGCAATGAGGTCTCCTCTCAGCCTCCTGTTTTCCAGACTAAACAATCCATTCCCTCAGCCACTCCTCATAAGACTTGTTCTCAATAATAGATCCTTCACCAGCTTTATTGCCCTTCTCTGGACTTGCTCCAGCAGCTCAATGTCCTTCCTGCAATAAGGGGCAGAAAACTGAGCACTGTATTTGAGGTGTGGACTCACCAATGCTGAGTATAGGAGGACAATCACTTCCCTAGTCCTTACTGGCCACACTATTCCTTATACAGGCTACAATCAGTTCTTCTTGGCCTCCTGAGCACACAGCTGGCTCATGTTTAGCCAGCTGTCAAACAGCACCCCTAGGTCCTTTTCTGCTAGGCAACTTTCCAGCCATTCTTCTCCAAGCCTGTAGAAGCATGAGGTTGTTGCAACCCAGGTGCAGGACCAGCAGTTGGTCCTGTTGAACCTCATATCGCTGACCTTGGGCCATCAATCCAGCCTGGTCAGATCACAGAATCATAGAATCAACCAGGTTGGAAGAGACCTCCAAGCTCATCCAGCCCAACCTAGCACCCAGCCCTGGCCAATCAACCAGACCATGGCACTAAGTGCCTCATCCAGTCTTTTCTTGAACATCTCCAGGCACAGCAACTCCACCACCTCCCTGGGCAGCCCATTCCAATGCCAGTCACTCTCTCTATAAAGAACTTCCTCCAAATAGGTGTCAGCTGCAACCTTACCGAGGGTGCCCTTGATTCCCTCACCCAGGGAACAAAGAGATTAAAGGAGGCTGGCCCCAAATTTGAGCACTGGGGAGCACCACTTGTGACCAGCTGCCAGCTCCATTGCCCATCCCTCTTAGGGCCTGGCCAGCCAGCCAGCATTTTAGCCAGCAAAGCATCCACCCATCCGAGTTACAAAACACACAGAGCTCTTGTTTCTTTCTCACATACATTTGTTTAGTTTCTGATGACTGACAAAACACACTCAGGATCCAAACACAAGCACTCACTGGCCCAGATCCTTGGCCATCTCAGAAGGCAGAGCAGACTCCAGTTGACTCTAGAATGTTTTACTGGCCTCTGGGAGCTGCTCTTCCAAGAAGAGATGACTCATGCTGATGCACAACAAAGAAATGTCATGCTCTCACTGTTAAGAGCTTCTATTTATCAGAGCACAGGGTACCTTTCTCAATTTCCCTTACAGAAGTGCTTGTGAGGGTCATACAGGGGCCTCAGGAACACGCTGGGACATGACTGCAAAGGAGTAGCTGGTGGCCCAGTGGCTCTGTCCAGCTAGGGTTATGATGCTCACAATCTTCTGCTGCTGCTGGGCTCCACAAGAAAAACATTCATGCCAGGGAGAATTATCTACTGCAGACCCAGACTATGTGTTCAGTAACTCTTATCTTAGTACTTTGGTCAGATCAGAGACAGAAACCTGATACTTAACTTCAAACAGCTTCAAGCCCAAAGACAGCCTTAATCTGACATTCATTGCACTCCCCCACCCCTCTGCAGTACCAATTGTCCCAGCAAAACATTATTATCTCTCCTTATGAAACCATACTGCACTCAAAACATTCCAGATCAGGCTGGACATGGCTCTGAGCAGCCTGATCTAGTTGAAGATGTCCCTGTCACTGTAGGAGTGTTGTCCTAGATGATCTTTAAAGGTTCCTCTCAACCCAAAACATTGGACCTGGGGCTTTTTAGTCTGGAGAAGAAAAGACTAAAAAGGGATTTAATCAATGTTTACAGATATCTGAGGGCTGGGGTTCAGGAGAGGGGGGACAGGCTCTGAGCACTGCTCCCTGGGATAGGACAAGCAGCAAGGGATGAAAGCTGCAGCACAGCAGGTTCCAGCTCAACACAAGGGGGAACTTTTTTCCTGTAAGGGCTCAAAAGCACTGGCACAGGCTGCCCAGAAAGGTTGTGGAGTCTCCTTCTCTGGAGCCTTTCAAGGCCTGTCTGGATGTGTTCCTGTGTGACCTGAGCTAGATTGTGTGGTCCTGCTCTGGCAGGAGGGTTGGACTTGATCTCTTTGGGTCCCTTCCAACTCATGACATCCTGTGATCTTCGAAGAGAATAGAATACAGAGCTGAACATACTTCACTTAGTTCCCAGAGGAGGCTTAGATTTTTAGTCTCATAGCAGCCAAATAACCAAATGTTATGGAATCATAGAATCAAGCTGGTTGGAAGAGACCTCCAAGCTCATCCAGTCCAACCTAGCACCCAGCCCTACACAATCAACCAGACCATGGCACTAAGTGCCCCAGCCAGGCTTGGCTTCAACACCTCCAAGGACAATGACTCCACCACCTCCCTGGGCAGCCCATTCCAATGCCAATCACTCTCTCTGCCAACAACTTCCTCAGAACATCCAGCCTAGACCTGCCCTGGCACCGCTTGAGACTCTGTCCCCTTGTTCTGTTGCTGCTTGCCTGGCAGAAGAGACCAATCCCCACCTGGCTGCAATGTCAAAGACTCCCAGCTGAAGCACTGAGGGGAGATGAGGTACAGAGACACCAATGCTAGGCAGGAACACATAAGAGGAAGTGGTAAGACCATGACTTTCCATACACGAAGTTCAGTTTGTTCTCAACGCTTCCTGCATCTCTCTCTGTCAAGTACAAAGCCCCCACTAATTTCTGCCAGCTTGTCAGAGCAAGCTGAACACACTCTGCACCTGGTCAGAAGGACTCCACTTCCTCATACAGCCTGGCAAGCACAACCAGAAAAGAAACTCACCAAGGCTGCACAGTCCCATGCAGCAGAGAGGCCATCCTGGAGCCTCACGCAACAGCAGAGGCCTTTTAAATGAGAGGGCAACTCCACTAGCTTCTTTCCACTGAACTGTAACCTCCAGCCTTATCCAGCTACCATGGAATTGTCCTTTTGTACTGACACAGGAAGGCTGTGCCCAGGGCAGACAAGAGCATCCTGTGACAGAGCAGGGCTTTCCCAGGGTCATGCTCCTTTGTGCCAGGGACTTTCTGCCCAGCTCTTCATGTGTGGTGCTTTTACTTTGCCGGCTCATGAGGATAAAAGTGTAAAGATACACTCTAAATGACTGTGTTCTTTCAGGAGGCACAGTTGTTAGTTAAGCAGTGAGGAGCTGATCCCTCCTTTGTGTAGCCACTGAGCAATCATGGACTGAAATACATCTCTGACAGCAACTTGTTCTTTCAGATTCAGCCTCCAGCAACCTGCTTTACACTACTACTGCAAGATGACAGCCAACCATGTCCTGGGCTGCAGCAAGAGCAACCTGGCCAGCAGGGCAAGGGAGGGGATTCTGCCCCTTGGCTCTGCTCTCCTCAGACCCCACCTGGAGTCCTGTCTGCAGTTCTGGAGCCCCCAACACAAGGAGGAACTGTTAGAGTGAGCCCAGAGGAGGCCACAAAGATGCTCAGAGGGCTGCAGCAGCCCTGCTCTGAGGACAGGCTGAGAGAGTTGTGGCTCTGCAGCCTGGAGAAGAGAAGGCTTCCAGGAGACCACCTAGTATGTCAAAGAGGCCTACAGGGAGGCTGGGGAGGGATTATTGACAAGGCCTTGTAATGACAGGACAAAAGGTAATGGGTTTAAACTGGCAGAGAGGAGATTCAGACTAGATGTTAGGAAGAAGTTCTTTGCATTGAGGGTGGTGAGACACTCACACAGGTTGTCCAGGGAGGTTAGAATCAGAGAATCAGTCAGGGTTGGAAGGGACCACAAGGATCATCTAATTCTAACACTATCCTAGATCAGGCTGCCCACAGCCTCAGCCAGCCTGGCCTTAAACACCTCCAGGTGTGGGGCCTCAACCACCTCCCTGGACAACCCATTCCAGCCTCTCACCACTCTCATGCTCAACAACTTCCTCCAAACCTCCAGTCTGAGCCTCCCCACCTCCAGCTTTGCTCCGTTCCCCCCAGTCCTGGCACTCCCTGACAGCCTAAAAAGTCCCTCCCCAGACTTTTTGTAGCTCCCTTCAGATCCTGGAAGGCCACAAGAAGGTCACCTGGGAGCCTCCTCTTCTGCAGCCTGCACAGCCCCAACTCTTTCAGTCTGTGCTCACAGCAGAGCTGCTGCAGCCCTCTCAGCATCCTCCTGGCCCTGCTCTGGACACACTCCAGCATCTCCACATCCCTCTTGTAGTGGGGGCTCCAGAACTGGATGCAGTACTCCAGATGGGGTTCCACCAGAGCAGACAATCATCTCCCTGGCCCTGTTGGCCACACTTCTCTTTGATGCAGCCCAGGCTCTGCTTGGCTTTCTGGGCTGCAAGTGCACACTGCTGGCTCCTGTTGAGCTTCTCCTCCACCAGCACCCCCAAGTCCCTCTCCTCAGGGCTGCTCTCCAGCCACTCACTGCCCAGCCTGCATTTGTGCTTGGCATTGCCTCCACCCAGCTGCAGGACCTTGCACTTGGTCTCACTGAACCAGTGCCCACCTCTCCAGCCTATCCAGGTCCCTCTGGATGGCATCTCTGCCCTCCAACCTGTCTGCACATTCTGTGATTCTGTGCTCCAGAACCTCCCTGGAGGTGTTCAAGGCCAGGGTGGATGAGGCCTTGAGTGACCTGTTTTAGAGGGAGGTGTCCCTGCCTATGGCAGAGGGTTGGAACTGGCTGAGCTTTGAGGTCTCTTCCAACCTAAACCATTCTATGATCTTATGATACCATTCTAACAAATTATTTGCAGGAGAAGGTTTTACCAGTTTGTGAATTTCATATAAGCTTTCCCCACAGACACACACAGAGGCTCACATTCATTCATGAATTTCAGACACTTAAAGGCACCATCATTATAATATTTGTCTCTGCAGGCTTCCATTTGGAATTACTAGAGCATGTGAGGGTAGCTCAAGATGGACACATCCAAGAGACAAAAGTGGAGTTTTGAGCATTTCCAATGCTACTGTTTCTGCATCTTTCCACTACCTACTGAAAAGGTGCTTAAAGCATCTACCACTCAGATTTATCCACCCCAGTGAAAAACCTGAGGTCACACAGGGTAATTACAGGTCTTAGCAAACAAGAATCTTTCTTTATCTTGTTTTCCTCTGAGACAGAATAGGTACCTCATGCCTCTGGGCAAAGAGCCAGAGGAACAAAGATCACAGAATCATAGAATCAGTCAGGGTTGGAAGAGGGACCACAAGGATCACCTGGTTCCAACTCTCCTGCCATGGGCGGGGATACCCTACCCTAGAGCAGGCTGCCCACAGCCTCTGCCAGCCTGCCCTTAAACACCTCCAGCCATGGGGCCTCAACCACCTCCCTGGGAAACCCATTCCAGCCTCTCACCACTCTCATGCTCAACAACTTCCTCCTCACATCCAATCTGAATCTCCCCACCTCCAGCTTTGCTCCATTCCCCCCAGTCCTGTCACTCCCTGAGAGGCTAAAAAGTCCCTCCCCAGCTTTTTTGTAGGCCCCCTTCAGATACTGAAAGGCCACAAGAAGATCACCTGGGAGCCTCCTCTTCTCCACACGCCAGTTCTCATCTGTGTGTTGTGAACTGTCTTGTGATAGACTAGAAAGTAATTCCTCAGTTTTAAGTAGATTGGTTTGATACTGCTAATCAAAGGAAAATAAAGAAGAAAAAAACCAACCACCACCAAAACCACAACCTTCACCCTGGCCATCACCAAACAAACAAACACCACAACCCCCTCCCAAACCCCTCAAACTCTACATTCTTTTAAAATACTCTTTAAAATCTGCTCAACAAACAAGAGCATCAGGTGACCCACAGCAAATGGAACCAGAGAGGCACCATATGTTATCTTCTGCCTGCTTATGTAAAACACTTTAGAGCTGTCACTTTCATGCCTGAATCATGCATCTACTATTGGCAGTTCTGGAAGCACACATTCTGGTCAGCCTGTCCACTGCTCTCTGGAGGCATGCAAACCTGCAGCACCAAAAGACTACTGTGACAATCACTGCGTATTAAGCAACACACAGAATCACAGAATTAACCAGGCTGGAACAGATCTCTCAGATCATTGAGTCCAACCTAGCACTTAACCCTTCTCTTTAATTAAACCATGGCACTAAGTGCCTCATCCAGCATCCTTTTAAACACCTCCAGGGATGGGGACTCCACCACCTCCCCAGGCAGCCCATTCCAATGCCAATCACTCTTGCTGTGAAGAATTTCTTCCTGATGTCCAGCCTAAACCTGCCCTTGAGGCTGTGTCTTCTTGTTCTGTCCCTGGGTGCCTGGCAGAGGAGACTAACTCCACCTGGCTACAACCTCCTTTCAGGTAGCTGCAGACAGCAATGAGGTCTGCCCTGAGCCTCCTCTTCTTCAGGCTGCACACCCCCAGCTCCCTCAGCCTCTCCTCACAGGGCTGTGCTCCAGACCCCTCACCAGCCTTGCTGCCCTTCTCTGGACACATTCAAGTAGCAGCCAGGACTCAGAGAAGTAAAATGATCTTCCTGGTGGATACATGGATGGTGTTGAGCTGCTCTGCTCACCTTATTCAAGCCTTGCAGTGAGTTATGCTGGCCCTAAGAGAGGTACAAGGGGCCAAACAGTGCAGCACACTAACACATGACTGCAAAAACTCTTCTTTATTACTGGGTTTGACATGACTTTGGATATGTCACTCCACCTCTCTGTGCCTCTGACTGCCGTCTGGCTAACTAGACTATACTATTTGGTGTGAGGGCTGTATCTGACTAGAGATTAGTCTAGCAGGTGGCACAACTGGTTACAGATACTACCAAAAAACATCAAGCAAAACTGGAAAGTGAGAGAATGAATGCAATCAGTCACTTGCAGAAGCACCAAATTCACCTGGAGTCTAAAAGGCTGCACAACAAGGCAGCTCTCAGCACCAATCTCATTTGCTCAGTCATGTGTCACATGGATTCCTAAGCTTACCTAAAGCATTTCTTTCAGGGATCTTTCTTTAAAGGTGCACATTCAGTAAGCATCCGTATAGCATTTAAGGAAATGTTACTGCAGTAGAGACTCTCATTAGCAACCTAATTAGCCTTCTGAAAATAACTAACATTCCTTTCTATAAAAGGAACAAATGACCCATTACATCAGACAAGCAAAACAAATGCCAAAGGTAAGGGGGTTTGTTCAGGGAGAAAACAAGAATGGAGCAGCAGTATGAGTACAAAGGAAGATGAGGCACAAATGCTCATGACTCACAAAGACTGGACTATGCAAGTGGGTGTGCAGGACTGGTTATGTGCCTAACTGTCTGATGTGTGCATCTAGCCAGCATTCACACTGAGCATTTCCCTTCCTCTATCTCTGCAGCCCACTGGTAAACCACCAGTGGAGACAATGAAAAATTCCACACTCCAGCTTACCTTGAAAGCCAGATTTACAGGCTCTCAAATTCAACCAACCACTCAGTCACAAACAGTTCCCTCATTACAAAAAGACTGCCTGAGAGGACCTACATTTTGACTATTAAAACACTCTCAAAATGGCCAAAATCATAGAATGGTTTAGGTTGGAAGGGACCTCAAAGCTCAGCCAGTTCCAACCTCCTGCCATAGGCAGGGACACCTCCCACTAGAACAGGTCACTCAAGGCCTCATCCACCCTGGCCTTGAACACCTCCAGGGAGATTGTGGAGCACAGAAGCACAGAATGTGATCAAAGATCTGTGCTCCACAACGTCCCTGTGCAACCTGTGCCAGTGTCTCACCACCCTCACTGCAAACAACTTCTTCCTAACATCCAGTTTCAATCTCCCCTCTGCCAGTTTAACCCATTCCTCCTCATCCTGTCATCACAAGACTTTGCCAGTAGTCCTCCCCAGCCCTCCTGTAGCCCCTTTCAGATACTGGAAGGCCACTCCAAGGTCTCCTGGAAGCCTTCTCCAGGCTGCAGAGCCTCAACTCTCATAGCCTGTCCTCACAGTAGAGCTGCTGCAGCCTTCTGAGCATCTTGGTGGCCTACTCTGGACTTGCTCCAACATTTCAATGTCCAAGATTTAATTTCTGTGGCCTACAATAAAAAGTGAGGTAATGGCTACAAATAGCCTGAAGTACACTTCTTGAAGTTTCTCAGAAGGTGGTGTTCTCATCAGTCAGCATGGCCTGAAAGAGTTAGGCATAAATTTCTTGATCAGTGCAGGTTTGAAATCAGTGTGGGTGAGCACAGACAGTCACCAGCATCAGTGCTGTGGGCTGTGTGTGCACGTAGAGACGAGAGAAAACAAAGCATACAGGTCAGCATGTTACTGCCTGGTGGAGAAAGAACTGTAGTGTTAAGACAGTTGGATGCAGTTTCAGTGCAGGACAACAAATAAAGAAGCCACTAGACTGGAAGTGAGCTTCCCAGCATCCACATATTCAGGCAACATAGCAAACGTAACAAATCACCAATGCAGAGGTGCATTTTCAGCCATTTCCTTGTCTGATGTGTGTTTACATTTCCCTGGCAGGAAAGCTGACTACTCAAGGACTTCAAGTGTGATTGCAGAGAGGGCGAAGCTCAGCTGTACAAAAGCTTCCCCGGCTACATCACTATGGAAACCACAAATCCATTGCCGGCTCTGTTTGTCTACTTCTTTCAATGACTGAAACAAAAATCCAAAGTAAAGGATTCTTCCAGTTTGTCACCTTAGTTCTATCAAGATAACAGAGGAACAAACAGAGATCACCTGATTCAAGACCAATTCTTTCAATTCTTTCTTCCTTACAAGCCCTCTCTGTGAATCCTACCAAACCTCTCAATCCAGCTGGGCAATCCTCCTCCCAGGAGGCTTCCAGCACTTCTTTTAGGGAGGACTCTTCAAGCACAGCCCAGGATTTTATCTTATCCTCCACAGCTTCCAGCAACTTGTGGACTAGGACAGCCCCAAAGGCAGATCACTCTAGAGCAAATTCAGCTAGCTGGCATAATGAAAAGCTGAAAGCAGTTCTGGATACAAGTTACAGTATCTTGCTTTGACAAACTCTTTAAGAACATCTGAAGTGCTCTCAGAGATGGTAGGACACATTACAAGACAACTGCAAAGGGTTACATTTTGCTTTAAGAAAGACATCATTTTTACAGCAGTTCCTAGCTACAGGTAGCTTTTCCCATACTAAAAATATGAATATTTCATGGCAAAAGCCTAACAACCAAGAGCAACTCTGGAAGATGAAGAAGGAATCATAGAATGGTTTAGGTTGGAAGGGACCTCAATGCTCAGCCAGTTCCAACCCCCTGCCATAGGCAGGGACACCTCCCACTAGAACAGGTTGCTCAAGGTCTCATCCAATGTGGCCTGGAACACCACCAGGGAGGAAGAATCCATAACCTCCCTGGGCAACCTGTGCCAGTGTCTCACCACCCTCACTGCAAAGAACCCTTTCCTAACATCCAGTTTCAATCTCCCCTCTGCCACTTTAAACCCATTCCTCCTTGTCCTGTCACTACAAGACCTTGTCAGGAGTCCCTCCTCAGCCTTCCTGTAGGTCCCCTTCAGATACTGCAAGGCCACTCCAAGGTCTCCTCGAAGCCTTCTCTTCTCCAGGCTGCAGAGACCCAACTCTCTCAGCCTGTCCTCATAGCAGAGCTGCTGCAACCCTCTGAGCAACTTCGTGGCCTCCTCTAGACTGGCTCCAACAGTTCCATGTCCTGCTTGTGTTGGGGGCTCCAGAACTGCAGACAGGAGTCCAGATGGGGTGGGAGGAGAGCAGAGCCAAGGGGCAGAATCCCCTCCCTTGTCCTGCTGCCCACACTGCTCTTGCTGCAGCCCAGCACAGGGTTGCTGTCTGGGCTGCACTCACACTGCAGGCTCATGGTGAGCTTTTCACCAACCCAGACCCCCAGGTTCCTTTTCCTCAGGGCTGCTCTCAGCCGTTCCCCACCCAGTCTGGAGTTGTGCTCGGGATTGCACTGACCCAGGAAAATGGGAAAAGTTCAGTCTCTGCAGCACCTCAGTGTCTCTCAGCTTCAGATGCTGATTGACAACTATAACACAGACAAATGACCACTTGTAAGCAAGTTCAGGAAAAAAAAAATATGCTTTTCACAGATGTTCCCATTTAAAGAAGCTCCTCTCCACTAATGCACTCAGCATGGAGAGAAAAGTCCTGCCTGTGCTTAGGGAACTTCTGACATGACACTTTGCCTTCTCAGCAAGACAGAGCTAGGAACAAACTGTCACAGCATAAGTTCTCTTACAAAAGCCACAGCAATTATGCACAGAAGATGCAGCCCCCACCTCCTTGTTTGCAAGTTGGGCCAGAGCAGTCAGTCTTGGTCCTAATTCATTACTCTCATCTTATGGCCAGTTCCAGACTGGCATTACCTGACACATCCCAGCTTTGGTGGTGTTACAGAACTTCTACTAACAGCCCACAGGATGATCAAAGATTATTTCTGAGTTCTGAAGGATGTCACAACAACATACAAGCGACTTCATAATGCTGGCACGAGCTGGCACTCACAGCCTTCAGGGTCGTGTCCTGATGGCTCTGGAAGCAGATCTGTCTGCATCTCCAGCAGACAGCCTCCTGAACAGCCCAAGTGGATGGAACACACAGGAAGCATTGGAGGAATGAATAATTCACAGTCTTGTTCTGCTGCCAATGGATCTATGTTTTCTTTTGCCCATACAGCACTCTGTTTTTGTTTCAACAGTAATAGGAGATGTCTTCTTTTGATGGCTCTTGAGGGCAGGCAATAAACAGCATTTGCTCTACTCACAGCAATAGTACCACACACCAGCACACCTGCCAGACACAGCTTTCTTCAGAAGTACTCAGGGCTGCATCATTGACAAAATGTCTGGACTCATTCCAAGGCTCAGGCCATCACCACCAGCCTTCAAATTAAGCTACTGACACTTGCTTTGCCATTAACTTTGGAGCACTGGTCTGGACTTTACTGCTCAGAAGCTGACACTTTCTGACCAACTAAAGCTCTGTATTCAGCTACACAATGGGCCACAAGATCACAGCTGGAGCTCAGGAGAGCATCCAATTCTGCTTATCCCCACATAGCACTGCCACAGTTAAGTCAACTTCCTTTCTTCCTTCAGCAGTTGATGGATCTGCTCCCCAGTCTGAGAGAGTAACAGGGGTCTATCACAGGCAGAATACATACAGGAGTGGGACAATAGAATATCCAGCATAGGATCTGCTGGGCGCTACCACTAAGAGAAGATAATGAAACCCCTGCAACAGGAAAGGTGAGGGAGGAAGGTGCTGCATTGATCTGTGCTGGGGGAGGTATAGGCTGGATGTTAGGAGGAAGTTCTTCACAGAGAGAGTGACTGGCACTGGATTGGGATGCCCAGGGAAGTGGTGAAGTCACCATCACTGGAGGTGTTGAAGCAAAGCCTGGATGAGGCACTTAGTGCCATGGTCTGGTTGACTGGACAGGGCTGGGTGCTAGGTTGGACTGGATGAGCTTGGAGGTCTCTTCCAACCTGGCCAATTCTATACCACCTCCATATCCAAAGTGAGCTCCCAGTTAAAAGTACTCTGCCTGACCTATCCATGAAATTGTATTCGCAACAAGGAAAGCAATCCTGTACCCTGCACTGCTGCAAACGCTATCAGAGCACCCGTGCTTAACCTCCAGTCCAGCACTACAGGCTGGGGACAGAGTGGCTGGAGAGAAGCCAGGCGGAGAAGGACCTGGGGGTGCTGGTCGACAGGTGACTGAACATGAGTCAGCAGTGTGCCCAGCTGGCCAAGAAGGCTAATGGCATCCTGGCCTGCATCAGGAATAGTGTGGCCAGCAGCACCAGAGAAGTCCTTCTGCTGCCGTGCTCAGCACTGGTCAGGCCACACCTTCAGTCCTGTGTCCAGTTCTAGGCCCCTCAATTCAAGAGATGTTGAGGTGTTGGAACATGTCCAGAGAAGGGCAACAAGGCTGGGCAGTGGGCTGGAGCACAGCCCTGTGAGGAGAGGCTGAGGGAGCTGGGGGTGTGCAGCCTGCAGAAGAGGAGGCTCAGGGCAGACCTCATTGCTCTCTACAACTACCTGAAGGGAGACTGTAGCCAGGTGGGGTTGGTCTCTTGTCCCAGGCACCCAGGGACAGAACAAGAGGACACAGCCTCAAGCTGTGCCAGGGTAGGTTTAGGCTGAACATTAGGAAGAAATTCTTTAGAGCAAGAGTGATTGGCATTGGAATGGGCTGCCCGGGCAGGTGGTGAAGTCCCCATCCGGAGGTGTTTACAAGTAGGCTGGATGAGACACTTAGTGCCATAGCTTAGTTACTGAGAAGGGTTATGTGATAGGTTGGACTCAATGATCCTAGAGGTCTCTTCCAGCCTGCTTAATTCTGTGACTCTGTGATTCCTATTAGGGCACCACATTGCACACTGCAGATAAACAGACAACTCTGACACACTGCAGGTTCTGAGATCATTGTTCTGGTCCCACCAATGTCCAGCCCATCTATCAGGCTCAGTATAAAATTTTGTCCTACAACATAAATTACCCTTCTTATTTGACAGTATTTTCCATCCACTCTGTGCAACTGTAACAGAAGGCCCTATGTACAGGAGAGCAGTAAGACGAGCCTACAAAGATTAGCAGAGTAACACACTGGTGAATCAGGGGCAGAGATTGCACTGCTTGTTAGGGCCAGGAATAGATTCCTCATCATCCAACTCCCACCTGTGCTCTTACCACTGGAGACAGCAATCCTCTGCTCTTTACCTACTGCTCTGGTTTAGCTCAGAGCTACTGCTCCACTGTCCTGATTGTTTTACTTGCCTAAGGCTATTCAAGTGTAAGGTTTCAAAGAAGCAACATCACCAGGATAAGTTTGGCAGTACGAATTAGGAGCAATCAGACTGATGTGACTCAAAGCAGAGAGAAATCAAGGGTGATGTGTGCAAACAGCCACCTCACACTCTCAGAAAGAATCCTGCAGTTTGAAGGGATGGAAAAAAACCTTCCTATCTTGACCATCCTGTATGTATTCGACATACTTCAATTCCCAAGGTCCCACCTATAACACAGCTCTGTACTCACACATCCACTCTCATTTTCTGGTCTGTGTGTGCACTCCCACCAGCTTTACCCTCTAGCCCTTACCTTTGCCAAGAAGGAATTTCTAGAGCTCTCCCACTTTTTGGTCAGCTCCTGGCTCACAGCATCCGCAGGTCAACGAGGCTGCCTCCAGCAAGTCTGAGCTGTTTCAGATGCCAGTCGTTTTCAGACCAGGTGTGTGCGGCCAAGAGCTAATACACCAACCAGCCAGCCTTCCTAAACCAAAGAAGCACAGTTTGATGTTAATGAAGCACAGTGCAAGAGAGGTTTGAGACACTGAAAGAGCTGTGCATATGGATAGCTTTGCTAAAGTACATTGGGCTCTGCGAACCCTGACTTCTTCAGAGCCCCAGGCAGGCACCTGAACTTGCTCCTTGCCCAGGGCGGTTCCCTGGCAGCCACCTCTCCTCTGCTGAGGCTAAGCCTTTCAGCTCTCCACTGTCCTTATGGACCACAGCCACAGTAAACACACAGAAGAGTTCATTACAGCCAATGAACAAAGGTTTCTCACTGTTACCACCTCAGCCAAGACCTCAGTTAACTCTTGAAGGGGCTACCAGAAAGTGCTTTATTCTCTATTTTCCTGGCCAATACCACAGCTTTTGAAGTAAGCATCTCTGCTGCCTCCTCTTTACCCTCATTCTCCCTCTCCTCATATTGCTTCTGTATCTCCCCCAGCTGCTCTCCTCTTCTCCAATCACCACACTTTTCCTCTCTCTTGCCTGAGCCACAGCACGGCCTTTATGTAAGCAGGCCCTTGTCACTGTCACCCACTCTTCACTCTAGCCCACTCCTGGGGACACTGGCACTGCCTCTTCCCCCCACTCCAGTGACCTTTCACCTCCATTCTGGGGCTGGCAGCATATATGAATGGCCCAATCAAGCAGAGTCCATGAGCTGGAGCTGTACTTCTGCTTTTGGAGCACTGACATTCAGGCTCCCTGCTTTCACAGAAGTCACAACTGGAGCTGACAGCTCCACCACTAAAGGACGTAACATCATATCCACATCAGCCTCACAGCCCTTACACTCCAAGGGCTTGCCCAAACATAGCATTTTTCAGGATGAATTGCATGTGAAGAAGTTAGAACGAGAACATTTGTGTCAAGACTGTAACGAATGTGATCTTCACATTATCTTAACGAATCTGAGAGGTTTTGAGCACCTAAGTCCCAACAGGAATTCAAGAGAAACATTTTCCCTAAAATAACATTAAAAAAACCCCAACAAAACAACATAACAAACAAGTCTGCACTATTTTTATTTATAGAATGGTTTAGGTTGGAAGGGACCTCAAAGCTCAGGCAATTCCAACCCCTCCACCATAGGCAGGGACATCACCCACTAGAACAGGCTGCTCAAGACCTCATCCACCCTGGCCTTGAACACCTCCAGGGAGGTTGTGGAGCACAGAAGCACCAAATGTGATCTTTGATCTTTGATCACATTCTTTGCTTCTGTGCTCCACAACCTCCCTGGGCAACCTGTGCCAGTGTCTCACCACCCTCACTGCAAACAACTTCCTCCTAACATCCAGTTTCAATCTCTCCTCTGCCACTTTAAATCCATTCCTCCTCCAACTCTCTCAGCCTGTTGTCCTAAAAGCAGAGCTGCTGCAGCCCTCTGAGGAGAGGCTGAGGGAGCTGGGAGTGTGCAGCCTGGAGAAAAGAAGGTTCAGGGCAGGCCTCATTGCTGTCTACAACTACCTGAAAGGAGGTTGCAGCCAGGTGGGGTTGGTCTCCTCTGCCAGACATCCAGTGTCAGAACAAGAGGACACAGCCTCAAACCATGCCAGGGCAGATTCAGACTGGACATTAGGAAGAAGTTCTTCATGGCAAGAGTGATTGGCATTGGAATGGGCTGCCTGGGGAGATGGTGGAGTCACCATCTCTGAAACTGTTTAAAAGTGGCTGGCTGAGGCATTTAGTGCCACAGTTTAGTTAATGAGAAGGGTTAGATGATAGGTGGGACTCAATGATCCTAGGGGTCTTTTCCACCCTGGTTAATTCTGTGATTCTGCGACTAAGTTTTAACACACATGACCAGAGAAGTAGAGCTGAAGATAAAGGTTCAACCTTAAAGCTCATATAATTACTACAACACTTAAATCAAAATGTTTTCCTTTTGTATATAAATGAACTTCTGTGTTCAAATCCTACTAATTAAAAATGTGCAATGTTGGCAGTAGGAAAAAAAACCACAAACCAAAAACACCAAAGTGGAAAACAGCAATGATGGTGTGACCACTCAATTGCACAGTAGTTACAATCCAAAATCCACTACTAGTGCAGACTCAGGCTGCCAAAACAGCACTTGTCCATGCTCTGCTCTTTCCTCTAGCACAGACACCAACAGTCATATTGTCAGGAGCTTGGGGACTATACATTAGTGTTACTTAGAAGTAGAGCTCATCAAATCAGAACATCAAGAACAAGCAAACAAAAAGGAAACCAAATCCCTGACCAGGAAGTGGTTACTTTTGAGTTCCTCCTCCTGTTCTCTTCATAGTTTCCAGAGTGCTCAAAAAACAAAAACTGAAGTCCATGCAACTATCCAATGATCAACAGTCCAACAAGAAATGCAAATCACAACACTGCTCCACGCTTGGAAGGTAGGAGAGCCCTGCAGAAGGACCTAGACAGGCTGGATGGGTGGGCAGAGGCCAATAGGATGATATTGAACAAGGCCAAGTGCAGGGTTCTGCACTTTGGCCACAACAACCCCAAGCTGCACTACAGGCTGGGGACAGAGTGGCTGAGAGCAGCCAGCCAGAGAGGGACCTGGGGGTGCTGGTAGATAGTAGGCTGAAGATGAGCCAGCAGTGTGCCCAGGTGGCCAAGAAAGACAATGGCATCCTGGCCTGGCTCAGGAACAATGTGGCCAGCAGGACAAGGGAGGTTCTTCTTCCTCTATACTCAGCACTGCTCAGGCCACACCTTGAGTGCTGTGTCCAGTTCTGGGCCCCTCAATTCAAGAGAAATGTTGACGTGCTGGAAGGTGCCCAGAGAAGGGCAGCAAGGCTGGGGAGAGGCCTGGAGCACAGCCCTGTGAGGAGAGGCTGAGGGAGCTGGGGGTGTGCAGCCTGGAGAAGAGGAGGCTCAGGGCAGACCTCACTGCTGTCTATAATTACCTGAAGGGAGGCTGTAGCCAGGTGGGGTTGGGCTCTTCCTCCAGGCACCCAGCAACAGAACAAGGGGACACAGTCTCAAGTTATGCCAGGGGAGGTCTAGGCTGGATGTTAGGAGGAAGTTCCTGCCAGAGAGAGTGATTGGCATTGGAATGGGCTGCCCAGGGAGGTGGTGGAGTCGCCATCCCTGGAGTGTTCAAGAAAAGACTGGATGAGGCATTCAGTGGCATGGTGTAGATGACTGGATAGGGCTGGGTGCTAGGTTGGAGGTGGATGATCTTGGAGGTCTCTTCCAACCTGGATGATTCTATGATTCTATGTCTTTTCTGGGATTCTCATGGGAAGTGCCAGATTTGGAAACAGAAAACAAGAATCTGTCTTCTCAGAAACTCACCCTGCTCTGACAGGACTTACACTCAGGGTGAGGCAGATACCACTTTTGACTTAAGTCCCAATATGCCCTTTGATGAGGACTCTTGAACACGCATATAGACCAGCTGGCATCTGAACATCCCTGAACCTAGACTGGTAGACAGAGAACAAAACATCTTAGGTTTGGCTGAGTTTCCTTCCCAAACAGATTGCATTACTTCAGAGAGATACGCAGGACACGCAGTGCTACACAGTCCTCACCTCCTGAAATCGAAAAGCCTGTCTTCTGGAACAAAAATAACTGCAAAAACAACTCTGTAAAAGCAACAACTTTGACAGATTGGAAAAGACCTCTAAGATCATCAAGTCCAACCTATCACCTAACCCTTCTCATTAACTAAACCATGGTGCCTCATCCAGCCTCCTCTTAAATACCTCCAGGGATGGGGACTCCACCACCTCCCCTGGCAGCCCATTCCAATGCCAATCACTCTTGCTGTGAAGAACTTCTTCCTAATGTCCAGCCTGAACCTACCCTGGCACAGCTTGGGCTGTGTCCTCTTGTTCTGTCCCTGGGTGCCTGGAAGAAGAGACCAACCCCATCTGGCTATAACCTCCTTTCAGGTAGTTGTAGACAGCAATGAAACCTGCCCTGAGCCTTCTTTTCTCCAGGCTGCACACCCCCAGCTCCCTCAGCCTCTCCTCAGAGGGCTGTGCTCCAGCCCACTGCCCAGCGATGGTGTCCCTTTCTGGAAACGTTCCAGAACCTCAACAGCTTTCTCAAATTGGGGGGCCCAGAACTGGACACAGGACTCAAGGTGTGGCCTGACCAGTGCTGAGTATGGGGACAGGAGGCCTTCTCTGGACATGTTCCAGCACCTCAACATTTTTCTTAAACTGTGAGGCCCAGAAGTGATTTCTAAAGTTAGGTGCATCCTTTCCCAGACACCTCCAGATAGGTCTTCTATCTCTACAGAAAGCTCCAGCAAAGCCTTGAGCAGCACATGAAAAGAAATCTGAAACTCTGGAGGTCTAAAAGCCACACTGCCGCCTGATAGCCAAAAAAGCCTTGAGCAGATGCCCACAGCTACAGTATCCACAAATGCTGTGGTTATTTATCAACAAAAGCAGAAATGTGTTTGTTTAGAGTAACTGCCAAGAGCCTACATTTCTTGTTGCTTATCCTACAATCTGTCTTCTAAAAAAAAACATTAAAACCAAAAAGGCTTCCAAACAAACACAATTAAATGCCCTCATACTGCTAGATCTGGCTTATATTATTAAAGTCTCACTTTTTCTTCTGTCTACTCTTATCCCTGCTTATGTTCTTTCCATTCTGCTCCTGCTAAGGCAACCAAAACGAATCAGGTGGGTTTGTGTTCAGGTTTTCATGCGTTACCACAGTTCTCAACATTTTGGGGTCATCAGGAGTGTTTGAAGACTTCTCACATATCTCTGCCATGTATCTTTTAACACAAATCCCTCGCCTATTGTCTTATTTTTCATGGTCCCAAGGATGGGATATAGAATCATAGAATCAACCAGCTTGGAAGAGACCTCCAAGCTCATCCAGCCCAATCCCCCAGCCCTAGCCAGTCAACTAGACCATGGCACTAAGTGCCTCATCCAGGCTTTTCTTGAACACCTCCAGGGATGGTGCCTCCACCACCTCCCTGGGCAGCCCATTCCAATGCCTATCACTCTCTCTGTGAAGAACTTCCTCCTAGCATCCAGCCTATACTTTCCCCGGCACAACTTGAGACTGTGTCCCCTCGTTCTGTTGTTGGTTGCCTGGGAGAAGAGGCCACCCCCCACCTGGTTACAATGTCCCTTCAGGTAGTTGTAGACAGCACTGAGGTCAGCCCTGAGCCTCCTCTTCTCCAGGCTAAACAACCCCATCTCCCTCAGCCTCTCCTCATAGGGTTCATGTTCCAGGCCCCTCATCAGCTTCGTTGCCCTTCTCTGGACACATTCCAGATATGAACTACTTCCCATAAGATGTTGGACTACCAAAGAACTACAGACCCTCAGGATGGAATGGTTATTTATTTCAACACACTTACATATATATGCTTCATTATCTTTAAGAGTTCATCTAACCTTTTTTTCTGTTCATTTCAGGTCCTGGGAATACTTTGATCTAAAACTGAGGTCAAATCTGACCTCACAATACGTCAGGTTAAGCAGAAGGTGAATAAAAAGGAGCAACTGTTACAAAAGTCCACCTACACTTGCTTTATGGAGAAGTAGAGAACACATGTTACATGATGAAACAAACTCCCTGGCTTTTTGGGAAGTGAAAGCAGGGTACTGTTGCCTGGCAACTTATCTGATTACCATTCTTTCATTTATCACATGCACACTTAGATATGTTGCATAATAATGTCTCACTCTTATGCTGCCTAACCCTATGGGAAAAAAAAAAGAAGAAGGGATGGGGGGTGGGTGTGGAGGAAAAAGCTACCAAAATTAATTACTTCAGTCTCTTCTCTGAAAGTACAAGACAGCAGCTCAAAACCATGTTGAAACATTAGTATTCCCAAATTCTATTCCTGCTTTTTTTTTTCCTGGCTTGCTGAATGTCCTTATACAAGCATTTTATTTTATCTACTTGCCTGCAAAATGGCACTAATAACAGCAGCCTCAGAGATACACACTGAAAGTTCATTAAGAACAGAGAGCTTCTCAGATGCAAGATGCCATGGAAGTGCTGGTGTTAGCATTCGGAGCGGTGCTAAGCCCTGGTCCAAAGCGTAGCAAACTGTAGTCATCGTCATGACATCGTCCAGTCCTTGTTTCTCACACAAGGATTTCAAAGCAAGAAAACCACATTTTTTTCTCCACCAGAACAACACTTTCCTGCCTTCCATGTCTGATACATAGTTTGGAGAAGAAAAAAGAAAACACAATACCTACTCTCACCACTCCACAGCCACGGTAACATACTGCGAGCTGAGACTGGAGTAGTAAGCATTGTGGCAGCTCTTGGAGCTCATACCATGAAAACCAGAGTTGAATCTGGACATGTGCATACATGACATCTTTAGAAATCAACGTGCTCTCTATTTACTGATCTGATCTTTGAAAAGCTAATTACAGCCCAGATAATCTAAAAAAGAATTAAGCATAATACCAAATTGTGCAAACACCAAACTACAGCATTGTTTCCAAGAGGATGTAATTACCTAACAGGAGGGCTTTGATTTCATGAAGTTGACTTTTTGCACATCCACACAATGTATCATAACAAAATGCCTATTTTATATACACACCTGCAGCAACAGTTTAGTGGCCCAGGGCCCTTCTGCTGGCACTCCTCTGCCAGCACAAGCAACTGAAGTTGTTTTGGAAACTCAGTATCACATCTTCGTGGTAAAGTATTAAGCAGTAAAAGAAAATCAAAAGCATTGACAGCCAAGCTCTACATTGCTAAGTAATTATTATGTTACCTTCACAGTTGCTTCCCTCTTCCTAGAAGACATTCAAGTATTTCCATAAACTGTGCCCTACGTCCTGCAGCTCTTGTACAAGTCCACTTCCAATTAAAAGCTTAATTGCAAGACCTGCCTTGGAAAGCACTGCTGGATCAAAATAAACCAAATCACATGGTATCTATCATGCCACTAGGGGAAACTATAGACACATCTTTAAACCACCAGAAATCACAAAAAGAAACAACTCTTCTCCCTCTAGAGCTTACTGGAGTATCCTTACCATAAACCTCTGCTGACACCAAATTCAAAGAAAATAGATGGTGCAAAGTATCCCCTGGGTTAAGTGAGCCCAGTTCTGCTAAGCCAGCCAGCAAGGAGAAGAGAGAACACTACCATCAGGCACTCCCTGCAGCAAGCAGCAAGGGGACAGCCAAGCTAGAGCTCTGCATAGACACAGCCCCAGCCACTACTTCTCAGCCCAGATTAGGCTGGTGGAGTCAAATGAGTCTGATCATCTTCTGTGCATGTATTCTGAGCTTAAAAAATAAAGAAAATGAACCAGACTCTGCACCACGCCACGACTGTCCTAAAGAGAGAACCTTCCCCTTTAGAAGTACTTCATCTCCTTCATGCTTCCAGCAGAGTCAAGGACAACAGCACAAAAAAGGCAGTCCACTGAAGTCCTTCATACAGACCACCTTCAATATAGGGTGCACCTGAAATCAAAGATCCAGCAAGGAAGGAACCAAACAGCAGCTTCACCACTCTATGCTATGAACACTTACCTAAGGACTACTAATACTTGGCTCTTATGCAATGAAAGCAAGACAGTATTTGTGGTAGGGAAGATTCCCTCAGTCGTTTAATCCAGCTTTGACAGCAGCCTGTGAGGGCGGGGGAGTTTTGAAACAAGGCTGTGGTGAACTCTCCTGCACTGACACTAATAAAAATCCCCAAGAAAATACAGGGTAACAGAAAACACTTCCCTCTTCTATGCAATTATTAGACACTTCTGAACTCGTAATTGACAGGTTTTCTTATTGACATATAACTACAAACACATTTCTAAAGCAGTCTAGCTTTTATTTAGCCTCTAAGAACATGTGAAAGAGGAGTATGCACCTGCAAATACACATCCTTTAGACTCATTTTAGCTGAAGTGTGAGGTGCATAGCCTCTGGCTCCCACTTGACATTATTGGGTCTATCATTAACAACCAGGAGCGTAGTACACTGACTAACCAAAAAGAGCACGTTGTTCCCAGTTGGCACAGATGTTGGTATCTGTTGCTACAGAGCCAAAGCCTTTGCCCAGTTTGGCATTCTTTCAGGACTCTTTCTGGTTGCCTGCACAACCACCTTACACCTAGGAGCTCAGAAACCATCTGGATACTCCTGCCTGACATACCGTCACAGACATGTGAAAAGCAGACCAGTTTGTTTCTGATATACAAGACAAAGCAGCCCTCCACTCCCCGAGCCGGTCTGTGCTCAGCCTGCTCAGCCAAGAGCAAGCGAGTCAGGCAACAAAGCCACCAGAGAACACTCAAATACATGCAGGGAGCAGACATGGGAAGTAAAACATGATTGTTTACAAACCCATAGCAAGCAAGCTACAAGTAGATAATACCTTTTAAACTGTGTAGATGATCAATCTTCTTTCAGAAAAGGAAAAATGCCAATACCTCACCTTCCACAAAGGAAGATTTCGTTTTGAAGGAGAACTCCCACCTGTACTGTTCAACTTCACGTCTTTCACTTCAAATCCAACTCGAAACACCTCTGTTGGATACTGTTTTGTCTGAAGCTATACAGGACCACACAGGACAGAAGGGACCACACTTCAGTTTGCTCAATTGCCATTTTGCCACCTGAAAGACTTGGCTCTGGCATCTGAAAGCTTACCAAGGTATTGCAACTTGCCTACAGAGGTGAGCAGTGCTTCCCACAGCAGGCAGGTGTGGAGCAACATCAGGCTTTTCCAGCCTCTTGCTGGCAAACAATTTCTCTAAGTAATTGACCCATTTTCTACAGAATAATTAGTCCTAGGGAATGAAGCACTGTCACAGCCACGTTGTTACCTCTCTCCTCTTACCATCTAATAGCAGGCTGCTTGAGACTCAAAATGAAAGAAACAAAACAACACAACAGCCTAATGTCATTTTCTTAGCTATGGCATTTATTAGATCCAATTCAAAACCAAAGAATCCTAAGGTAAGACTGGCAACAATAAAATCTCCCATTGCTTTATTTCACCATCAGAACAAGTAGGTTTCTTTCATGACATTACTCTTTAGGCCTCTTCAAGATATTAGGCTTCTCTTTTTTTAGGAGCTTTTTCAGGATATTCACTTTCATGTTCCATAAGTAAAAAACTCTTTCTGCTGTGATAAAGTATAAGAACAGAGAGGACTCCAGTCAAATCTCCTGCATATCACAGTTTATTAACATTGCAGGCAGTTTCTTGCAACAGAGCTCAGCAACTTGGATAAGGACAGAAGTCCTTTAGTCTAAAAAGATTAGATTTGCATACCATGAACACAGAGCACAGCCAGCATAGCAACTCCAGAACTGGCAAAGGACTGTTCAAACGAGTCTCACACAGATGGCCCTTAGTGACCCATCCCATGCTGCAGAGAAAAAAGGAAAACCTACAAAGCCTGGTCTGAGATCCTGTGTGATTCTGAAGACACAAACAAGACTTGCCATCAAAGCACACAAGGACAGAAAAAAGATGTCTGGTTTTCTCCCAGGAAGAGTGCACAGCTTCCTCTCCCTCTCCCCCACTGCCCCTAGACCTCTTCTCCTTCCTGGCATGCTCAGTCCCCTATTGTGGCTCATTTCTAATGCTTCAGAGGAAGGCAAAAACTAAATTCATCTAATTACATCAAGAGAGGAAATACCCTTCCTGGACACAATGTAGTGACTGCTGGCAAGCTTGAAGCACTCAAGCTGAGTACAGTCATCGTCTTCAGCAAATGCACAGATATTATAAGCACATTTAGGATGCTGCAAAACAACTTCATTCCAGAGCTCTCGATGTATGGAAGTCAGTAGATCCACAAATGACAAGGCCAGAAGGATCCCTACATCTTCACTACTTAGAACTTCTCTGAGATGCTGAATTAAAAGTATAGATTGTAAAAAGATACCTCCATTTAGAGGCTCCAAATGCTGTCAAGTCTGCTACCTTAAATGAAAACCTCTTCCAGTCTTACACTCAAAGTCAGGAACATGCATCTGCCTTCAAGGTTAAATTTGCCTTTCACTGCTTAGCACCACATCATGTCGTGACGTTGTCAGCAAAACCAGAGTCCCCACTATCAGGTTTCATTTCCATACAGATGCACAGATCTGGTCCGGAGGAACCCACTTGTCAATAAGCTACCCACAGCTGTAGCTTTAGCCTCCCTTGGTCATTTCTGTAAATCTGACTACCCAACAGAGTATCATTATGGTATGGCTGCCAGCAGAGGATCTCAAAATGTTTCACCCACACTGAACACACTATTTGTTACACTTCTGGCAACCTTTAACAAGCTGCTAGTTAAACCAAAGGATGTGGAGCTAACTCCTGTGTTTCATGAGGATGATCAGAGGGCTGGAGCACCTCTCCTATGAGGAGAGACTGAGGGAGTTGGCGTTGTTCAGGTTGGAGAGGAGAAGGCTCTGAGGTGACCTTCTTGTGGCCTTTCAGTATCTGAAAGGGCTTACAAGAAAGCTGAAGAGGGACTTTTTAGGCTGTCAGGTAGTGATAGGACTGAGGGGAATGGAACAAAACTAGAAATGGGTAGAGTCAGACTGGATATTAGGAAGAAGTTCTTCACCTTGAGGGTGATGAGAACTTGGAAGGGGTTGCCCAGGGAGGTGGTGGAAGCCTCATTCCTGGAGGTGTTTAAGGCCAGGCTGGATGAGACTCTGGACACTCTGATCTAGTGTGAGGTGCCCCTGCCCACGGCAGGAGGGGTGGAACTAGAAGATCCTTGTGATCCCTTCCAACCCTGACTGATTCTATGATTCTAATTTGACTTCACCCATGAAATGCCACCTTTCTGTACCTTAGTCTCCCCTCTTCAAAGAGGGTTACACCCACATTCTTCAGAGGGAGCCTCCATAGAGAACTATGAAACTTACAGACATACACACAAAGGCCCACAGAGAGAAATTATCTACTTTCAAATTAAATGAACAACCTTAATTTAACCGGAGCAAGATGTTGTCACCACACAGAGACAAACTGACATGCCTGCAAGGAAGAGGTCACACCTTCTCACTAGGACTAGATGTTGGGATTCAGAAAGGACATTCAGGATGTGCCTTGGGTTTCAGATTGGGTTATGGACTTCATGGTTTTCCCTTTATAGACTAGAGGGTTTTCCTCAATGCTGGCTGAAAGTGGGTACAGGCATAAACAATTCCATCTCAGTAAGTTTTCCAATAATTTTATGGTAGTTGTTTTTTTGTTTTGGTGACGTTGTTGTTGGTTTGCAGTTTGTTTGTTTGGGGGTTTTCCTTTCCCAAGACTTCCTATTCACTACTAAACCATAGCTAGCCCCATTTCACAGAATCACAGAATTAACCAGCTTAGAAACGATCTCTAAGATCATCGAGTCCAACCTATCACCTAACCCTTCTCATTAACTAAACCATGGCACTAAGTGCCTCATCCAGCCTCCTCTTACCTCCAGGAATGGGGACTCCACCACCTCCCCAGGCAGCCCATTCCAATGCCAATCACCCTTGTTGCGAAGACCTTCTTCCTAACATGCAGCTTGAATCTGCCCTGGCACGGCTTGAGACTGTGTCCTCTTGTTCTGTCACTGAGTGCCTGGGAGGAGAGACCAATCCCACCTGGCTACAACCTCCTTTCAGGTAGTTGTAGAGAGCAATGAGGTCTCCCCTAAGCCTCCTATACATTAAATTCATTTGCCTTCCTTGACACCACAGAAGAGCTCTTTGAGCAATCCATTTTCCTTGCAAATCCTCAATGCACAGAGGTCTGGTGGTCACAGGGCTCTTAGCATTTTCCCCACAAAAAAAACCAGCCCCTGCAGGGACTACTTTTCCCCTCAGAATTAATAGAGAGAAATAAGCCAAACTTGTCAAATAAATGACGTCAGAAAACAATACAAAATATAGCATGTGACAGAGTTTTACTGCTTCTGTTACATAATTAGCAGTCTTAACAAGTTTGTCTTTACCTGGTAGTTTGGGGCCAGCAATGCCAAATGAGATCTACAAAGTGCCAGGGTAATGCTCAGGCAAAAAAAAGAGAGACAGGGCAGCCTCCCAGCATCATTGCTCCTAAGCATCCTAGAGACAACTGTCGAAACCCTCGTGCAAAGAACGGGGGGAGCAGAAGGAAATCTAGATTTTCCATTTCACCCAAATCCAGCAATTCTGAATAGTTTTCCATAACAAAATGGAGTAAGAGCAAATATCTTGAGAGTAATTCAAAAAAGAAGAAAGAAGAGAAAGAAGGAGGGAGGGGGAAAGAAGAGAAAGAAGGAGGGAGGGGGAAAGAAGAGAAAGAAGGAGGGAGGGGGAAAGAAGAGAAAGAAGGAGGGAGGGGGAAAGAAGAGAAAGAAGGAGGGAGGGGGAAAGAAGAGAAAGAAGGAGGGAGGGGGAAAGAAGAGAAAGAAGGAGGGAGGGGGAAAGAAGAGAAAGAAGGAGGGAGGGGGAAAGAAGAGAAAGAAGGAGGGAGGGGGAAAGAAGAGAAAGAAGGAGGGAGGGGGAAAGAAGAGAAAGAAGGAGGGAGGGGGAAAGAAGAGAAAGAAGGAGGGAGGGGGAAAGAAGAGAAAGAAGGAGGGAGGGGGAAAGAAGAGAAAGAAGGAGGGAGGGGGAAAGAAGAGAAAGAAGGAGGGAGGGGGAAAGAAGAGAAAGAAGGAGGGAGGGGGAAAGAAGAGAAAGAAGGAGGGAGGGGGAAAGAAGAGAAAGAAGGAGGGAGGGGGAAAGAAGAGAAAGAAGGAGGGAGGGGGAAAGAAAGAAGATAAAGGAGGAAAGAAGAGAAAGGAGGAGGGAGGGGGAAAGAAGAGAAAGAAAAGGGGGGAGGAAAGAAATAAATAAACAAACCTGAAAGTGGGGTGAAAAAAGAAAGTGGCAAAAAAAAAATCTCATTTTCAGCTGCTGGCAGCATCCAGGTCCCTGACCTTCAGGCTTTATACATACTACAAGCACAGAAGGTTGCAGAAAAGTCGCTGAGAGGCCCATAGCCAGCCCCCCGCCCCCAATTCTATTCTGCAAACGTTGGGATGCTTCACATTTATCTCTGCTGTCCTTAAATACAGTTTTACTGACATCAACACAAGAAGATCATAGAATCACAGAACCAACCAGGTTGGAAGAGACCTCCGAGCTCAGCCAGTCCAACCTAGCACCCAGCCCCAGCCAATCAACCAGACCATGGCACCAAGTGCCTCATGCAGGCTATTTCCGAACACCTCCAGGGTCGGCGACTCCACCACTCCAGACGTGTCAAAAGACTGAATTCTGCCAGGGAAATGGCACTTTTCAGTGAAAGCCAGCTCAAATTTCAAGCGCTCTTCCACTCCGCTTCCCCAGAACCTCCTCGAGTTGGGCCAGCGGCTCCCGAGCAACGTCCCCGAGACACCTCTGGCGCCTCCGCCGCGGCGCTCGCCGAGAGGGGCAGCGAGGCCCAAGCCGGCGGGGGCGAAGCGGGCGGTGCTGCCGGGGACGCCGCTGCCGGGGACGCCGCTCTCAGGCCGCGCCGCGCGGTCACGTTCCCCGGGAGAGGGCGACAAGCCGTGCCCGGGCCGCGGACCTCGTCGGCCCTGCACTGGGCCCCCCACGGGGCCCGCCGGCGGGCGGGGAAGCTGGCGCTTGGCCGCCCGGGCACCGCCGCCCGCCTTTGTCTGGCTGAGGCCAGCGTCTGCCCGGCTTTCGCGCCTGACGCCCGCCCGGCGGGAAGCGCGGCCGCGGCCGGGCAACGGCACGGCCCCCACCTCAGCCGCCCGAGTGCGAAAACCTAACGGTGCCGGGAGACCGCCCCCGCCTTTTCGCCCCTGGCAGCGCATCCGCTGCCGCCGCTCGACTCACAAGTCGCCGCGGGCGCCGTGCACCTACTGGCGAGGCGGCCGTGGGTGCGGCGGCGGCGGCAGGCCGAGGGCAGGTGCCCGTGCCGCGGCTCTCCCCCCCACACTCTCTGTCCGCCCTCTCGGTCGCGTCGCGGCTCATCGCCTCACCGGTGTCCATGGGTGCCCTGCGGCCGGGAGGTGAAGTGTGCTAGTGACACTCGCCCGTAGTATGGATGCGGTTGCAATCTGCACATGCTCGCTTCCGACAGCCGGCCTGCCCCGCCACCTTCCCTTAACTCTTTCCCTACTGCCCCGCACTGCTTCCCCAACTACGGGGCGCCAGCGGACGCTCAGCCCGCAGCAGCTTCTCCCGGGGGTTGCCGGCCTCCCGCGGAGGTGCGGTCGATTTCCTGAGTCCGCGGCCGGGGAGCTCGGCCCCGTCCTTCCCCCGCGGCCTGCCGGGACCAGCGCGGCTGGGAGAGCCTAAAGCCAGCGCGGGGGAAGTTGATGCGGGCTGAGATGCCGCCTCTGGAGAACCGGGCCGGGCCGGGCCGGGCCGCTGTGTGCTGCGGTGCGCTGCGGGAGCGCTCCACTCCAAAAGCTCCCCGAAAACCTGGAGTGCCTGCTCCGGCTGGGAGCACCATGTGGCGACGCTTCTTGGGTGGCGAGCCCCACGGTTCTTTATATTTGCTCTTCTGAAGAAATCCGTAACAAAACCAAACAACCCCCTCCCTGCCCATCCTAAGCCATGTGGTGTGGTGTGGTGTGATGTGTCTGCTGTTGAGTTTGGGCGCTGACAGGGCGGCCCTGCCGCGCAGGAAAGCAAACGCCGCTATCAAAGGAAATATTTGTCTGCAGCATCACTCTTAAAATGAAAGCTAATCTCCTGGAGAAGTGTTTTTTTCCACCCAGAAGGATCTCTTCAGATTCAGGCAATTGCCTGGAGGAGTAAGAATGTAAATGCGAAGTCGAGGTAGCAAAATGAATGGAAGTTGTTTCTCTGCGTTAGCTCTCTGGCAGCATGAGAACGCTGGGGAGGGCTGGGGGGGCAAACAGGCAAACCCCTTTCTCTACGAGTAGTAAATCGGGAGACTGCAATCCGGAGGCAGAGCTCACGGCCAAACAAATGACCTCTCTGTATTGCTGCTGCCTTTCCCTCTGGAACATGAGAGGAACAGCAGGCCTCTGCAGCGGGGATTAGCGAGCTAATGCCTCTCAAGTGCCGAACAGTTTGCAGACAGAAGTCAGGGAGGGTTTTAGGTTTGCTCCTTTACAGCAGGAGAAATCAAAAGTGTTGTGGGGTGAAATGGTAACCTCAAATGGCACAGAGTGGCATGTGGCAGTTGCTCCCAGGCCCGAAGCCCAGCGCTGGAGCAGCACCCTGCCTTTCCTCCTTAGCAACTGCCTCTGGGCTCTTCTCTGATCCTTCCAGGCCTCTGATGCAGCTCACATTTTCTTCCTCACAGACACCTGGTTTCCTGCTCTCTCCTGCTTTCTGTGCTACCACAAACGACCAGCTGATGTTTTTAGCAGAATAACGGTGGGTTTATGACCTCTGTTTAATGACTCAGCATTTCTGATATCAATAATAAATGGTCCCAGTGGTGAGGTAACATTGGGTCTGTGCACCCCCTGAGGCAATTCTGTCGAAGGATTCTCAAGCTGTCTGGCTGCAGACTCTCTCCAAGGCAAGCAGCTCTCAAGAGGCAGCTCCTTCAGGCCTGAAACTGCAGGACCAGCAGAAGCTGCGTGCTCAAAACATGCCACGGCTTTGTCTAGTTCCTCTCAGCCTCTGCCTGGGGAGAGCACTGTTGCTGCTTGGAGGATGCCACAATGCAGCAAACCAGCCTGTCACCGAGCCGCCTGACTGCACAGCCTCACTGTGAGACTATCAGAAAGATGGAGCATTTTAAAGGGGAAACAGAGTAATGCTCACCCAGCCCTACCTCAGCAGCCAACCTGTGCAAGCTTCTGCTGGTGACCTCAAGCTGGGTGAGAAACACAAAATGTTTTATATGTCTTCAACAGAGCTGAGATGGAAAACACTAAGATGTGGTATCTCTGATGTTCTAAGAAGTACCCCTCTATCCAGTTAAGCAGCTACTGAGGACAGCAGCCTGATTTACTGTGAAACAGCATCCTTTAGGAAGCACTGAGGACTGTGACAGAGTAACAGAGAGAGAGTGAGAGAATTTCACAGTATGAGACAGCATGGACATTTATAGCTTAAGAGAATGCCTTACAAGGGAGAAGAAGAAGAGTCAAGGAGAAAGGAAGATGAAAACTAAGAGATATTTACCTACAAGGAGGAGAAATCAACAGACAGAAAAAATGAGAATCACATGTAAGGAATACATAATCTGTTCTTCTGTCTAGTTACGGCAAGCAGAAAGAGGAAGGAGGAAGTGAGGAGAAAGGAGAGGTTTCCCAGACGAAAGAGTGAGGAAGGGGGAGACAGGCAGGGGTGAAGGCAATGAAGACAAACATTGTAGTGTGCTGAGGGGACAGGCAGGAAGGAGAAATGTCAGAGCAAGCACCTGGTGGTGGTGCTGTACACCTGGTAACTTAGTCAGCTCTCCCCAGATGCATTAGCTGTTCTGCAAAAGCTGTTATTTTTTTCTCTCCAGCCTTGTTTCTTTCAGCCTGAGCTAGTAACAGAAGAGGATAAAGAGAAATTGAGTTGAGATTACTATACAGTGAAAATGGCAGTATGATTAACCTCAGGGACAAGAGGATTTCTAGAACTGCCTTTTTTTGTCAGGCATTCATCAGGAGGCTTCAGCTTTCTAAGGCCCAGTGCCAGGAGCAAGCACCCTTCTGTGAACAGCATCCAGGTATGTACACAGGCACCTGGCTGCAAGGTGAAAAGAGCTTGCAACAACCAAAGTATGCTGTTAGCCCCTCTGCAGTCACTTGTAAACACGCCAAGGAGATGCAAGTGATCATAGAATGATAGGATCAGTCAGGGTTGCAAGGGACCACAAGGATCAGCCAGTTACAACCCTCCTGCCATGCCCAGGGACACTCTACCCTAGAGCAGGCTGCCCACAGCCTCAGCCAGCCTGGCCTTAAACACCTCCAGCCATGGGGCCTCAACCACCTCCCCGGGAAAGCCATTCCAGCCTCTCACCACTCTCATGCTCAACAACTTCCTCCTCACGTCCAGGCTGAACCTACCCACCTCCAGCTTTGCTCCATTCCACCCAGTCCTGTCACTCCCTGAGAGGCTAAAAAGTCCCTCCCCAGCTTTTTTGTAGGCCCCCTTCAGATCCTGGAAGGCCACAAGAAGGTCACCTGGGAGCCTCCTCTTCTGCAGATCATCTTAACGATCTCGTAATGCTGTTACGCCTGTGTTGCCTTTATCTGCAACAACACAGATCATATATAACACCTGATCTAGTTCCTGTGTATGTGTGTCCAGTGCCAGCTCAGATGTTTCTGCACCTTTCTGTCTGATTCTGGAAGGATGATCTTGGAGGTCTCTTCCAACCTGGTTGATTCTATGATTCTGTGATTTATTTGGGTGCCACATCACACCTGAATGGAAACATTTTGGAAAGCAACATCATCATATTTCCTTGCTACTATACTCTTGTAGCTGGGCACACTATAAAATACAGTGCAGCAACACCCAAGCTAGTTACTCACTCATCCCTTCTGTGTCTGTCAGAGCTTGTTCCCCCACCATAATTTGTGGTTTAATTATGGTACAATTGTTACCCTGAAAAAGTAATTACTTATTTCTTCATAAACTCTTTAGTGTGATCATTACACTGGTACCTGAGTGCATCACGGATGTCAACATAGTCATTCCCAGTGAGGTAAGATCATAGAATCATAGAATGGTTTAGGTTGGAAGGGACCTCAAAGCTCAGCCAATTCCAACCCTCTGCCATAGGCAGGGACACCTCCCACTAGAACAGGTCACTCAAGGCCTCATCCACCCTGGCCTTGAACACCTCCAGGGAGGGAGCATCCACAACCTCCCTGGGCAACCTGCTCCAGCATCTCACCAGACCTCACTTTGCAGACTGGGATTTGAAGCTCAGCCACCTTACACTTGAAAAGAAATCATACATTTGAGGTTTGTAGCATCTCTTTTTTTCCTGAGAGAATGGATCCTTATGTTTCTATTCCAGTTGTAGATGCTCCTCTGTTCTCTAAATCCAACCTCAGCATAGAAAACTGGGAACCTCCATTAGTCTTCTTACCGGTTCAATCCAAGTGGTTGGACCGATGGTAGAAAACTAGGAGTGGCTGACACACCAGAAGGCTGTGCTGCCATTCATTGAGCTCCAGACAGGTTAAGGAGTTGGGCAGAGAGGAATCTGATGAAATTCAAGAAGGGCAAGTGTGGTCTTTCCTGCACCTAGAGAAAGACTTCTTCATTCTGGTAGATAAAAAGTTAACCATGAGCTAGCAATGTGCTTTTGTGTTCAAGAAAGTAAAAAGCAATATGAGAAGCTCAGGGGAGACCTCTCTACAACTACCTGAAAGGAGGTTGCAGTAAGGTGGGTGTCACTCTCTTCTCCCTAGTAATAAGTAATATGACAAGAGGAAATGGCCTCCAGTTGCACCAGAGGAGGTTTGGATTAGATATTGGAAGAAACTTCTTCACTGAAAAGGTTGTCAAACAGTCAAACACTGGAACAGGCTGCCCAGGGGGATGGTTGAATCCTCATTCTTGGAGGTGTTTCAGAGGTGTGGTAGTTAGGGACATCATTTAGGACCAGACTTAGTAGAGTTAGTTAATGGTTGGACTTGATCTTAAAGATCTTCTTCAACCAAAACATTCTGTGATCCTATGTGAAAGTTACAGATCCTGGGGGGTCTGGAGGCAACTCTGTTTTCTGTTGTTTTGTCAGGTTTAAAAAGAGGGATTTTTTTTTGATGGGGAGAGGCAAGATAACCTACAAACTGGGACATGACCAGCAATCTATATTTGAGAAGAACACCAAGCTAGGAGCAGGTGTTGGTCTGTTGGAGGGCAGGAGAGCCCTGCAGAGGGACCTAGACAGGCTGGATGGGTGGGCAGAGGCCAAAGGGATGAGATTTAACAAGGCCAAGTGCAGGATTCTACACTTCAGTCACAACACCCCTAAGCAGTGCTACAGGCCAGGGACAGAGTGGCTAAGAGCAGCCAGGCAGAATGGGACTTGAGGATGCTGGAAGATAGTAGCTGAACATAAGCCAGCAGTGTGCCCAGGTGGCCACAAAAGCCAATGGCATCCTGACCTGGCTCAGGAACAGTGTGTCCAGCTGGACAAGGGAGGTAGGTTATGCTGCCCCTATACTCAGCACTGCTCAGGCTACACCTTGAGTGCTGTGACCACTTCTGGGCTCCTCAATTCAAGAGAGATGTTGAGGTGCTGGAAGGTGTCCAGAGAAGGGCAGCAAGGCTGGGGAGGGGCCTGGAGCACAGCCCTGTGAGGAGAGGCTGAGGGAGCTGGGGGTGTGCAGCCTGCAGAAGAGGAGGCTCAGGGCAGAGCTCACTGCTGCCTACAACTACCTGAAGGGAGGCTGTAGCCAGGTGGGGCTGGTCTCTTCTGGCAGGCAAGCAGCAACAGAAGAAGGGGACAGAGTCTCAAGCTGTGCCAGGGGAGGTCTAGGCTGGATGTTAGGAGGAAATTGTTGTCAGAGAGAGTGGTTGGCATTGGAATGGGCTGCCCAGGGAGGTGGTGGAGTCACCGTCCCTGGAAGTGTTTTAGGATGGATGAGGCACTTAGTGCCATGGTCTGGTTGATTGGCCAGAGCTGGGTGCTAGGTTGGACTGGATGAGCTTGTAGGTTTCTTCCAACCTGCTTGATTCTATGATAAGAAGTGTTGCCCATTAAAAATGAGGAGACCGGAGCCTCAGAAACTTGTGTAGTGTTCACAGACACGCTCCAGGCCTTCTCAGTGCCCTCACATTCACCTCTCTGTTTTTCTGTTTTTCCAGCTGTAACAGAGGGAACACCTTTCCTTTGCCTGGAAGGCTTTGAAACACATCAGTAGAAAACAGGCTGAGCAAAGAGGTGAGTGGTTTCTAGACTGTGGAAGAATCCTATGCTAGCACTTCACTGACACATCTTAGAATCATAGAATCAAACAGGTTGGAAGATACCTCCCAGCTTATCCAGCCCAATCTAGCACCCAGCCCTGGCCAGTCAACCAGACCATGGCACTAAGTGCCCCATCCAGGCTTTGCTTCAACACCTCCAGGGATGGTGACTCCACCACCTCCCTGGGCAGCCCATTCCAATGGCAATTCACCCTCTCAAATCTTGTAGCTCTGAGCTAGCTAAGAAACTAAAACAGGGAAGTGAGAATATACATAATTTACCTAAAATGGTTTTGAATGTCAGCACCAGAGAAGGGATAATTATAATAACTAATTCTATTTCATATACTGTCTCTGGTACATATTATACTGCCAAAGGTAACTGAAAGACTAAATATTTCTGAAGCTGTAGTTTTTATTTGCACAACACAAAATGTATGCAAAGTGCTCTGCACAGCAGTAAAATGACAAGTGTCTGCTTCGAGTCACTTACAGTATAATTCTCAACCATTAGTCAAGCAGCTATAATAAACCAGGGAGAGGAGGGAAAGGGATGAAGGAAAATGATGGAAAAGACAAGGGTTACAACATTAAAAAGAGATAAATGAAGGAGGTTGGAAACGATTAAATAGTGTGAATGATATTGAAAATGTGTTCCTCAGAGGTTTGAATCTATGTAGAAAGTGGATGAGTCAAAGGACTGCATAAAAGTGATTCAGAGCTTAAAAAAAAAATCACAGCTCCACTCTCTGCTTCCCTGTATCAAATGTTCACAACGAGCTGCTCCAGAACACTCCATAGGCCAAGAGCTTTTCAAACAACAAAACCCATGAGGTGAACAAAAGCTGCTCACTCACAGCGCTGAAGCAGCAAGAGGTGTGACTGAATCTGTCAGATAATCTGCCTGCTGCAAATACAAGTTACCTCCCCTGCACTTCTCTATTCTTCATTCCCTGAATTTTCCCTGAAGTTTGCATTAGTGATAAGATTCTTCAGTTTCCTATCTAAACTGTTTTGTTGAAAGGCTGTGCACTATCAGCAGTAGCCAATGCTTTGCCCTAGAGCTTTGCCAATGCTTTGCCCTAGAGCACTTTGGCAGGCATCCAAAGTGCTTTCAGGTTATATAGAGTGAAAGTTCTCATGGGCCCAGTTCTCTAAACCATTTAGGCCCCCAGATATGCAAGTTGCTACTACAGGGATTCTCAAGATCAGATCAGCAACAGTTCATGCCCCTTTGGTGATACAAACATCAATTATCACTTTGGCAAAGGGAGCTCCCATACTCAACCATCAAAATAATGTTGAACCTCCTATAGAATCATAAAATGTCAGGGGCTGGAACGGACCTTGAAAGCTCATCTGGTCCATCCCCCCTGCCAGAGCAGGATCACTGGAATGCATCCAGACAGTTTTTTAATATCTCCAGAGAGGGAGATTCCTATGACAATGTTGTGGCAGCTTTTTTGCTTTTCTGGGTAAGAGCCTATTTTTAACATCTCCACTTGGAACAGAATCATAGAATGGTTTAGGTTGGAAGGGACTTCAAAGATCAGCCAGTTCCAATCCCCCACCATAGGCAGGGACACCTAGGAAGAGGTCACTCAAGGCCACATCCAACTTGGCCTTGAAGATCTCCGGGGAGGTTGTGGAGCACAGAAGCACAGAATGCAATCACAGATCACATTCTGTGCTTCTGTGCTCCACAACCTCGCTGGGCAACCTGTGCCAGTGTCTCACCACCCTCACTGCAAACAACTTCTTCCTAACATCCAGTTTCAATCTCTGCCACTTTAAACCCATTCCTCCTCGTCCTGTCATTACAAGACTTTGTCAATTGTCCCTCCCCAGGTAGTGCCCTTCAGATACTGGAAGGCCACTCCAAGATCTCCTTGAAGCCTTCTCTTCTCCAGGCTCTTCTCCAGAGCCTCAACTCTCTGAGCCTGTCCTCATAGCAGAGCTGCTGCAGCTCTCTGGACATCTTTATGGCCTCCTCTGGACTTGCTCCAACAGTTTCATGTCCTTCTTTTGTTGAGGGCTTCCATTCAGGTCTTCCAAAAATACTTCAGCTGCTTTTGTTAATACGATGTGCACATGAGGCCAGGTTACTTACTTAGTGTAAGTGTACATCACAGCCAAAGGCAGAGGGGAAAAGAAAGGGAAAGGAAGTCACTCAGCAACTCCTATTTCCCATGTATTATGCCAGTCCAGATGGTAAAGTGACCATTGACTGCAATATCTAGAGAGAAAATCAGTCATGAGCTTTTACAGCACTCTAGTCTCCCTCAGGGATCAGTCTTAGGACCAGTCTTGTTCAACATCTTTGTGGGTGCCATGGTCAGAGGCACTGAGTGCAGCCTCAGCAAGTTTGCTGAGCACACCAAGCTGTGTGGTGCAGCAGCCAGGCTGGAGGGCAGGGATCCATCCAGAAGGACCTGGACAGGCTGCAGAGGTGGGCAAAAGCCAAGCTCAGGAGGTTCAACAAATGCACAGTCCTGCAGCTGGGTTGAGGCATTGCCAAGCACAAATGCAGGCTGGGCAGTGAGTGGCTGGAGAGCAGCCCTGAGGAGAGGGACTTGGGGGTGCTGGTGGAGGAGAAGCTCAAGAGGAGCCAGCAGTGTGCGCTTGCAGCCCAGAAAGCCAAGCAGAGCCTGGGCTGCATCAGGAGAAGTGTGGCCAGCAGGGCCAGGGAGGTGATTCTCCCTGTCTACTGCACTCTGCTGAGGACCCAGCTGGAGTACTGCATCCAGTTCTGGAGCCCCCATTACAAGAAGGATGTGGAGATGCTGAAGTGTGTCCGGAGAAGGGCCACGAGGATGCTGAGAGGGCTGCAGCAGCTCTGCTGTGAGGACAGACTGAAAGAGTTGGGGCTGTGCAGGCTCTGCAGAAGAGGAGGCTCCCAGGTGACCTTCTTGTGGCTTTCCAGGATCTGAAGGGGGCCTACAAAAAATCTGGGGAGGGACTTTTTAGGCTGTCAGGGAGTGCCAGGACTGGGGTGAATGGAGCAAAGCTGGAGGTGGGAAGAGTCTGAGCGGAAGTGAGGAGGAAGCTGTTGAGCATGAGAGTGGTGAGAGGCTGGAATGGGTTGCCCAGGGAAGTGGTTGAGGCCCCATGGCTGGAGGTGTTTAAGGCCAGGCTGGCTGAGGCTGTGGGCAGCCTGCTCTAGGGTAGGGTGTCCCTGGTCATGGCAGGGGGGTTGGAGCTGGCTGATCCTTGTGGTCCCTTCCAACCCTGACTGATTCTATGAGTCTGTTGTTTCTCTTTGCAACCCTTCTTCATCTGGTTATCATTGAATGGCACCACTTAAAGGGCAGATCAGAGATAAAGTTAAATGTTTAGCTACTACTACTAATAAATGCATGTATTTATCCTCTACAGCATAATGGATCTTAGGGATCACCATCACCTAGAATGACCTCATAGATATTGTAAACCAATATTTTTTGTAGCTGTATTTCAATATTGAATACTGTAACTCATGCTTGACAATTTGTAGTTGGCTGATAAGAAAAGCATCAAGTCATAAATTAAGACATAAGGAGATGAAGAATTCATCACATTAGCTCTTTCTAGTGGTTAATCATTTTCTGTGTCTCATTCTTCACTTTGTAATTCCTACGCTCGGGCCTCAATATGACTTGGTCTGCTCAAGGCCCATTCCTGCTACTGTTTTCTGTCTCCAAATCATTAATTGGGCCATAAATCATATCCTTTTCAGAAAGTCAGACAGGCTGGCTGCTGCCAGCCTTCTACAAAAAGGCATTTTCTGTAGATCTGGAATAATTACCAAGCTTCTTGATCAGCTTTTCAACAGCCTTTGAAAACAAATATCCTGTGTACGACTAGTCTCATGAGTAGCACAAAGGGAAGAAAAGCAACCTGCTACCTCTACTGGCTACTCCCATGTTTATGTATTGAGGGATTGAATTCAACCTTTTTTGCCACAGTATCTCACTGGAGTGAAACTACTCCATACTCTGATGACCCAGATCCTTTTCAGTCTACTGTTTTCCAAGGTAGAGTTCCTGATTACACATCTCCTAATCTCCTATCTGCTTTCCACATGCATAACTTTGCATTTGGCTGTAGTAAAAGACTTCTTACTTGAACATAGCAGATCTGCTAGGTGATATAGTGTCCTCTGTATAAAGGCTTTCCCTTCATGACTGCCCTTCTACCAGCTTCCTAATACCTGCTTATTTTGTCAGCAGTGAGCTTCTAGGATACTGATGAAAATGCTTAATAACACTGCATCTACAATTCATCCCATTACTCCTTCCATGGCTTTTACAAAGCACAGGTGATGATATGGTCTTATTCTGTTCTGCTTTATATCCAGACAAACTTGGATGGTCTAGCTGAACAACAGAGCTCAGTGGGTTGTGATCAGCAGCACAGAGCCTAGTTGGCAGTCTGTAGCTAGCAGTGTTCCCCAGGGGTCAGTACTGGGTCCAGTCTTGTTGAACACATCCATCCATGACCTGGATGAAGGGCCATGATGTCCCCCTAGCAAGCTTGGTGATGATACAAAACTGCGAGGAGTGTCTGACCAGAAGGCTTTGCTACTGTTCACTGAGGACTAGACAGGACAGAGAGCTGGGTGGAAAGGAATCTGATGAAGTTCAAGAAAGGCAAGTGTAGAATCTTGCACCTAGGGAGGAGTAACCTGGTGCACTACTGCAGGTAGGGGCTGACCTGTTAGAAAGCAGCTTTGCAGAGAAGGACTTGGGAGTCCTGGTGAATAATGAGTTAAACCAAGAGCCAGCAATGTTCTTTTGTGGCCAGGAAGGCCAGTGGTATTCTAGGATGCAATAAGAAGAGTGTTAATCCTCCTGTTCTACTCTGCCCTGGTGAGACCAGTGTTGGGGTCCAGTATTGGGTCCTCCAATTCAAGAGAGATGGAATACCTCTAGAATGAGTCCAGTGGAGGGACACAAAGATGAGGGGACTGGAGCATCGGAGGATCTCTCTTATGAGGAAAGGCTGGGAGACCTGGGGCTGTTGATCCTCAAAAAGAGAAGACTGAGAGAGGATCTTACTGATGCTTATCAATATCTAAAGGGCAGGTGTCAAGAGGATGGTGCCAGCCACTTTTAAATGGTGCCCAGTGACAGGACCAAAGCAATGAGAACAAACTGGAACACAGAAGTTCTATCTCAACATGAGGAAAAAACTTCTTTACTTTGAGTGTGACAGAATCTTGGAACAGATTGCCCAGAGAGCTTGTAGAGTTTCCTTCTCTTGGGGTATTCAAAACCTACCTGAACATGATCCTGTGGTGGTCCTGTGGAGGTGCTGGAGCAGGTCCATAGGAGGGCAACAAAGCTGGGGAAGGGCCTGGAGAATAAATCTGATGAGGAGCAACTGAGGGAGCTGGGGATGGGTAGTGTGAGAAAGAGGAGGCTGAGGGAGACCTCATTGCTGTCTACTACTACCTGAAGGGACATTGTGGAGAAGCTGCTGCTGGGCTCTGCTCACAGGTAGCTGGAGACAGAACAAAGGGGGAATGGCCTCAAGTTGAGGCTGGGGAGGTTTAGATTGGACATGAGGTAAAAGTTTTTACATGGAGAGAGTGGTCAGGGATTTGAATGAGCTGCCCAGGGAGGTGGTGGAGTCACCCAGCCTGGATGTGTTTCAGGGTGGTTTGGCTGTGGTGCTTAGGGCTATGGTTTAAGGTGAATCTTGTGGAGCAGGGTCCTAGGTTGGACTTGGTGATCCTGAGGGGCTTTGCCAACCTGGATATTTCTGGGATTCTGTGCAACTCTAGGTTTACTCTAAGTGAAGCCTCTTTAGCAGAGGAGTTGGAATTAGGTGATTCCCAGAGGTCCCTTCCAAACCATACCATTCTGCAATTCTATGAATGTATGACTATTCCCTGTTCTTCATCCTTTGTCCTGTATTTCTCCCAGTGAATGGGATTCATCCAGGTACAAAGGTCCAGCACTGCCCCAATCTGAATTCTGTACACGGAAGCATTCAGTGGGATGACAATTTAAGCAGAATTCACATCCCATACATATATTCACTCCTATCCAATGAGGATTCTGTTGGCAATTATGTTATCTCTTCATGGAACCACAGAAGGTAGGCTAGAAGGTACTTCAGAGAATCAGAATGTCAGGAGCTGAGAGGGACCTTGAAAGCTCATCTGGTCCATCCCCCCTGCCAGAGCACGATCACCCAGAGTAGATCACACTGGAATGCATCCAGACAGTTCTTGAATATCTCCAGAGAGGGAGATTCCTATGACAATGTTGTGGCAGGTTTTTTGCTTTTCTGGGTAAGAGCCTGTTTTTAACATCTCCACTTAGAACAGCATCATAGAATGATTTAGGTTGGAAGGGACCTCAAAGCTCAGCCAGTTCCAACTCCCTGCCGTAGGCAAAGACATCTCCCATTAGAACAGGTCACTCAAGGCCTCATCCAACCTGGTCCTGAACACCTCCAAGGAGGTTGTGGAGCACAGAAGCACAGAATGTGATCTGTGATCTGTGATCACATTCTGTGCTTCTGTGCTCCACAACCTCGCTGGGCAACCTGTGCCAGTGTCTCACCACCCTCTCTGCAAACAACTTCTTCCTAACATCCAGTTTCAATCTCCCCTCTGCCAGTTTAAACCCATTCCTCCTCATCCTGTCATTACAAGACCTTGTCAATAGTCCCTCCTGTAGGCCCCCTTCAGACACTGGAAGGCCACTGCAAGGTCTCCTTGAAGCCTCCTCTTGAATGTCTCCAGAGAGGGAGACTCCACAACCTCCTTGGGCAGCCTGTTCCAGTGCTCTGTCATTCTCACAGGGTAAAATTTCTCCTTCAAGTTCACATGGAACTTCCTAATCCTCCAATTCCACCCATTGCCCCTTGTCCTGTCACTGGGCATCACCCAGCAGAGCCTGGCTCCAGCCTCCTGCCACTCACCTCTTACATATTTACAAACTTTGAGGTCACCTCTCTGTCTCCTCTTTCAAGAGCTTACCTAGTCATCTTCCTACTCATGGCAGGGATGCTCACATTCTCTTGTCACTATTTGATTGTCAAGGTTATTCTGATGCTGGAAAACACACATGAATATTTTTACTCTTTGTCAGAAGATTCTCCATCAGGTGATATTTTATCCTTGCACTGCTGTTAGCTTTGCTGATGCACATCTATTGGGATTAGCTTGGCCATTTTTTACTCCTGACATAGAAGAGATGCTCCTCTAGCATCCTGATATTGCCTCACTGCTACAGAATTTATGAAACATCAGTATCAGCAGGCTAGACATCAGTTAAATGAGCTCCATTAGTAAGCTCTCCAGACCTGCTGATTTCAAAATCTTTAACCCCCAACACATACTTTACCTTCCTCCTGTTCGCTAATGGAGTGGAAAGTTTTTCGTCAGCCCGTGTGATAGAAATGCATCATCTTTCTTCTTTCCAAATGCAGAATAAAAATACTTACTGAATAATTGTCCTTTCCTGCAGCATTATCATTTCATCATCCTGCATCAAGCAGCAGTATCATTTCATCATCCTGCATCAAGAAGCAGCAGCAGCAATTCAACAGAGATGTTGAGGTACTGGAATGTGTACAGAAAAGGGCGACAAAGCTGGTGAGGGGCCTGGAGCACAGCCCTGTGAGGAAAGGCTGAGGGAGCTGGGGCTGTGCAGCCTGCAAAAGAGGAGGCTCAGGGCAGAGCTTATTGCTGTCTACAACTCCCTGAAGGGAGGCTGTAGCCAGGTGGGGTTGGTCTCTTCTGCCAGGCAACCAGCAACAGAATGAGGGGACGCAGCCTCAAGTTGTTCTGGGGGAAGTACAGGCTGGATGTTAGGAGGAAGTTGTTGTCAGAGAGAGTGATTGGCATTGGAATGGGCTGCCCAGGGAGGTGGTGGAGTCGCCGTGCCTGGAGGTGTTCAAGCAAAGACTCAATGAGGCACTTAGTGCCATGGTCTGGTTGATTGGATAGGGCTGGGTGCTAGGTTGGACTGGATGAACTTGAAGGTCTCTTCCAACCTGCTTGATTCTATGTACCTTTGTTAAGACTTCTGTTTTTCTTGATATACTCTTAACCCATTTTATTGTCTTAAGGTCTGCCAGCCAATGATTTTCCTCTGTTGTCTATTTTTACTTTATATAACATCTGATCTATATTGATTGCTATTTATTTCCACTGTATTTATTTGCTATGTAGGCTTTTTATTTTCTAACTATGCCCTCATTTCATACATTGACTCAGAGAAGGGCGACGGAGCTGGTGAGAGGCCTGGAGCACAAACCCTGTGAGGAGAGGCTGAGGGAGCTGGGGGTGTGCAGCCTGCAGAAGAGGAGGCTCAGGGGTGACCTCATTGCTCTCTACATTAACTGAAAGGAGATTGTAGCCAGATGGGGTTGGTCTCTTCTCCCAGCCACCCAGGGACAGAACAAGAGGACACAGCCTCAAACTGTGCCAGGGCAGGTTCAGGTTGGATGTTAGGAAGAAGTTCTTCACAGCAATAGTGATTGGCATTGGAATGGGCTGCCCAGGGAGGCAGTGGAGTTGCTGTCCCTAGAGGTGTTTAAGAGCAGGCTGGATGAGGCACTAAGTGCCATGGGTTAGTTAATGAGAAGGGTTAGGTGCTAGGTTGGACTGGATGATCTTAGAGGTCTTTCCCAACCTGGTTAATTCCTGTGATTCTGTGATTCTGTGACACTGCACTTTTGTAAAAAGTAACATTTTCCTCTTCTTCCTTGCCTTTTGGATCTTGTCACTGCCCTGGTGGCAGTCCCACAGCACACAATCCCAGAAAATGTCAGCAAGTCAGGTGGTGTAGGAGCCAAATGGTCCCACAGCTTTTTGGTGGCTAAGAGGAACCAGACCAAAAAGACTCTCTCTACAGATATGCTAAATAAATAACGACCTCATCAATTATTCATCTGTCTCTTCCACAGCAAAGCTCCCCATCGCTGGGCACGATGGCCATGAGAGTGTCCCTAGAGTAAATGTTTATTTTGGGAAGTTATTAAGAAGACTTTTTATGAAGAATTTAATGAGATTAAGTAAATACATTATGCTGAAGAATGTTTAGTTCATGTCATGGCCCAAGGAAAAGAGACTCTCTCATATTGTAATCTGTAATTATCAGATATCTTGCACTGGTTACAAATGTCACGTAAACAACATCTAGCCTGGGGAAGTTCAGAATCACAGTTTATAGAACAAGCACAAAAATAGACCAAGTGAACTGGAATTTGAGCAGAGGTCATGATACACCTTTCAGCTCCCCTGCTGGGAAAGTCATAGAATCATAGAATGGTTTAGGTTGGAAGCGACCTCAAAGCTCAGCCAGTTCCAACCCCCTGCCATTGGCAGGGACACCTCCCACTAGAACAGGTTGCTCAAGGCCTCATCCAACCTGGTCCTGAACACCTCCAGGGAGGTTGTGGAGCACAGAAGCACCAAATGTGATCTTTGATCTTTGATCACATTCTTTGCTTCTGTGCTCCACAACCTCCCTGGGCAACCTGTGCCAGTGTCTCACCACCCTCACTGCAAACAACTTCCTAACATCCACTTTCAATCTCCCCTCTGCCACTTTCAACCCATTTGACTTTGTCAATAGTCCCTCCTCAGCCCTCCTGCAGGCCCCCTTCAGATACTGGAAGGGCACTATAAGGTCTTCTCAAAGCCACAACTCTTGTAGCCTGTCCTCATAGCAGAGCTGCTGAAGCCCTCTGAGCATCTTCTTGGCCTTCCCTGGACTCACTCCAACAGTTCCATGTCCTTCTTGTGTCCATCTTCTGGGTGTCCTGAGACATATATTTACAGAATGAATGTTAGCAGTGTCTAAAACTGATGAGCAAACAACTAGTGCAATGGTACAGGTAGATGAATTGATATCCATGCAGCCTCTGCCTTCTGGCAGCTGTCCTGTAACCCCAGCTGGTGATTTTCAGGTGCAGATACTGCCAGGCAGTTCTTCTGATCCTTTGTTGTGATCCATGAATATTGACACTCTGACACCCAATTCCTTTCTTTCCAAGAGTGTAAAAAATGGTGCTGCCATATTCCCTCGAGCTGGCAGATAGTTGTGTGAAAATTAGGGAAACTGGATATGCTTTGAGCTGTGCACAAGGAAACCAGGCATCTCCAGGGAACAATCCACCCAGCAGTCCTGTGTTTCCCTGTTAGTGTTGATCTCCCACCTGCTGGATGACAAAGGGAGAGAAAATAATCTGCAGAAAGTTCACGGAGCTTCAGAAGAGCTCCTCTGTGACTTTTATCCATGTTCACAGGATCACAGGATGTTAGGGGTTGGAAGGGACCCAAGGAGATCCAACCCCCCTGCCACAGCAGGACAATACTTTCTAACACAGATCACAGAAGAACACATCCAGACAGGCCTTGAAAGTGTCCAGAGAAGGAGACTCCACAAGCTATCTGGGCAGCCTGTGCCAGTGCTCTGGGACCCTTACAGGAAAGAAGTTCCCCCTTGTGTTGAGGCAGAACCTCCTGTGCTGCAGCTTACACACATTGCTCCTTGTCCTATCCCAGGGAGCAGTGAGCAGAGCCTGTCCCCCAACTCCTGGTGGCCCTCAGATACTTATAAACATTTATCAAATCCCCTCTCAGTCTTCTCTTCTCCAGACTAAACAGCCTGAGGTCACTCAGCCTCTTCTTATAAGCTATACCCTTCAGTCCCCTCATCATCCTCATAGCCCTCCACTGGACCCTCTCCAGCAGATCCCTGTCCCTCTTCAACCCAAAACTGAACACAGTATTCAAGATGAGGTCTCAGAGGGCAGAGTAGAGGGGCAGGAGAACCTCTCTTGATCTGCTGGACACTCCTCCTAATATGCCCCAGGATCCCCTTGGCCTTCTTGGCCACAAGGGCACATTGCTGTGCCATGGGTAACTTGTTAGCCACCAGCACCCCCAGGTCCCTCTCCACAGGGCTGCTCTCCAGCAGTCACCTCCCAGCCTGTATTGGTGGAGTTTGTTATTCCTCCCCAGATGCAGGACTCTGCACTTGTCCTTGTTGAACTTGATCTGGTTCCTCTGTGCCCAGCTCTCAGTCTGTCCCTATGTGTTAGTATCTGGCTATCCAAATGTAATCATTTTAAAGAACATACAGGTCACTAGACTGAGTAACAAATCAAGGCTGATACTGACAAGGACTAATACAGGTTTCTGTGTGACACTGAATGATTTCCAACAATGTTCTCTGGAAGCAACCCTCACCAGCTCGTCCTTATTCACACCCCAGAGCTGGATAAGCACATTGTATTTTAGCTCTATCATCTCAGGCAAGTGTAATAGCTCTGCAGAGCTGTTTGTCACCTACACAGAGCAGAAGGTCACAAGATGCCCTGAGAGTCACAGAATCACGGAGTGTCAGGGGCTGGAAGGGACCTCCAAAGCTCAGCCAATCCAAGCCCCCTGCCAGAGCAGAATCTCCTAGACCAGATCACATAGGAGTGCATCCAGGTGGGTTTGGAATATCTCCAGAGGGGAGACTCCATAACCCCCCTGGGCAGCCTGTTCCAGTGCTCTGTCACCCTCACACTGAAAAAAGTCCTCCTTATGTTTAAATGAAGCTTCCTATGCCTCAGCTTCCACTCATTGCCCCTGTCCTGTCATCGGGCATCACCCAGCAGAGCCTGGCTCCAGCCTCCTGCCACTCACCTTTACATCTTTATAAACATTAAAGACTGTGCTAGTTTGAGCCTAGCTAGAATATTTTGGTGATAAGAATTAGGTGCTAGGCTGTGAAAAGGAAACAGTGGTGATGTCTGCTGCACTCATAGGCTTGCTGAGATGGATTAGAAGAAGAACACAAACATAGGTAACAGAGTTGCTCTCTCTCTGGCTCTGGCTGCATGCACTTCTCTCCCTAACTTGCTGCCTACCTAATCCTTCTGCTTCCTAACCCTCCCTGGCCAACTCTCCAAACTCACCTTAAACATAAGGCAAAGTCTGGGGTAAGGTAGAGCAGTGGGAAGAAGGTGGAAAGGTGGTTGGGAGCCCCTCATGGGGACTCTGGTTTCTGGCAGGGCTGTTGTGTTTCTGTACTAGTTTTTACCTTGTCTACTTCTGTCTATAGCTGCTTGGATTGTAAATGCCTGCCTGGATCTTATGCTAAGCTGTGAATATAAAGCTTAATTCTTTCCTTTCCAGTGGCTGAGCCTAGTCTGGGTGATTTTTCTTAAGTGTGGAGGGGACAGGGAACGCCCAAACCATCACATCTTTATTTGCTTCATAGCTGCATCCTGCATGCCACTGAGTATTAAAGACCAAAACATGCTGAAATTACCTCAACAAATTTCAGTCTCTGCCTCCAGGGCTTTTTGGGCCCTGGGATATGAAAAATGAAGCTTTCCTGATATTACATTTCAGGAGCAAGACCAATCCAATTTACAGGGGCTCCAATATTCACTCAAACTTACTGCCTTGGGTTTACCTCAGCAAAGATTTTGAGTAAAGCTTTTGTTCAGTTTTTTGGTTTGTTTTTTTTTTTTTCAGGTTGCTTTGTACTTACATAGAGTGATTGGAATGTGCCATATGATAGTGGAGTTTTTTTCCTTTAAAATAGGCCCCAAACCCATTTCAAGAATGAGTTCTTTTGTTTGCTTTCAAGTGCATAGAGATTGCTTTGAAAGAAAGAGAACATTTTGGTTGTGCAGCCTCACGATGTACAGAGAATTACAGATGTGCCAGTTTGAGCCTAGCTAGAATGTTTTGGTGAGAAGGATTAGATCACAGACTGTGAAAGAGAAAAACAATGGTGATGTCTACTTCACCCAAACATAGATAAGGCACTACTTCTGCTTGGGAGCTCTGGGCTGCATCTCTCTCTAGCCTCTCTGCCATCTCTCTGATTAATCCACTTTGCTTCCTAACCCCCTGGCTGAACCTCCATTCTTCCTTGGGACTGGGGTAAGGTTGAGAGGGGTGGGAGAAGGTGGAAGGGTGGTTGGGAGCCTCTCCTGGGGACTCAGGTTTCTAGCAGGGCTGTTGTGTTTCTGTATTACCTTTTACCTTGTCTATTTCTGCCTGGCTGGGGCACTTAGTGCCATGGTCTAGATGACTGGATAGGGCTGGGTGCTAGGTTGGACTGGATGAGCTTGGAGGTCTCTTCCAACCTGGGTGATTCTATGACTCTATGATTCTAAATAGAAAATATATTAAAACAAAACAAAACACATTTCCCAGAAATAGTCTTGAACTGTATTTGAGCTTGATGTAAAATGTTCCACTCCTCTGTAGCTCCAGAATAGAAGAAGCTTGGCATTCTGAGAGTGGTACAAAGTGGTACAAAGTGGTATTGTTAAGCAGAAGCTAATTAGGATGGGATTTCATGTTGCTAAGAGCTAAGTCTTTGGTAGGCAACAGAGCCAAACAGCAAGGGCAAAGTGTAACTATTTCAGGCTGAAGTTTGCTATTTAAAGGAAAATGTTCATCCTTGCCCAAACGTTAGCTGCAGTCAGGAGAGTGTTTCTGTACCAGTGACAAGATGACAGGCTGTCACGATTCCACTCAGTCAGTCCAGATCAAATGTGCTCAGGATATAAGCCAAGAGATTACTTTTTCCAATCTGCCAGCATCAGAAGCACCATCTGTGATCGATTTCGTGATTATGGAGTAAACAGCTACTGGAAATTCAGGACAGCTCCCTGAGATTTTGGTCTCTGGGAAGAATGAAGATGGGCTTGCAGGAGTTGCTGCTCTCCCAAACCTGCAGTCTCTTCTGTAGAGGTTTAAAGACAGTCACAAAGCCACACGAGCATAACTTCTTGCAGGCAGGGACGTTTTGCCCAATCCAGTACAGGAAAACTGGTCTTCTCTCAGCCTCCTTTTCTCTGGACTAAACAATCACAGATCCCTCAGCTGCTTCTCATAGGATTTATTCTTGACACTCTCCATCAACTTCATTGCCCCAAATATGGAGGAAACCCACCCAAAATCGTTTTGCCTGTTGTGTGTGTATATTTTACAGTGTGAAAATGGGCTGTGTACAGGGACAATTAGGTGCAGAGTCCCCTCAATTCAAGAGAGATGCTGAGGTGCTGGAAGGTGTCCAGACAAGGGCAACAAGGCTGGGGAAGGGCCTGGAGCACAGCCCTGTGAGGAGAGGCTGAGGGAGCTGGAGTTGTTTAGCTTAGAGAAGAGGAGGCTCAGGGCAGACCTCATTGCTGTCTACAACTCCCTGAAGGGAGGCTGTAGCCAGGTGGGGTTGGGCTCTTCTCCCAGACAACCAGCAATAGAACAAGGGGGGACAGTCTCAAGCTGTGCCAGGGGAGGTCTAGGCTGGATGTTAGGAGGAAGTTGTTGTCAGAGAGAGTGATTGGCATTGGAATGGGCTGCCCAGGGAGGTGGTGGAGTCACTGTCCCTGGAGGTGTTGAAGCAAAGCCTGGCTGGGGCACTTAGTGCCATGGTCTGGTTGATTGGCCAGGGCTGGGTGCTAGGTTGGACTGGATGAGCTTGGAGGTCTCTTCCAACCTGGTTGATTCTATGATTCTATGAGTATTCTGGCAATTGCATGGCTCAAACATGATATCTGTGCCTGGAAAGCCCTCACACCCTTTAATTGATTTCCAAAAGCTTATGGGCATGAAAGGTTCATCTAGTAATACTTTTGGAAAGATTTCAGAGTACAAAGCTCAATGGAGGCCTCATTTTGAACAGGAAAGTTCTACTGAACAACAGTTCATTGCATCCAAGATCATCATCATAAACCATGAATCCTGTGTTGGTTTGTGAAGGGAATGACACACGAGGGTAAACCCTTGTGCTTCTTTGGCATTCAGCCACTGGCCTGAACACTTTGTGACTCTCCATTTGCCTCTTTAAGCAAATTGTGTCTTACCAGGAAAACAAACTTCCCATTGGGAAACTCAGTCATTGCCCTCTGACATGCATAAACACAACTGTGCATCTGCACCATTTAGGCTGTCTGCTAATTACAGCTAACAGGAATTTGTCTTCAGCTGAAATAAACAGAAACCTTGGACCACAGAAATGTGGGCTACAGCCAAAACTGTTCCTAGGGAGCATAGCGGTGGCGCAGCTCTGAAGAGCTGGAGGGGAAAGAGGGTATGAATGGCCATAGATTGTTCTCTTTTGGAGAGGTGCTGAGTCAGCCCTAAACCATGTCTCACAGATGCTGATAGATCTGCTGTCACAGAATCACAGAATTAACCAGGTTGGAAGAGACCTCTCGCATCATCGAGTCCAACCTATCACCTAACCCTTCTCATTAACTAACTCATGGCACTAAGTGCCTGTGACACATTATGCAGAACTAATAATCTGTATTAATTTTGATACCCAGGCCATGATTGTTAATAACTTTGAAAACTCTTTATTAACATTAAAACTCACTAGAAAACTTAGTCACAGGTTCAAAACCTCATAGTTGGAAATTTATACACGCGGGTGTGCTAGTTCCAAGTCCACAGCCTGTAGCTCTGCTTGGGGTTGATGTGGCCAAAGTGCAGAACCTGGCATGAGTTAAAACTCCTGGTGTTGGACTGTACCCATCTGTGCAGCCTGTCCAGGTCCCTCTGCAGGGCCCTCCTACCCTCTAACACATGCTCTCAACTTGATGTTGTCTGCAAACTCACTGATGGAGGACTCAATCCCCTCATTTGGATTGTCAATGGAGATATTAAACAGGACTGGGGCCAGGACTGATCCCTGGGAAATAATAATCCTGACTCAAGGAGCACTTAGGCAACTATTTCTAGTGGTTATAAACATTATTTTGCCTGACAAACACATTGGACTGGGCAGAGGAGGAGGAGGTGTTCCTAGGGCAGTTACTACATACTTTACCTGTGTTCAGTTCAGGCACTAGTAGCAACTTGAGTCTGAGTGCAGAGCTGTACCATTCCCTTGTGCTCTCAGAAACTCAGACCAGGATGTGGAACAGCACCTTCTCACTCTCTAAACTACCTGAAAGGAGGTTGTAAAGAAACAGGTGTTGGTTTCTTCTCACAAGTCACAACCAATAGGACAAGAGAAAATGGCATTGTTACTCCAGGGAAGATTTAGGTTAGACATTAGGGGAAAACTTATATACCAAAATGATTATCATAGATGGGAACAGGCTGCTCTGGGAGATGGCTGAGTTGCCATTCCTGACTGTAACTAAAAGAGGTGTAGATAGGATGCTCAAAGATGACACTGTCTCCCACAGCATCCTCATAGCTAAACTGAGAAGGTGTGGTCTGGGTGATGGAGTAGGAACACAAACCCTATGAGGAGAGGCTGAGGGAGCTGGGGTTGTTTAGCCTGGAGAAGAGGAGGCTCAGGGGTGACCTCAATGCTGTCTACAACTACCTGAAGGGAGGTTGTAGCCAGCTGGGGGTTGGTCTCTTCTCCCAGGCAACCAGCAATAGAACAAGGGGACACAGTCTCAAGTTGTGCCAGGGGAGGTCTAGGCTGGATGTTAGGAGGAAGTTGTTGTCAGAGAGAGTGATTGGCATTGGAATGGGCTGCCCAGGGAGGTGGTGGAGTCCCTAGAGGTGTTGAAGCAAAGCCTGGCTGGGGCACTTAGTGCCATGGTCTGGTTGATTGGATAGGGCTGGGTGCTAGGTTGGACTGGATGATCTTGGAGGTCTCTTCCAACCTGGTTGATTCTATGATTCTATGATAGTGAGGTGTTTGGGAACTGGTTAAAGGAAAGAAGTCAGAGAGTTATGGTCAAGGAGACAGAGTCTAGCTGGAGGCCTGTAACTAGTGCAGTTCCCATGGGGTTGGTACAGGGACCAGTATTATTCCATGTATTCATGAATGACCTGGATGAGGATATGGAGTGCACTGTTAGCAAGTTTGCTGATGACACTAAGCTGGGTGCAGTGGCTGCCAGACCAGGGAGTTGTGCTGCCATTCAGAGAGACTTAGACAGTCTGAGAGTTGGGTAGGGAGAAATTTAATGAAGTTCAACAGGGGCAAGTGCAGAGTCGTGCACCTGGGAAAGAACAGTCCCATGTAGCAGGATAGGCTGGGGACTGACCTGCTGGAGAGCAGTGAAGGGGAGAAGGACTTGGGAGCCTTGGTGGATGGAAGGATGGCCATGAGCCAGCAGTGTGCTCTGTTGCCAGGAGGGCCAATGCCATCCTGGGGCATATTAGAAGGGCTGTGCTTTGTAGGTTGAAGGAGGTTCTCCTTCCCCTCTACTCTGCCCTGGTGAGGCCACATCTGAATTATTGGGCCCCCATGTTCAAGAAGGACAGGGAGCTGCTTGAGAGAGTCCAGCACAGAGCCACAAAAATTATTAAGGAAGTTGAATATCTTCCTTATGAGGAGAGCCTGAGGGAGCTGGGACAGTGCTGCTGGGAGAGGAGACTAAGGGGTGACCTCAGTCATGTTTAGAAATATGTAAGGGATGAGTGCCAGGCTGAAGCCAGGCTCTGATGGGTGATGCCTGGTGACAGGACAAGGGGCAGTGGGTGGAAGCTGAGGCATAGGAGGTTCCATGTGAACCTGAGGAGGATTTTTTTCCCTGTGAGGATGACAGAGTACCAAGAGGCTGCCCAGGGAGGTGGTGGAGTCGTTGTCCCTGGAGGTGTTCAAGAAGAGACTGGGTGAAGCACTTAGTGCCATGGTCTAGTTGATTGGCTAAGGTTGGATGCTAGATTGGACTGGATGATCTTGGAAGTCTCTTCCAACCTGGTTGATTCTATGATTCCATGACCCTGCTCTGGCAGGGAGGCTGGAGCAGATATCTTTTGAGGTCCCTTCCGGCCCCTGACATTCTATGAATCTCTGATTCTATAAGGATATGGTATAGTAGTGGCCCTGGCCGAGTTCAATAATGCTTGGACTTAGTGATTTTGACGATCTTTTCCAAGCACAGGGATTCTGTAACATAGTAATGCCTAGAACGAAACTCACCGCCACGAAAAACCGCCCGCTGCCAGCCACCAGGTGGCGCCAAAGCACGGCGGCGGGAGCCGCCAGCCCCGGCCGGGTGCGGAGCGGGGCCGCGGGGACTGCGTGGGCTGCCGGGGCTGCGCGACCCGCGGGGCTGCGCGACCAGCGGGGCAAGACACAGCACCGAGACCTATTTCTGCTACTCTTCATGTTATTGTGAGTTGCTGTCTACAGCTACCTGAAGAGAGGCTGTAGCCAGGTGGGATTGGGCTCTTCTGCCAGACACCCAGCAACAGAAGAAGGAGACACAGTCTCAAGCTGTGCCAGGGCAGGTCTAGGCTGGATGTTAGGAGGAAGTTGTTGTCAGAGAGAGTGATTGGCATTGGAATGGGCTGCCCAGGGAGGTGGGGGAGCCACTGTCTCTGGAGGTGTTGAAGCAAAACCTGGATGGGGCATTTGTGCCATGGTCTGGTTGATTGGCTAGGGCTGGGTGCTAGGTTGGGCTGGCTGAGCTTGGAGGTCTCTTCCAACCTGGTTGGTTCTGTGATTCTGCCATTCTGTGATTTACTGCTCTAACGCATTGCGCATTACACAGTGATGCAGATGCTGTGTATATATGCACAGGGATAGGCACATCTTTACATCTACATCTAGACATAGATAGAGCATATTAGCAGTATATTTTACCATAACTACAAATCTAAAGGCACTTCTGACCAAAGGGAAAGGTTGAATCAAAACACTCCAGTTTAATCATCTTTGCCAGCAGACCAACTTTGCGCATGACTGCCTAGGGACAGTGATGGTGTAGCCAGGATGTTGTACTGAAGGCTGCGCAGGGCAGGGTGCCCACTCATCCCCTTGGTGGCTTCCTGGATGAGCTTCTTATTTTTCTTACCCTCCTTCTCCCTCTGCTTCAGAAAAAATCTCCAAAGTTTCATTCTACCACTGGCACTGCCAGAGTGATGCCAAGTCCAAATCCCTCTCCTTCTCCTGCTTCTCAGCCAGGGTTTCCAGCATGGCTGAAGAACTTGTGCTTCCCAGCCAAATGAGCATTTGCAGGCTGAGTTCTGACCTCCTACTGTGTGTAATTAACACTAATTAAACAAATAAATTAAAATTACCCATGCCTTCCCTTGCAGAAGGTCCTAACTCAGTTTTGTGGTGACACTGCTTGAGTTGTTTTAATCAGCTGTCTGCCTAGTGCCATTCTGCATCTTGGCATGGGCTTCTTATGGCACAAGGAGACAGCACATCTCTACACCAGGAGTGAGGTTACAGGGTTTGCCCTAGGGCAGGGGAGGCTGTCATTGACAGGAGGGTCTGGGCAGTGACCTCAACTTCAGAAGCCCCTGTGGGGGGTCATGGCAGTGTGAGCAAGGGCGCAGAGCATGAAGAAATGGGTGGCAGTCTTTCATATGGCAGCAGTCAGCACAATGAAATCCATGTGCTATGGAAATCAACAGCCAAAGTAGCAGATTTGTCTTATGTGGATTTTTGCCTCAGACAGTTCATAGAATCATAGAATGGTTTAGGTTGGAAGGGACCTCAAAGCTCAGCCAGTTCCAACCCCCTGCCATAGGCAGGGACACATCCCACTAGAACAGGTTGCTCAAGGACTTATCCAACCTGGCCTTGAACACCTCAAGCGAGGTTGTGGGGCACAGATTGCTGAATGTGATCTTTGATTGCATTCAGTGATTCTGTGCCCCACAACCTCCCTGGGCAACCTGTGCCAGTGTCTCACCACCTCACAGCAAAGAACCCTTTCCTAACATCTAGTTTGAATCTCCTCTCTGACAGTTTAAACCTGTTACATTCCTCCTTATCCTGTCATTACAAGACCTTGTCAATAGTCCCTCCCCAGCCTTCCTGTAGCCCCCTTCAGATACTGAAAGGCTACTATAAAGTCTCTTTGAAGCCTTCTCTTCTTCAAGCTGCAGAGCCCCAACTGTCTCAGCCTGTCCTTATAGCAGAACTGCTGAAGCCCTCTGAGCATCTTCTTGGCCTCCTCTGGACTGTCTCCAACAGTTTCATGTCCTGCTTGTGTTGAGGACTCACTGCAACAGTTTCCTGCCCTTCTTGTGTTGAGGGCTCCAGAACTGCACACAGTAAAAGATGAATCTCTGAGTGTCTCAGGGAGTGCTCACTGATAGGGAAGAAGGGGGGAAAAAATGGGGGGGGAGGGTGTGAGAAAAAAGGCATTTTCAACATTGGCACTTTTTTTCTGGTCACCCTGTTGCAAGCACCCTGAAGCTGGTTTTCAGAGATACCCAACCCTTGAATTTCCCAGCACCTTTGAAACCAAGCCAAGAACATTTTGCGCAGAGGTGGAGGCACAGAAAAGTAGTTTTCCTTTTTCAGATGCTTGTTGGCTGTGTTTGAAAGCCATCTTATCATTTATCATTTTTACCCCTCCCCTCCTGCAGATTTTATGTGGAAATCTTAAACCGTATCACAAAGTAGCTACACCTCCACCCATTCCCTCCATGTCCTTTCATCCTGGCAGCTGTGCTGTTTGGCAGCTGTTGCTTTGTGCAAAGGAGTGGATGGGTATGAAGCAGGCAGGTGCCTCCCAACTGCATGGGGAGGAGGGTGCTGGATAATGCTTTTATAACAGAGAAGAAGGCAAGGTGAGACCTTTGTGGCAGCAGGTAAAGTCTTGGGGACAATGCTGCGGTGGGATGGATGCCCATGGATAGTTTATGACCTAGACAAAAGGTCTGAGATTTTGTCCATGTGCTTTCAGACATAGAATCATAGAATCAACCCAGTTGGAAAAGACCTCCAAGGTCATCCAGTCCAACCTGTCCCCCAGCCCTATCCAGTTAACTAGACCATGGCACCAAGTGCCTCATCCAGTCTCTTCTTGAACACTGCTAGGGACAGTGACTCCACCACCTCCCTGGGCAGCCCATTCCAATGGCAAATCACTCTCTCTGTGAAGAACTTCCTCCTAACATCCAGCCTATACTTCCCCTGGCACAACTTGACAGAGAAGAAGACATTGTGCACATTTCTTCTATATGTCATATCTCTGTGGGTCTGCTTGCATGCTGGGCCATGCAGTGGCACATCTTGGGCTCCTCATCAGTGCTTCCCGCTAACCCCATCCAGTCAAACTACTGTCAGACACTGCCTAGGCTGCCTTCTGACATCATTTGCCAGTAATGTCCTTTAAGACCAGTTCACAGTATCATTTCAACCTGGCAACTTGTAACACCTACAAGCAGAAGTTACTGCTTTGAGCTGCTGCTAGCACTTTGGGAGTGGTACAGCAATGCTTTCCCTGGCAACCTGAGGTGGGCAAGCCCAAGGACTGACCTCAGAACTCAATTAACAGTATGAAAGTGCTGTCATCCCCCCCATGCCCAGCCACAGTGTGATGGTTTGGGCTCTTACCCGCCCCCCCACACTTTGTATTTGCCCCAGCTAACTCAGAAGGCCTCCAGGAATATAAATGAAGCTATTTATTTTACAGCAGCAAATATACAAGCAGATATTTACAGTATATACAGTTATATACAGAAATATACGAAGGATAAACAATACAGAAGGACAACTCCCCTCCCAGAAACCTGAATCCCCAGGAGGGGCTCTCAAACCACCCCAACACCTTCCCTGGCCCCTCTCAACCTTACCCCAGTTCCCAGGAAGAATAGAGGTGCAGCCAAGAGGTTAAGAAGGAAGGTTAGTGGCAGTGGGGTTAAGGAGATGTGGCTAGGTCTGAAGACAAAGGCAGAATGAAAGACAAAATGGAGAATATTATCAAATGTTCTTCCTTCTTCTTCCCAGAACTCTCAGTGAGACTGATGAGGGAAGGAGACACAACCATTGTTTACCTTTTCACTGCCTATTATCTAGTTCTTTTACCAAAACATTCCAGCTTGCTTCAAACTAGCACACACAGGCACTATCACTTCCTATTACTTGTCTTCCAAAAGAGATCTCTGCTTTTCTGCTCTTTTTGTGGATCACCTTGATCCCAGACTCGTGACAGGGAAGCTCAGGAACCACTGCTGTCAGAGTACTTTGTCTGGGGATCTTGCTGGTGGAGAGACAGAGTCCTCTCCGAGGATGCTCACCTGTAGGTGACCTCTCCCAGGAGAAGCAGAAGAGAGGGATCTCTGTCAGGACTCTTGACATTTCCCACCACCCAAGTGGGAGTGAAATAATTCCACCCTTTCTGCAATGCCTTGACAAGCCTGAAAGATCCCAGAGCAGACATCACAAACATCTGGGAACTATGTGCCTGGCTCCAGTGCGAGACCAGGAAAGCAGCCAAAAACCTGTGCAGCTAACATAGCCTGCCTCCTGCACTCCCATGGAGGATAGCCTGCCCACTGGTTCCAACAATGAAGGCTCTGCAATTAGGAGTCCAGTGGAATGGCAGCTAACTGTGTTCTTCTCCACACCCCACCCTGATGTCTGGCAACTGCAGGCATGACTTCAGTGCAAGACTAGGAAGGCAGCCAAAACCCTTCCCACAGTCTCACACCACCTCTTACTAGTGGTTTCTCCCCCCCACTCCCAGTCAGAGCAGATCATCCTACTGGTTTAGGAGATGCAAGGAACCTGCATCAGAGCATGATGTTCTGTGCAGCCTCTCCTGCGCTGACCGCATAGCTACCCCAGGTGCCCACGCTGAAGTTCTCAGATCAGCACTCAAACAGAAGGCAAGCTGGGACCTACTTTTACTTAAAAGTATTGATTTAACAATTTTGGAAACGTTTGAGATTCTCCCAACTTTCCAACCAACTTTCCACAAGATCCATCTTTTTTTTTTCTTCTTCTTTTAACTACCCTTTAGTTTTACTTGCTTGCTCTGTGCTGGGCATTTGTGTGTACAGTACTTTCTGTGCTGGATAACCCTTATGCCTATTGACTTCTGACAGATCAGTTATTTCTTCAAGAGCTGATTGTAAAAACAAGAATTCCACCCCCCAGCATTGTGGAGGGGTATCCTGGAGACTATGCCAATTTGTCACGGAGGAGTATTCTGCCACCTGTGCCAATTGTGGTGGAGGGGAGAAATTAATTGATGTGAGATAATATTCTCTAAATATATATATTTATTAACTTCAATATTCTGAACTCTCACCACCCTCAACCACTGTATTTTAATATTAAAATGATATACACAGTCATGAAGGCATTCTAGGAACAATACCAAACCATCACTTATTAATAACTAGCAAACAGTTCAAACTATAAACAGAGAGAGGATTTTTCCCCGCAACAAATACCGCTTGGGGTCGATACGCTGCTTGCCCAGCAGGTGGGCTGAAAGCTCTTTCTGCTCTATGGCAGGAGGCAATAGAAATTACAGAGGCATTAAAGCATTTACTTACAAATTCTTATTAACTATCAATTACTCTCTGGGGCTACGTCACAGCCTATGCCAGTGTCCAAACTTCAGGGGAATCTTTGCCCGTGGACTTTGAGGCTGGAATCCTCCTGGCTTCAGGGGAAAGGAGAATCTTCCTGGCTTCTGGACAAATGACAGTCTCTGACCTTGTTCTCCTGGTGAAGGATGCAATCTCTGACCTTGTCTCCTGGCTTCTCCTGGACACTCTATCCAAGGATTCTTGGAAGGACCTCAGGTATGATGCTGTGCAGTCTGAGCACAGTCTCATGCTGGCTAGCAGGCTGATCGCGTGCAGACAAGTGGAGTCTGCTTCCTGGTAACTCGGCAGCAGTAGTGCTTATCAGGCAGTGATAAGGCAGCAGGCATACAGTAGGATGCCCGAGCTACATGGGAGTCTGAGCTCCATAGGTAAAGGAAGGCAATACAGGATCTGGTCCTGATAACTCACTGCAGTGGCATGCAGGTGTGTGCAGCTGATTGGGAGACTATGGGAGATACTGTCTCCGGAATAACAGCAAAGCAAATAGGCATGCAGGCATAAGCAAGGAGCAGTGCTGGTGAGTCTAAGCCTAATAATGTGTCAGTGAGCGAGCAAGGGAGCCTGAGCAAGCGAGTATGAGCAGTGCAGGGGAGCTAGAGCACGTTGCTCACCTGTGTGCCTCTATTTATCAAATGTGGGCTGAGATTAATGGCCCTTTGGACACCAGAATGACTGATCAGGTTGGCAGTTAGCCAAAGCTTACCCTAACAGGCAAAAGCCACAAGTCTGGACCTCCCAAATATGGGAACAGCATGGGCTTTACACTAGGCAGGCACGAGCTGGGGGTGTGGGGGCTTACACAACCACCTTACACAATCAGGGGTCCTGGGCAGGCCAGGCTTTGTGGCACCAGGTCTGTTGTGCCCCTTTGTGCTCGTTATGTGTTTACCTCTGGTTATGGGCAGAAAAACATGTCCAGGCAGGGCAAGGCATAAATAAGCCTATTTTCGGGCCTATGGGCCCTCCATGACATCCACCCCCCTTTTTTTTTTTCCTGATGGTGGTGGGATAGTTATGTAAGATAGAGTCTTTCCTAAGGAGGAAAATGAAACATTTGGCCTAAAACTCTGGATAGTGAGATGCTACAGTGCTCCTGCAGTAACAAGAAAGTTGTACTTTGGGTGTTAATGAAGTGGAGATCCTAAAGTGAACTCTGCCTGTGAGATTATGGAGGGATTTTTTGCAAGCATGGCAGAATATTTTGCTGGAGATACATGCTGAGCTTCATCTGTGAAGACTTTAAACATCTAGAGTTTAGATGTCTAGGTCTTGACTTCTCACACTTGCTATCCTGTGGAGTGTTGCTGTAATTGCCATTGCCAGAAGGCAGTTTTCTTCATCTGAGCTCGTTGATGAAAGTGACTAAGAGATGTTCTGCTCTTGTGTCCTCCTCTTTTTCTCTGAGAAACATATAAATGCCTTCAGCTGTGGATAGAAAAGTCTATCCATGCAGACTAGTGGAGCCAGGTGAAGGGAGCAAATGATTACTCTTCCTTCTTTCTGACAAATGTGATATTGGTTGGAATACTTCTGTGGGAGTGAGGATTTTTTTTCATATTAGAATATTTTTGTCACATTTTCTGTCTTGAGAGGAAAGACTTTTTTACTGGCTTCATGAGAGACTACAAGAAACAATAAAAAAAGAAGGGATAAGGCACTTAGTGCCATGGTCTAGTTGATTGGATAGGGCTGGGTGCTAGGTTGGACTGGATGAGCTTGGAGGTCTCTTCCAACCTGGTTGATTCTATGATTCTATGATTCAGAGTGGCTGAGAGCAGTCAGGAAGAAAGGGACCTGGGGCTACTGGTAGATAGTAGCTGAAGATGAGGCAGCAGTGTGCCCAGGTGGCCATGAAAGCCAATGGCATCCTGGTCTGGATCAGAGACAGTGTGGCCAGTAGGACAAGGGAGGTTATTCTGCCCCTGTACTCAGCACTGGTCAGGCCACACCTTGAGTGCTGTGTCCAGTTCTGGGCCCCTCAATTCAAGAGAGATGTTGAGGTGCTGGAAGGTGTCCAGAGAAGGGTGACAAAGCTGGTCAGGGGCCTGGAGCACAGCCCTGTGATGAGAGGCTGAGGGAGCTGGGGGTGTGCAGCCTAGAGAAGAGGAGGCTCAGGAAGGACCTCACTGCTGTCTATAACTACCTGAAGGGAGGCTGTAGCCAGGTGGGGTTGATCTCTTCTGCCAGGCACCCAGGGACAGAACAAGGGGACACAGTCTCAAATTGTGCCAAGGGAGGTTGGATGTTAGAAGGAAGTTGTTGTCAGAGAGAGTGATTGGCATTGGAATGGGCTGCCCAGGGAGGTGGTGGAGTTGCTGTGCCTGGAGGTGTTGAAGCAAAGCCTGGCTGGGGCACTTAGTGCCATGGTCTGGTTTGATTGTCTAGGGCTGGGTGCTAGGTTGGACTGGGTGAGCTTGGAGGTCTCTTCCAACCTGCTTGATTCTATGTTTCTGTGACTCTCACATGCCATCCTCCTTACTTCTCCCCTCTAGAACAGGAGTTTAACAGGCACATATTAGCATGCTGATAAACAATCTCAAGTTCACTTTTTAAGCTCCAGATGTCTTTTCTATGACCTAAAGAAACTGCTGCAAATAAAAGCACTAGAAATCATCAGTTATCATGAGAGATGTTAAATCTATGTGGTTTGTAGAGAACAAAGTTAAGGTTTTTTTTGTCACGGACTACTTCAAGAATAGTTGATGGCTTCTCAGTGTAGCAGAAAAAGACTTAATGCAATCTGGTACTAGGAGGCTGAAATTGGAGAAATCCAGAGATGAAACGAAGTGTGAGCTGTGAACACTGAGAATAACACAGGAGTTACCCCTGGGATGACTCCCTAAGGAAAATAATCATTCTCCTTTGTTTCCCTCTGTGCCAGTCAAGACTGCATGATGTAAAAACATATGCTCTCACTCAAGCTCTGCCTTCGGCAGTTCACATCAGTGCCTTTATGCCCTGTGTGTGAAGTGTGATGACCACACCACGCTCAAAACCAGCTGACAAAGTACGGGAGGGCAATGGTTTCCTGGCCCTCCCACTGGGTCCTCCCACAAGCAACTGGTTTGTGCAGTGAGGTGATGCACAGCTGCCAGTCCCCTCTTTCTGCTTCGTGAGCTTGTCACTGCTGATAAGAAGTGAAGCAATGCAGGGGTTTGCAGGTCTGTGTTATGTCTGTCTGCGTGTTGCAAGCCCAGGAGGAATAAAGGAGCTAGGTACAAAAGCCATTTTCAACATTTTTAGACCTGTAACATAGGTGGGATTTACATTACTGTGTTATGAAGCCCAAGTTCCCTGTGGAGAGAGAAAAGTACCTCGAACAGGTACTGCTCAAGGCACTGTCTTGGTATTGTGTAGGCATTTTCCCTCATAGGATTGAGCTTTCAGTGGCACTCAGTTTGGCTGGCATCCTTGCCCCTTTGGTAAGTTTTCAGCAGCACTGTCTGCAATGTAATGCTCTCTCTCACCTGCAGAACTGTGAAAACGTTGCCTAGCAGAGTTTCTTCTGTTCTCATCTTCAGACACCTGGTTCTCATTTCTCTTTTTGTCCATCTGCATAGGTGTCTTGGACGTGGTGCTCCTAACAAAGCAGCCTGTGCTTACATTGTGATAACTGTAGTCTAACTGTGCCAAGCTGGTTCCTCTGGATGCACCAGAGAGTTTGGTTGTCACTAAGACACTTGCTGCTTGTAGTATATTTTATTTCTTGCTGAATGATTTGTCTGCAAGTCGTGAAGACCTAACATAGCATGCCTGAGCAGACATAGTAGAGATAACTATGCCGAGGGAAATCACATGGGAGATGTGAGATATTACTGCCTGTTTTGCAACCTTCTCCCTCTGAAGTCAAAACTCTTGTTCTGTTTGCATTATTTGTGGAAGCCACGTTTTCAGTTCAGAAGTGTTTGATAACTGTTTTGTTAACAGAAGTGACAGAAAGGCCTATGGAGGCACAGCTCTTTGGAATAATTGATTAAAGAAATGGCAGCACGTGGTTATGTGAGGGCTGATGTGATTCTGGGCCTCCAGGAGTTAAAGCAAGGTGTGTGCAGGCAGTTCTTGGGGAGGTACTTGGTATAAAGTTCAGCGGCTGAGCAATGTCCTGGCAGTCAAGCTTCATTGCCTGGGAAAAATGTAAGGCCAGACTGACATTTCAGGGAATGATAGAATCCTGTTGGCTTTGCTGGTGAAAATGACTGGTGCCTTTAAAGGAAGAATCAAACTACCTCATAAAATTCAGATGAAAAAATATTGTGGTTGCATGATATGGCTGAAAGGAACAGGATGAGGAGCACGAAAGGAATAGCTTCTCTTCCCATTTTGTCTGTGACCAGCCTCAGTTCAGGAGGGGACTCTCTAAAGCATAAAGCTGCCTTTTGCCCTCTGAAATACCTATAGAGAGCCACAAATCATGTTGGCTCTGGTTATTTATTACAGTTCCTTGATCATTGGGAGTAATGATTAATATAGGCTCACACACAGCATACAGATTGTAGGCAAGTGGAGTCCCTTCCACTTGAAATTGATGGAGAAATCTCTTTGGGTGACACCATCTCAACAGCCAGCTCCATTCCTGCCTGTATTCTTGTCTGTCCCTGTTCAGCTGGCCAAATGGGAGAGCTCCTCCCCAGATGCCTGTTTCTTTTCAGTCTTTGCCCATCTCCACGTGGTTCCCTGGACACCTCTGCCTGAACAAGCTCAGTAATGCAGGCTTTGTCTTTTAGCCATAAAGGAACAGGCAGCTCCATTCAGCCAATCTCCCATGGAACTGGAAACAGGTGAAAAATCTAAATTGAAACAACCTTTAGAGAACTACAACATCCACAGAGCCTTTGGCAATCCGACTTCTTATTTGGATTAATAAGATGAAGGTTTCATAGTCTGCCTTTAGTCACTCCAAATCTTGATCTTCTCTTTCCAGTTATACTTCTCTATTTCAACCACTTAATCACTTCAGTCTTTTTATTTGTGCAGAGTAAGTTTTTTTGCTACCCATAGTTTCTCTGCCAAGACACCAGTGAAATGTGAGGAAAGAGTTTACAACAAATGTTTAATAAGCAGCAGTTCTCAGACCAGGCAATATTTGTGAACCAGACAATCACACCTGAGATCTCGTTGAACCATGCCTAGTGGATAGTGTTACTTGCATTACTAGTAGGTTTGGGGGGGGAGGGGGGGGTATTTTCTTCAGTTTTCCTACCTCCTTCTCTATAGATTGTTTCAGGTCCCTTTACATTGGACTACTCTGTTTTGTGTGAGTAGCCTCAACAAGAGTCAAAGTATAGTTTTAGAGCATTTATGGATCTCACAAAATCACTCAAGACATCATCTTTTTGGTGCAGCCATTCCCCAACAAGGTACACTCACTTTCTGGAGGAAATAAAACCACCTTTCATGGTGGCAAAGTGAGACATGTGAAAGGCAGATGTAAATTGGCCAGAGAAATACACAGAACCATAGAAACATGGAATGGTTTGGGTTGGAAGGGACATTGAAGGTCATCTAGTTCCATGGCCCCTGCCAGAGTCAGGAGCAGTGTGTCCAGAGAAGGGCCAGGAGGATGCTCAGAGGGCTGCAGCAGCTCTGCTGTGAGCACAGACTGAAAGAGTTGGGGCTGTGCCGTCTGGAGAAAAGGAGGCTCCCAGGTGACCTTCTTGTGGCCTTCCAGGATCTGAAGGGGGTCTACAAAAAAGCTTGGGAGGGACTTTTTAGGCTTTCAGGGAGTGACAGGACTGGGGGGAACGGAGCAAAGCTGGAGGTGGGGAGATTCACCCTGGATGTGAGGAGGAAATTGTTGAGCATGAGAGTGGTGAGAGGCTGGAATGGGCTGCCCAGGGAGGTGGTTGAGGCCCCATGGCTGGAGGTGTTTAAGGCCAGGCTGGCTGAGGCTGTGGGCAGCCTGCTGTAGGGTAGGGTGTCCCTGGGCATGGCAGGGGGATTGGAACTGGCTGCTCCTTGTGGTGCCTTCCAACCCTGACTCATTCTATGATTCTATGACTGGGACATCTCCCACTAGACCAGGTTGCTCAAAGTGGCATCCAGCCTTGCCTTGAACACTTCCATGGAGGGGACACCAACAACTTCTCTGGGTTGAGGAGTTCCAGTGTCTCACCACACTCACAGTAAAGAACCCACTCAGTAAAAAAATTCTTCCAAATATCTAATCTAAATATACCCTTGTTCTGTCTGAATCCACTGCCTCTTGTCCTATCCAACTACACTCCCTGATAAAGACTCCCTTCCCATCCTTCCTGTAGGCTCCTTTAAGTACTAGGAAGCTGCTATAATGTCTCCCTGGAGCTTTCTTTTCACCAAGCCAAACAGCCTGAACTCTCGAAGCCTGTCCTCATAGGAGAGGTGCTCCACCCTCCTGATTGTCTTTATGGCCCTGTCTAGATCCACTCAAGCAGATCTATTTCTTTCATAGGCTAGGGGCCACAGAGCTGGCCACAGTATGCCATGCAAGGTCTCACCAGAGCAGAGGGGCAAAATCACTCCCTGTGACCTACATCTTTTGATGCATCCCAGGATACAGTTTACTTTCTGGGATACAAGAATGCATTTCTGGCTCATACTCGGTTGCTCATCCACCAAACTCCCAAGTCCTTCTCGGCAGGGCTACTCTTTATCCACTCATCACTTATCTTGTACTTGGCTTTGGTGAGGCCACACCTTGAGTGTTCTGTTCAGTTTTGGGCACTGCAATACAAGAGAGATGTGGAGGTGCTGGAGCAGGTCCAGAGGAGGGCAACAAAGCTGAGGAAGGGCCTGGAGAATAAATCTGATGAGGAGAGAATGAGGGAGCTGGGGATGGGTAGAGTGAGGAAGAGGAGGCTGAGGGGAGATCTCATTGCTGTCTATAGCTACCTGAAGGGACATTGTGGAGAAGATGCTGCTGGGCTCTTCTCATAGGTAGCTGGAGACAAAACAAGGGGGAATGGCCTCAAGCTGAGACAGGGGAGGTTTAGACTGGACATGAGGAAAAAGTTTTTACATGGAGAGAGTGGTCAGGGAGTGGAATGAGCTGCCCAGGGAGGTGATGGAGTCACGCAGCCTGGCTGTGTTTCAGGGTGGTTTGGCTGTGGTGCTTAGGGCTATAGTTTAAGGTGACTCTTGCAGAGTAGGGTTCTAGGTTGAACTTGGTGATCCTGAGGGGCTTTGCCAGCTTGCACATTGCTGTGATTCTGTGATCACCTGGGCTAGTTTTGTGCTTAAGATTGTTCTAACCCATGTGCTTGACCTTGCACTTGCCTTGTTTGCACATGCCCATCTCTCCTGTCAGCATGACTGTCGTTATCCCCACTGAAGAAAGCCTCATAGAGTAATGTGCCTGATGATAGAGTAAGATGCAAGTAGTTGCTAAACCTGAACCAGAATGAGTGACCTGTCACTTTGAAGCACATCAGCCAAAGGCTCAGTGAGAGCCTCTCTGAGAGTCCTGCAGCCCTTTCCTGGGCTCTCTCCGGTCCCTTTTCACTTTTACGTCCCTGCCTTAATCTGCTCAGTATTTGGGGACCCTGGGCGGGTTCAAGGCAGCCCGAGGTGGCAGAGGCTGGCTTGCGGCAGAGGGCAGCAGCAGGCAGCGCAAGGCTCTGTGCGCACCCCCGCTTGGGTGCCAGCCTTCCTTGGCAGTGAGCTATGCTTGAGCAACGCAGGTGATATCTATTCATGGAGTTAATATATATGCATACGTGGGATTGCTGCTTGTAAAGCTGCTCAGAAAGTGGTGGCTCTGTCCCTGAGTAAAGTAGTTTGTGCGCTGGCAAGTAGAGAAAGGCTTGGAGACTTGTCTGAGCCATCTTGCGTGACTGGTGGCCCAGGTCCGTGGGGCGGGATGGTGTCCTATGGCCAGGAAAGCTACCGTGATGGTAACTGGGTTTTCATCTCCGTCCTGACACCAACCCTATGCCCTGGGGTGGCCTACAACCCGGGAAAGGGGCACTAGCTGAAGCCTGAACTTCCACAGGCTCCTCCGGGCTGTCGGTGGGAGATGAGGGCAACATGACTGTGGATGCCAGCTCCCAGCCTGGCTCCTTCACGCTAAACACGGCTGCACCTCAGGGCTGGGGATGGTGTGAGAGCATCAGCTACGAGGCTGGGAGGTAACTGCAAGGTGGATTTCGGGAGACAAGGACTGGACACCAACACCCGTCCGCTTGGTAGGCTTGAGGAAGCCTGCCGCCAGCAGGAGGTCTGACCGCGGTGGGCCCTTCAGCCCGGTTCGCCTTGTGCCCGACGGCGCTGGGCAGCCCGGTTCGGCTGGTGCCCGACGGCGCTGGGCAGCCCGGTTCGGCTGGTGCCCGACGGCGCTGGGCAGCCCGGTTCGGCTGGTGCCCGGAGGCGCTGGGCAGCTCGGTTCGGCTGGTGCCCGACGGCGCTGGGCAGAACAAAATGGCTGCCCGGTGCGGGGGCAGCAGGAACGCTCCCGCTTCAGGGGGCAGCCGACAGGCGCTCAGGGCGGCCGCGGCGAGCCCGGCCCGAGATGCCCTCTCAGCACCGGCTGCAGGGCTGAGCGGGTTCGTCTCCGATAGGGACTAGGTCTTCTTCCTCCCGGGCCGCCCCGGCACCCGGAGCAGGGTGCTGCCCGCCTCACCTGCCTCGCCGCCAAGCCCGAGAAAGGGTTAAAAGCCCTGGGCGGCTGATGTCAGTTCCTGCACAATTCGGGAGGGCTGGCTCTGATATTTGAGCTGGGCTCTCCCGCTCGAAGGAAAACGGGAGAGAGAGAATGGGAAAGTGCTGAATGGGACAGAAGCCGCGCCGGGCACCTGCCTGCCACCCTGCGCCCTGCAGCCGCCGGCGGCGAGGGCCAGCAGCGCCGCGCTCCCCGCGGCCGCGCCGGGTCGGGAGCTTCCAGGCGCCGCCGTCGTCGCCTGTCACCGCCCGGCTCCGCTTCGCCGCGACGAGATCCCCGCGCTGGCCAAGGTGAGCGGGGCGACCCGGGCCCCCTCCTAGCTGCCGAGGAGTCGTCTGCAAAGGGCTGGGCTGTGTGGGGTTGGCTGTCGTAGCCGTTCTGCCCTCTCTTGTCTCAAGGTGATAGTGAGGGGAGCGACGGCAGCCTTCTGGGAGTGATTGACGTTTGCTACTTAAACAGGTTTGCCTTCGGGTCCGAGACTTTGGTCCCTGTAGGTGCGTGGAGAGGGTCGGGAGGGGAAAAGTGCAGCCAAAGAGTAATTAAATCTTGCGGTGTCTTCTGTCTTCCCGGTAAGCCAAGCTGTGCAGGGCAAGACCTCTGGAGGCAGAATGGTAAAACCAGAAGCCCTCTTCCTGCCCGTGGGCATTTTTCTCTAGCCGAACCACCTGCACTGCTGTAGAGGGAAAAGGGTTTTCCACGGGTTTCCCTCGGGCCCGTGCCAAACCCTGCCCTGCTTACAGCTTTGTCATGTTACTTTTTCCCCAAGCTGGGCACGTCCCAGGCCGCGTTTGTGAAGGGGAAATGGCCGTGTGGCTGAGCGTTCTGACGCATCAGGGTTAAAAAGCCGTGGGGTGAAGCTGGTTATGAAGTGGAAAGTGAGGTGACTGAGAGCAGAGAGTTCGTGGTGCAGGGTTTCCACGATGAGCTTTGACTGTCATCCATGCGGCCTGACGTTCCTGGTTCTGACGCGGGAGGAAATCTCTCTCCTTTCATGTGTTACACTTAGCACATTGCTACTAACTCCTTCTGTAGTCAGATGGTAGCTGAGAGTTAAACCAGCATTCAGCTCCGGTGTTCAGGCAGGGTCTGGTGAATCATAGAATGTCAGGGGCTGGAAGGAACCTTGAGAGATCATCTGGTCCAGCCTCCCTGCCAGAGCAGGATCACCTTGAGCAGATCCTGGTGAGGTCTAGTGGCAGGTGCCAAGAAGAGCACTCCTGTGCTGACTGAATCCCTTGCCTGTGTAAACTGATTCCTGAGGTGAGGAGACACATCTGAAATGCAGAAGTACTTTTTCACTTGTCTGCACTGTTTGCACTGAATGAACGAAGCTGTGAACACTTGCATTTCTATCAGCACCTGTATTCTCCACACTGATTAATTGCATTTTACTCTTAGAAGGCTTTTTTGAGTGGAAATAGAAAAAGTTTCTGAAGTGTTTTGAATTCTAGTCTGGACCAGCCAACATCTGAGATACTTTCTGATCCTGGTCTAAAAACAAAACAAAAACCCTTTAAAACCAGCATTCTAATACCAAATTTACCTTCATCAGAATTACAGTTGGATATGGGCAACCAAAGTAAATATATTCACATGTATTTTGGATATAGTATTTAGTGTCAGAGCTGTGTCAAATGTGGGTCAAAAATTATAGATAGAGTCAAATGTACAGTCTCAAATCTGTGTTTAGTAGTTGGTTCAGACATTTTTCCCTCAGTAAGTTCTAAGGGCTTTGTAGCTCTCATTATCTCTGCTCTAAGTTGTTTGATCATAGAATCAAGCAGGTTGGAAGAGACCTCCGAGTTCATCCAGTCCAATCTAGCACCCAGCCCTATCCAATCAACCAGACCATGGCACTAAGTGCCCCAGCCAGGCTTTGCTTCAACACCTCCTGGGACAGTGACTCCACCACCTCCCTGGGCAGCCCATTCCAATGCCAATCACTCTCTCTGCTAACAACTTCCTCCTAACATCCAGCCTAGACCTCCCCTGGCACAACTGGAGGCTGTGTTCCCTTCTGTTGCTGCTTGCCTGGCACAAGAGCCCAACCCCACCTGGCTACAGCCACCCTTCAGGTAATTGTAGACAGCAACGAGGTCTTCCCTGAGCCTCCTCTTCTCTAGGCTGCACACCCCCAGCTCCCTCAGCCTCTCCTCATAGGGTTTGTGTGTTTGTTGCCTAGCACTGAAAACCAACCTGCTCTTTAAGAAATGTCTGCATGCATTTAAGAATGAAGTTTTGAAACATCTCAGACTGTTTGAAAAAAGTGGCTGCCTCCTATTTACAAGTTCCTAAAACAGAAATGCTGAACCTGAATGTATCTGTTTCCCAACTTCTTTATGTGCCAAAGGGAAAAAACAACAAGTACTATAGAACTATACAAATCCTTTATCTGATATGGAAAAGATCAATATGTAGGGGAGGGGGGGAAATCAAAGAACTAATTGACTGAGATGAGTGAGAATTACCAAATAATAAGGCATGCAAAATGGCAGATTCAGTAGCAAGAATTAAAAGTCCATCTGTCAAAATGTAGTCGATACTGTAACTTAAGCAGCTCATCTGAGAGGCCTGGAACACAAACCCTATGAGATGAGGCTGAGGGAGCTGGGTGTGTGCGGGCTGCAGAAGGGGAGGCTCAGGGCTGACTTCATTGCTCTCTACAACTACCTGAAGGGAGGCTGTAGCTAGGTGGGGTTGTTATCTTCTGCCAGGCAAGCAGCAACAGCACAAGGGGATACAGTCTCAAGTTGTGCCAGGGGAGGTCTAGGCTGGATGTTAGGAGGAAGTTGTTAGCAGAGAGAGTGATTGGCATTGGAATGGGCTGCCCAGGGAGGTGGTGAAGTCACCGTCCCTGGAGGTATTCAAGCCAAGCCTGGGTGGGGCACTTAGTGCCATGGTCTGGTTGATTGGCTAGGGCTGGGTTGGACTGGATGATCTTGGAGGTCTCTTCCAACCTGGTTGAGTCTATGAATCTATGGTTCTATGATTCTGTGACTAGGCTATGGAAAAGGATGGCTTCTCTATTTTTATAAAGCTGTAGGTGTTCTCCTTGTAGAATACTGGCCTGCCTTCCTATTGCAGTGTTTGCAGTGAGGAGTTTACCAGACATGAGTATGCCAGTTCCTTGTTTGACTCAAGTCTACCTTCTGACCTGGGATAACGTTTCAGAAGTCACTGGAAAGGCAGGCAATTCACTGCCTGCAAAACTTTCTATTACTGAACAAAGCAACCTGTGCATGAAATGACTCACAGGTAATGTTTGTAGCTAAAGGGTGTAGAATGTGTCTTCCTTAACTCAGAATGGCAAAGTTAGATAACCTGGCTGGCTGTGTTATGTATAATTAGACTATTATGTGTACCCTTAGGGTAACCTGAACCTCATGTCTCTTCTACACAAAATATGAGCCAGGTGTCCTGGCAAGTGGGTACAACTAGAGGGGCATCTTAATTTTTCTCACCTACAAAGGCAATGAGGCTGAATAACTTCACTGCTCTCTCCCAAGTCTTTGTCTGTTACTTTGGTCCCAATTCAGAATAGCACCAAGTTTGCCTGCGAGCAAGTAAAAAGTTCCTTTGATAAGTGTGTTTTGACAAAGCCAATGAACTGATATCTGTTCTGGCTGTGTGAACATGTTTTGGAGTCATATGGGTGGCTGGTGGACTGCACACACTGAGATGGTATAAACTTTCTTTGTGAGTGTTCACAAATGCCTGGATTTCATTAAGGACCCTTATTACCTACACTTTACCTATCTTTTACAATGAACACAAAGTGTTTGAGATGTCTGAAGATTTACTGAGTAGGAAAATCAAACAACTTCACAAGCCACAGCTTTTCCCACTTTTGTGGAATGTTGTATCTCTCTTGATATCTGCAAGGACTTCAGCAGAGCTGCATGTTTTGTCTTTTAGCCCTGGCTTGTTCCTGCCTGGGATCTCTTTATGTTTTAACAGAATGATTGTTTAGATAATGTGGTACAGCTACTCATTCACTCCTATTATGGACTGGCTGTTAAGGTTTGGGAACACTGCTTCATACCTCACATCCTCTTCACACAGTCTGTATGAGATGAAGTGTGTGTGACCTGAATTGTGTTTGAGTTGAGAGTTTTACACCCATTCTGGTACAAAGGAGGCAGTAGTAAAAATGCCCCTAGCCTATAGGTAGTTGCTGGGCAAGGCTGTAAGAATGGCAGTAAGGCTGTTTGTGGAATATACAGCATGATGCATTAGTAAATTATTTACTCACTCTAAAGGTAAATGTTTATTTAAATATTTATCTGTTATCCATTAAAGGAGCAACCTCTGTTAGAGGTCAGTATCAATAACTTGGTGTAGAACCATTTCATCCTCTGCTTGCAGAAGAGATGGCTTTGATCAGTACTCCTGTAAGATGGACCAAGAAAGCCTAGATACAAGGGGTGAAAAGTTTGCTTGTTTAAAATACCTTTGTTTTCCCCCTTGCTTTCTCTTCTCTAGGATTTTTAGAGTGCCTCAGACAACATCCCAAATGGATCATTAACTTCACAATGGCAGAACTCACAGTGGAGAGTGGCAGCTGCATGGACTGGCAAAAACGATGCCTTGCTTTGGAGGCCCAGCTCTTCAAATTCCGCTTGCAGGCAAGCAAGATCCGAGAAGTGTTAGCTGAGAAGGTGAGGCAGAGGTGATGGCTTCTACTTTGCACTTGAGTTATGGCATGAGCGCAAAAAATCCCTAAATGCGGCCCTACCCAATAAAACTGATACTTGCAGTGGGGATCTCTTCCTTGATTACAGTACTCTGCTTGAGATACAGAGATGTGCCTGTTAGAGTTGTGTAAAGTGGCATTAAAGTAAGAATTTGGCCTTGATTACTAGAATGGTGTTCTGGCTTCACTGTAACAGCCAGATTCTGGGTGTCTGATGTGACTGATGCAGAGGCAGAGTAAAGATGGGTATTTTGGAAAAGAACAGATGGATCAGGGCTCCGCTGGCAATAGAAAGTTTAAAGAAGTGCAAATTATGCTGTAATGTTAAAAGACTGAACAGAAGTACATGTCCTGCTGTACTGTTAGAATAACACTGCATATGCAGTCTAAACATTCTGGGAATACTAAAGAGCAGGACCAAAGTACTCTGAGATCTGGCTGTTAGAAACTTGCCTGGTACCTGTGGTTTTAGAGGCATCTCTTAGCAATCTCTTTCAAGCGCATTAAATGAACCTGTTTGCAATCCTAGGAGAGAAGAATGGCAAAAACTGGACAGATTTGTTTGAGCTTTTTTCCATAATGATGCAGATTTTTGGTGGTTTTCTTTGCTTTAAATTGAGTTATTTTTCAATTTGAATTAAAGCTTTTCACTAACCTCTAATTTGCATAAAATCCGAGTTTTTAGGTTGCTGTGAGGTTCCTTCGTTGTTTTAAAATGTGGCTTACGTTATCAGTACAGTCTGGGAGGTGATCTGCTGGAGAGCAGAACTGTGGAGAGGGACCTGGGGGTCCTGGTGGCTAACAAGTTACCCATGGCACAGCAATGTGCCCTTGTGCGCAAGAAGGCCAAGGGGATCCTAGGGGGCATTAAGAAGAGTGTGTCCAGCAGATCAAGGGTGGTTCTCCTCTGCCCTGGTGAGACTTCACCTTGAGTACTGCCTTCAGTTTTGAGCTCCCCAGTTTAAGAGGGTCAGGGATCTGCTGGAGAAGGTCCAGTGGAGAGCTACAAGAATTATTACGAGACTGGAGCATTGCCTGATGAGGAGAGGCTCAGGGGCCTGGGGAAGAGAATACTTAGGGGGGATTTAATAAATGGTTATAAATATCTTATGGCTGGGGGTAAGGAGTGGTGGGACAGGCTCTGCTCACTGCTCACTGCTCCCTGGGATAGGACAAGGAGCAATGGATGAAAGCTGCAGCACAGGAGGTTCTGCCTCAACACAAGGGGGAACTTTTTTCCTGTAAGTGTCCCAGAGCACTGCCACAGGCTGCTCAGAGCGATTGTGGAGTCTCCTTGTCTGGAGCCTTTCAAGGCTTGTCTGGATATGTTCCTGTGTGACCTGAGCTAGATTGTATGGTCCTGCTGTGACAGGGGGGTTGGACTCAATGATCTCTTTGGGTCCCTTCCAACCCTTAACATCCTGTCATCCTGTGATCATGGCTCTGTCCAAGATTGCTCAGGTATTCAATTACTATTGGAAAGTGAGAACAGTTTCTTTCAGTCACAGTGTGCCAATGAAGTTGAAATCTTTACAACTAATTGTATCTTAATCCAAACGCTTTTAAGCTGTACCTGATGACAAATATGTTCTAAACTCACTTTTGTGCCAGTTTGTATTATGTAAGTTTTATGTGTATATTCTTGTTTGTTGTTTTTGGATGTGGAAACATCCAGATGACATCAAGCTTAGAGTGGAGCATCATCCTTGCCTTCACTGCAATTACATTTCCACTAATACCATATATTGCATGAGACATTCATCCTACCCTTCATGTTTTAAGAAGTGGTGCAATTTCATGCGCTCACTTTGTCTTTTCAAGGTAGCTTCTGAGGTAGACTTTAATATTTAATTAATTACCTGAGGAAACACTGAAAGTGGTTGTGAAGTCTCTTTAGATAAAGACACACTAAAATAATCAAGTACAGATGTGGTATGGTTCCGGTAAGGACAACCAGCACTCACAAGCAGTGCTCTGCCTTTGCTGCTTTGTGGAAGCTGTGACCTTGTGCTTTATTGAGTTCTGCTTTAAGAGCCTTCCTGACTACCCCACACAAACCAAAAAGACCCACCTGTCAGCTTTTCTTTTTGGAAATCAGACTTGCCAGAGATCTTTTGACTCTCTCTTCAAGGTGCTTTGTGGACCATGGCAGAGAATGAGATTTTCCTGTGCTTCAGGGAGCTCCCCGAGGAAGAAGCCTGGCTGCCGTTAATCCAGGCTTTCAGTCATAGCGATGTTCCCTTTGTTAAGATGAAGGAGCAGCCTGGTTCAGTGAGCAGGTTACTCTGTAACTACTTGTACAGTGCCATCACAGGTTTCCTTGAAGGGTCAAAGAGCTAGCAGGTTTGTAATTCCCTACTCTCAATGTCATGGGGGGAGGTGGAGAGCCTCAGGGACCTGGGGGCAGCTCTGGCAGGCCCTCCTGATGCACACAGACTCGAGGAACCAGAGCAGGTGATATGCACACAGTGTTGTCCAGTGCCTGAGGTCCCCAGCTGCTGTGCAACAACTTGCTCAGAGAGCCTCTTGCCAGTTCTCAGTCACAGAATCACAGAATTAACCTGAGTGGAAAAGACCTCTAGGATCATCAAATCCAGCCTATCACCTAACCCTTCTCATTAACCAAACCATGGCACTAAGTGCCTCACCCAGCCTCCTCTTAAACACCTCTAGGGATGGGGACTCCACCATCTCCCTGGGCAGCTCATTCCAATGCCAATCACTTCCATGAAGAATTTCATCCTAACATCCAGCCTGAACCTGCCCTGGCACAGCTTGAAGCTGTGTCCTCTTGTTCTGTCACTGGGTGCCTGGGAGAAGAGACCAACTCCCGCCTGGCTACAACCTCCTTTCAGGTAGTTGTAGACTACCACAGGGCTCCCCAGCAGGCACAGCAACTGGGGATCACAGGATGTTAGGGGTAGGAAGGGACCCAAGGAGATCATCCAGTCCAACCCCCCTGCCACAGCAGGACAATACTATCTAACACAGATCACAGAGGAACACATCCAGACAGGCCTTGAAAGTCTACAGAGAAGGAGACTCCACAACCTCCCTGGGGTGCCTGTGCCAGTGCTCTGGGGCCCTTACAGTAAAGAAGTTCCCCCTTGTGTTGAGCTGGAACCTCCTGTGCTGCAGCTTCCATCCATTGCTCCTTGTCCTATCCCAGGGAGCAGTGAGCAGAACCTGTCCCCCCCATCCTGGCCAGTCCTCAGATACTTATAAACTTTTATCAAATCCCCTCTCAGTCTTCTCTTCTCCAGACTAAACAGCCCCAGTTCCCTCAGCCTCTGCTCATCAGGTAGTGCCCTCCAGTCCCCTAATCATCCTGGTAGCCCTCTGCTGGACCCTCTCCAGCAGGTCCCTGTCCCTCTTCAACTGGGGAGCCCAAAACTGAACACAGTATTCACGATGAGGTCTCAGCAGGGCAGAGTAGAGGAGGAGGAGAACCTCCCTTGATCTGCTTGACACACTGTTCCTAATACACCCCGGGATCCCTTGGCCTTCTTGGCCACAAGGGCACATTGCTGTGCCATGCTGTGCTCCTGCCCATGCTGCTCAACCGTTCTTGCTGTTGGGGGGGTCAGTGCTGCAGAACCGAAGGAGATGCTTGCTTTGTGCATAGTGATGCCAGCTGCAGGGGGGGTTTCTCATAGATCTGGTAGCATCTGATTTCTAGTGTTGTTGGCTTTGAGTTAGTTTGTGTTTGTTTGTTTGTGGTGTATTTTTTTTCCTTACACTTCTGTCTGTGAGAATGAAAAACAAAATCAGATTTACTTGAATGAGTATTGCATTTTCAAAAGTTGTTTTTCAGAGGGGTGGAGGGAAGACTTGGAAAATGTGAAGTGGGTACAGTTTAAAGCTGTGTAGCCAACCTGTGGTGAGCTTTGCCCTTGAGATCCTCTGATATGGTTTACAGCAACAGGAAAACAAAATTTAACAGTGGTGTGATGTTTGCTCACCAGCTAGGTTGTCTCAGAGGTCTGGAAGCTGCTGATTGAAAGATTTGGAAACACATTCTCCCATGTATCAAATTAGTCTTTATGACCACTTTTATGAATTTAAGTGGATTTTGTGGATTTTGGTGTTTTGCCTCTCAAAAAACCCCAAAAACCCAAACCCCCCAACCCCTCAGACCTAGCATTGGTAGTACAATGTGTGCTAACAGTTTAAATACTTCAGATGTTTAAAATCCTCTTAGATTGAGTAATCTAGATCCCCGTTCCGAACAGGAGGAATTTAAAACCCAACAGTTTCTCTGCCAGTGCCCTAGTTCACATGGTCAGAGCTTCCATGGCGGTAGCCTGGCCCCAGTTATTGAGTCCAAGCTGCACAAAGCCTGGCTGTGGCTTGGTGTGGCAAAGGAATCCCCAAGCCCTAGTCTCCCAAGACAAATCTATGCTGTCCTGCTGAACCGTCCCAGGGTGTTAGAGCCCTGAGTCCTGCTTTGTTGTGGACATCAGCAGGGATCTGGTCTCTTTGGAAACAGGCAGTTGTTTCAACTCAGGCTTTCTTATATGCACACAAAGAAAGGGATACTTCTCTGCTGGTGAACAGCACAGCAGGGCAGTGCTGTGGCAGCAAGACAGTCTGGTTAGGAGCAAATTCTGGAAGAGAACAACAGGATTAAAATAAGGCTGAGACATGCAGGAACTTTTCCCATTCAATTTGATTTACCCTGTTCTTAGCCACCAGGAGAGGGGAAAACCTGTGTGAATGGTTGATTGGGGGATCTTTTGCAGCTTTTGTAAGGGTCATCCAGATAGGGTTTAACCTGTTTCTGCCTTAGAATCATAGAATCAACCAGGTTGGAAGAGACCTCCAAGCTCATCCAGCCCAACCTATCACCCAGCCCCAGCCAATCAACCAGACCATGGCACTAAATGCCTCATCCAGGCTTTTCTTTAACACCTGCAGGGATGGAAACTCTACCACCTCCCCGGGCAGCCCATTCCAATGCCAATCACTCTCTGGGAAGAACTTCCTCTTAAACGTCTTCCTTACTTCAATAAACAACAAGTATTTGGAAAAAGCCTCTTTTGTCTTATGCAGGCATAGCTGTACAACTGGGTCTGTTTCTCTCCATACAAACTATCTGGAATAACATTTGGGAGAAGAGTTACTTGGCCACCAAGTTTTTGATGTGACCTGGGTCAAGTTGCTTAGTAGCATTTGTCAAATTATAAAGCATTTTGAATGAAAGGATCCATCTGAATCATAGAAGGGTTTGGAAGGGACCTCAAAGCTCAGCCATTCCAACCCCCTGCCATAGGCAGGGACACCTCCCACTAGAACAGGTCGCTCACAGGCTCATTCAGCCTGGCCTTGAACACCTCGAGGGAGGAAGCAGCCACAACCTTCCTGGGCAACCTGTGCCAGTGTTTCACCTCTGCCACTTTAAACCCACTACTCATTGTCTTGTCATTACATGACCTTGTCAATAGTCACTCCCCAGCCTTTTTGCAGGCCCCCTTCAGATACTGGAAGGCCACTATAAGGTTTCCTCAAAGCTTTCTCTTCTCCAGGCTGCAGAGCCCCAACTCTTAGCCTGTCCCTATAGTAGAGCTGCTGCAGCACTCTGAGCAACTTCATGGCCTCCTCTGGACTGGCTCTAACAGTTCCATGCCCTGCTTGTGTTTGGGGCTCCAGAACTGCACCCAGGACTCCAGGTGGGGTCTGAAGAGAGCAGAGCAAAGGGGCAGAATCCCCTCCCTTGCCCTGCTGCCCACACTGCTCTTGCTGCAGCCCAGCACCGGGTTGCTGTCTGAGCTGCACTCACACTGCAGGCTCATGTTGAGCTTTTCACCAACCCAGACCCCCAGGTCCTTCTCCTTAGGGCTGCTCTCAGCCATTCCCCACCCAGCCTGGAGCTGTGCTTGGGACTGCACTGACCCAGCAATTATACCAAGCACTATTATTAATTCATTGAGGGATTTGAAAGAGCCTTACAGGCATGGATGTATTAAGTCTGAATGTGCTCCAGTGAGATGGCTGACACTTGAGATGGGCGAGGAATCATTTTATGTACACGAGAAAGAGTTATTTAACAGCTCATAGTAGGACAGCTCAATTTAGTACCAGGAAGTTGTGAAAAGTACGAGTTCATTTAAGGCTATGGTGGGAATTAGGGTGAAAAAAAGTGATTGATTTGATTGGAACTTAGCCAGGTCATCCTGCTTGCACAAGATGTTTCACAACTCTTTAGTGATCAGAAATGGTCCCAACATACATGCTCTGTCCTGATCAGGATCTGGGACTGCTAGCTATGCAAAGCAAACTGTCGTGAGCCTGGGATAAGGATTTTCAGTCGAAGTAGTGCTGTCTTCTTAGAGTAACCTGAGTCTTCCGTGGTGATTGCCCATTTGTGGAGAGTTGAGTTATTAGTTATTGTGAAAAGGCTCAGGGATTCGTCTGAAGCCTGTGCTGTGAATGTAGGCCTTGTCAGTTCATTGGAAGGCTAGCAGAGGCCGTTGACTCTGAAGCTGCTGTCACAGACAATCTTTGTGTCACAAGGTGTATCATGTCTCCAGTCAGCATCTGTTTTTCACTTTGCTGCTTCCTGCGTGTGGTGATGACCGTGCAGCGGCTAATAGATAAATGCATGAGTAGATCACTGTTCCTAACAGACTCACAACCCAGCCCAATGCTGTCACTGTTATATTGCCTTGAGCCCAGTCTCTACTGAGACTCTCAGAGAGTGAGTTTTTGTTCAGAGCAGCTTTGGCTGTCTGCAGTCTTCTGTGGAACCTATTTGTTCCTCTGCCAAAGAAGTGCCCTTAATTTGGATATTAAGCTCCACAGACTGTGGTGTTCTTAACCGCCCCACTGAAAAAGCAAACCTGAGAAGTGCCATGCTGAAAGTGGCACATTCTGCTCTTCATGGTTTGAACCTGTTAGGGCATGTCTTTTTCGGTTGTACAACCATTGAAATATCTATGCATGATATGTTTGTCAGTAGATGTCAGCCTGCTCTTACGATCGTTGTGTATGTATGAGAAGGAAAGTTGTCTTCTTGCCACCCGAAGGGGAGGAAATGGGAACACTGCAATGTTGTCATCTCCATTTCGGGTGATCAGCCCAAGAGGAATAAGTCCTATTTGCAGAATTATTCATAGGATCATAGGATGTTAGTGGTTGGAAGGGACCCAAAGAGATCATTGAGTCCAACCCCCCTGCCGGAGCAGGACAATACTATCTAATACACAGAGGAAGACATCCAGACAGGCCTTGAAAGTCTACAGAGAAGGAGACTCCACAACCTCTCTGTGCAGCCTGTGCCAGTGCTCTGGGACCCTTACAGGAAAGAAGTTCCCCCTTGTGTTGAGGCAGAACTTCTTTTGCTGCAACTTAACACCCTTTGCCCCTTGTCCTATCCCAGGGAGCAGTGAGCAGAGCCTGTCCCCCAGCTCCTTGCCAGCCATCAGATACTTACAAAGATTTATCAAATCCCTTCTAAGTCTTCTCTTCTCCAGACTAAAAAGCCCCAAGTCCCTCAGCCTCTCCTCATCAGGTAGTGCCCTCCAGTCCCCTAATCATCCTCATCGCCCTCTGCTGGACCCTCTCCAGCAGATCCCTGTCCCTCTTAAACTGGGGAGCCCAAAACTGAACACAGTATTCAAGATGTTAGTTTGGTCCTTACAGTGACCATCATGAATACCTGGCTCTAATGCTTTGTCGAGAATCATAAAGTCCACTAGAGAGAAAAGGAGCTCAGTTCTCCTTACAGCTTGTTTCTGCTTGAAGCATGATTCTTTAAATCTTCTGAAGCTGCTTCTGTGTCATTATTTCATTACTAAAACATGAGTAAAAGCTGGAAGCTCTGTGCCTCAGATTTTGCAGCTTGGTGAGTGAAACTTAGTGCCACTAACTTCATATTACTGGGTTTAAATCTGAGACCCACTGAAGCAGGGTGAGTGGTGGAAGATGACCTTGCACTCACTGAATGAGATGCTCAGTTGCTACTTAAAAAATAAATACAAAAACCCAACCAACCAACCAAAATAAAATAAAAAAACCCACAAGCCACCCAAAAACCACATAAACAAACAAACCCAAACAAACAACCCCAAACAAACAAACAAAAAAAACCACCTCAAAACAACAGCAAAAAAACCCCCACAACGAAACGTCTGGTAGTAAATAGTTAGAGGAACCCCAGGTTCATCTGCGTGTCACTGGTAAGTGATGTCCATACCTTTAGACTAAAATTTCATTTAGTGTCTTTTTACTTCAGTAGCAGCAATGCTGAGATAAAGAATCACAGGATTGTCAGTTTGATGATCTGGATGAGGGGATTGAGTCCAGCATCAGTAAGTTTGCAGATGACACCAAGCTAGGAGCAGGTGTGGAGCTGTTGGAAGGTAGGAGAGCCCTGCAGAGGGACCTTGCCAGGCTGGATGGGTGGGCCAATGGGATGAGATTGAACAAGGCCCAGTGCAGGGTTCTACACTTTGGCCACAACAACCCCAAGCAGCAGTACAGGCTGGGGACTGAGTGGCTGAGAGCAGCCAGGAAGAAAGGGACCCGGGGGTACTGGTAGAAAGTAGCTGAAGATGAGGCAGCAGTGTGCCCAGGTGGGCAGGCGAGCAAATGGCATCCTGGGCTGGCTCAGGAACAGTGTGGGCAGCAGGACAAGGGAGGTTCTTCTGCCCCTGTGCTCAGCACTGGTCAGGCCACACAATGAGTGCTGTGTCCAGTTCTGGGCTCCTCAATTCTAGAGAGATGTTGAGGTGCTGGAAGGTGTCCAGAGAAGAGTGATGAAGCTGGTGAGGGGCCTGGAGCACAGCCCTGTGAGGGGAGGCTGAGAGAGCTGAGGGTGTTTAGCCTTGAGAAGAGGAGTCTCGGGGGGACCTCATTGCTGTCTACAGCTACCTGAGAGGAGGCTGTAGCCAGGTGGGGTTGGTCTCTTCTGCCAGGCACCCAGGGACAGAACAAGGGGACACAGTCTCAAGTTGTGCCAGGGCAGGTCTAGGCTGGATGTTAGGAGGAAGTTGTTGTCAGAGAGAGTGATTGGCATTGGAATGGGCTGCCCAGGGAGGTGGTGGAGTCGCTGTGCCTGGAGGTGTTCAAGAGGAGACTGGATGAGGTATTTGGTGCCATGGTGTACATGATTGTCTAGGGCTGGGTGCTAGGTTGGACTGGATGATCTTGGAGCTCTCTTTCAACCTGGTTGATTCTATGATTCAAAGAAGCATAGAGAAATTAAGATCAGAGCCTGCTGTGAGCTTTCCAAGATGTATTCCTTTTCATGGTAACATTGTGAAGGAATTGTATCTGCAATAAACCCAGAAAAGAATGGGATGCTGTATGCAGCCTTCTTGTAGGGAGAGCACATGGTGTGTAAATTGTAGAGACAGGGTCAAGACTTTGAGACTGTTCCCTTGACCCGTGTAATGAATGATGGAGCTCACTAATGAGGAGCAGTTCCGGTAAATTCAAAGCAGGGCAGAAGAGATGGAAAAGGTCAATGCCTTTTTTTTTCCCTTTCTTTTTTTGGTCAAAGCTCCCAGTTAACTCAAGAGATGCCAACCACCTGTAAAACAGCACAAGAAATGGAAGATTCCTGAGTAAACCAGATGAATTTTGAGGTGATGTTAATTTGTTTTCTTTCTTTCCCCCTCTCCCATTCTCTTCTGGCTCTGAAGATGCAGGAATTGGAACAGAGAGTGATAGAAGCAGAGCAAAGAGCTGAGGATGCAGAGAAACAGGTAAGAGATTTTCTTATGGTTCCATCTGGTATGAGCCCAACAGTAACTTAGTCCAAAGCTCCCTCTAGTTTAGCATATGGACAACACTCTGCAGTGCTGCACTATGCTAGGAAAAGATTGATTTAGAGTGACAAACACATTTTCTGGTCTACTTCCCAGTCTTTGAGCCTGAGCTGTGAACAGGCTCCTAAACAGGTTCAACCCTAAGTGAAAACCAGCTCCTTATATCTAACTCTCAGCTTCACAGCCTCTACCCCCTCATCCATGACAGGCATGCTTGGTCACAGAAAGGGAAGAAGGTGTTGTACCTCGGGATTAAAGTGAAGAGATAGAGCTGCCTGACAAGTCCTCAGAAAACAGCAGAGTACTGGTAAGGACTTGTCTACAAGTGGAAAAGATTCTGCAGCAGAAGTAAGGGTGTGTCTGCCAAACCTATTGGCTGGTTTGGACTTCAGTAATTACTGCTCTGGCTCAGGAGTCCATGGAGAAAAGCTGTAAGAGATAGATTCACTTTTGGGAAGCTGGCAGCTGTATAGACTGTGCTGGGAAGAGTATTAGAAAAGCAAAAAAAGCTAGGAAGGGCCAGGTAGTCTGAGCTTCTGCATCACTGCAAACCACTGCTGAAGGGAAGGTTTAATAGTCCCTCCATCTGGACAGAAGCTGCAAGACTGAGCACCGAACCAGCAATTAACAGACAGAACTAAAAGCCGTGCAAGATGGCCAAGAATGGCTGTCAAAGATGACTTCAGTAGTGAAGGACAGAATAGTCAGTGTTAAAAGCACTGGGAAGCATATTGCTTAGGAATCAAGAACTTGAAGTACCTGGTAAGGTGTTCTGTCTGCAAAATGTACTATTCCATGCCAGTTTGATATTGGCATCAAGTTTTGTTTCTAACAAGCTTAAATGAAGGAAAGATGTTACCTCTAGTTACCATGCAGGTCTCTGTACAAGATCAGAAGCTACCCGCCAAGAAAGAGTTGCTCTTGAGAGTGATATCAGTAAGTCCATGCTCAACTGAGACAAAGCCATCACTGTCACTGACAGCACCAGCAAGAAATACAGTTATTACTGCAGGCCATTGAAGGAGGTTTCACACTAGCAGACACCTCAATGACAGGAGTAGAGTGTACATGATAGGGTAAGATGCAATGACAGCAAGGGAGCAGATGGAGAGCAAGTCAAATCCAGGCCAGAGAATGGGCAAGACAGGGAGAACTTGACTGGGAAGGTGCAGGAGGAGTGAGGGTTGCCTTCACTCACCTGCCACCAGCAGAAATAAGGGTTACCTTCACTAACTTGCCACCAGCAGTTCTGCAGCCATGTGTTGGCAGGTCTTAAAGGCTAGCAACCCTCACAATTTGCCTTTCCAGCAGCCTTATCCACATCCAGAGATAAGTGTTCCTATAGAAATACCTCATTGTTGCCTGACAGCCTGAAGAAGTGAAAGCACAGGAGCAAGACCATTGCTTTCCACTGACAAGTATATTCACCATGAATGAAAAGCAGCTGACAAATCAGAAGGCTCCACATGAAGTGCCAAATCCCTTGTTATCTTTCTCTCCAGGAGTCTGAGGGGTTGGATTTGTTAATTCAATGGGCTCCCTGTAGCTGCCAAGCTCAATTAAGGAAATCACATGTTTGCAGTCCCCTCTCTGAGCCTCTAGTACAGTCAGCATTTGGGCATCAGACAGAAAGGAGGAGCCATTTATTTTTCACTATAATCACCCTAAACTCTAATGAAAACACATCCGACTCAGCAGGCTTAGTTTTCTGGCTTGGATGTCAGGCGCCTACCTTCCTAATTCAGTATGAGGAAGAGGCAGTTTGCTTCTCTGCCTAATGCAGGCAGACAGGAGGACAAAACACAGCTTCTGCAAGTATGAAGTGCAGGCTGCTCAACAGTGCATGAGTAACTCTTCTGCAAAGACTGTGCTCAGATCATTGCCTGCATTCTGCTCTCCTGGTTCCCAATGCCAAATTAATGGTATCTTGGAGTTGGTTTCTTTGTAAATTTAGTCTCTGGGATGTGTTGGAACCAGACATTTTCCCACCATCAAATGCTGCAATTAGCAGGTTTGAGTTAAGTTGACGGAATTCCATTCACCTTTAGAAATGAAGTCTTACAATCCACTATGACAGGATGAGGAAAACCAGACTGGCCTGTTGAGAAGCTCAGGTTTTGAAGAAAGCAAAGAGATTTGCTAAAAACCTGGAAGGCTTCAGCAGCAGCCAGATTTTAATACATTGAAACTGCCTGTGGTGAAGGAGCATCACACTGATACTTCTCTTGCTGAGGTGAAGCATTTGCTCTGAGAGGAGCTCAAGGAAAGCCAAAGCTTCTGAAATATCTAACATGTTACTCCTTAGCAGGTCTGGAGAAAACGTTTCTCATAAGGCCAGAAGTTGCCATAACATTGTCTAAGCTGGGGCTAGGATGAGGATGGAACTCTGGAGTACATTTCCCTGTACAAATCCTGATCTTAAGCAAATGTCTGGGGTTTTATGGTGTATACCTTGGTAGTGAACAAGGTAAAAAGCTGACCATAATATTGCAAAGAAGAAAAATGTGGTATACCTTGCCCTTATGTCTGTGTAGGCTACAGTTCCTGGCCTGCATCAGGAACAGTGTGGCCAGTAGGACAAGGGAGGTTATTCTTCCCCTGTACTCAACACTGGTCAGGCCACACCTTGAGTACTGTGTCCAATTCTGGGCTCCTCAATTCAAGAGAGATGATGAGGTGCTGGAACATGTCCAGAGAAGGGTGACAAAGCTGGTGAGGGGCCTGGAACACAAACCCTATGAGGAGAGGCTGAGGGAGCTGGGGTTGTTTAGCCTAGAGAAGAGGAGGCTCAGGGGTGACCTCATTGCTGTCTACAACTACCTGAAGGGACATTGTAGTCAGGTGGGGGGTGGGCTCTTCTGCCAGGCAACCAGCAACAGAACAAGGGGACACAGCCTCAAGCTGTGCCAGGGTAGGTATAGGCTGGATATTAGGAATAAGTTCTTCACAGAGAGAGTGATTGGCATTGGAATGGGCTGCCCAGGGAGGTGGTGGAGGCACCGTCCCTGGAGGTGTTCAAGAAAAGCCTGGATGAGGCACTTAGTGCTGTGGTCTAGTTGACTGGATAGGGCTGGGTGCTAGGTTGGACTGGATGATCTTGGAGGTCTCTTCCAACCTGGTTGATTCTATGATTCTATGATTCTATGATCTCTGACTAACAGTGTTCTCAATATGTTTATCTGGTTCCATTTGCATCTAGTAATGCTTCAGCATTTCAGCCTTCTTTTCACAGGTGTGGGTATGAAATACACTTGACCTGAAAGATTGTGGAGTTTTAATCTTCCTTTCTCAACTTCAAAGCTATGAAACTCACAAGTGCTTTTATCTGTTAGAGTCCTACCACTAAACAAGCAGCTTCTTCATTCACATCATCACAACAGGTCAGAGTTATGGAAGAGAAGATAAAATTCACCAATGTGAAGACCAGTGAATTCGACACCACTCTGCACAGGAAATACCAAGAGCTGGTGGGCATATTGCAAGGAAAGGAAGATCTAATCAGTAGATTGGAGACACAGCTAGCAAAACAGGTAAAGATATTTGTTGGGTTGGAGTGACTCTGTGATGTACATTTCAAAGGTACAGATTATGTCTTTATTATGTATTAGACTCTCAGTTGCCTTCTGATCGGCTATAAAATGATACTGTGATCAGTGCACTCCTTCCATACTCTGTTGTGCTAGTTTGAAGCTAGCTAGAATGTTTTGGAGAGGAGAATTAGATTACAGGCTGTGAAAGAGAAACAGTGGTGATGTCTACTTCGCTCATAGGCTTGCTGAGATGTTTAAGAACAAGAGTGTAAATATAGATAAGGCAGATGCTCTCTGGGCTTTGCGGGCTGCATTTTTTCTCTCTAAGCTAACCTGCTGTCTCTCTGATTAATCCACCTGCTTCCTAACCCCCCTGGCCTACCCTCCAATCTTCCTTGGGCATAAGGCAAGATCTGGGGTAAGGGAGAGGGGTGGAAGAAAGGTGGAAGGGTGGTGGAGAGCCCTCCTGGGGACTCTGGTTGCTGGGAGGGCTGTTGTGTTTCTGTATTACCTTTTAACTTGTCTATTTCTGTCTATAACTATATATATTGTAAATATCTGCTTGTGTGTTGTGCTAGTCTGTAAATATGACACTTCATTCAATTTCCAGAGCTGGTGAGTCTAGTCTGGGTGATTTATAAAGTAGGGGGGGGAGGGGGGCAGGGGACACACAAACAGTCACATCTGTTGAGATAAAAACATCCATTCAGCCTCAGTTGCCCTCATCACAACTTCATTATAAGAGTTTGGTCAATATCCGTAAATGACTTCCCTGTGTTACCATTTAGATCCAGAACTGTAATGCTAGAATCTGGGCACAGTATTTCTCTGGCTTCCTAGCATAGAGGTTTCTCTGCAAAATCACTGTGGAGCTCATTTCTGCATCAGCATATACTGCTTCTTGGGAAGTTGCTGGTTCTTCTCAGTCTCCAATCCTTTAGCACAGTTTATCTCTTGTCAGATGCCCTTGTTACTAAAGAGTAGCTGTTTCCAAGTAGAGGTAGTTCTGTATTTTCCATTCTGAGTTGGTGGAAGGAAGGAGCTACATTACAGCAAGGCTCTAGCAAAGGCTTTACCCTGTGGCCTTTATAAGATGAGGAATGAGGTCTTCTTATACTTTCAAATGGAAAGAGCTCCTAAGAACTTTACACAAAAACAATACTTAGCTATATATTTGTTATCTTCAATATCAAAGTAATTGTCACCTATTTAAAAGGCAAGATAGATCAGTAAGCTGTCTGAATTTACTCAGACCAAGTATAGCATCAGGTCTTTGTAGTCCTCCGAGTTTCACTTCTCCAGGAGAACTTGCTTAGGGAGAGTATGGATGAAGTTTCTACATTTTGGAGGAGGAAGAAAGTGTTTGGAAGGAGCTGTGATAGTCATCAAGGTATGGAAGCAGCTCTTGCAATCAAAGATGTAAGAAATTCTGATTTGCTCAAAAATACAAGATGTGATTTGATTAGAATCGATAACCAAGTAGGTTATATCAGTAGTCAATAACAAGTAGGAAAAATGCTCTGATAGTCAACATCAAGAGGCAACAAGAGGCAAAGTTAAGTTCTAGGAGTGAAGAACAAGGCTTGACAATGTCAGGCAAGGAGGTTATTAAAGGTTCCTGTAAGGCATCCTATTTGTTCTCACTGTGATAGGGAGAGCTGTATAGTTAAGAGCATTAACAAGAGGACAGTGAGGTCATGCATGGACCAGACAATAGCATGAGATAGAAAGAATCTCTTAACTACTTCTGCATCCAGTTTTGGGGACAGGGATCTTCTGGAAAGAGTCCAGTGGAGGACTGTGAAGATGATCAGAGGACTGGAGCACTGCCTGGTGAGGAGAGGCTGAGGGATCTGGGGCTTTTTAGTCTGGGAAAGAGAAGATTGAGAGGGGATTTAATAAATGTTTATAAGTATCTGAGGGCTGGGGGTCAGGAGAGGGGGAGACAGGCTCTGCTCACTTGCTCCCAGGAAGCAATGGATGTAAGCTGCAGCACAGGAGGTTCCAGCTCAACACAAGGTGGGAACTTCTTTATTGGAAGGATCCCAGAGCACTGAAATTTGCTCCCCAGAGAGGTTGTGGAGTCTTCTTCTCTGGAGACTTTCAAGGCCTGTCTGGATGTGTTCCTGTGTGATCTGAGCTAAATTGTATGGTCCTGCTCTGGCAGGGGGGTTGTACTCAATGATCTCTTTGGGTCCTGTGATGGTTTGGGTCTTACTTGCTCCCCTACTCTTACGAAATCACCCAGACTAGATTAAGAAATGAAGCTTTATATTTACAGCTCAGCACAACATGCAAGCAGGTATTTACAATATAGAGAGCTATATACAAGTTAAAAGTAATACAGAAACACAACACCCGGCTCAGAAACAACCGGAGTCCCCAGAAGGGCTCCCAACCAAATCCCCCCTTTCCCCTGCCGCTTTCCCTCCCTTCAGAAATAACCAGATCAACCCATGTATATCTCACCTGATAAATCTGGAGATCTGTGCTTCCTCCTGGCTCCCTTTTATTATCATAGTTACTGGTGTTTGTTCACATCAAGACAGATAAATAACTGGAACAGAGAAACCATCATCTGCTACCAGGAGATGTTACCTTTGTTCATTTAATTAGAGAAGCAGGGGTGAATGTGTGATGTAGAGTATATTCCATCTCCCTTCCCTGTTACTGGAACTGATTTCTCCTTGTAGTTGCTTAAATCATTATGTAGATAGAAGACCCCTCAGTGACATTGCTTCCATGAAACCACACAGGAAGTGAGCAGAAGGCTTCAGGTGATTGTAGCATCCATCCAACATCTTTCAAAGGAAATTCCCAGAAAATGAAATAACACAGCTGAGAAAACACAGCTGCAAAAACAATGTCATAGCAACATTGCCCAAGCAGATACTTGGGGCAACAATGTTCATTGTGCAAATCAGTGGTATTTCCATAACACCTTTGTGTGGACAAGAACCTATTTTAATGGATATTTAAACATGCAACCACTTACACCATCTCAAAACCTTTGGCAGGTATTAGTGTTTCAAGGTCAAGCTGGAGTTTGGGTTTTTTTTTTTATCCTAAGTTGCATCTTTCTCTCTCTCTCTCTGTATATATATATATATATATATGTATATATAGAATCATAGAATCATAGAATCAATCAGGTTGGAAGAGACCTCCAAGATCATCCAGTCCAACCTAGCACCCAGCCCTAACCAATCAACTAGACCATGGCACTAAGTGTCTCATCCAGGCTTTTCTTGAACACCTCCAGGGACGGTGCCTCCACCACCTCCCTGGGCAGCCCATTCCAATGCCAATCACTCTCTCTGTGAAGAACTTCCTCCTAACATCCAGCCTATACCTACCCTGGCACAGCTTGAGACTGTGTCCCCTTGTTCTATTGCTGGTTGCCTGGGAGAAGAGGCCACCCCCCACCTGGCTACAATGTCCCTTCAGGTAGTTGTAGACAGTAATAAGATCACCCCTGAGCCTCCTCTTCTCCAGGCTAAACAGGCCCAGCTCCCTATATAAATTTACTTCTTCAGTAACAGTAGTGTGTGTGTGTATGTTAAATACATTGTTGGTATTAGTTTCCATCTCATGCACCTTTAAAGGTGCTCCACCTGTGCTTGCAGAGATTGAATTCCTTTTGCCTGGAATTATTGCTTAATTCTTATTAACTTGAGCCAATAATGTGTGTGTGCATGTAGGGTAGGCTGGGGGAGCAGTACAGATGCTTAAGTCTTGCAAAACACCTGTTTTAGCTCAAGTGTTGCAGAACCCTGATTAGCTTGCCACGGGAAATGTGGTCAAGGCCCACATAGATCAATGTGATCAAAGGCAATACCACATGGACTCCAGACAATTCAATGTGAGTCGTGCCAGAGACCTTTACTGATCGTTTCGGCTCTCAATATATCCCTCAGGGCATAAGGCACACGCCTACATATTAGCATAATTAGTCAAGGACAACCCACTCTGTCAGCATAAACCACGCCTTGTTTTCCTCATTAAAAAGGTGTCCACTATCTACCCTTTCTGAGATAAGGTGGCCAGCAGCTGGTGGGAACCAAGGTCAGCATCCTTGCCTGTTATTATCCTTCTTCACTCCGTTCCCACATCCTTTGTCTGTTTGCATTCCAACACTTAACGGCAGATAGCAACATTGCGAAACTGTAGAATCATAGAATCAGTCAAGGTTGGAAGGGACCACAAGGAGCAGCCAGTTCCAACTCCCCTGCCATGGGCCGGGACACCCTACCCTAGAGCAGGCTGCCCACAGCCTCAGCCAGCCTGGCCTTAAACACCTCCAGCCATGGGGCCTCAACCACCTCCCTGGGCAACCCATCCCAGGCTTTCACCACTCTCATGCTCAACAACTTCCTCCTCACCTCCAGTCTGAACCTCCTCACCTCCAGCTTTGCTCCATTCCCCCCAGTTCTGTCACTCCCTGAAAAACCATCTAAACTAGGTGAAGTTGCAGAGTGTACAGGAAAGGATCCGTGGTAGATGGCAAATTATTACCTGAGCTGGCTTTTGCCATTCCATGACAAACTTTTGAAACCCTCTGAATTTGACTCCAAGGATCATGTGAGGCAATTAGAGCTTGCCTTTCTGGGAGCCAGCTAAATAATTACATCTTGAATTTTATATCTGGAGTGGGAACTTCAATGTTTAAGTCACTCCTGATGCAGTAATCTAACTGAGAACAAACAGTTGGTTGTACTCTCCTAATGCATCAAATGTTTTTCTGGCACAGAAACAGCTGAGGACTGAGGAAGCCAAAATTGTTCAAGAGAAAGCCGCCAAGATCAAAGAGTGGGTAACATTTAAGCTGAGAGAGGTGAGTCTTTATTGCTGCCAGTTTTCAAAGACTCTGAGTAGGTACAGCAGCTGCACTGCCAGTGGGCTGCTCTGCGTGTCCTCCTGCCCAAGGACAGCCAATCTGCCACAGAGCAGGCTCTCTGCTTGTTTGGCACTACACATGCTCTCACTGAGGCTATCTACTGCTTGGGCCATACTATAAATGACTATGAAGTCACCAATGTCCAGATGCACTTTCAAAAGAAGATTTACAAGAAGCTTTCATGTAGCTTCCTTCTGCCTCCTTTTTTTTGAGTGCAGTTTCTGTCTTTTTCTGACAAAGCAGCTGTGACAGAAGGTATCTGTATTTTGCTCTTTCTCAGCATCGCTGACTATGGCTGTTTTCCTGCTGCTCATCATTTTCTTGTGTCTAACCTCTCCTTTCTATCCATCCTGTGGATTTGTGCCTCTGTCTGGGCCTAATTCAATACCTGCAAGAGATAGCAATGGATCACCATGCAGTTTAAAGATGTAGTAGTAGTTTATAACTGGGAGTGAAGCTATCTGCTCTTTGCTTTTTAATCCAGGTTTTAAAGCCATGGATTTCCTAGTTTATGCCAGAAAGGAAATTTGTTTTGAATTGGAAGAAGCAATCTTTGATGGCATTAATTGTGTTATGATGTGACTTTGTATTCTCATTAGATTGCCGAGGTAATTCATCGAGCTGCTGTACTGCTTTTATATTGTCCTGTAAGAGGTAACTTAAGGAAGCACAGGGGTTGACTTGGTGTGACCTGCTGTGAATCCAGGCCCATACACTCAGAGGGGTTGACTTGGTGTGACCTGCTGTGAACCCAGGCCCATACACTCAGAGGGGTTGACTTGGTGTGACCTGCTGTGAACCCAGGCCCATACACTCAGAGGGGTTGACCTGGTGTGACCTGCTGTGAACCCAGGCCCATACACTCAGAGGGGTTGACTTGGTGTGACCTGCTGTGAATCCAGGCCCATACACTCAGAGGGGTTGACTTGGTGTGACCTGCTGTGAACCCAGGCCCATACACTCAGAGGGATTGACCTGGTGTGACCTGCTGTGAACCCAGGCCCATACACTCAGAGGGGTTGACTTGGTGTGACCTGCTGTGAATCCAGGCCCATACACTCAGAGGGGTTGACTTGGTGTGACCTGCTGTGAACCCAGGCCCATACACTCAGAGGGGTTGACCTGGTGTGACCTGCTGTGAACCCAGGCCCATACACTCAGAGGGGTTGACTTGGTGTGACCTGCTGTGAATCCAGGACATACATTCAAATTGTGTCTTTGCTGGCAACAAAGTTTCTGTCAGATGCTCATTCTAGGTGCTTACAATGAACAAGTGGACCACTGTCCACTGAGAGACTTTGCACCTGGGCTGCAGATGGGTTCTCCTAGACAACATCATGAGTATGATTTCAACTTTGACTCCATCAGGAGAGGATTTTCTTTGGGTGCACCAGTGCTGCATTTAAGAATATGTGCTGAGACACTGCAAGCAAAGGCATAAGGCAAATGTGCACTAGTTGCAAATGTAAACACACCCTTAATGTTGTTTATTTTGTTGTTTGGGGTTTTTTTTGCCTTTGGTCCACTGGATCCAAGGGATCACCTTTTACTACACACAATGTGAGAGGAAGAAGTGCTCCTTCTGGGTAACAGTTTTTTGCTTGTCTCTTCCATGGCAATTATTTGTGCAAGAGGAGTAAATGATAAACAATAGCAGAAAGAGAAATTAAAAGGCCTGTTTGAGAATTGGATATAGTAGTTCCAAGGCTGGGATATAGTAGTTGCAAGCCTGTTTGAGCATAACAAAGTGTTTCACTGGGTTGTGTAGTGAAGCTGCTGAGTGGAAGGGTTTCAAAGAGACTGGCAGACTCACCTATCCTTTTTTTCCCCTTTTCCTGTTAAGACACTTGAATGTAACCAAGATGAAGAGGTGTTCTGTAGAGTGGAACACATACACACAGAGAATTTTGCATTATTCTTTATTTTTGTTGTTTCATAGCTTGAACTAGAAAATTACCACCTGAAAAACTGTAATCAGAGGCTGACAGAGCAAATCGAAGCCCTTCAAGACACATTGCAAGGTAAATGTGTTCACCTGCCATTGTAGCCTAGTAACCACCACAAGAGTGAAAAGCAGCATTCCTGGGCTGCATACCTAATTTTGTCTGAAATTAGCCCTTGTGCCAGTGAGGCAACCACTAGATTAGCTCTGTTCCTCAGTGGGTCCATTTTTAAGATGGGAAGAACATTGCTTGCCAGTCTTAAAAACCTAAGTGGCTTCTCACCAGCAATTCACTGCAGACTTATTTTTATTCAGAGCCTGCTTTTGCCATTAAAATTAGCCACTGAGGCCTGAATTAGGAGCAGTCATTGGAACGTGCTGCGAAACTCTTCAGTGACTTCAGTGGTGCAGGGTATCATAGAATCATAGAATCATAGAATCAGCCAGGTTGGAAGAGACCTTCAAGATCATCCAGTCCAACCTAGCACCCAGCCCTATCCAATCAACCAGACCATGGCACTAAATGCCTCATTCAGGCTTTTCTTGAACACCTCCAGGGACAGTGCCTCCACCACCTCCCTGGGCAGCCCATTCCAATGGGAAATCACTCTCTCTGTGAAGAACTTCCTCCTAACATCCAGCCTGTACCTACCCCTGCACAACTTGAGACTGTGTCCCCTTGTTCTATTGCTGGTTGCCTGGGAGAAGAGGCCACCTCCCACCTGGCTACAATGTCCCTTCAGGTATTTGTAGACAGTAATAAGATCACCCCTGAGCCTCCTCTTCTCCAGGTAGAAATCCTTGAGCTAATTTGCTTTAGAATATTAGAATCAGTCAGGGTTGAAAGGTACCACAAAGATCATCAAGTTCCAAATCCCCTGCCATGGGCAGGGACACCTCACACTAGATCAGGCTGGCCAGAGCTTCATCCAGCCTGCCCTTAAACACCTCCAGGGATGGGGCTTCCACTACCTCCTTGGGCAACCCATTCCAGGCTTTCACCATTCCATGCTCAACAACTTCCTCCTCACATCCAGCCTGAACCTACCCATCCCCGTCTTTGTTCCATTCTCCCCAGTCCTAGCACTATCTGACAGCTCAAAAAGTCCCTCCCCAGCTTTCTTCTAGGCCCCCTTAAGATACTGCAAGGCCACAATAAGGTCACCTCAAAGCCTTCTCCTCTCCAGACTGAACAGCCCCAACTCCCTCAGTCTCTCCTTGTAAGAGAGATTTTACCTTCACATGTGATTATCCTTACTCCCACAAGACCTCTGCTGGTGTGTAAGCTGAGCAACTGACCGGGCCAAGGCAGCAGCTGTCTGGTCTGCCAAAAGAAGCTGGATTCCTCTGTGCTGTCAGGTTGAGTTGGAGAAAGCTGCTTATGATGCATGTGCTTTTGTGGTTTGATGGATAGAACTTTGGTTGCCAGGGATGGGAACCAGCATCTTTTATTACAGCACATTTCTGAAGAGGAAATTCTCCCTTTTATTTTTTTCCTTCTGAGCTTGGTTTGGTTTACAGAACTTCACTGGGTACACAGGCAGAGAGATTTCTTCCTTGCAGAAGTCTCTCTGACATTCCAATCACTCCAGAGCAAGGGAATAGGGCAAAATTCCTTCTAAATCCCACCACATTTCTAGTTAAATGCTTTGTGACTGAATTTTTCTCATCCCCTCTGGCTCTGGCTGTTTACAAAAAGAGAATGGCTGGTAAGCTGCGTTAATAATCTGGTATTATGTGTTCCCCACTCTCTGGGCAGTAAACAGCTCTGGCCTCTCCTCTTATTGCACTCCTCGGTGTGCCAGGCTGAATTCAGAGGTCTCTGCAGATAGATCTTTTCTTGCTTGCCATCTACTAGTAACAGCTTCCTCTGCTTCATCTCCCCTTGCATCAAGGAAGCTGCAAAAACAAGAGTATTTAAAATGAATAGCCTCTTTTCTGTCTACAGTAATGATTTATCTCAGGGCAGGGGAAAATGTGTGCCAGGGTTTCTGTGTGTCAGTGTTATGTGTCACGAATACCTCGGTCAGCATTCAGTTCCTTGTGATTTAAGTGCCAAGGTCAAGCTTTCATGGTTGTCTCTATTTCAGCCGGCTTTCCAAGAGCACATTTTGTGCTCCCCGCAATCAACAGCGATTTATTCTGCTGTTTGCCCTTCCCTCTGTTACTTTGTCTTCACTTTGTTTCTAGTTCCTTGTAAAACCCATTATTGATTAAGCAATGCCTGCAGAGTTTGGTGCTCAGGCAGCATTTTTCAGCAATAGTTCTGCAGAATCACACTCACTCAGATTTATGCAATTTCCAAAGCATAGAATCATAGAATCAAGCAGGTTGGAAGAGACCTCCAAGCTCATCCAGTCCAACCTAGCACCCAGCCCTAGCCAATCAACCAGACCGTGGCACTAAGTGCCTCATCCAGGCTTTGCTTCAACACCTCCAGGGACGACGACTTCAGCACCTCCCTGGGCAGCCCATTCCAACTCAAATCACTCTTGCTGTGAAGAACTTCCTCCTAACATCCAGCCTAGACCTCCCCCAGAACAACTTGAGACTGTGTCCCCTTCTTCTGTTGCTGCTTGCCTGGCAAAGGAGACTGAGCCCTACCTTGCTACAGCCTCCCTTCAGGTAGTTGTAGACAGCAATAAGATCACCCCTGAGCCTCCTCTTCTGCAGGCTGCACACCCCCAGCTCCCTCAGCCTCCTCATATGCCTTGGTTCTTTTCTGTCAGACAATATGCAGGTGCCAGGGCCAACCAAAATCAGAAAGTAGGCCCACTCAAGCCAAAAGCCAGGCTGAGCAGTGGTCTGGCCTCTCACATGTTTTTTGGCAAAGTGTTGTGTGGGCACTTCCTTGTCATGACTGTGTTCAGAGAAGAGAAGAAACAGAGCTGTGGATAGCTACAATGAGCTAGACTGAAAACTTGTGTGAACCAGGATTTTGTCTCCTGGATGGCTGTGGGTGTTTCAGAAGAGAGTGTAGAAAATATTGCACATGTCTATAGCTCTCTTCCTTTCCATGTACCCTTTGAGCTTCTCTCAGTGTTTTGGGAAGTTCCTAGACCAGAGCTTCTGCCTAAACAGTTATTTGTCCCACCCACTTGTTTTCTGGCCTGTCTTTTGGATAGTGAAGCATTATCTTTCCCTTTTTATCTGCAAAGAAACCCTTCCTTCTGTAGATTTCAAACACACTGCCTGATAATTTCATTAGGTACCTCTTAATTGCCCTTTTAAAAGAAACTGATGAGTTTTTATTCATCTTCTCTATACTATTCTCATATAAATATGTGGCACTTCTGTTACAGTTGTGCCCAGGCAACTGTCCTGGTTGGCTGGCTGGACACCAAGAGTGGTGGTGGATGGTGGATGGAGTTAAGTCTGGCTGGTGCCAGTCATTAGTATTGTCCCCCAGTGTTCAGTACCAGGGCCTGTCCTCTTTAATATCTTTAATAATGATCTAGGTGAGGGAATTGAGTACACCCTCAGGAAGTTTGCAGATGATGCCAAGCTGGGTGGCTGTGTCCATCTGCTAGAGGGCAGGGAACCTTTAGAGCAGGATCTGGACAGGTTATACTGATGAGCCAAGGCTAATTGTATGAAGTTCAACAAGCCCAAGTGCCAGGTCCTGCACCTGGGTCACCACAGCCCCATGGTAAGTTACAGTCCTGAGCATGTGTAGTTGGAAGCTGCAGCCTGGAGAGGGACCTGGGGATGTTGGTTGGCAGTGAACTGAACATGAGTCAGCAGTGTGCATGGGCATCCTGGCCTGTATTAGAAATTCTGTGGCCAGCAGGAACAAGGAGTTGATCATCCCTCTAGACTCAGCACTGGTGAGGCCACACCTTGAGTATTATGTTCAGTTCTGGGCCCCTCACTATAGGAAGGATATTGAGGTGCTGGAGCATGTCCAGTCCAGTTGTCCAGTCTAGAGAAGTAGAGGCTGAGGGAAGATGTTATCACACTCTGCAACTCCCTGCAAGGACACTGGAGTGAGGCAGGGTCAGAGCCTCTTCTCCCTGATGACCAGTGACGGGACTAGAAAAAATGGTTACAAGCTGTGCCAGGGGAGGTTTGGGCTGGATATTAGGAAATGCTTCTTCACTGAAAGGGTTATCAAACATTGGAGTGGTCTGCCCAGGGCAATGGCAGAGTCACTATCCCTGAGGGTGTTCAAGTGGCATGTGGACCTGGTGCTTAGGGACATGGTTTACTGTTGACCCTTCAGTGCTGGGTGCAGGGTTGGACTGGATGATCTTTGAGGTCTCTTCCAACCAGATATATTCTGTGATTCTGTGTTAGTCCTAACTGGACCAGGATGCTACTGAAATACAGCTGCACTGCTCTCCAGCAGTTAGGGACTGACCTCCTGGAGAGCAGTGAAGGGGACTTGGAAGTCCTGGTGGATGGAAGGATGGCCATGAGCCAGCAATGTGCTCTTGTGGCCAGAAAGGCCAATGACATTCTGGGGTGTATTAGAAGGGCTGTGCTTAGTAGGTTGAGAGAGGTTCTCCTGCCCCTCTGCTCTGCCCTGGTGAGGCCACATCTGGAGTTTTGTGTCCAGTTCTGCTCCCCCCTCAGTTCAAGAAGGACAGGGAGCTGCTTAAGAGAGTCCAGCACAGAGCCACAAAGATGATTAGGGAAGTTGAACATCTTCCTTATGAGGAGAGCCTGAGGGAGCTGGGGTTGTGCTGCTGGGAGAGGAGGAGACTGAGAGGTGACCTCAGTCATGTTTATAAATACATAAGGGGTGAGTGGCAGGAGGCTGGAGCCAGGCTCTGCTGGTTGATGCCCAGTGACAGGACAGGGGGCAATGGGTGGAAGTTGAGTTTCCATGAGGAAGCTGGAATATTTTTTCCCTGTGAGCGTGAGAGAGCCCTGGAACAGGCTGCCCAGGGGGATTGTGGAGTCTTCTAGAACCACCTGGACCCATTCCAATGAGATCTGCTCTGGATGATCCTGCTCTGACAGGGGGGCTGGACCAGATGAGCTTTGGAGGTCTCTTCCAGCCCCTAACATTCTGTGATTCTAACATGAACAACTTGCTACTGTAAGTAACACTTTGGACAGCAGAGCATTTGAATGCCCCAACCGTATCTTTTCCTTTCTTGTAGACATGCCCAGCATTCCTCCCTTCCAATCTTCTTGGAGTTGTAATTCTCTGAAGCCCAGAGCATCACCCTCTTTTGCTGACAAGATAGACCAGAAGTCTGAGCTCCTTACACCTGGTTTCAGGCCTACAAAGCATGCCCTCTCTACAGGAAACATAGTCCTTGCCAATGACACCTTTACTGAGGATGAAGAGGATAAATCTCTGCTTTCCCAGAGCACACTGAAGCTTATGTCTGAGCCATCAAGCTGGAATCTCTCCACAGAGAAAGATGTATTCCCACCCATAAGTCCTGAACACAGGCTAGAATGCTCTGACCCCACATCACTGGACCCTCCAGCCTCAGCCCCAAGAATCCTTGAGGCTTTGACTTTCCAGTCATCTTTGGAAGGAAACCAGAGCTCTGTGAGCACCTTGCAACAGGTAGCTTTAGACGGCAGCCGCTGCCTCTTCGCTGCTGATCTGAGTGCCAGGTTCCACTCCCACCAGTTGGACTCCTCTTCCTCAGGAAAAATAACCACCATGCTTGAAGGCCATCTTCAGACTACTAAGCCACCCTTGGTTGTGTCAACATCAACTGTTACAGCACATGCCCTGTGTCCAGGGAGGGAACATGGCCTTGGCAGTAGCATGACCTTTCCAAAAACACGAAATCCTAGTACACCCAGAGACAGTATCCAGCTGGCCAAGAGACATTACAGCCAGCCACAGCCAGGGGCTAGTTCTTTCCATCGTGTGGTGAGCTTAGAGGCTAGCACCTTCCAGCCCATAACAGGCTCTCCAGTCTGCCATGGGCAAGTCAAGGAGACAGATATTGATGATAATGGGGTACTGGAGAAGATGGAGACAGAACATGACCTGGTGTGTGAAGAAGCTGGAGCATGTGAAGAAATCAACCACTTATTTGCAGGACAAAGAGAAACTGGGAGCTCTAAGGCTGGCATGCTTGACCCAGGAGCTAAACCACCCACTCCACCACTACACAGATTGCCATCATGGGTAAGAAACAAGAACAATCTGACAAGTTCTGCTTTTCTTTGACTAGTTAGGCTACAACAGCTCTTGGTCTCAAGCAATTATTTCCTGTGTCACAGAAATGTGTGTCAGCCGCATTTCTGAACCATCTAGTCTGACAGTTCCCCATCACAGGGTGTACTGGTTCCAGTGACAGGTTTTTAGCTCTTTTCTCTTTATAAAGAGGAAGAAAATAGGAAGAAACATAGAAATTAAAATCAAAGTCAAGAAGTGCTGCATTGTGGTTTATCCTTATGGATGATCACAAGTTTTTCACCATGAGGGTGGTGAGAGCCTGGAACAGATTGCCCAGGGAGGTAGTGGAAGCCCCATCCCTGGAGGTGTTTAAGGCCAGACCGGATGAGGCTGTAGACAGCCTGACCTAGTGTGAGGTTCCCCTGCCCATGGCAGAGGGATTTGAGCTAGGTGATCCTTGTGGTCCCTTCCAACCCTGACTGATTCTATGATTCTAAGTTGTTCCTTAGTTCTGCTGTGGTGTGTTTTAAGATAGAAAAGTGAGTCATGAATGGATCAGACCAGATAGTTTCAGAGTCAGAAAAAGCTGAATACTAGAACAGATCCATGCATTAGGGCTCAGCATCCCTATCTCATGGTATACTTCTGCTGTTGGGAAGCCCTTGGTAAAGTGAATATTGCTTGCTTCACCTAAGAGAAGTTTGTTGTCACTTTCAGTTAGTTGTTAGTTCAGATGGCTGGGTTGCTAATGTGTCAGTCTAAGTGGTAAACTTGGTGGCAATCAATGTAGTATCATAAGAGAGAATTCCATTATCTTCAGTTTGCATTTTCATAGGCATAGGCAAACAAGAATCATAGAATCAGAGAATCAACCAGGCTGGAAGAGACCTCCAAGATCATCCAGTCCAACCTAGCACCCAGCCCTAGCCAGTCAACTAGACCATGGCACTAAGTGCCTCATCCAGCAGAACCCTGCACTTGGCCTTGTTAAATCTCATCCCATTGGCCGCTGCTCACCCATCGAGCCTAGCAAGGTCCCTCTGCAGGGCTCTCCTACCCTCTAACAACTCCACACCTGCTCCCAGCTTGTTGTCATCTTAAATTTGCTGATGCTGGACTCAATCCCCTCATCCAGATCATCAATAAAGACATTGAACAGGGCTGGGCCCAGCACTGATCTTTGGGGCACACCACAAGTGACAGCTGCCAACTGGATGTGGCACCATTCACCACCACTCTCTGGGCCCAGCCCTCCAGCCAGTTTTTCACCTATATCAGAGTGAATCTGTCTAAGCCATGATCTGCCAGCTGTGCCAGGAGCCTGTTGTGGCAGACAGTGTCAAAGACTTTGCTGCAGTCCAGGTAGACTCCATCCACAGCCTGCCCCACATTCACCAGGCAGGAACCTGATCATAAAAGGAGATCAGGTTGGTCAGGCAGGACCTGCCCTTCCTAAACCCATGCTGGCTGGGCCTGATCCCTAGGCCATCCTGTAGGTGCTTTGTGATGGCACTCAAGATGACCTGTTCCATGACCTTGCCTGGCACTGAGGTCAGGCTGACAGGTCTGTAGTTTCCGGTTCCTCCTTCCAGCCCTTCTTGTGGATGGGATCACACTGACAGCTTCCAGTCTTTGGGGACTTCTCCAGTGAGCCAGGACTGTTGATTAATAATGGAGAGTGGCTTGCTGCACTCATAGGCTTACTGAGATGGATAAGAACAAGAACATAAACACAGACAGAGTTGCTCTGTGGCTTTTGGGCTGCGTGCACTTGTCTAACCTGCCTGACTAATCCTTCTGCTTCCTAACCAACCTGGCTGATCCTCCAAACTCACTTTGAACCTAAGGCAAAGTCTGGGATAAGGTAGAGGAGTAGGAAGAAGGTGGAAGGGCAGTTGGGAGCCCCTCCTGGTGACTCTGGTTTCTGGGAGGGCTGCTGTGTTTCTGTATTACCTTTTACCTTGTCTATTTCTGTCTATAGCTGTCTATATACTGTAAATACCTGCTTGTATCTTGTGCTAAGCTGTAAATATAAAGCTTCATTCCTTAATTTCCAGCTCAGCTGAGTCTAGTCTGGGTGATTCTCTTAAGTGCTGGGGGGCAGGTAACTCCCAAACCATCACACCCGGAGTATAGCTAATGTGTGAGGTGAGTTTGGAGGATTGGCAAGGAGGCTTAGAAAGCAGAAGGATTAGTTACACAGAAAGCAGCCCAGGGAGAAAGCACAGGCTCTGACAGAGGCCCATGCACACTCTGTCTTATCTATGTTTATCTTCTTCTTATCCATCTCAGCAAGCCTGTGAGTGCAGCAGACATCACCATTGCTTCGTTTTCACAGCCTAGCATCTAATTTCTCTCACTAAAATATTCCAGTTCATCCCAAAGTGGCATAAACATCTAATGGAGCAGAGCAATCTTTCTAAGAGGGTCTCTCTTCCTGCCCAGAGGTGTGATTGTGATGTGACACGAACATTTAGCTCTGCAGGAATTGTGTTCTTCTGACCAATGCTGTTCATGGTATTATTCTTCCAGGAGAGCCGAATCTATGCTGTGGCCAAATCTGGCATGAGATTGTCTGAAGTGGCCGTGGCAGGTGATGCTTCCAGCTGCTGTAAGTTCTGGACCAGATTCATCTTTAAAGGGGGTTTACAGTGACAATGTGGGACCTGAGCTTCTGGCTCTTCATATTTCTTTGTACTTCCTTGCCTGTTCTCAAAGTAAATCTGATTTTGCAGATAGTGACAATAAAAAAAGGGAAGAGGATTCATCTGGACTGAGGGGTGGTTAGTGCTGGGCTGTTTGAGCCCCCACATTCAGTGATATCTCCAGGGACTCCATTACCATCTTCACTTTTGCTGACACTGTTCTGCCTCTATGACTGTGGCCTGATTTTGGTCTCATGATTCACAATCACCTTCCTCTGTTATAGAATTGTAGAATCAACCAGATTGGGAGTGACCTCCAAGATCATCCAGTCCAACCTAGCACCCAGCCCTAGACAATCTACCAGACCATGGCACTAAGTGCCCCATCCAGTCTGTTCTGGAACACCTCCAGGCACAGCGACTCCACCACCTCCCTGGGCAGCCCATTCCAATGCCAATCACTCTCTCTGACAACAACTTCCTCCTAACATCCATCCTAGACCTCCCCTGGCACAGCTTGAGACTGTGTCCCCTTGTTCTGTTGCTGGGTGTCTGGCAGAAGAGCCCAACCCCACCTGGCTACAGCCTCCCTTCAGGTAGCTGCAGACAGCAATGAAGTCTGCCCTGAGCCTTCTCATCTGCAGGCTGCACAGCCCCAGCTCCCTCAGCCTCTCCTCACAGGGTTTGTGCTCCAGGCCCCTCCCCAGCCTTGCTGCCCTTCTATGGACACGTTCTAGTACCTCAACATCTCTCTTGAATTGAGGGCCCCAGACCTGGACACAGCACTCAAGGTGTGGCCTCAAGTATGGCTTTTACTTGTTTGAACACAGTGTGCTGGGTTGCCATTGTAGCATGGGGAGCACAGGTTGGGTGAGATCTCTTACAGGCTAAAGAAGAAGAGCATTGCAGCTTTCTCTGAGAGTTGTGTGCATTTAATAACACATCCCCTGGCCTTTTTGAGGCCAAACTGTAGTGATGGCAGCTCTCCAGTATTTGGTGTTCACAGAAGCTGCATAAATTCTTATCCACATACAAGTACCTCTCAATTAAAACCTCTGCTCAATTCAAGAGAGATGTTGAGGTGCTGGGAGGTGTCCACAGAAGGGCGACGAAGCTGGTGAGGGGCCTGGAACACAAACCCTATGGGGAAAGGCTGAGGGAGCTGGGGGTGTGCAGCCTGCAGAAGAGGAGGCTCGGGGGGACCTTATTACTGTCTACAGCTACCTGAAGGGAGGCTGTAGCCAGATGGGGGTTGGTCTCTTCTGCCAGGCAACCAGCAACAGAACAAGCGGACAGAGTCTCAAGCTGTTTTGGGGCAAGTATAGGCTGGATGTTAGGAGGAAGTTGTTGGCAGAGAGAGTGATTGGCATTGGAATGGGCTGCCCAGGGAGGTGGTGGAGTTGTTGTCCCTGGAGGTGTTGAAGCTGAAGCAAAGCCTGGCTGGGGCATGTAGTGCCATGGTCTGGTTGCCTGGACCAGACTGGGTGCTAGGTTGGACTGGATGATCTTGGGGGTCTCTTCCAACCTGCTTGATTCTATGATCAGTTTGTATTATTTGGTCTCTTTGAATTTTCCCAGTATCCAATTTCTCCTGTTCTCCTTCTGGGCCATTTACCTGTCTGATCTACAGAAATGTGACAGTGCCAGTCTACACTACGCTGAAGGGGGTAAGGAGTCACTCACTTTTCTCATTAGAGAAAACACATTCTAGAGCTGCTAATGATTAGAGATAATGGGATCACAGAATGTAAGGGACTAGAAGGGACCTTTAGAGTTCATTGTGTCCAACCCCCTTGCCAAAGTAGGATCACCTAGGGCAGGCCACACAGGAACACACCCAGATGGGTTTGGAAAGTCTCCAGAGAAGGAGATTCCACAACCTTTCTGGGCAGCCTGTTCCAATGCTTTGCCACCCTCACCATAAAGAAGTTTCTCCTCCTGATGAAGTGAAACCTCCCATGTTCTAGCTTGGACTTATTGCTCCTTGTCTTATCATTGGGTACCACTGAAAAGAGAATGGCACTTTCATCTTGACACCCATCCCTCTCAGCCTCTCTTCTCAGGACTAAACAGCCCCAGTTTTCTCAGTTTTTCTTCATAGGAGAGATGTTCATGTCCCCAAATCATCCTTGTAGCCCTCTGCTTGACTCTCTCCAACACATCCCTGTCTCTCTTGAACTGGGGAGCCCAAAACTGGACACAGTATTCTAGATGTGGTCCCACCAGGGCAGAGTAGAGGGGGTGGAGATGGTTTAGAGCAGCAGAATCCCCCCAGCTGCTGCTCTTTCATATAGTCATAGAATCATAGAATGATTTAGGTTGGAGGGTGAGGAGAACCTCCCTAGACCTGCTGGACACACTTTTTCTTAAAGCATCCCAGGTGAAGCTGTGCAGTTAAGGAAGGAAAATTAGAGAATTCCAGGCTATAATGGACACCAAAAGAATGCCAAAGGAGTAGCAGATGACAAATGTATTTAGGAGTACAGAACATTGCAGCAAGTTTTGATCCAAGAGTCTGCATTGTGCATGATGAGGCTGTGGAAATCTAGGGGTGATAGTGTAGCCTAGAGAACGGAAACAGCCTCTTGAGAGTTTGTGGGGAAGCACAGGGCATGTGGAACAGCAGACAAGTGTCACCAGATCTCAAACAGATTCAACTAGAGAGTCCACCTTGGGACTTCTTAGACAAGAAAGAGAGGCAATGAGTGGTCCTGGTGGGCAGGACAGTATGAAAATGAAGGGTCTGCACTGATTGCTGCATCTCCTTTCTCTCCTCCAGAAGGCCACTCAAATCAGCAATGTGCCTTTCGTAGATGAGTCTTCAGGCTCTGATGATGACTGTGGCTCCCATGCCAGCTTCAGGACTTCCACTGCTGTATCTGAGAACAGGAAATCCAGCATGCCAGGGAGCCCTCGTGCAGTGAAGAGAGGTAAAGTGGGAGTGTTGATAATGGGAAGCATGAACTCCATTCTCGTGGGTGAAGCAAAGTGTCCTGAGCAGCATCATCAGTGACAAGAAAATGATCAGCTTTGAGGATGCTAATAAGTTCTCCCAGAATACGTGCAGACATCAACAGCTACTCAGCAGAAAGCTGTCTTTTAGATGGGTTTGCTGCTGGCAGATTTCCATCCAGGCAATTGCTAAGCTAAGATTATGTGAAAAATTCATCTTCCAAATCCCATTTCTAGAGAAGCCATCCACACCTTTTCTGTGACTTCCTGTTTGTAAGCAAGCTACTATTGACACAGCAAAGAAAATGGTTTTTATCTGTGTTACTGCCTGGTAATTCACTAAGCAAATCTTCCCCATCTGTGAGGGGCATGAGGTAATTTGAGGTCCTGGCTAGGACAATTTTCCTTGTCTGCTGGGAAGATTAAACTGGAATTCAGAGTTTACAACTGGTAGTCAATAAAATAGAAACCCTTTTCATGTCATCTTCTTTTGTGAGTCACTGGCTGATGCATCTGTGCATTGCCATGGACTGCTGGTAGAAGATTGACAGCAAATGAAGCCCCTTTGCTAGTGAAGGAGCTTTTTCTTTAAATGAGAGGGGCTTGAGGCTTTACAGTGGATATTTCCAAGCTGAAAAGAGCTTGGAAATGTTAGAGATGTTAGCTGTTTATGCTTAGATATGTTTATGCTTACATAACTGTGTTGAGTTTAATTTTTTTTTAAACTATGTTTCCAATCTCTGTTCATTCAGCAACAAATTCCAGTGTCCAAAACTCACTCTCACTACTTGCCTTACTGGGGGAAAAAATCTTCTAAGTTTGGTTAGTGGGGTTTGAGTTTCCAAAGTCTGATGTGATTTGTTCTTCTTGAACAAAGAAAGCCTTACTGGTGAACGCACAAACTTTCTCTGGGTGTGCAGTGTTCAATGTGTGCTTCTGTCAAGCTGTATTTCTCATTCTTTCTAGGTGTATCTATGTCCTCACTGAGCTCTGAGAGTGACTATGCCATCCCTCCTGATGCCTATTCCTTGGATGGTGACTATTCAGAGCCAGAGCATAAGCTACAGCGAACCTCATCCTATTCCACTGATGGTGGAATCTGCACTGTGAGTCTTGCTGCCTCACACTTGGGAGGGATGTAAACAGCCTTAGCCTTGAAAAAACCTAACTACAATATATGGATTTAAACCCTGCACAGCAATGCTTCAGTAGACTGATCTGTGTCAACCAACACACTGGAGGGCAGGGATGCCATATGGAGGGACCTGGACAGGCTGGAGAGGTGGGCACAAGCCAACCTCATGAGGTGCAAGAAGACCAAGTGCAAGGTCCTGCATCTGGGTGGAGGCAATGCCAAGCACAAATGCAGGCTGGGCAGTGAGTGGCTGGAGGGCAGCCCTGAGGAGAGGAACTTGGGGGAGTGCTGGTGGAGGAGAAGCTCAACATGAGCCAGCAGTGTGCACTTGCAGGCCATAAAGCCAAGCAGAGCCTGGGCTGCATCAGGAGAAGTGTGGCCAGCAGGGCCAGGGAGGTGATTCTCCCCCTGTGCTCTACTCTGCTGAGACCCCACCTGCGTCCAGTGGTTGTACTGGAGTACTGCATCCTGAAGTACTGCATCCAGTTCTGGAGCCCCCATTACAAGAAGAATGTGGAGATGCTGGAGTGTGTCCAGAGGAGGACCTGTGGGTTGATCAGAGGGATGCAGCAGCTCTGCTGTGAGGACGGACTGAAAGAGTTGGGGCTGTGCAGTGTGGAGAAGAGGAGGCTCCCAGGTGACCTTCTTGTGGCCTTCCAGCATCTGAAGGGGGCCTCCAAAAAAGCTGTGGAGGGACTTTTTAGACTGTCAGGGAGTGACAGGACAAGGGGAAATGGAGCAAAGCTGGAGGTGGGGAGATTGAGCCTGGAGGTGAGGAGGAACTTGTTGAGTATGAGAGTGGTGAGAGGCTGGAATGGGTTGCCCAGGGAGGTGGTTGAGACCCCATGGCTGGAGGTGTTTAAGGCCAGGCTGGATGAGGCTGTGGGCAGCCTGCTCTAGAGTAGGGTGTCTCTGCCAGTGGCATGTGGAATGGAACTGGCTGATCCTTGTGGTCCCTTCCAACCCTGACTGATTCTATGATTCTGTGACTCTACTCATGCTTCAGAAGAAGGTACAATTTCTGTTACGTGGTTATATTTTCTATTACATTCTTATATCTGATGACCCATACTGGTTTCATGCAGCCACACCCTAATGATGGCATTATACTTTTGTGACAAAGCAGATTTGGAAATTTGGAGTAAGGAAGGAAAAACAATAGAATATTTTGACCTAGTTAAAAAAAAAATTACCAAGCAACCAAAACTCAGACACAGGCAGCATTAAATTCTGTACTTGTAGGAGATCAAGCAGGCAAGGAACAAGAGGCTAATCATGGCCTTCACTTTTATTTGGAAAATTACTGCTGTTTTCAGTGCCTCAGACCATCATTGAAGTGATCTGCAGATGCCTTAACTGCTAAAACAACACAGTGTAATATTTGCCACTACACAGATAGTTTAGGACTCCTTCCATGTTGATCAGAGAGCACTGACCTTGTATGGCTGCTCCTCCCATCATGCAGAGTGAAGCAGAGATGCAGCAAATGTCTGAGCTTGATTTCAGCATGCTCTCTTTTTGAGAGGCAAAAGACAACCTTTTCTCCCCTTTGCTCTTTGCCCTCCAGGAACCCATGGAAAAGTCAGGTTACTTGCTGAAAATGGGAAGCCAGGTGAAGATGTGGAAGAGACGATGGTTTGTTCTAAGAAACAGACAGATAATGTACTACAAGTCTCCGGTGAGTTGTGAGGATATGTTTACTCCTCTGTGGAGGCAGAGGGGAAGGTGTTGTCTGCAGAATCAGCCTGATAGCACTGGGCAATTGATGGGCAAGCTTCCCCCCAAAATGTCCTGCCAAGGAGCTTTATGTCTCACACACAGGATCAACTATGGGTTTCTGCTTAGACAGAGAGGCTCCATGTGGTAGTGTTTTCCAAGATATCATAGAATCATAGAATCAACACAGTTGGAAGAGACCTCCAAGATCATCCAGTTCAACCTAGCAGCCAGTCCGGTCCAGGCAACCAGACCATGGCACTAAGTGCCCCAGCCAGGCTTTGCTTCAACACCTCCAGGCACGGCCACTCCACAACCTCCCTGGGCAGCCCATTCCAATGCCAATCACCCTCTCTGACTACAACTTCCTCCTAGCATCCAGCCTAGACCTCCCCTGGCACAGTTTAAGACTGTGTCCCCTCATTCTCTTGCTGGTTGCCTGGGAGAAGAGCCCAACCTCACCTGGCTACAGCCTCCCTTCAGGTAGTTGTAGACAGCAATGAGGTCTGCCCTGAGCCTCCTCTTCTGCAGGCTGCACACCCCCAGCTCCCTCAGCCTCTCCTCATAGGGTTTGTGTTCCAGGCCTGAAATATGGAAGATTGCTCACAAGAGTACAAGTCTGACACCTACAAGATAGCTTCATACAGAGCACAAAAAGCAGAAGGCATCCTGTGGCCTGCTTTGGTCATGTTTAAGATGAAAATGAAGGAAAACTAAATCACAATACCAGGAGGGTGCAGATCAGTCACCGTATGGGGCTCTGAGGAAAACTACAGCTTTCAGGGCGGGGGTCAAAGCTACAGTCTTGCATTTTTCACTCTCTCAGATGTACATGGAAGTATTAGAAAGCTAGGGTACAATACAAAATAAGCTTCCATGCAAAGCACTGTCTGGAAACACTACTGACAGAAGCTGCTTGTGCATTCAAACTTTTCCAGATCACAACTGTTTCAAAAGCATTATTGCAAAAATTCAAGCAGTCTATGTTGAAAATGTGTATAGACAATAAAATCCAGTTAGTGTTGGCCTTTGTTATTCTCCTCTACTTAGCCACTTTAAAGAGAGCTATGCTTGGGGATGTTTCCCCCTTTTTTAAGTTTTGGACACAGTAATTTCCTCCATACCTGCAGAGTTTGTATATACACACAGTGTTTCTGTGTGTATGCTCACCTTTGCCTACAATGCAGGAATATGGAGAAGATTTGTTTTCAACTTTTTACATTTTTCATAGCTGTTATCATATTCTGACAACTACCTGAAAGGAGGTTGTAGTCAGGTGGGGTTGGGCTCTTCTGCCAGGCACCCGGTGACAAAACAAGAGGGTGCAGCCTCAAGCTGTGCCAGGACAGGTTCAGGCTGGATGTTAGGAAGAAGTTCTTCACAGCAAGAGTGATTGGCATTGGAATGGGCTGCCAGGGGAGGTAGTGGAATCACTGTCCCTGGAGATGTTCAAGCAAAGGCTGGATGGGGCACTTATTGCTATGGTCTGGTTGATTGGCTTGGGCTGGGTGCTAGGTTGGACTGGATGATCTTGGAGCTCTCTTCCAACCTGCTTGATTCTATGAATCTGAATTTCACAAGACAGTGTTAGTCACCATTACCCCTGTCATATTGTCTGCCACTGTTAAAGAGACTTTTGCTCCAGTATTGCAACAGGATCAAACTGTTAACCTGACAACCTTCAATTGTCCTTTCCAACTCACTAACACCGACTCCAATCCACACGTGCATATTTTCCTGTATTTAAGTACTCCAAGAGCCATTTGAATTTCTTTACCTACAGAAAGCTCTTTGCTTTTCTTTCTTCAGAGTGATGTTATCCGCAAACCACAAGGGCAGATGGAGCTGAATTCCTCCTGCCAAATTGTCAGAGGGGAAGGGTCCCAGACATTCCAGGTAAGCATTGCTTTTTCATCCTGCAGGTAACCACATACTCAGTGGCTGCGTGAGAGAGCACTTCTTTCAGGCTGAATGATACTGTACATCTCAATTGATATGAGCTGAATTCATCTGGCCCCTGTGCTTCCAGGCACAAGCCAGACAGTTTGATAAATAATGGGGAAAGAGCCAAAGTGCAATGCAAATACATCCTTTTGAAATGGAAAGAAACTCATTTATTTTGGAGGGGTTGTTCTTTACATCACAACGGTTTCCTTTTTTTGCAGTTAGCACTGAGAGCTTGAAATCTGTGGGGAAAAGCAGATCTTACAAGAATTAAAACAAGATAGGGCCTAAGGTCTCCTCTTTCGGAAAGATTCCTCTCACAAGGTCTTGTCGTGGAGGGGCATTCTGCCGCCTATGCCAGTTGTGGCAGAGGGGAGAAATTAATTGGTGTGAGAGGATATTCTATAAAAATATATATTTGTTAACTTCAATATTCTGAACTCTCACCACCCCCAACCACTGAATTTTAGTATTTTGTTCTTACACTGTTATGAAAGACATTCTGGGGATAATATCAAAGAGTAACTTGTTAATAACTAGCATACATTCAAACTATCAACAGAGAGAAGAGTTTCCCCGTGGCAAATACTGCTTGGGGTCTATATACTATTTGCCCAGCAGGTGGGCTGAAGCTCTTTCTGCTCTATGACAGGAGGCAATGGAAATTACAGAGGCATTAAAGCATTTACTCACAAATTCTTACTAATTATCAGTCACCCTCCGGGGCTACATCACAGCCTATTACAAGTGTCCAATCTTCAGGGGAGCTTTGCCTGTGGACTTTGAGTCTGGAATTCTCCTGGCTTCAGGGGAAAGGAGAATCTTCCCGGCTGCTGGGGAAAGGATGCTGCTGGCGTTGCATCTGGGATCAAACGACTGTGGGTTCACCAGTATGGTTAGATGATCATTCTCCGCTTTATTTCCGTGTTACAGTGAGTTATAGGCTGCTTAGAAGAGGCCTGCACAGCTAACTTAGCTTAGGATTGGTACATATGGATAGCTCATACCCTGAACCGTATGGTTCAGAGTTACCGGCATGGTATGGATAGGGTAATACACAACAACAATCTACGGGGCCAGGCCCTGGGCTGGCTAACCCGGCCCCCTTGGGCTGCCTGACTCTGCCCACATGCAGCTGGCACTCCACCCCCTGCAGCTGCATGGGGAATGCTATTATTTACCGCCTAGTATCTTAAGCCCAAGATGGACTCAAGGACACTTCCCAGCATGGGTGCTCATATTTATCATTTCATATCCTGTTAGCAAAAATCTCTTCACAGGATGCAAGCTCTGACCTTGTCCTCCTGGCTTCTTCTGGACGCTCTGTCCAGGGATTCTTAGGCAGAAGCTCAGGTGCAGAGGGAGTACGATGCTGTGTAGTCTCAGCACGGTCTCACGCTGACCATATAGGGCTCCAAGTGGAGTCGTGCTCCTGGCGACTTGCAGCAGTGGCACACACCAGGTGGTAATAAGGCAGCAGGCGTGCAACAGGGTGCACGGCTGCACGGGAGACTGAGCTGCGTAGATAAAGGCAGGCCATACAGGATCTAGTCCTGGTAACTCACCACAGTGGTGTGCAAGTGTGCACAGCTGGCTGGGAGCTCATGGGGGACTCTGTCTCTGTAGAGAAAAGTAGATGCACTGCAGGTGAACCCTGCGGGTGAGGCCTCAGGCAGACAGGCAAGCAGGCAGGCACAAACCAAAGGCAGTGCAGGTGAGTCTAAGCATTTTGTTTACCTGTGTACCCCTATTTATCAAATGTGGGCTGAGATTAATGGCCCTTTGGACACCAAAATGGCCAATCAGCTTTTGGCAGTCAGCCAAGCGTACCATAATAGGCAAAATCCACAAGCGTGGACCTTCCAAATATGGGGATAGCATGGGCCTAGCACCTGGTGGGCCATAAGCTAGGCACATGGGCTTATACAACTGCTTACACAATCAGGGGCCCTGGGCAGGCCAGACTTTATGGCACCAGGCCTATTGTGCCCCCTTTATCCATTTAATGTATTTACCTCTGGTTTGGGCAGAAAAACATGTCCAGGCAAGACAAGGCATGAATAAGCCTATTTTTGAGGTCTATGAGCCCTCCACAACAGGTCTCCTCCCTGACTTTACATGTCTGGAGGATCTGAAGAAACATCTGAAGTGTTGGATTCTGACTATAATTCAACTTTAGAAGTATTAGAAATTAGGTCATCACTAGATTGAATTTTAAGTCATTGTAGTTAGAGGACTTCATCACAAAGGTGGTTTTTTTCATGCTCTTACTGAAAGAGGCCTGACCTGTGAGCTACTTTGTCCACTTACTCAGTTCATAGCATCACAGCCACAAGCTACTGGAGGTGAAATGCAATACAAAATAAAAGCAAAAGACACAACATTTGTGTAGGTACCTTTTAAAAAGAGAAGTTATCTGCAGCAGTGCGAAGCAAGAAAGGATGAGAGAGGAGACAAAGTCACAGTATCCAAGAGAAACAGCAAGAGGCCTCATGAAAATTTGATTAATCTGAGTTTGAATTCTTTCACTGGAACTTTGAGGGTTAGCACATTTGAATTACCTTTAAAAATTCCTTGTGAACCACAAAAATATCTGTATTGGGTAATGAAACTGAACAGCTGGAGCAAAGATTCATAGGAGTGCAGATTTATACTTCTCAGATTTATACTTCCCAGGCAACCAGCAACAGAACAAGGGGACACAGCCTCAAGTTGTGCCAGGGGAGTTCTAGGCTGGATATTAGGAGGAAGTTCTTGACAGAGAGAGTGATTGGCATTGGAATGGGCTGCCCAGGCAGGTGGTGGAGTCGCCGTCTCTAGAGGTGCTGAAGCAAAGCCTGGATGGAGCCCTTAGTGCCATGGTCTAGATGATTGGCTAGGGCTGGGTGCTAGGTTGGCCTGGATGATCTAGTAGATCTCTTCCAACCCAGTTGATTCTATGATTCTCACTCCTTTTCCTCCCAGCTTGTGACAGAAAAGAGAACCTACTTCTTGACAGCAGACTCTCCCAACATCCTGGAGGAATGGATTCATGTCCTACAAAGTATTCTAAGAGTGCAAGTGACCAGTTCTGTTGGTGTTCCCCATAGTGATGCAAAACCTACTGTGAAGGGTTGGCTCACCAAGGTAAAATATTTTCCTTACCTTATTCAGTTTAACTCAGTGTCATCAGTCTGTCAGCTTCTTGGTTTGTGCAGTAAATATCAGAAAGAAATAAGTATTTTAAAGCTCTGTAGAAGAGTAAGGGAAGAAAAGTGGCAGTAGACTTCTGCATTTCAGAGAGAGGAACATTGGTGAAGAATGGGACAAAGAAGGCTACTGAGGGATACAGACTCTGTCAAATACTAGGTAATAACAAGTACATAACATATGTACTTGGAATCCCAAGCACAATTTCAGGCTGGATGGGGAAGAGCTAAGAGCAGCCCTAAAGAAAAGGACCTGGGGGTCTGGGTTGATGAAAAGTTCAACATGAGCCTGCAGTGTGAGTGCAGCCCAGACAGCAACCCTGTGCTGGGCTGCAGCAAGAGCAGTGTGGGCAGCAGGGCAAGGGAGGGGATTCTGCCCCTTGGCTCTGCCCTCCTCAGACCTCACCTGCAGTCCTGTCTGCAGTTCTGGAGCCACCAACACAAGATGGGGGAGAGAGCTGTTGCAGAGAGACCAAAGGAGGGATGAAGATGCTGAGAGGGCTGCAGCAGTTCTGCTATAAGGACAGGCTGAGAGAGTTGGGGCTTTTCAGCCTGGAGAAGAGAAGGCTTCAAGGAGACCTTGGCATGGCCTTCCAATATCAGAAGGGGGCCTGCAGGAGGTCTGGAGAGGGACTATTGACAAGGTCTTGTAATAACAGGACAAGGAGGAATGGGTTTAAAGTGGCAGAGAGGAGATTGAATCTGGATGTTAGGAGGAAGCTCTTTCCAGGGAGGGTGGTGAGACACTGGCACAGGTTACCCAGCACATTCTGTGCTCCTGTGCTCCACAACCTCCCTGGAGGTGTTCAAGGCCAAGTTGGATTAGGCCTTGAGTGACCTGTTCTTGTGGGAGGTGTCCCTGCCTATGTTGGGGGGTTGTAACTGGCTGAGCTTTGAGGTCCCTTCCAACCTAAACCATTCTATGACTGTACAAGAGGCTGCATGCCCCTCAGGATACAGTACAATGGCTGAAAATTCTTCACCTCCGTGCCAGTCCCTTTGGTTGGTATTACACAGCAAGTTACTCTGAATTGTTAGATGTAATTATGGTCACCAGCTAAAAATGGCTAAAAACAACCTGCATCTGAAGCTTGTTCTTCAGCAACAGCTCCTTAGACTATGTGTTTTTCTGCTCAGATGGAACTATTTGGGTTTAAAATCTAAAAAAAAAGTTAATCTTAATGTATTCAGGATATAGATATCATAGAATGGCTTAGGTTGGAAGGGACCTCAAAGATCAGCCAGTTACAACCCCCCCACCATAGGCACATTCTGTGCTTCTGTGCTCCACAGCCTCCCTGTCCAGTGTCCCTGGACAACCCATGCCAGTGTCTCACCGCCCTCAGTGCAAAGAACTTCTTCCAAACATCTGGTTTAAATCTCCCCTCTGCCACTTTAAACCCATTGATATCAGTAAAATACTTGACAAAACCTTAAGGCTCACTTCCCTAAGGACCTTTGCCCTATGTACTTAGATGGGATGTATTTCCAAACCTGGGGACCTGTATGTTTTGAACCAAGTTGATATTAGCATGGGACAAATATATATATATATGTGCAGGTTTTAAAGGCAAGTTGAACTGAAAGTTGAAATCCTAGAAAATCATCCCAGCAACATTGCTGGTGTTGAAAATGTTTTTCTTTGTCTTACTTACAGGTCAAGCATGGTCACTCCAAGCTGGTCTGGTGTGCACTGGTTGGAAAAACTTTCTACTATTATCGAAATCATGAAGATAAGGTAATGCCTTTTTTCCCCTTTTGTTCCTCAGCACTTCCTTTCACTGCTTCTGTGACTCATGCTTCAAGCTCTTCTTTGAGGGCAGGAATGCCATCCAGAGGGACCTTGACAGGCTGGAGAGCTGGGCTCAAGCCAATCTCATGAAGTTCAACAAGATCAAATGCAAGATCCTGCATCTGGGTCAAGGCAATCCCAAACACCAATTGAGGCTGGGCAATGACTGGCTTGAGAGCAGCCCTGAGGAGAGGGTCTTGGGGGTGCTGGTGGATGAGAAGCTCAATTGGAGCTGTCAATGTGCTCTTGAAGCCCATAGAGCAAACCAGAGCCTAGGCCACAGCAAGAGAAGTGTGGGCAGCAGGGCAAGGGAAGTGATCCTGTTCCTCTGCTCCACACTGGTGAGACCCCACCTGGAGTACTGCATCCACTTCTGGAGCCCCTGGTACAAGAGTGATATGGATGTGTGGGAAGGTGTCCAGAGAAGTCTCTACTGTGACAAGAGACTGAGGGAATTGGGGCTGTGCAGTCTGGAGAGGAAAAGGCTCCCAGCTGACCTTATTGCAGCCTTTCAGTATCTGAAGGGGTTCTACAAGAAAGCTGGGGAGGGACTCTTTAGGCTGTCAGGTAGTGCTAGGACTGGGGGGAATGGAACAAAGCTAGAAATGGGTAGATTCAGAGTGGATGTTAGGAAGAAGTTCTTCAGCATGAGGATGGTGAGAGCCTGGAATGGGTTGCCCAGGGAGGTGGTGGAAGCCTCATCTCTGGAGGTGTTTAAGGCCAGGCTGGTTGTGGCTCTGGACAGTCTGCTCTAGTGTGAGGTGTCCCTGCCCGTGGCACGGGATCACAGGATGTCAGGGGTTGGAAGGGACCCAAAGAGATCAAGTCTAACCCTCCTATCAGAGCAGGACCATACAATCTAGCTCAGGCCACAGAGGAACACATCCTGACAGGCTTTGAAAGTCTCAAGAGATGGGGACTCCACAACCTCTCTGGGCAGCCTGTGCCAGTGCTCTGGGACCCTTACAGGAAAGAAGTTCCCCCTTGTGTTGAGGTGGAACCTCCTGTGTTGCAGGCGGGTTGGAACTAGATGATCCTTGTGGTCTTTTCCAACCCTATCTGATTCTGTGATTCTTTGGCTGTACTCCTAACAGCATCTGCTCCTCAAAGAAAAGCATTATTTTCTCTGGAGTTTTGTGGGGTTTGTTTTTTTGTTTGCTTATTATTTGTAAAAGCACTTACTTTCCAGCAGCAATCACAGCAACATGCAGGCTGGCAAAGCCCTTCAGGATCACCATGTCCAACCTAGAACCCTACTCTACAAGATTCACCTTCAACCATAGCCGTAAGCACCACATCCAAACCACCCTTAAACACATCCAGGGTGGGTGACTCCTCCACCTCCCTGGGCAGCTCATTCCAGTGCCTGACCACTCATAATGTCTGGCTGGCATTGCAAGACAGCGACTCAAGATAATGAGCAGCTGACATCAGAAAACACACCATGCCTTGCAGAACCAATGATGTCAAACAACTGACAAGTGTACTGGAAAAACACCCAGCACTTAATGGGAAAGGCCATCCTTTCATTTGCATATTCTCATTCTGACCTGTTGTGATGGTTTGGGTGTTCCCTGCTCCCCCCTACTTTGGAAATCACCCAGACTAGACTCAGCTGGCTCTGGAAATTGAATGAAGCTTATATTTACAGCTTAGCACAATATACAAGCAGATATTTACAGTATATACAGTTATGTACAGAAATACACAAGGTAAAAGGTAATACAGAAACACAACAGCCCTCTCAGAAACCTGAGTCCCCAGGAGGGGCTCCCAACCACCCCTTCACCTTCCCCCTACCCCTCTCAACCTTACCCCAGTCCCAAGGAAGAATGGAGATTCCACCAGGGGGGTTAGGAAGCAAAGTGGATTAGTCAGAGAAACAGAGGGTGAGGTTAAAGAGAGAGAGAGATGTAGCTCAGAGCTCCCGAGCAGGAGAAGTGCCTCATCTATGTTTTAACTCTTGTTCTTATACATCTCAGCAAGCCTATGAGGGAAGTAGCCATCACCATTGTTTTCCTTTCACAGTCTAGTTCTTCTCACCAAAGCATTCTAGCTAGCTTCAAACTAGCACACCTGTCTATGTTCTCCCAAGAATAAAAATAAAAGTAGTAACACAGTTTGTAAGTACTTTAGTTGTACTAAAGGTGAGAGATCCTCCAGAAATACAAGATGATAGGATTGAATTAACCACTCAATTACAGTTTATTCCTTGTTTCTTACAGAACTGGTAAGATGCTGACTTGTTTTTTTTTTTCCCCCTGGTGTTTCCTGTCCATAGTGGGAGATTAGCTACACTTCCTAACTGGCTTCCCCCCCTTATAGTGTCCCCTAGGGTACCTGCCTATGCGTGAGTCCAAAGTGGAAGAAGTGGACCGTTCCTGTGACTCTGATGAAGATTATGAAGCTACAGGTGGAGGACTTCTCTCATCCCACTCTACGTTGGTGATTCACCCACAGGACCAGAGTCCTACATACTTACTTATTCGTACCAAACAGGAGAAGGTATGAAAGAAATTCTCTTTGAAGGGAAAGAGTCTTCTTGGTTTCAGTGGGTAAATGTGGCATACAGACTGTGTCTCTGTGTAGAGAACAAGGTCTGAGCTGACCCATGTTGTTCTCATCCTTGTGCCTAGAATACCTGGCTCTACCATCTGACCGTAGCAGCTGGTAGCAGTAACACCACAGTGGGTACATCATATGAACAACTCATTGGAAAACTATTGGACACAGAGGGAGACCCTAGTAAGTAGAAACCACAGGCTCTTTTCCATGGTGGCAAAACATTAGGAAGGATAATTTCAGTTCCCAGTTTTAATCCAGCCAAAGGTGAAGGAAGGGGATTCTCAATAGAACAGCATATCATATAGCATCCTTCTTCTGTAGTCTTACAGTCATGTCTCTGGAGAGGATACAGACATTGTGTAGTGAAACTAGACAAGTCAAATTCATAAAGCATCTGGGATGCCTGTAACATTAATACAGAACTGGAGCTTTAATTTTTCCTGTGAGCAACAATTCCTGGGAATCTTGACCATACAAACACGTGCTCTGTCCTCTAAATACACTCCCACACACTTGCCTTCACATTTGCCCCTCTGTCTGCACATCTAAAGCCCTACACTTGCACTCACACACATCTGTTCCTCCTGTGTTAACACACTGCGTATTAATGAATGTGCATTTGTATTTAATCCTCTTGTCCTGCACACACACATACATATTCCTAAACCTATTGTGCTAGTTTGAGCCTAGCTGGAGTATTTTGGTGAAAAGAATTAGATGAAAAGGAAACAATGGTGATGCCTGCTGCACTCATAGGCCTGCTGAGATGTATAAGAACAAGAACACCAACACAGATAAGAGAGTTGTTTGCTCTCTGTCTTTGGGGCTGCACTTCTCTCTAACTTAACCTGCTGTCTGTGTGACTAATCCTTCTGCTTCCTAACCCCCATGGCTGACCCTACAAACTCACCTTTGAATATAAGGCAAAGTCTGGGTAAGGTAGAGGGGAGGGAGGAAGGTGGAAGGGTAGTTGGGAGCCCCTCCTGGGGACTCTGGTTTCTGGGAGGGCTGCTGTGTTTCTCTATTACTTTTTAACTTGGGATATTTCTGTGTCTATTGTAAATACCTGTTTGTATCTTGTGCTAAGCTGTAAATATAGCTTCATTCATTCAATTTCCAGCTCAGCTGAGTCTAGTCTGGGTGATTTTCTTATGCGTGGGGAGGTGGGGAACACCCAAACCATCACACCTATTGGTCAACCTTGCTTACTGTTCAACAGTGTTTTGCATTTAAAAAGACCCCCGCAGCAGGTGACTGCTGTAGCAGAGTTTGTGTCTCTCGTTTGAACACACAGCCGAGCAGTTTCTCACCAGAATCCGGCTGATAAGAAGCTCTGATGCAGCAGGACCGAGGATGGCAATACTGACAGTACTTCTGCTGCTGGTGTCTCCTTGTTCATGGCAAGCTTTGTTGAAATCAGTGAAGTGGCATCAAATATGAACATGGCCTAGTGCAGTGCTGCTTCCTCAGATGCTTTATCATTTCATCAAGGCTCCTTTTGAGCATATGCACTGTCTTTGTTCTGTTTCTGACTATGCATGTTTTTTGCCCATCTGCTGTCTCAGATTCTCCTCTCTGGAAACATCCTATGTTGTGCTACAGTAAAGATGGGTTGCACACATCTCTCACCACTCTGCCATCTGAAGCTCTGCAGACTGAAGCTCTGAAACTCTTTAAGGTATTTAAAAGGCCACTGCAAGGTTTTCTGTTACTTTGCTCTGTTGTTGGGACAAAACTGTTTGGTCATGTTATCACAGTATCACAGTATCACAGCACTGTCACCAGTGGTTGCTTTAGACAGACCTACTGAGTCATTTAATTACAGTAGAACATGAGGTAGTATTCCTTCTCTGTCAGTTTATTTTTTCCCTGTAGGGAATCTGGGTTTAGAAGCAATGTTTCCTACAGCTTTTATCTTTCTAGTAGTTGGATTGAGGGAAAGAGAAACAGTTTACTGGTGAAGCCAGTTGTGTCAGACCAATGGTGAAGCCATTGGAGGCTTGATTCTTGCTCTCTAGGAGTGCAAGATAAGCAGTAAGACTGGACAGTTTCAGAAAAGTAAAGCACAGACCTGAAAAGGCAAATACATTTTCCTCTCAATTCTTGTGCTGACTTGTGCATTCCTCAGGTGTGGGAGTTTGAGCACATTTTCTAGTTGCCACAACTAAAGAGGGAGGGATGAGAGCTAAGTACTTAGACTCCTCTCTCCTTTCAAGGTTACTCTGAAGAGTTCACTAATTGTTTGTAATGTATCTGGAAAGCTGGCCTGGGATTATCAGAGAGGTGTTGCTGTATTTATGGCACTGACTTGCTTCTACCTGTTTACAGTCCTGTCAGCTGTTCATCAATGTTCCTGTGGAGGCATCATCTATTGATTACCATGTGTCACTTGCCCAAACAGCACTGCAGGTCTGCTTGACACACACTGAGCTGCAGAACGAAATTTACTGCCAGCTTGTTAAACAGACCAGCTGCCGCCAGCCCCAGAACCACTCAGTCATTCAGGTCAGTTCCTCTTTTCACACTTCTACTCTGCAAATACTTTCTATTTAATTCCATGTTTTAATAATCAGCAATGGGACTGGTTCTCACAAAACTGTGTAAATGGCAAAGGTGTGCTGGAGAAAGGAGAATGAACCTCAGAACTGAGAATGTAACTACTTGCAAGATAGATTTTTGTCTTCAATGTAGTCATTTACCAGTTGCAAATGGTCTGGTCAGAGCATGTTCAGAATCAAAATTCATGGCTTGTGTTGACTAGCTATCATATTAGATTTGTTTTCCATTCTGGTTAATCAGCAGCATGCAAATCTGTGGTGGAGGGGTAATTAATTCATTGTGAGATGATATTTTCAACATTAATATTGCCTATTAATGTTGATAGTCAGGAGTCTTGCCCCCACACCACTCTTTGTAATAATCATCAGTTTTTCTGCAATGATCATGGAAACACTGTACAAAGGAATAACCAGATCTAGAAATAAGTAGCAAAAATATATATAAATATTAATTGAACTGGAAGAGAAGGTTCCTGTGGTCAGTCCACTGCTTGTAGTTAATTATACTGCTTGCGCACTAGATGGACTTGAGGAGCTCCTTTCTGCTTATGGCAGAAAGCAGTGGTGAATTACAAGAGGCTTTAAATATTTACTCACAAAATGATCTCCCAACTCATAGGGGTAGCTACAGCTTCAGACAGTACCCAAATGCTTTCAGGGAATTCTGTTACTGTCTGGTCAGCTGCTGAGGCTTCTGGTTCTTCCCAGACTTCACAGGGTGCTGGGGAAAGGAGATAGTCTCTGGCCTTATCCTGACTTCTCTGGACAATCTGTGTGTATCCAGGACTCCTTGTCAGGTGTATGCAGGATGTCTTGCAATGTGCAGTCTCAGCATGATGTCATGCTGGCTATGCAGGCTGATTGCATGGAGGCTTTTAGAGCCTGTTCCTGGTAAACTCGAGGCAGTGAAGTTTCCAGGCAGTTCAGGATGCACTGAGGCAGTGAACAATGGCAGCAGGCAGTAACAAGCATGAATACAAGGGCAGAGCATGTTGTGTTCATAATCTGCTCATCTCTTTGTATCACTGCAGCCTGAGACTAATGAGCCTTTGGACATAGAACAGCCAATCAGAATGGCAGTTAGCCAAGCTTGATCATATTAGTTGAAGCCCTAGTCTTGCTTTACCCAAGGTTGGGAACAACATAGGCCTTGCACAAGGCAGGCACAAGCTAAGGGTGTGTGTACCTTGTTTACCATGGGATGTAAACAAGCCTGGGCAGGCCAGAGTCGTTAGACTCAGTGGCTCAAGTTCTTTGTCCTCTTTACCATAGTTGCTTCTCCCCATATCAGAAGGAGGGAGAGCAGAAAGAAACATGTCTGGGCAAGCCAGGATGTGTATAAGCCTATTTTGGCCTATTCAGGCCTACCATGACAAAATCATGGATATCATTACCAAGGATGAAATCTGATTTTTGTACTATAATGTTTCAGCAAATCAAATTTGAAACAAAATTCCCCAATGATGCATTCTTTGGGATTTGCAGTTCCAACTAGGAAAAAAGGTATTAATATAAGTCTTAATCATTCCCTTATCTCTGCTTGCATAAGTCAAAGTTTTCAGAAGCAGACGATCATTTAGAACACCTCTTTGAGTCCAGGCTGAGAGACCAAAGAGATGTCTGACCTCTAACCATCACTTCCTTCTGAAGCCTCTCAGAACTACCTGTTCAAAAAATGGTCACTCCCAAAAGCACTAGGCACCATCTAATGTTATGGTTACAGTGTTTTATGAAAGAAAACAGGCAAGTACAGAACAAAAATTATGTCTGGTTTTATGTTCACAGTGCTGGCAACTCCTGGCTTTGTGTGCTCCTCTGTTCCTGCCTCAACATCACTTCCTCTGGTACATCAAACAGCACTTTCAGCGACATGCAGATCCCAGGTAAAGAGCACAAGAGCAGGATTTTCTGCTCAGCTGATTGCCTTTTGCAAGGATAAAGATGGAAGCAATTTTATAACTTACACCTGCAAAAATAATTTGATGGAGGAAGCAGATTTCCAGCAGTATCAATCTGACTCCCTTCAGTCATTCACGTTGACTTAGAATGGTTTAGGTTGGGAAGGGTCATCAAAGCTCATTCAGTTCCACCCCCCTACCATAGGCAGGGACACCTCCAACTAGAACAGGTTACTCAAGGCCTCATCCAACTTGGCCTTGAATGCCTCCAGGGAGGTTGTGGAGCACAGAAGCACAGAATGTGCTCCACAACCTCCCTGGGCAACCTGTGCCAGTGTCTCACCACCCTCACTGCAAGCAACTTCTTCCTAACATCTAGTTTAAATCTCCCCTCTGCCACTTTAAACCCATTCCTCCTCATCCTGTCATTACAAGACCTTGTCAATAGTCCCTCCCCAGCCTTCCTGTAGGCTCCCTTCAGATACTGGAAGGCCACTCCAAGGTCTCTTCAAAGCCTTCTCTTCTGCAGACTTGTTGCTTATGTTAAGCTAGTTCCCAAACTGAGTGACCTACACTAGCAAAAGAACTTTGTGCAGATTTAACTGGAGCTATGGAAGGAGGATTTTTGCTGGTGCAGATACTTTCTGTTATTGACAGAAAGACCAAAGTAACTATTTAGAATTAATTATTATAATTTGAGAATCTTCTAGTCTGTTGTCAGGTGTGCAGGCATGCTGACAGAGCAGAAGTGAAGCAGGGTACACCTCAGGGAACCTTAAAAGGAGCCTAAAATATGCTAGTGTTGTTTTTTCTCAACTCATTGGTGTGTAACACTTTCCCCTATAAGAAATCAGTGCAAGATCTACTGTAACAGCAGTAAGTTGTTCTCCAGTGTTCATGCTGTGCTATGTTTGTGATCTGGTCTTAATCTCACTGTGTCCTTGATGGGGAGGTCACAGATAGAGATGTCTCGCTGTCTGTTCCAGCAGCACGCAGTTGTTAAGAGGACATAGGTAAAAGAGTGATTTCTTTTCAAACAAGTATTCATATTCAAATACTCAGCCTAAGTCTGCCTTGGAACTCAAGCTAAAGGTCACCTGGTATTGTAGGGAAAATCTCTGTACTCATCCTAGGAAGTTCTTTTTTCTTATGTGCTTACTCACAAGCAGAATTACAGATGTCAGGCACTGCTCAATGTTCAGCCTCTCTCTCCACTGGCTTAGGCAAAGTGTTAGGCATTATCTGGCTGGTACTAAAAGCCATCTCTTCAATCTTGTGCACTACCAGCTCCTGAATTGGCTCATTCAGCTTCAGTAGTGGAGCTGCTAGGAGAGCTAACAATGTGCTGAGTTCTGTGAAGCTGATTTCACGTGTCAGTTTCAAGCAATAGAGGGAGGTAGCAGCTCTGCTATGGGGACAAGCTACAAGAGTTGGGGTGCATCAGCTTGGAGAAGAGAAGGCTTCCAGGAGACCTTGGAGTGGTATCTTAAGGGGGCCCACAAGAAGGCTGAGGAGGGACTATAGACAAGGTCTTGTAATGGCAGGACAAGGAGGAATGTTTTTTAAGTGGCAGAGAGGAGATATAAATGAGGTCTTTCTAGTGAAGGTGGTGAGACACAGGAAAGGTTGCCCAGGGACATTGTGGATCACAGAATGTGATCAAATATCATATTCTGTGCTTCTGTGCTCCTCAACTTCCCTGGAGGTGTTTAAGGCCAAGTTGGATGAGGCCTTGAGTGACCTGTTCTAGTGGGAGGTGTCCCTGCCTATGGCAAGGGTTTGGAACTGGATGATCTTTGAAGTCCCTTCCAACCTAAACCATCCTATGAATACTATGCTGATGGTCTACCAGGTCTTAGCCAAAAAAGTACTTTTATCAAGAGATAAACTTCAAGCAGAAACACAGAGATGTACTTATACAATCCAGGTTAAACTACTAGGGTTAGGAAAAAAAACCCTACCAAAAAAAACCAAAACCAGAAATTAGAGCAACCTATGCTTAAGTGCACATGTAGTTTAGACTAAATTTAGAACAGTTGCTTAATGGGACTTAGCTTAGCTCCTTCAGCCTGGCTTTAAGAATACTTGTGTCTCTTTAGGTGAAGCAGGTGTGCCTGGTTTTTGACCAGCTAAATGGACATGCTTTCCCCATTTCATACAGCAAACAAGGCACACGCTCTGTCATGCCTGTGGTCTAGATTTAGGCTAGATCTTCATGCTAGATATTGTTTTTCATGAAAGGTCACTTCAGAGTATATATTCTCTCTCTGAGAGATAAAAAATGAGCCAGTTCTAGGTTAGAAGGCACAGGGCTCACCCAGTTTCAATCTCCCCTCTGCCAGCTTAAACCCATTACTCCTCATTCTGTCGTTGCAAGACCTTGTCAATAGTCCCTCTCCAACCTTCCTGTAAGCCCCATTCAGATACTGGAAGGCTACTGTAAGGTCTCCTGGAAGCCTGCTCTTCAGGCTGAGATAGATACATTTGAGAGTGAGAGAGACAGCAGATATATTGGTTATGTAGGTCTGTTTGTCAGACTGCCAGTCACAAATGCACTCAGTTAAATTACCAGTGGCATAAACTATTTTAAAACTCAGGTCAATAAAGCAATTAGTCCAAGCTATCCAAAACAACAAGGACAAAAAAGTGTTCCTCAGACTGTTTTCTCTGGAAGGGAGGATCAAAGACTTTTGCTGTAGAAGAGGAAGACCACTTCTATTAAGACAGCAACAAATCACAGAATAGAATACGAATGGTTTAGATTGGAAGGGACCTCAAAGATCATCAGGTTATAGGATACTCCTATATTCAGTCCATCTGGGAACAGGGAATGCCCTTGCACTTCCCAGAGAGTACAACATCTATTTTAATTGCACAGATCCTTGCAGCGCAGGTGTGTGTTGTAGCTTTTCTTTACTTCAGCTGTCAGAGTTTTGGGATGAAGTAGGACATCTGCAGAGATGTATCTTTGCTTGAGCAAAACCCTGAGGAAGGAATACTTTGTCATGGCATGGGAAATGGAAAAGCACATGGCATTCCAAGTGGGCTTGTGGCTTACCTCCACCTCTTCACCTAGGAGTGAAATAGGCAAGTATGCCATCTACTGCCAGAGATCAGTAGAGCGCACTGTGCAGACCGGGGAGCGGGAAGCCAAGCCCTCCCGCATGGAGATTGTATCCATCCTGCTGAGAAATCCTTACCACCACTCGCTCCCCTTCAGCATCCCTGTGCACTTCATGAACGGAACCTACCAGGTGAGCCACCTCGTCTGCCTTTCCTCTGCGCACTAGAGGGCTGCACGGTAACATGCCTCTCTCGTGTGAGCAGGTGGCACTGTGTTGTGTTTGTATGAGGCACTGGGAGATAGAACTTCTTCTCCTTAACACCTTCAGTGATTTTTCTCTGAGAAAATGAAAGGAATCCAGTCCCAGCTCCACAGATCTTAGGAAGAAAAGGTAGTTGGGGAAAAGAGAGAGTTCATAGAATCAGAGAATGGTTTAAGTTGGAAGAGACCTCAAATCTCAGCCAGTTCCAACCCCCTGCCATAGGCAGAGACACCTCCCACTACAACAGGTCACTCAAGGTCTCATCCAACCTGGCCTTGAACACCTCTGGGGAGGTTGTGGATCATAGAACATGATCAAAGATCACATTCTGTGATCCACAACCTCCCTGGGGCAACTTGTGCCAGCATTTCACCACCCTCACTGCAAAGAACCCTTCCCTAACATCCAGTTTAAATCTCCCCTCTGCCAGCTTAAACTCATTACCCCTCATTCTGTCATTACCAGACCTTGTCAATAGTCCCTCTCCAGCCCTCCTCTAGCCTCCTTCAGATACTGGAAGGCCACTCCAAGGTCTCCTCAAAGCCTTCTCTTCTCCAGGCTGCAGAGCCGCAATTCTCTCAGCCTGTCTTCATAGCAGAGCTGCTGCAGCACTCTCAGCATCTTCATGGCCTCCAACACTTCCATGTCCTTCTTGTGTTGGGGGCTCCAGAACTGCACACAGAACTCCAGATGGGGTGTGAGGAGAGCAGAGCCAAGGGGCAGAATCCCCTCCCTTGCCCTGCTGCCCACACTGCTCTTGCTGCAGCCCAGCACAGGGTTGCTGTCTGGGCTGCACTCACACTGCAGGCTCATGTTGAGCTTTTCATCAGCCCAGACTCCCAGGGCCTTTTCTTCAGGGCTGCTCTCAGCTATTCGCCACCCAGCCTGGAGTTGTGCTTGGGATTGCATCCACCCAGGTGCAGGACCTTACACTTGGCCTTGTTGAATGTCATGAGGTCGGCCTGGGCACACCTCTCCAGCCTGTCCAGGTCCTTCTGGAATGATCCCTGCCCTCTACCACATTGACTGTGCCACACAGCTTGGTGTCATCTGCAGACTTGCTGAGGGTGCACTGGTTTGCTCTGTCCATATTGTCCATACTATCCATACTGAAGTTAAGTGTCTTGGTACAAGAAAACAAGCCATGTAAATGTATACAGCATGCAAGTGATAGCCCAGGAGCTGGCAGCCACGCCTGAGTTTCCTGTAGGAAATCAGGCTTCAGTAGTTGCGATACCTACCAGTGTTGTTGTACAGGGTTAACCCTCCAGGGGGAGTAACCTTGAACCTGACCCTAGGTGGTCTTGACCCCTCCCCAGGGGTGGGTCTGAACACTACCAGGTGATGGTTATCCCACTCCCCCTTCCTGTCTAGAGAACCATAAAAGCAAGGGGACTTCCTGTTTCTCTCTCTGCTCCCTCCCTCCCCACTTGCCACCATCACTATCCTGTGCCTGGTTCTCTTTGTTTTACCATGTGGCCATCACCATCAAAATCTGGTTGTATCTACACATTTTGTATTTTGTTTTTCCATTCCCTATACCTTTGTAACTTCCTTACCTCAGATACCTTTTTAATTCATTGTTAAACTTTTCCTTTTTTTAACTTCCAAGTCGAGTGAGATTCATTTCTTTGGCTGTGCTTTACCTTTTCCTCTCTCCACATCTAATTCATAGAATCATAGAATCAACCAGGTTGGAAGAGACCCCCAAGCTCATCCAGTCCAACCCGTCCCCCAGCCCTATCCAGTCAACTAGACCATGGCACTAAGTGCCTCATCCAGTCTTTCCTTGAACACCTCCAGGGACAGTGACTCCACCACCTGCCTGGGCAGCCCATTTCAATTCCAGTCACTCTCTCTGTGAAGAACGTCCTCCTAACATCCATCCTATACTTCCCCCAGAACAACTTGAGACTGTGTCCCCTTTCTTTTGGGAACAAAGAGGGGAAGAGGGAAGGGAGCTCTATAAATTGTTATTTGGTTCTATGAAATTTGAGTCTCTGGAAATTTAAATTAGAACCAAGACAATTAATTAAAAATTAGAGTTGTGGTCTTTGGAAGTTACCCTGCCAGGTGTGTTTGTCTTAGAATCCCTGCAGGGACTCGGTACGACACGTTTAGATGCCAATGCAATGTGTGCATCAATACCATTTAGTGAAGCTAAGAGTGATGCTTATGTAGTGGCTAACACAACATGTAGGATGCTGATAGGCTACATAGCAGTATTATGGGCTGTCCACATGCCTAGAGGCAGAGCTGACTGACCTGTCCCCCTGAATCCCTCTCCTGCAGCTATCTGCAGCTAACTTGTGCAGATAGCAGCTTCTCTGCCAGCCTTCTCAAGGTTATTTCCCTGCATCTGCGCTTCCTTATCAGAATAACCTAACATTACCCTTCCTGCTCTCCTTATTTCAGACTGCTCAGTTCTGCCTGACCCCAACAACCCTTAACTAACTCTTCTTTCTTTGCAGGTTGTAGGTTTCGATGGTTCCTCAACGGTTGATGAATTCATCCAGCGACTCAACCAGGAGACAGGAATGAGGAAGCCATCCCACATGGGATTTTCTTTGTTCACAGATGATCCTTCTGGAAAGAATTTGGAACATTGTCTGCAGGGCAACGTGAAGGTCTGAGTTTACTTTCCCTGTGTGACATTCAGTATATGTATTTGAGAGCTGCTAAATAGCTGCCACCTTTTTTCTTAATGCAGCAGAATCAAATGCACTTGGGCATGGGCTATCCACATTAGAATGCAGAGATGAGATGTTCATTCCTGCAACTGTGTCACAGTGACTCTATGCAGGCTTGGAAGAGTGGCTGGAAAGCTGCACAGTGGAAAGGGGCCTGGGGTTGTGAGTCAGTAGCTGGATGACTGTGAGCTAGCAGTGTTCCTTTGTGGCCAAGAAGGTCAACAGTATCCTGGCCTGTATCAGGAACAGCGTGGCCAGTGAGACCAGCAGAGTGATTGTCCTCCTCTACTAGGCAGTGGCAAGGCCACACCTCAAATTTTACAGAGTTGGGGCAGTGTGGCTGGAGAGCTGCCTGGCAGAAAAGGATCTGGGGGTTGAGATAGACAGGAGCTGAATGTGAGCCAGCAGTGTGCCCAGGCAGCTGAATGTGAGCCAGCAGTGTGCCCAGACAGCTGAATGTGAGCCAGCAGTGTGCCCAGGTGGCCAAGAAGGCCAATGGCATTCTGGCTTGGATAAAAATGCTGTGGCCAGCAGGAGCAGGGAGGGGATTGTCCCCTTGGACTGGGCACTGGTGAGGCCACGCCTTGAGTGTTCTGTTCAGTTTCGGGCACTGCAGTACAGGAGGGATGTGGAGGTGCTGGAACAGGTCCAGAGGAGGGCAACAAAGCTGGGGAAGGGCCTGGAGAATAAATCTGGTGAGGAGCGACTGAGAGAGCTGGGGATGGTTAGTGTGAGGAAGAGGAGGCTGAGGGGAGACCTCATTGCTGTCTAAAACTCCATGAAGGGACATTGTGGAGAGGCTGCTGCTGGGCTCTTCTCGTAGGTAGTTGGAGCCAGAACAAGGGGGAATGGCCTCAAGTTGAGGCTGGGGAGGTTTAGATTGGAAATTAGGAAAAGGTTTCTCCTGGAGGGAGTGGTCAGGGCCTGGAATGAGCTGCCCAGGGAAGTGGTGGAGTGGCCCAGCCTGGATGTATTTAAAAGTGGTTTGTATGTGGTGCTTGGGAATATGGTTTAAGGTGAATCTTGTAGAGTAGGTTGGACTTGGTGATCCTGAGGGACTTTGCCAACCTGGATGATTCCATGACTCTGTAAAATACTGTGTTCAGTTTTGGCCTCCTTACTACAAAAAAGATACTGAGGTCCTGGAACATGTCCAAAGAAGGGCAACAAAGCTGGTGAAGGATCTGCAGAATAACACTTGGCTGAGAGAACTGTGGTTATTTACTCTGGAGAAAAGGAGGCTATGGGGAGACCTGCTTGCTCTCTACAAATGAATCCAGTTCTGGACACCCTGTTGTAAGAAGGATGTGGAGATGCTGGAGCATGTCCAGAGAAGGGCCACAAGGATGCTCAGAGGGCTGCAGGAGCTCTGCTGTGAGCACAGACTGAAAGAGTTGGGGCTGTGCAGTCTGCAGAAGAGGAGGCTCCCAGGTGACCTTCTTGTGGCCTTCCAGGATCTGAAGAGGGCTACAAAAAACCCGGGGAGGGACTTCTTAGGCCCTCAGAGAATGACAGGACTGGGGAGAAGGGAGCAAAGCTGGAGGTGGGTAGGTTCACCCTGCATGTGAGGAGGAAGTTGTTGAGCATGAGAGTGGTGAGAGGCTGGAATGGGTTTCCCTGGGTGGTGGTTGAGGCCCCATGGCTGGAGGTGTTTAAGGCCAGCCAGCCTGCTCCAGGGTAGGGTGTCCCTGCCCACAGCAGGGGGCTTGGAGCTGGATGATCCTTGTGGTCCCTTCCAACCCTGACTGATTCTGTGATTCTAACTTCTTGGATCATAATTGTAGTGAGGTAGGCATTGGTCTCTTTTCCCATATGACAAGTGATTAGACAACAGGAAATGGCCTCAAGTAGCATCAGGTGAAGTTTGGTTTGGATATTAACAAAAAATTCTTCACCAAAAGGGTTCTGGAGCATTAGAACAGGCTGCCCAGGAAAGTGGTTGAGTCACCCTCCCTGGAGTATTTGAAAGGCTTGTGGATGTGGCACTTAAGGACACGGTTTAGCAGTGGACTTGGCAGTGTTAGGTTAATGGCTGGACTCGATCTTAGAGGCTTTTTCCCAATCCAAATGACTCTGAGTCTGTAATTACCTCAGTCTAGTCTGAGATACTAGTGAAAACAAAGCACATTCAGGTTTAGTAGGTGACAAATTGGTCTGTTTTCAAAGGTCTTTAACTAGAATTTTAGCACATATTAAAGTGTAATTTGTCTTGACTATAAAATTAAATGACTGAGCAAGCTAGCCTGATCTGATATCCCACCTAACATCAAATATCACACTCCTAATTGAGATAAATTTATCTGAGGCTGTGAGTCTCTTGGCATGTCTATAGAAATCCCATTTCCAGATAAATCAGGCTTTCATCCTTCATGAGTGTACTCAGGGGAGAAAGCTCTCCTGGGTATACCTTCACAAGAGAGAAGTGCCTCAGGTTAAGGGGAAAACCAGGAAAAGTATTAATCATTTTGTGTCTTTGGTATGGAGACTTTTTACTCATGCTGCAGATGAATGACTTCCTTAAAGAGCAGGCTGGCAGCCATGAGACATGTCAGAGTTTGGTATGAATCTGGGAGAACAGCCTGGCATACAGCACTGAGGGAGGAAGAGTGCTAATGGCAGCTTTGAAGAGGCCCTGATACCTGTAAGGAACATAAACATTTCAGGTTTACACAGTCAAATTTCACACTGGGCAGTGGAGAGAATCATAGAATCAACCAGATTGCGAGAGACCTCCAAGATCATCCAGTCCAACCTAGCACCCAGCCCTAGCCAGTCAACTAGACCATGGCACTAAGTGCCTCATCCAGTCTTTTCTTGAACACCTCCAGGGACGGTGCCTCCACCACCTCCCTGGGCAGCCCATTCCAATGCCAATCACTCTCTGTGAAGAACTTCCTCCTAACATCCAGCCTATACTTCCCCTGTCACAACTTGAGACTGTGTCCCCTTGTTCTGTTGCTGGTTGCCTGGGAGAAGAGGCCAACCCCCACTTTAAATTGGATCTTAGAATCAGTCAGGGTTGGAAGGGACCACAAGGATCAGCCAGTTCCAACCCCTGTGCCATGCCCAGGGACACCCTACCCTTGAGCAGGCTGCCTACAGCCTCAGCCAGCCTGGCCTTAAACAGCTGCCTGGGGAGGTGGTGGAGTCGCCATCCCTGGGGCACTTCAAGGCAAGGTTGGACGTGGCACTTGGTGCCATGGTCTAGCCTTGAGCTCTGTGGTAAAGGGTTGGACTTGATGATCTGTGAGGTCTCTTCCAACCCTGATGATACTGTGATACTGTGATACCTCCAGCCATGGGGCCTCAACCACCTCCCTGAGCAACACATTCCAGGCTCTCACCACTCTCATGCTCAACAACTTCCTCCTCACATCCAGGGTGAATCTCCCCACCTCCAGCTTTGCTCCATTCCCCCGAGTCCTGTCACTCCCTGACAGCCTAAAAAGTCCCTCCCCAGCTTTTTTGTAGCCCACTTCAGATCCTGAAAGGCCACAAGAAGGTCACCTGGGAGCCTCCTCTTCTCCAGACTGCACAGCCCCAACTCTTTCAGTCTGTCCTCATAGGAGAGCTGCTCCAGCCCTCTGATCATCCTTGTGGCCCTTCTCTGGACACATTTCAGCACATCCAGACCTTTCTTATAATAGGGAATCCAGAACCAAATGCATGTCACGAACAAATGAGCTCTTCCTGGGGTGACTAAACTTGCTAATATGTGTCATGATGCAGCTAATAACATCAAAGCAACAACTAAAAAAGGCAAAGCAAATATGCAATAAGGAAACAGTGCAGATATAGAATCATAGAATCAGTCAGGGTTGGAAGGGACCACAAGGATCATCTAGTTCCAACCCCCCTGCCATGGGCAGGGACACCCTACCCTAGAGCAGGCTGCCCACAGCCTCAGCCAGCCTGGCCTTTTATCTATAGAAGATTTTTCAAGATCAGTGGTCAACTGAGACACTGCTCCAGGTTGCCTATGGCAAGGTTCATGATTATATCCCACAAGTTCTTCACAGAGAGAGTGATTGGCATTGGAATGGGCTGCCCAGGGAGGTGGTGGAGTCCCCATCCCTGGAGGTGTTCAAGGAAAGCCTGGATGAGGCATTTAGTGCCATGGTCTGGTTGATTGGCTAGGGCTGGGTGCTAGGTTGGACTGGATGAGCTTGGAGGTCTCTTCCAAGCTGGTTGATTCTACGATTCTAAGCTTCAAAAAGCAGAAGCAATCCATAACTGCTACAGAATGCCTGCACAGAAACCTCACTGCCTAAAAGATGAACTGGGTGTCAGAGTGGGAAATCTTGCCTCGCTCACTAAGATTTTCTTCTGCTCCAGCCTGAATTTGGGATCAGTCTCTTCTCCCAGGCAACCAGCAACAGAGCAAGGGAACAGACAAGGTGCCAGGGGAGGTCTAGTTCTTCACAGAGAGAGTGTTTGGCATTGGAATGGGCTGCCCAGGGAGGTGGTGGAATCCCCATCCCTGGAAGTGTTTAAGGATGGATGAGGCACTTAGTGCCATGGTCTAGTTGACTGGCTAGGGCTGGGGGATAGGTTAGAGTGGATGAGCTTGGAGATTTCCTCCAACCTGGCTGATTTTATGATATACAGAGTTGCTAGACCAGAAATCACTTACACCTATCCTGCTGCAGATTAGAGCTGGAGTTTTGTGTTAGAATGCTTTAACTTTTCCCTAGTGTGCCTTTTTTGGCTGTCTTTCTGCTGATCCAGTCTGTTCCTTTATCTTCAGTGTTCCACAGTACTTTTTTCACTTGCTTTCCCCTGAAGTTTAACTAAACATTTCACCTCTGTTGTTCTCTCCCTTTTCCATGGATGTTTTTGAAAGATCTGTGATGTCATTTCTAAATGGGAACAAGCCTTAAAAGAGTTGCATCCTGGGAAATATGAAGGTGGCACACGAATAGTGAAGCTGACCTACAAGAACAGGTACTGTGCTTTGCTGGTTGCCCATTCTGCTGCTGCTAACTGTTTCTAGGCTGCATGCATCTTCATAGATGTCCATCCGTTTACAGTACTGTTAGTGCCAGAACTATTTCAGCTTTTATGTGTGATACATGTGTAAAAGAGGGCATATGGACTAGAGGGAAAACCAAAACAGTTTGTTAGACACCAGAATGAACCCCCCTGGAGTGGCCAGTTCTGGAGCCCCTGTTTACAAGAGGGCTGTGGATGTGCTGGAAAGTGCCCAGAGAAGGGCCATAGGGATGATCAGAGGGCTGGAGCTGCTCTGCTGTGACAGAGACTGAGACAGTTGGGGCTGGAGAAGAGAAGGCTCCCAGGTGACCTTATTGCGACCTTTCAGCATCTTAAGTGGCCTACGGGAAAGCTGGAGAGGGACTTTTTAGGCTGTCAGGTAGTGATAGGACTGGGGGCAGTGGAATCAAGCTAGAAATGGGTGGATTCAGACTGGATATTGGGAAGAAGTTCTTTATCATGAGAGTGGTGAGAGCCTGGAAGGGGTTGCTCAGGGAGGTTGTGAAAGCCTCATCCCTGGAGATGTTTAAGGCCAGGCTGGATGAAGCTGTGGACAGCCTGCTCTAGGGTAGGGTGTCCCTGCCCATGGCAGTGGGGTTGGAACTAGATGATCCTTGTGGTCCCTTCCAACCCTGACTGATTCTATGATTCTATGAATGGACTGCCTGGGGAAGTGGTGGAGGTGTTTAAGGAAAGATTGGATGTGGCACTTAATAGCATGGTCTAGCCAATGTGGTGATGTTAGGTCATAGGCTGGACTGGGTGATCTCAGAGATCTCATTAATTCTGTGATTCTGCAATACACTTGAAATTGTTTAACAAGGAGATGTAGCACAGTGAGACATATTTGGAAAACATTAATTTGTCTGGGTTTTAAACCATAATTAAATAATGTGTGTTGGGTGAGAGGAAGAGAGACCTGTGGGAAAATCAACAGTGAAACAAACAAATGTGCTGAAACTTGCAATTAAGGGAAGAATCAATAAGATTAAAAAGATACAAGAGCAATGCTCTAAATTGCATGAGCCTGTGCCAGTTTGAGCCTAGCTGAGATATTTTTAGTGAGAGGAATTAGACTATGGGCTGTGAAAAGGAAGCAATGGTGATGTCTGCTGCACTCATAGGCTTGCTGAGATGTACAAAAGCAAGAACACAAACATAGATAACAGAGTTGCTCTTGGGCTCTGCTGCATGCACTTCTCCCTTCTCTCCCTAACCTGATGTCTGTGTGACTAATCTATCTGCTTCCTAACCCCCCTGGCCGATCCTCCAAACTCACCTTGAATGCAAGGCGAAGTCTGGGGTAAAGTAGGTAAAGGAAGAAGGTGGAAGGGTGGTTGGGAGCCCCTCCTGGGGACTCAGGTTTCTGGCAGGGCTGTTGTGTTTCTGTATTACTTTTACCTAGTCTATTTCTGTCTATAACTGTATAGATTATAACTATCTGCTTATATCTTGTGCTAAGCTGTGAATATAAAGCTTCATTCCTTAATTTCCAGCTCAGCTGAGTCTAGTCTGGGTGATTTTTCACAAGTGCAGGGGGGCAGGTAACTCCCAAACCATCACAGAACTGTAGAAGAGACATGTGGTAGGAGTGCCCAGACTTTACAAAGAAGAAATGTTAAAACTTAGATCATGACACATGGTGGTGAAGTGCAAGACAAAAATCTATACCAAAAACTGGAACAACTTCATAAGTGATAATACAGTCAGGAATTCTGAAGTAGAGTGAACAGAGAGCTGTGGAATGAAAATGAGGAACAGCTTTCTGCATGCAAATTTCCTTTGGTGGCAAAACAAAGGTGTAATGGTTTGGGAGTTACCTGCCCCCCCCCTTAGGAAATCACCCAGACTAGACTCAGCTGCTGGAAGTTAAGGAATGAAACTTTTTATTCACAGCTTAGTGCATTATACAAGCAGTTAGTTACAATCTATACAGCTATAGACAGAAATAGACAAGTTAAAAGTAATATAGAAACACAACAGCCCTCCCAGAAACCAGAGTCCCCAGGAGGGGCTCCCAACCAGCTTTCCCCCTTCTTTCCACTCCTCTACCTTATCCCAGAGTCTGCCTTACAAGCAAGGTGAATTTGGAGGATCAGCAAGGGAAGTTAGAAGCAGAAGGATGAGTTACACAGATCCAAGCAGAAGGGAAACACACACTCTGAGAGACAGAGACATACCCATTCTTACCTATGTTGGTGTTCTTGCTTTTGTATGTCTCAAGCCTATGAGTGAAGCAGACATCACCTTTGTTTCCTTTACACAGCCTATCATCTAATTTCTCCCATTAAAATATTCCAATTTGCCTCAACCTAGCACAAAAGGCCACTCCAAAACCAAAAGAGACAAAGTTCTGTATTGAAAGTAGGAATATTTTTGTTGACTGTGATGGTGAAACAAATTTCTGTCAACTTTCTCACTTGATCTGCCAGAGGTGGAAGCAAAAGTTATTGCTTTTGACCCAGAAGGCAGTATTCATTTCAGGAGTGCAAATTTTGCAGTGTTAGTTTGCTGGACTGGAAAGTGCTTTGACTGGACAGCAAGGATGTTTTGATAAGCCAAGGCTGGGCTGTACTAACAGCAAGGACTCTGATAAGACATGTGTAAGGTCAATATGGTCCTAATGGTGGTAGAGCAGACATAGTTCTGTATTCTGTGATAAGCAGAGAAGGCCATAGCTTAAATATCACCTATCTGTGCTTGATGGGGATGGATGGATGCCAACAACCTGTGATTAATAAGCCTTCACCACCCTGAAGAGGTTGGCTTACAGAATTCAGATGGCTTCCAGAACTTATTTTGAGCCTCTTTGCCCAAATCTTGTTCATAAGAGAAGCAATTTCAGTTTCCAAAGCTGTCTAGTAGCCTTGCAATATAAAAAGTACACTTTGGAGGGGGGGGGGGGAATATTTTTTCTGATCTCTATTAAAGCTGTCACCTCTGCTTTCAGTTCACAGTATCTTTTCAACTTCACAATCCTCTCTGCTCTTCAGGCTATACTTTCGGAGCCAGGCCAGAGGTGAGACAGACCGTGAGAGATTGCTACTGGCCTTCCAAGTCAGCAATGAAATTGCCAATGGAAGGTTTCCTGTTAATAAGGAATTAGCTCTGGAAATGGTGGCTCTGATGGCTCAGGTGAGTGTGGCTATGGGCAGAAATTCTCTCTTTTGGGAGACAGCAGCTGTACACGTCAATACCTTTGACTAATCAGCTGGTGTTTACATCAAAAGTGATTTCTCATCTATCTAAGTCTGAGCTATGCAGTGCTAAATACATTATATGAGCATACATATGTCATTAGGATACTTTTTGCTGTAGGGACATTTACTCTAGGAGTGCCTCTCCTTTCCTTCTGGGGAAAAACATTGGAAAAACCCAGGGAAGCTGGCTCATCCCCAGAAATGCTCCAATTAGTGCCTGAGCTAGAGGCATGGAAACGGTATGACTGCTTGAATTAGACTAAGGCAAAACTTTCCCTCTTGCACTGCCAATGCCTCTTACTCAGGAAAAGCACCTGGTAGGACCCTCCATTAGATGTCCAGGGTTGCATTTAGCTTTTTACTACATAAAACACACGGTCTGGGTTGTGAACATGATAAGTAGGAGAATAGTTTCTTACTGAGCTGAAGCTGATTGTCACATTTGTTAGGACAATGGAAACTGAGACAAGCGCTTAAGAAGAGGCTGAATGAGGCACTTATTGCCATGGTTTAGTTGATTAGGAAGGTTAGGTGATCCTAGAGGTCTTTTCCAACCTGGTTAATTCTGTGATTCTGTGAAGAAACTGTGAACGTGGTCCAAGCTGTTTTCAAACACACTGTTGTTTTAACTGGCCAATAGAAAAGAAACTCCAAAAGCTTGGCAGTTAAGCAGAAGTATCTCCTTAAAACAAGCAGCTGGCCAAGATATTGTTTCATTTTCTTAGACCATTTACTATGGCAAATCCTACAGACAAAACTCTGCAGCCCAATGGTGTCTTTCTGCATGACTTAAACCCACAGTAATTATCAGTGCACAAAGTCCTACTGCACTAAAAACCAGCATAGTTCAGCCATGAGCCAGCAATGTACCTCTGTGGCCAAGAGTGCCAATGGTATCCCGGGATGTAGTAGAGAGGGCATGGTTATTAGGTGGAGAGAGGATATCCTCCTGCCCTACTCTGCCATGATGAAGCCTTGTCTGGGCTACTGTGTCCAGTTCTGAGGCACTCAGTTCAAGAAGGACCTCAGGGAACTGTTTGAAAGAGTCCAGCACAGAGCCACAAAGATAATTAAGGGAGGGAAACATCTCCTTGAGTGACCTGTTCTAGTGGGAGGTGTCTCTGCCTGTGGCGGGGGGTTGGAACTGGATGAGCTTTGAAGTCACTTCCAACCTAAACCATTCTATGATTCTATGTCCAGTGACAGGACAAGGGGCAATGGGTGCAAGCTGAAGCCTAAGAGGTTCTGTGTGAACATAAGGAAAAACTTTTTCACTGTGAGGGTGACAAAACACTGAAACAGGCTGCCCAGAGAGGTTGTGGAGTCTCCTTCTCTGGAGACATTCAAGACCTTCCTGGGTCCTACTCTGTGACCTACTCTAGGTGATCCTGCTCTGGCAGAGGGGTTGGTCTGGATGATCTCTCGAGGTCCCTTCCAACCCCTAACATTTTGCAGTTCTATTGTACTGTGAAGTATTATGTTGCCTTAGGTGGAATATGGGGATTTGGATCGACCAGGATCTTCAAGTCCTGGGGGAACTTCACCATCAAAAATGCAGCACCTTCTCCAGCAGGTCTTAGATAAATTCTACCCGAAACGTTACAAGCAAAACATTACTCCTGAACAGCTCAGGTAAACTCTTGGTTCTTCTATACTTTGTACTGAAAACAAACCTTATTTGCAAAATTCTGTCTTTATGGTGCAAGAAGTTTCAAGGAACCCTGTCAAAATTTGATGTAGGAACTTAAAACACAAGCATCAGGAAAATGTTCCTTTAAAAAGAAAATAGAAGCTGAGGAGTGTAAAAAGAGCCAAGTCACCAACTAATTCTTCTCTTGACAAGAAGTTTAAGCTTTTTACTTCCAAATTAGGTATCTCAGTTCCAACAATCTCTAACCTAAGTCCAAGATGAATTTTGTTTCTGAGTTTTTGTTTTACTCTTCCCCCTCCAGTGTCAATTGAATGCAGATGCCTAACATTTGCAGTGAGCCATAAAGCCAGCACATAATGGGCTGCTTCAGGCCATGTGGTAATTCTGGTAGGACATTTTTTGGCAGAGCTTTTTGAGGTTCTGGCTTGGAAATTCTCACACAATGCAAAGATCTGATGTACTCAAGTACAGGATTCAGATGCTGCCATTGATCTCAGCTCTGACTCTTTTAAAGAGAACCATCATCTTCCAGACCCAAAACTACTTAGAACAAACACAATTACCTCTCTTTGGAAGCAGATTCCATCTGCACATAGCAAGGTAGCTGCCAAACCACCAACAGTGAGTTAATATATATAGCCACACCATACAGAGCATACTACTAAGCTGAGATGAAGGTGAGAGTGGAATTGAATATGAAGACAAGCTGGGAAAGATTTCACAGGAACAGCTGTCTCAGTGTTTGTAGTTACAGTTGTTTAATCTATACAGCAGTGAGGAACTCACCTATGGCTGAGATTCCTGGGCATTTGTGCTAAAATAATTGTGGAAGAATGATTTGTTCTTCAGAGAGAGTGACTGCCATTGGAATGGGCTGCCCAGGGAGGTGGTGGAGTTACGTCCCTGGAGGTGTTCAAGCAAAGACTGGATGGGGCACTTAGTGCCATGGTCTGGTGCTGGAGTGGGTGCAGAGAAGGGTGATGAGGTTGGGGAAAGGTCTGGCAAACATGACCTATGAGGAGTGGCTGAGGGAGCTGGGCTTGTTTAGTCTGGAGAAGAGGAGGCTGAGAAGGGACCTTATTGCCCTCTACAACTACCTAAGAGGAGGTTGTAGTGAGGCTGGAGCTGGTCTCTTCTCCTCAGTTACTAATGATAGGACAAGAGGAAATGGCCTCAAGTTGCATCAGGGCAGGTTTAGGTTGGCTGTTGGAGGAAGTTCTTTCCTGAGCAGGTGGTCAGGCACTGGAGCAGGCTGCCCAGGGAGGTGGTGGAGTCACCATCCCTGGAGGTGTTTAAAAGGAGAGTGGATGTGGTGCTTGAGGCTGTGGCCTGGTGCTGAAGGCTGCTGGGATGAAGGTTGGACTGGCTGATGCTGGTGCTCCTTTCCAACCATAGTGATTCCTAGTGATTAGTTGACTGTCTGGGGCTGGGTGCTAGGTTGGACTGGATGAGCTTGGAGGTCTCTCCCAACCTGGTTGATTCTGTGATTCTGTGGTGGTGGAGTAGGGAAAATGCTAAAATAAGCTCAAGTTGTACAACCCTCATAGCTGACAGCACTAACAAACCCTCTCTGCTGCAGTCTGTAGAACAGCCTTTTTGGAATAAGAGGTCCATCCATTACATGTTACAAGTTTACTCACCTTGGAAGACATTGGTAAATGATGCTGTCTTGTATCTTCCATTCTGAAAGGCAACTGGCTGACAGGCTGGCAGTGAAGTGGATGGTACTGCAGGGATGCTCTCCACCGGAATGCATTCGCATTTATTTGACGGTGGCCCGGAAATGGCCTCTCTTTGGAACCAAATTATTTGCTGCTAAGGTAACTGGAGCACCTGTTTCTTTTTTCTTTTTTCTCCTGAAAGCACACTCTCTGAACAGAGATAAAACTATGGTCTCTGGTAACCTGGGTAGAAAATGCTTCTGCTTCAGAAAGGTTAACACATTGACAATGCTTTGTTCTGAACAGCTGTGTTGGATGCCACATACCTTTTAAAAAAGGCTCAGGGGTGACCTCATTGCTGTCTACAACTACCTGAAGGGAGGCTGTAGCCAGGTGGGGTTGGTCTCTTCAGCCAGGCAAGCAGCAACAGAACAAGGGGACACAATCTCAAGTTGTGCAGGGGGAGGTCTAGGCTGGATGTTAGGAGGAAGTTGTTGTCAGAGAGAGTGATTAGCATTGGAATGGGCTGCCCAGGGAGGTGGTGGAGTTGCTGTCCCTGGAGGTGTTCAAGCAAAGGTGCTCAATGCCGTGGTCTAGTTGATTGGCTAGGGCTAGGTGATAGGTTGGACTGGATGAGCTTGGAGGTCTCTTCCAACCTGGTTGATTCTGTGATCTATGATTCAAAAGAATGCTCCAAACACTAGAGGTAGCTGGTGTTCAGTATTGAAGGTTCCTTGGCTGCATCAGTTGCTCATCATAGAGGGTACTACACCTCCTTACAAACCCTGCCAAGATTCCGTCAGGCTGGAATTTCCCTGACCTCCAAGGCTGTAACCATACTTTGAAAAATACTGTTTACATGCCAGCAGGGACATGGAAAGGCAGAGTCCCCTGGAAATCACACCTGGCAGCTGATGCTAGCTAAAAGGAGAATGGGTATTTCAGCCCCAGTCTCTGCTTGACAAAGAACTGGCTGCTTTCCTTGCCACGAGGGAGGAGCAAGCAGAGCTTAGTCCTGTTGCAGAAACAAAAACTAAAGCACATAGTGGGTAAGCTGCCAGGCTGCTGGCATTAGGGGGAAAGCAAACAACAGCTGGAGGGAATGCCTCTCCCAGTAGCTTGTACCATCCTTTAGCCCATCCCAAGCTAGACCTCCACAGCTATTATCTTTGCCCAGAGTAACATTTTAGCATTGTCTGAGAAATCTTGACAGCATTAACTATCTTCAACCCAGCTGAAACATCCTTTCTTGAAAGCTTGAGAAGTCTTGCTCTTGGTTATTCATCTCCTGCTTTGAAGACAAAGCTGTTATAGCTATGGAATAAAGTCTCAGGATAAAAGGGACCTCCTGAGTTGATAGACAAGAAGTTTTTGATGAGACAATTATTGCCATTGTGAGAAGTGAAGGCAGAAGAGGTTACTGATATTTGAGGTTATTGATACTGAAGAGGCAGAATACAGAGTAGCTCCGAAGAATGTTGATGTTTCCAATTCACATGTTCTGTAACTTTTAAACAGTTAAATTGTGTGCTGATTTGAAACTAGCTAGAAAGTTTTGGTGAGAAGAACTAGATGCTGATGGCTACTTCACTTATAGGCTTGCTAAGAGGTATTAGAACAAGAATCCAACCATAGATAAGGCACTGCTTCTTCTGCCTGGCAGCTCTGAGCTGCACTTCTCTCTAGCCTCTCTGCCATTTCTCTGATTAATCCACTTTGCTTCCTAACCCCCTGGCTGAACCCCCATTCTTCCTTGGGACTGGGGTAAGGTTGAGAGGGGTGGGAGAAGGTGGAAGGGTAGTTGGGAGCCCCTCCTGGGGACTCAGGTTTCTGGGAAGGCTGTTGTGTTTCTGTATTACCTTTTACCTTGTGTATTTCTGTACATAACTGTATATACTCTAAATATCTGCTTATATATTGTGCTAGCTGTAAATACAAAGCTTCATTCAAATTTCCAGAGCTGGCTGAGTCTAGTCTGGGTGATTTCCAGAGTGTGGGGGAGCAGGGAACACCCAAACCATCACAAACAGCAACGCTTATGGCAGTAGCAATTGTAATAACAGATTCCTGTCACTAGCTACAGTAACATATCACTTGTCTTTAACAGAAAATTGATATACATTGCTCAAAATCCGTAAGGAAGGTGGTACAGGGTGCATTGGTATTACAGAAACCAACAGGTTTCACTGCCTATCTGGCTGATGGGAATAGCATCAAGAACCAGGGTATAGCAGAACTGCCATTTTTGTTGCTCCAGTTTTAACCACACTGATGGAATTGAATTTATCATTGCATCTCCTGTGTCACTTGTCCCAAATTTCTGTGTAAGTCTGAAAACATTACTCCAGATTTTAAGAAAAATCCTCTTAAAAGTCAAACTGGATCAGACCAGTCAGCCTACAGGATTCTTTCTCACCTTCACTTTATCCTTAAACCTTAAGATTTATGTCAGGGATCTTTATATGGTGGCCAAGAGATATCTAAAGTAATCATTTCCCCTCTTTCTAGCCTGTTTTACCTTCCTTGTTGGAAGACTATCCAGTCTGGATAGCTGTGAATGAAGATGGTATCAGCATACTGGATTACAACACTATGGTACGGTGAGGAACGCTGTGAAGCAAAATAACTTACCTCCCACAGGAAGACTTTCCTCTGAACCCACTAAAAGTTTGTCTTTAACTTGAAGAGGATCCAGAAGTTAATCTGTAGAAGTCAGAGATGAGGGAAGTCCATGCAATGTCTGAATGTTACATAAGCAAAGGAAAATTACAGCTGACTGCTTCTCTGACAGGCAGCGAACATGTTGTAGATCTTGCAAAGTCTCAGTGATGAGTGCTTTGCTATCTCCATCTGGATATAACAAAGCTTAGCCTGTTGCTTGGAAGCAATGAGGCATGAAGCAAGCTAGGAGGAAAGCAGAAATGCAGTTCTGCCTTGGGCTGGCTCTGCTAGCTGGTACCTATGGAGCCAGTTACCTGTGCTGCCTGTTGCTGCTGGAGATCATGGTGTTCTTGCAGTACATAACAAATACGCTAGTATAAGGTGGACATTCTTTCCTTTACAGAACTATGACTTTTCAAACTCTCTGTTGTCTGCAGCACTTGAAGGTCTCTTATCCATACTCCTCTGTGCTGACCTTTGGAGGTTGTCGAGATGACTTCATGATTGTAGTTGGTCAAATGAAAGAAAGGAGCTCTGGGAAAAAGAGCACTGAAAAACTCCTTTTCACAATGGCAGTTCCAAAGGTAATTACAAAACAAGCAGTGAGTTTCTTTCCAGCTGGCAGCATCACAGCTGAGCATTTTGTGTAAGCCCTGGGGACTGCTACTTGTGGCTGCTGCACTACCTATATATATTCAATAAATCCTTGCAAGCTGAAACCATTCAGCAAGAAACTGATTCTATCTCACTCTTAAATTAGGACAGAGCTTCATTTCTGAACAGAACAATGCCATGTGAGAAAGCCATTTTCTGAAGTTATGCAGTCAACAGCATGGCCAGCAGGGCAAGGGAGGGGATTCTGACCCTTGGCTCTGCTCTCCTCAGACCCCACCTGCAGTCCTGGAGCCCCAAACACAAGAAGGACATAGAACTGTTGGAGCAAGTCCAGAGGAGGCCACCAAAATGCTCAGAGGGCTGCAGCAGTTCTGCTCTGAGCACAGGCTGAGAGAGTTGGGGCTGTGCAGCCTGGAGAAGAGAAGGCTTTGGGGAGACCTTGGAGTGGCCTTGCAGTTTCTGAAGGAGGCTACAGGAGGGCGGTGGAGAGACTATTGACAAGGTCTTGTAATGACAGGATGAGGAGGAATGGGTTTAAAGTGGCAGAGGGGAGACTGAAAGTGGATGTTAGGAAGAAGTTCTTTCCAGTGAGGGTGATGAGACACTGGCACAGGTTGCCCAGGGAGGTCGTGGAGCACAGAAGCACAGAATGTGATCTGTGCTTCTGTGCTCCACGACCTCCCTGGAGGTATCCAAGACCAGGATGGATGAGGCCTCGAGTGACCTGTTCTAGTGGGAGGTGTCCTGGCCTATGGCAGGGGGTTGGAACTGGCTGGCATTTGAGGTCCCTTCCAACCTAAACCATTCTATGACAAGAGGTTCTAAAAATCAAAGGGCACTCTTACCTCTAACTGCCTTAAAGTTAATATTTTTTTTTCCCTAGATCGTTGAAGCAACACTTCTCATCGCCAGCTACATTAACTGCCGCTCAGCACCTTCACTCCTCTCTTCTACACAGCCCTGCCGAAGCAAGACGCCAGCTAACAAGCTCTGGGAGACTGAAAGTCGGTGCTTTTTCCCTTCCATGCCCCGAAGCACAAAGGGGCCCACCCTGCTGTGAGAGCTCATTCCAAATTGCATAGGGCATTTGGGGTGGTTTTGGTTTGGGTTTTTGTTGTTTCAGGGTTTTTTGACTGCTCTGTATGGAATTGCAGACTGCTATGATTTTGCTGGCTCACACCTTTAGTGCAGCCTTTGGCTCTTCCCCAGTGATAGACAAAAGTTCTCTAAGGAGGGTTGAGGCAGTATCCTTTAAAAAAAAATACTGATTTGGGGGACTGTGCAGCAGTTTCTTTTCCGTGGCACACTCCAGCCAAATTACTGTGCCTCAGGTCATTTACCAGCACAGTGCTCCAGCCAGATTACATCTGCTTTCTTTCCTTCCCACCTCCTGATCTCACTCCTTTACTTACAAACATCCACCTTTTCCTTGGCCCCTCCTGTTTTCAGCTTTACACCTGCCTTTAAGTCACTGCACATCCTCTGTCTGAAATCTCAGTCCAGCTCTTAACATTTCTGGTGACCTCTATTCCATGCCAGAGCCCCTTTTAGTTATTATTTCCAGTGGCCTTCTGTTCACAACACTCCCCAACTGGCTAACTTTCTACTCGAATTAGGCTGCAGCCTCTGCGGGGCAGATTGAAGTGGCATACAGGCTTGAGTCTGACTGCAGGGAGCTGAGCACACAGTTTTGTAAAGGGAACACAAGTGGTAATGGATGCTGCTGTGTGGCACGACCCCTGAGCAAGGATGCATGCTCTCAAAGACTGCCTGTCTTAGGAGCTGCACAGCACAGAATCACAGGATGTTACGTGTTGGGAGGAATCTCCATAGATCATTGAGTCCAACCCTGCTGCCACAGCAGGTCACACAGGAACACGTCCAGAGAGGGCTGGAAAGGCTCCAGAGAAGGAGACTCCACAACCTCTGTGGGCAGCCTGTGCCAGGGTTGTGGGACCCTTACAGTCAAGAAGTTCTTCTTCGTGTTGAGGTGGAGCTTCCTGTACTGCAGTTTCCACCCATTGCCTCTTGTTCTATCGCAGGGTGGAGGTGAGCAGAGGCTGTCCCTTCCTTCCTGACCCCCAGCCCTCACATGCAGTCACCTATCCACCTCCTGATCCCACAGGGCAGGGGCTCTGTCAGCACACCACGACTCCATCTCTTGCTTGGCTGAAGGTCACCAGGGCAGCAGAGCCAGCATTACCAGCATGGGCTGGACCAGGATCACGAGAGAGGCCTGAACACTGAGGGTCCTCTTCACCCCTGGCACCTTCTCAGCCTGCTGCTGGTTCCTCAGCACTCGCTCCACCATGTCCTGCAGATTGCACAACACTTTGAAGGCCTCATGTTGGGATCCAAAGCGCCCAACACATGTTTTGCTCCACTGCACTATAAGCTAGATACACTCTGGTAGCAGCCTGATACAAAAATTACCATGACATGTCCCAGAACAACTATTAAGATAGTCTTTTTGCTGAGACTGTAATAGTTTTTAATGCAACTGCTTAACACAACCAAGAGAACAATTTAATCTTCCCTAGAGCTATAACGACTCCTCCCTGAAACCAGTGCAAAAAGGGAAAGACAAACTTTTCCAAGTCCTTGCTACAGCTGTGAAAGAAAGAAGACACTGTTGAGAAGGAGGAGGAACTAAACTGGTAAGAATAACTCTGATGCAAGTCAGAGGTAATTTCAGACCTAAGACAGGGAGTAGAGAGTAGGAGTTCAGTGATAGTCAGGAATGTTTTCAACTGAAAATGAAGGTGGAAACCTAGTGTGTTTGCATGTCGAGGGCCAGAGCAACTGGGACTGGAACAGGGTCAGATGGTGCCCGAGCTCCTACAGGGCTGATGCCTTTCAGGAGCTGACACTGTTCTGCACAACAGATAACATCAGATCTCTGCAGACTGCAAGGCTGAATGTGCCATGTGCTCCACTGTCAGAAAAGCACTTTCAAAGCCTTTCTGTTCATCATTGTTGTAGATAGTTTGGGATGTGTTTGAAACTGCACATAACCTCAGACAAAGGATGACAAGGCAAGCAAACATTACTTCTGTCCTTCAGCAACTGGAAGAGGTCTCCCCAAACCAGGTCTGCCACTCTTGACTTGAGAGGAGCTGCTCCTTTCAGACTCCTGCTTCCTTCATGCTGCCACAGCAAGGAGGAAGTAGTCAGCAAATTTGTACTGAAGTATTGTTTTTATGACACTTCTAGAGGGTGTTGGGTGTTTGGGCATTTTTGGGTTTGTTCATTTGTTTTAAATCTGTCTCAAAGGGACTTCCTTATGACTGAGAAGGTTAATGGATTTTAAATGAAAGAAAGAAAGGTTCTTCTTGAACCATCTAAATCTACCTTAATAAGCATTCTTAAAAATAATAACAATTTAAAAAAGCTAAGGAAAAATAACTACACTTTCAAAAGCACTACCTGCAACAAGGAAGAATAACTACACTTTCAAAAGCACTACCTGCAACAAGGAAGAAAAACTACACTTTCAAAAGCGCTACCTGCAACTTCATAATAATTATGCCTCACTTGAACTTATCAGCTTCCCAAATGAAAGCCTGTCAGCTTCCCCAGTGAAAGCCTGTCGTGGTCTGAGGGGTTCCAGGTTATCCCAGATAGTGGCTTTCTCTAGCAGGCCCTTTTTACTTTGTTTTACTTTATGACAAAGCCCTGAGAATCCAACCCACCCTTGGCAATAGCAAACCAAAGCTATTTGCAAATGACCAAACCAACCATGCCAGTGTTTTCACTTCCTAGTACCTGCCCCCAGCCTTGAAACATTGAAAGACCGCACACGGTGGAGCCAATGATACTCAGAAGTTCTTGTTTCAAGGATGCAAGGCCACAATTAAAAGAAAGGAGAGTAGGACAGATGAAGATGGGTCTAAACAGTCCCTTATCAGCATCTTGGTAACAAAACCCCCAGCAAACCACCCCGAGGTGAGTTGTGGAAACAATACAGTAGACATGAGACAGGAAGTGACAGAGCCCAAATTTGCAGGTACTGTAATGTAGCCACTTCTTATCAATTTGAGAACCATCCCTTGAAGTTACAAAAAAAAGGGTAGAAGCTTTCTGAGCCCAAAAAAAACCCCACAACAACCCCAAAACATTTTGAGAAGGTATTTAACTCTTCTTTTTCCTTAGAGTCTTCTTACTGACTATATATGCTGATAATGTGGTCTGTAGTATTTCCTCTCTCTCCCTCTCTCTCACACACACACACAGAGTGATCACAGCTCCTTCAGTTCAAATACAGAGAACATTATTCCTCCTCACTCAATCACTTGTGCCTAACAATTCCTTCTGTACCTGAAGGGCTGTTTGGCAGTCTCCTTGTATTCCACCAGGAACAAAGCTGCTTCTGAACAGGCCAACCTGTTACTTGTGCTGGGGATGCTAGAGGCATAAGCTTCCAGTTCAGAAGCTGTACTTAGCTTCCAGTGCTAACACTCGTGTCCTTCTCAGAAGGCAAGCAGAAGTGTTGAACAAGCAAGAGCTGTCCTGAAGCTCATTATCTGCTGACAGAACTGCACTTTAAAGTGAGAGGCATGGCGTATAGAACTTTTTTCTTCCTGTTTCTTAGAAATATTCACAAATACTTGGCTATTTCAGGGACCACTCCACTCTGTTGGATGCACATATACCTCCTATTTATAGCTCACCTAACTTTAGCCCTGTGTAGATAACCTGTTTTGTATGATTCTTTGATGGAGAAACCAGTTTGGGGTTTTAATCAGTGCTTCTGGCAACGATTGCTGCTGCAGCATAGAATAAGATGACAAAAGCCTTTGCTTATGTAAAAGGCTGTCTGGGAGATGCTGTGAGCTTTCTGTTTGTTCTTGATCAAATGCAGTTATCATGAATTAAACTGTATTGTTCTCAGAATTAAAGGAACTATTTTGAAAGCCAAAGTAGTATCAATGTAAATAAAAATGGACAGAAGCTGTGGTTGCTATCCAGGCACATACTTGTTGCAAGCCTGCCCTAATCTTGTTTCTCTCTGCTGGTCTCTCAGCTGTAGCATGTGACTGAAGTGCTACATGGGCACAGGATGTTCACCCCTTCAGAAGGTGGCTAAAACAATCTCCCAGACTTCCTCCTGTGACATAGCTGCTTGGTCATTTGTTCAGTGCACAGGCTCAGGACTTCGTGGGATTTCTGCAGTACAGTCAATGTACCCAGTATGCTCTTAGGCTTGAGACTCCAGTCTGTCAAGGCATAGTTATCTGCTGACATGTTCTCCCCACAGCTCAGCAAATCTACCTGCTGCCTTCTCAAGGACCTTGACCTTGACCTGAGGAAATACAGCCTGGCCAAACTATGGCCCAAGCCATATGCAACTCAAGTGTACCACACGGTCCTTAGTCAAGGGACCCCAACTGTAGTCATTTACACAGTCATGCTCCAGGGCCTGCTGCTAACAGCCTCTTTCTGCCCCTGCCCCAACACCTGATTCCAACCACAGAATCAACCAGGTTGGAAAAAGACCTGTAAGATCATAGAGTCCAACCTATCACTTAACCCTTCTAATTAACTAAACCATGGCACTAAGTGCCTCATCCAGCCTCCTCTTAAACACTTTGCATCAGGATGCAGATTCACTAACCTCTGATAGACCTACCACGTTACATTAAGGAGGCACTGGAATTAACAATCAGTCCAACCCCAACATATAAAGTATTTGTGAGAAGTAAACCCATCAATAAATGAAGTAACCTAGGCAATGTTACCCCAAAAGCCAGTGGCAAATCCCCAAGCTACCTGCCTTTTACTTGGACAAGCAGAATACCTCCTGTGACAGGAGCTCACCTGGGTCCTTCAAACTTCACAGCACCATGAAAAGAAGTAAATCACCTTACCTCTAATGCACGGCACAATGCCACATGTTTTAATCACAGCTCATGAAGACACAGTAGAGCACTGCATTCAAAAGCAATGCTCAGTGCTTTTGGATGCAAAAAAAGCAAAGCAAAAGCCAAGACACATTCACAGAAGAGAAGAGATGTTAAGATACTTTTTGTTAAACAAATTTGTTAAACAAATGACAATGGTCTAACTATTTCCAGCTGCAGTTTGGAGCAATATACCATTAGTCTGGTTGACTGGATAGGGCTGGGTGCTAGGTTGGACCGGATGATCTTGGAGGTCTCTTCCAACCTCGTTGGTTCTGTGATTCAATTCTATGAATCATGACCCCTAGGCTCCTGCCAACTTGGTGGCTTAGCTCTTGTGTTGACATTTCACTTTTCTCAGTTAAATGACTAAGGAGTCACAGGAAAAAAAAAACAGAAAAAAATACCAATTAAAGGTTACAGCAACTTTGAGCTCATCAGCAAAAAAGCATCTCCCCCCCTTCAGTTACTCCCAAGAGCACAGATCAATAAAACTTTATTCAGGCAGCCATTACTGTCAATTTTAACAACACATTTTCCTCACATCTTCAGAGGTTTTAATGACACATCTTTTCCATGTCCTGTGTCATCACATTCTTGCCCCATTCAGCACTGGGTCTGTATTTTCCCTCTCTTCTTTTTGCTCCTTGTGTACTTACAGAAGGCCTTCTTGTTGCCTTTGGTGTTCCTCAACAGATTAAAGTCCAGATGGCCTTTGACCTTTCCTAACTGCATTTTGGACAGTGTTGCTGTATTCCTCCCAAGTTAGTTACTTCTGTCTTCCTAGTACTTATTGTTGTGTTTGAGTTTTGCCAGGAGCAACTTGTTCTTCCATTTAGGCTTCCTGGCATTTTTGCATGCCTTCTTCCTCATTAGGACAGGCTGTTCTTGAGCTTGGAGGAGCTGATTATGGATTATCAACCCTCTTTTCTGTCTAGAGTCCCTATTCTTCCAATCAGATCCCTGAAGAAGTGAAAATCTGCTCTCCTATGTTTAGTTCATTAACATCATTGAATGCAACATTATTAGTTTTTAAATTTTTCTCTCTGAAGTTGTCCTGTTTCCAGGAGGATCAGGTTATCATTCCAGCCCACACATCAGCTTTGGGTTTCAGCATGATAAATGCTTTTTTTTCCCCACATGAAGGGTTAAAGAGAATTTTTTGTTAATGCCTATTTCTGGCTGTCTGGCAAAGGTTACACTATGAGTTTATACCACAGTTTTCAGATCCACAAAAGAGTAAATGTTTGATGCATGTTCTTGCCTCACTTTATGCTCTGGAGAGGCAAGGAAAAAAACCTTTGCTGTCAAGTATAAGAAGTTGTGCTCTGTTTTCATAGCAGAGGATGGCAAAGTTCACTTCTTGTGATGGAGCTATTTTCTCTAACAACTCTCCGAGCCTGTGCAGGCCTTTAGCCCCAGCACCACTGCACTGCTGTTCCATCTGCAGCTTCTACTCAGATCATTTAAAACAGCCATCAGGCAGTTTTCCTTACTCATCCATGTGTCTCTCTGAGTCCTTGCTGCAAGTTTACTGCCTTGATTGTTTGATTTCCCATTTTAAACCACTTCTGGAGCTGTTCTCCTCTGCTCCAGGATTTCTTGACAACTTTTGTTTACTGCCTTGTTTGTTTTCCTGTTTTATTCCACTTCTGAAGCTGCCCTCCCCTTCTCCAGGATTTCTTGACAACTTTTGTACACTTCTATCAAGCAGTCCAGACGTGGCTTGGAGCTCTAGAAATTAAATCAAACATGAGAGAATCAAGCTCTAAACTGGCTCTGAAAGAGAGAGAAAGCTTTTATTTCCCACTAGTGAGATTTTCAGGTAGCGAAAGGAATGTGGAAACAGCTCCCCCAGCAAAACTAGAGACTCTGTCCCCTTATTCTATTGCTGGTTGCCTGGCAGCAGAGCCCAACCCCACCTGGCTACAGCCTCCCTTCAGGTAGCTGCAGACAGCAAGGAGCTCTGCCCTGAACCTCCTCTTCTTCAGGCTGCACACCCCCAGCTCCCTCAGCCTCTCCTCACAGGGCTGTGCTCCAGGCCCCTCACCAGCTTCGTCACCCTTCTCTGGACACCTTCCAGCACCTCAACATCTCTCTTGAATTGAGGAGCCCAGAACTGGACACAGTATCAAGGTGTCATAGGTTGGACTGGATGAGCTTGTAGGTCTCTTCCAACCTGGTTGATTCTGTGATTCTATGATAATATACAAGCAGCTATTTACAACATATTACAAATATATACAGCCATACACTGAAGTCTACAAGTTAAAATAATACAGCCATACAATACCCCTCCCAGAAATCAGCCTGCCAGGAGGCTCCCGACCCAAACCTCAGCCACCCTCTCCCTGCTCTTTCCCTCCCTTCAGAAATAACCAGATCAATCCCTGTGCATCTCCCATGATAAATCTGGAGAGCTTTGAGGTGAGATGTGAAAAAAGACAGCAAGAAGGTTAGGGAAAATAAAAGGTTAGGTGGGATTAGAGTTAAGACAGAGGCAACCACACACAGGTTGCCAGAGAGAAGGAGCAGAACTCAGAACTGAGAAGTGTGTGAGGAGTGTCTTATCTCTATTTTGACTAGTTGTGTTTCTCAGCAGAAGAATGAGTGATATAGGGGACTGCTGGTTGTTTTTTTCTTTCTTCTCATGGCTAAGGATTTAATTTCTCTCAGTAAAATATTCCAATTAGCCTCAAACCAGCACAACTTAAACCACAGTGGCGGCATGAAAGAACATCCACACCCTCCAACCTATTAATCTGTCTGTTAGGTCATACTCCCTCTAGAGACCTACCAAACATTTTCATACACTACCCACTCTGAAAATATCTACCTTCAGGAGAAGGGATTTAGACACATGGCCTTTGGACTCTGCTAGTACAGTCAACAAAGGGACAACAGAAGGTTAACTGAGAGCATCCACTCATTTCACATCATCAGCAAACAGTGGTCAAAGTATAATGATTTTGCATCACATCTAGACTGGATTAAGACCTGCAAAGATGTGAAAGTTTCCCAGTCCCACAGTCCCATGACTTTAAAGCTCCCAAAACAGCACCGCTGTGTAAAGTCCATCAAACACTTCTTGCAAGTGTTGCTTGAGAGAACAATAAGTCAGCTCAGCACAGGAGTACTGCTAGGCTCAGCGACAAGGCCAAGTGTAATTTTGAAGGCTGACACAACTTAGAAGAATGCAGTGAAGGACACACAATAAAGCTACCAATTACTGCTTTTTCAAAGCTAAGCGACATACTAGCTTCAAAGTTAAAGTGAGAATTACTGACAGGCAATGAACTGCAAACTGACACAGCTCTTCCTCCTTTATTGCTGGAGTCAGCTCTACGGAGACAAAGATATTTCCATGAAAATAAAACTGTTCAAAGTTGAGGCTGAGGGGAAAAAAGAAGCTACACAAATGCCAGAGATCCTCTTTGAAGCTGGAAAAGAACACTTGTAACTAAAACCAGGCTCCCAGTTGAAGGTCTTTGGAATTCATTAGTTGTAGATTTCCAGCAAATCCTTTCTTTTTACCTTGACTATGTGTGAAACAACTTAAATTAGCAGCCAGTCCCAATGAACAGTCTATTTATGCCACTAAGCATTTAGCTGAAAACTAACTGTACTGTTATACTGTTTTCAAAGGCCTGCAGTGATAGGATGAGAGACAATGGCTTCAAACTAGAGAAGAACAGCTTAAGATTGGATGTTAGGAACAGGTTCTTGGTTGCCTGGGGAGGTGGTTGGGGCTCTGTCCCTGGAGATATTCAAAGTGAAGCTCGATAGGACTCTGGGCAACCTGATCTAGCTGAGGATGCCCTTGCTGACTGCCGAGGGGGTTGGACTGGATGGCCTTTGGAGGTCCCTTCCAACCCAGACCATTCTTTGATTCTATGATTCTATAAACTGGATGCAGACTACAATATTATAGTTATCAACAGCAGGTGAAGTAAGGACAGAAAGCATATAAAAGTCAGCATGTCAGGCACCTCCACACTGTTTATCACCACTCTCAGAGATCAGGACATTGTTGTGTTAGGTGTGTTCCTACAGAAAGAAAACCCATCCCCAACGTGGGATTATGAACAGTCAGAACAAGTTAGCATGAGAAGAGAAAGGAGACATGGGGTAATGCTAAACCAAGTGAGTCATTACACATTAAGTAAACTGCTCACAGCTTGCACTGTGATCTCTGTCAAGGGGTGAGACAGGAGAAGTCATTCTAATGTGAAGGAAGCTTTTACCAGCACTTTTGGCACACAGAGCTGAGAGAAACCTCAGCTGCAGCACAGTGCTACAGTTGTGATGGTAACATTGACTCTAAGGCTGCACAGAAAGCTGTGCAAGCCCTCAGTACCCTACGTGAGACAAAGACTTGCAGTTCATGCAGACTCCTGCTTGGGTTCAGATTTGCACAAGAAGATAAAATCCACCCAGTACACAGTCCTGTGAGACTGCTAATTGCACCCACCCTGAAGACCCTGTCAGGGAAAGGCAACTGTGGAATAAACACACACTTAGACAACCACCGCACAGGCACAGACTACCGTTCAGTGAACTCACCTGAAAGAGTGGCACAACCTCAGATATTCCCTGAGGATCTCCAGGGTCCTGGAGGAGGATGCACAGATAGTAGATAACTTTTTGCTAGAAGACAAACAGACAAAATCATCAGAGTTTGAAAATGCCAGCAAAATGCCTGAAGTTATCACAGAACGAAGATCTGTTTCAGCTCCCTGGGATGAAGGCCAAGAACCCCAAGGCCACTCTCAAGCTTGCAAATTTATGTCTACAGTTTTTCTCTCTTCACACAACAATAAAAAAGACCTGTGGGTTTTTTTTTTTTTCCTGTTAGATTTTTACCCTGAGAAGAACACACTGGAAGGGTAAGACCCTTTCTACACAAGCTTTGCAGAAAACCCCAGCAACAGGAAAAATCATCTTGAGTTTGTCTTTAATTCCATCTTGACTTCTTGTGGAGTTTGGCGTCAAGATTTGTAAGCACAAGACAGAACTAAAAGTCAACTATTATACCATTTACAATTATTATAGTCAATGTCATAGAACCATAGAATCAAACAGGTTGGAAGAGACCTCCAATCTCATCCAGCCCAACCTAGCACCCAGCCCTGTCCAGTCATCTAGACCACGGCACTAAATTCCTCATCCAGTCTCCTCTTGAACACCTCCAGGGACGGTGACTCCACCACCTCCCTGGGCAGCCCATTCCAATGCCAATCACTCTCTCTGCCAACAACTTCCTCCTAACATCCAGCCTGGACGTGCCCTGGCACAACTTGAGACTGTGTCCCCTTGTTCTGTTGCGGTTTGCATGTCAGAAGAGATCAACCTCACCTGGCTACAGCCTCCCTTCAAGTAGCTGCAGACAGCAATGAGGTCTTCCCTGAGCCTCCTCTTCTGCAGGCTGCACACCCCCAGCTCCTTCAGCCTCTCCTCACAGGGCTGTGTTCCAGGCCCCTCACCAGCTTCGTCACCCTTCTCTGGACACCTTCCAGCACCTCAACATCTCTCTAGAATTGAGGGGCCCAGAACTGGACACAGCACTCAAGGGGTGGCCTGAGCAGTGCTGAGCACAGGGGCAGAAGAACCTCCCTTGTCCTGCTGCCCACACTGCTCCTGAGCCAGGCCAGGACGCCATTGGCTCTCCTGCCCACCTGGGCACACTGCTGCCTCATCTTAAGCTAATGTCTAGCAGCACCACCAGGTCCTTCTCTGCCTGGCTGCTCTCAGCCACTCTGGCCCCAGCCTGTAGTGCTGCTTGGGTGTGTTGTGGCCAAAGTGTAGAACCCTGCACTTGGCCTTGTTCAGTCTCATTCTGTTGTCCTCTGCCCACCCATCCAGTCTGTCCAGGTCCCTCTGCAGGGTTCTCCTACCCTCCAGCAGATCAACAGCTGCTCCTAGCTTGGTGTCATCTGCAACCTTACTGACACTGGACTCAATCTCCTTGTCCAGATCATCAGTAAAGATATTGAACAGGACTGGGCCCAGCACTGAACCTTGGGGCACACCACCAGTGACAGCTGCCAACTGGATGTGGCACCATTCACCACCACTCTCTGGGTCCAGCCCTCCAACCAGTTTTTGACCCATAGCACAGTGAATCTTTCCAAGCCACGAGCTGCCAGCTGTGCCAGGAGCCTGTTCTGGCAGACAGTGTCAAAGGTTTGCTGAAATCCTGGTAGACTTCATCCACAGCCTGCCCCACATTCACCAGGCTAGAACCTGATCATAAAAGGAGATCAGGTTGGTCAGGCAGGACAATGATAAAAGTCAGTTATTGTACCAATGTCAAAGGAGATGACATCTCTGCCAAGAGAAGTGTTCTGAAACCTAAGTGATGGTTCTGGCTTTTTGGAGGTTATTTGTTTGAGTTCTCATTTGAAGGTGAGAGAACTGATAGGAGTATGAAAAGAGAAAGATCTGAAGCAAAGCTCCAGTGTCAGTAGTGCTAGGGGTCGTGCTGTATGTAACTGCTCTGGTAAATCACACTCATCAAAACACTCTGCAGGTGAGTGTGCCCACAGATATGCAAGAAGAAAGACTGTGTGTGATTACCATATGGATAGCTTCGTTGATAACCACATCCTTCACTTGACCCATCTCAATGAAGGTTGTGCTCTCTTTCCCCGAAGCATAGGATGAAGTCACCTGGATGCCGAGCGAGCCAATGACCAACAGGGACTCCTGGTCGACCTTCACGAAGTGCAGGTATATGATCAGGCCAATCAGCGTGATGAGGATAGCAGCAGAGAGCACCATGCTATTCTGTAACACAAGAAAGAGAAGACAGAGCTCTGGGCTTACCCTCAATGAACGTGGCTTTAGAGCAAGGAACATTGCACAGTAAACCATCGTGTTAAAGCTACTGTTACAGCAGCTTTGCTTTGGTAAGTGTAGCCCAGACTGCAACCCTGTGCTGGGCTGCAGCAAGAGCAGTGTGGGCAGCAGTGCAAGGGAGGGGATTCTGCCCCTTGGCCCTGCTCTCCTCACACCCCACCTGCAGTCCTGGGTGCAGTTCGGGAGCCCCCAACACAAGAAGGACAAGAAGCGTTTATGTGAGTCCAGAAGAGGCCACCAAAATGCTCAGAGGGCTACAGCAGTTCTGCTATGAGGACAGGCTGAGAGAGTTGGGGCTCTGCAGCCTGGAGAAGAGAAGGCTTTGGGGAGACCTTGGAGTGGCCTTCCAGTATCTGAAGGGGGCTACAGGAGGGCTGGAGAGGGACTACTGACAAGGTCTTGTAATGACAGGATGAGGAGGAATGGGTTTAAAGTGGCAGAGGGGAGACTGAAACTAGATGTTAGGAAGAAGTTCTTTCCATTGAGGGTGATGAGACACTGGCACAGGTTGCCCAGGGAGGTTGGATGAAGCCTTGAGTGACCTGTTCTAGTGGGAGGTGTCCCTGCCTATGTTGGGAGGTTGGAACTGGCTGAGCTTTCAGGTCCCTTCCAACCTAAACCATTCTCTGATTCTATCACTCTTATTCACCTGTTTGGCTAGAACATGTGTGATCAGGTTTAAATTAGCCTTCAGATTACAGTCTGGAAAGATAAAAATCGGGAGCTGAGACTGCAAACCGCTAGAAAATTGACTGCAAACCGCTAGAAATTTGTGTTTCCTTGCAAAGGTAGTGCAGAAATCCCAACCAAACCCAACCCGTTGCACCGAGGCCAGCATATTTGTACAGTGTTAACCCACCCTCCTGGTGGGGAGTGATCTTGAACCTGACTCCAGGTCGTCTTGACCTCCACCCAGGGGTGAGTCTGAATCCTACCAGGTGATGGTTAGTCTGCTCCTTCCTGGCTAAAGATCCATAAAAGCAGGGAGACTTCCTGTTCTCTCTCAATCCTTCTCTGCCTACATGCTTGCACCACCATTCCTGTTTCCTACTGCTCTTTGATTCACCACGTGGCCATCATCACCCACGAGGCAAACAAACCCCATTGCCATCAAATCTGGTTGTATATTTACATGTTTTGTATCTTGTTTTCCCTTCTCTACACTTTTCTAGCTTCCCTACCTCATATACCTCCTGTTTATTGTTAAACTTTTCTTCTCTTAACTTCCAGATTGCAGTGAGATTATTTATTTGGGTCTACTTTACCTTCCTTTCTCTCTCTCCATCTAATTCCTTTTCTTTTGGAAAAGAAGGGGGAAGAGCATCCTATAAATTGTCATGGGTTCTATCAACTATATTTGAGTCTCTGGGAAATTTAAATTAGAACCAAGACAATATCAGACCAATGTCAATGGAGATGACACCTCTGACAAGAGAAGTGTTCTGAAATATCCACTAGAACTCAGGGTGGACTCTCAGAAGGGAAGGAGAATCTTCCAGAAAAACAAACCCCACTGACCCAGTAGTCAGCTTCTTATAAACTGCAAGTTCAAACCTGTTTCTGAAATATTCACTAGAACTGAAGGTGGAGTCTCAGAAGGGAAGGAAAACCTCCCAAGGGAAAAAAAACCCAAACACTGGCTCAATACTTGTCTTCTTATGAACTGCAAGTCTAAACTCGTTCCAGCTTCATCCTTCTTCCTGCCCTAAATGCCAGGTTAAAGGACATTTGCTTCCTGTTGTGCTTTGCCTGAGGAAAAACATCTTTTGAATACTGCAGCCCTGGGATTTCTGTTACATAAAATAATATAGAACCAACAGTAAGGCTTCTGAAGGCCTGGAAACAAATCCTAAAGGCCTGCAATCTGTCACCTGTTTCAGAAATGTGTTTTAGAAAGCTCCTGGCTGCACACCTGGGATTCGAAGTTCTGACGCTTAGAATCACAGAATCAGTCAGGGTTGGAAGGGACCACAAGGATCAGTCAGTTCCAACCCCCCTGCCATGCCCAGGGACACCCTACCCTAGAGCAGGCTGCCCACAGCCTCTGCCAGCCTGCCCTTAAACACCTCCAGCCATGGGGCCTCAACCACCTCCCTGGGCAACCCATTCCAGCCTCTCACCACTCTCATGCTCAACAACTTCCTCCTCATGACCAATCTGACTCTCCTTACCTCCAGCTTTGCTCCATTCCCTCCAGTCCTGGCACTCCCTCACAGCCTCAAAAGTCCCTCCCAAGCTTTTTTGTAGCCCCCTTCACATACTGAAAGGCCACAAGAAGGTCACCTGGGAGCCTCCTCTTCTGCAGACTGCACAGCCCCAACTCTTTCAGTCTGTCCTCAGGGCAGAGCTGCTGCAGTCCTCTGAGCACCCTCATGGCCCTTCTCTGGACACACTCCAGCATGTCTGCATCCTTTTTGTGGACTTCCTAAGGGACTAGAGCTGCATGGTCTTACCACACAATGTGGGCCTCCACAACCATGTGAGGTAAAGAACATGTAGCCACACTCTAACAGAGAGGATACAGGACTCCTCTCACAGTGTGTCACCACGGCATGAATCACAGATGCTGAAATCCACAAAGAGAGATCCTGTCAGACCTGGTTCCCTGGCAGAAAAGATGAATTGCAGTCACTTGCATAAAAGCTGTGTGATAAGCACAGGTAAAAACAAGCAGGACAGCTCTGGGTACAGCATATGCTTTTGCAAGGAGTAAAACACAGCTTCCCTTGTAGCTAGAGGAACCTTAACCACCTTTTTGTACCAGAAACCTGCACCATTTCTTTTTGTATCAGACAGGTGCCAGCTGACTCACACTGCAATCTGTCTTCATTCACAGAATCACAGAGTGTCAGGGGCTGGAAGGGACCTCCAAAGCTCAGCCAGTCCAACCCTCCTGCCAGAGCAGGATCTCCTAGACCAGATCACACAGGAACGCTTCCAGGATGGGTTTGGAATATCTCCAGAGAGGGAGACTCCACAACCCCCCTGGGCAGCCTGTTCCAGTGTTCTGTCACACTCACAGGGAAAAAATTGTTCCTCATGTTTACATGAAACTTCCTATGGCTCAGCTCCCACCCAGTGCCCCTTGGCCTGTCACTGGCATCACCCAGCAGAGCCTGGCTCCAGCCTCCTGCCACTCACCCTGCACACATTGATAACCACTGCTGAGGTCACCTCTCAGTCTTCTCCAGCAGTACAGCCCCAGCTCCCTCAGGCTCTCCTTTTAAGAGAGATGTTCCATTCCTTGGGAGAGATTACTGAACACATGGGAGTGCAACAAGCACAGCAGGGCTCACAGCGACCAGCTTCTTCAGCTGAGCTGCTTTCAATGTGGAGATAACTAGTCTGGCTCTGTGAGCTGGTCCTGCCGTCCAAGCATGGATCACAGATCAAGTATGGGCCACAGATCAAATCTAAAGAAGTACCGTTGAATTTATCAGCAACTTTTGAAACCTGTACTGCCTCAGCTCTGAAACTTGAGTGCGTAGATAAGACTCAGGTCTCTCCAAGTCAGCCAGGAAAATGCCTTTGAGGATTAGCCATCACTCAGCTTCTTCACTATGGCCTTTATTTCTGACTGCCACAACCCATCTCTCCAAGTGACTGTCATTTGGACTCCGAAGAACGCAGTAGGCATCACTCAACACCAGTACACATCTGTCTTATCCGGTAAGAGGCCACAAGCCAGCGGGGGCACCTGAGAAGCCGTGAGAAGCCAGGGGACAGCTCTCGGGCCCTCAGACGCCAGCATCTGGCACACACGCTCTTTTTTACCACATTCTTTTTACCACCTCCGCGATCCCACACATGAAGGAGCCCCAGGACATGCAGAGACTGCCTTTGCAGCAGCTCTGGCCACCTTCGTTGTCCCTCGTTGCCCATGTCCCAGAAGCCGCTTGGCTGCACGGCAAGCGCTGGCGGGACACAGTGCCACCGAGCCTCTCGAGTGCCCGTCACTGCCCCCGATTACCCTCGGGCATTCATCGAGACATTCATCAGAGAAAGAGCCATCTCGGGGCCGGGCCCCCGCGTCACTGCTCTGCGTCTGAGCCGCGGAAAGGCCCGAGAAGCAGCGGGGGGCGACCCGGGCTCCCCGCGGTGCGGCGCGGTCGGTACCTCGCTGAGCGCAAAGAGCCCGTAGGCCGCCAGCCACACGGCGGAGGTGACGGCGCTGAGCGAGCGCAGCTGCAGGCGAGGGCAGCGCACGGCCAGCTCCCGGCAGGAGGCGCTGTGCTGGCGGCGCCGCAGCGCGATGGGCTCCCCCGAGGCGGAGCGGAACCGCTGCTCCTCCATGCCGCTCCTCCGGCCGCCCCAGCAGAGCCACCGAGCAGTGCTCTAGAGCGGCCCGGTGGGCTCCAGCCTACGGCCCGGCGCCGTGCTTCCGGCGCGGGGAGGATCTGGGTGGTGCTGGCTGGAGCGGCAGGCGGGGCCGCTTCGACGCGCTTCCCGCTACCGTGAGCCTCGCCAGGCCGCCCCGGTCCGGCAGCGCGGGCGTCAGCACGGCCCGCCTTAAAGCCGAAGCAGCAGTGGTGTGGGCGCGGGAGGAGCCTGACCTGAGGTGAGCTCAGCCCAGGGGAGGCTCTTTACATCTAGCTCTCCCCTGCGAAATGGCGTCTCGCCGGCAGGCTCTGGCTCCGTGAGTTGCACTGTCGTGGGGTGTCCGCCCGCCCGCCCGCCGCGCCGTGCCGGGCTGGTGCTGCCGGATTGCCTCGCCTGCTTACATCTTGCGAGGCGTCCTTGCTTAATCCCCAGAGACATCAAGAGCTGCCAGCGGTCTGCAAGTGTTGGTAATTCGCCGCTTGCTTTTTAATGACGGCTTTAAACGACACAGGTTTTGATGGTGCTCTCGCCGTGACGGAGAGAGATAGGCAGGGTGTTTGCTCCACTCGCCTTAATCGTTTCCTAGCACATCACTGTGTCTTTTTGTCCCATCCTCCACTACAAACTCTTTTTTTTAGGGGGAGAAGAGGTTGGTTGTTTGCTTTGTTGCTTTTAAAGTTTAAAGCACCGTTTTCTGGTTCCTTGCCACCTAAGTACTTAGTACCTTTGAGAGTTGGCTTCATATGCAGAGACTTGAGCCTTTGTATTGTGTTCCCGTTAATACTTCTTAATTATGACTTGTGTGACTTGCGTGGCAGTGACGCAGATCCACAGTTCTGTAAATTCCTAACTCCTTTGCCATTTTTATTTGTTCCCTCTCTCCAGCAGTCCCGGAGCATGTCCATTGTCTTTAATTGCAGACACCATCTTTCTGTGAGCAATTTACTTTGTTCGTGGTACCTTCAGAGTACCTCTTGGGTGGATGCTATGAGTATAAACTTGCCTTTAATAGAGATGAGAAACCAAGAGGCGTTGAAGAATCACTACCGAGGGCTTTGTTCAGCCTAGAGTGGGTGGTGGTTGGCACCAGGGACTGATGCGTGCAGGGATGACACTGTGACACAAGAGCCAAGATGAGGGATGAGCTGGAGTTCTTAAAAGGTGACCTGGCCCGGAGGGAAAGAAACTAATGGAAGGCAATGAGCTGCAGAAACAGAGGAGAAAATGCTGGTGTTAAAAAGAGAGTGAAAGAAGTTTATAAATGGAAGCATGAGTGGAACAGTAAATTGAAAACAGAGTTAAAGGTTTTGTAAAATGGAAAGAAATGTTTTAAGTGACAGGTGAGAAGGACTGAAGTAAATGAGTAGCAGGTCTGGCATGACAGCCTAAGAGATGGGAGCAGGGGGAGAAGAAAGGAAAAGCAAGGATAGATGAAAGGACACAGCCTCAGACTACGCCAGGGGAAATTTAGGCTCGAGGTGAGGAGAAAGTTAGAGAGTCATTGGACACTGGAATGGGCTGCCCGGGGAGGTGGTGGAGTCGCTGTCCCTGGGGCTGTTCAAGGCAAGGTTGGATGTGGCACTTGGTGCCATGGTCTAGCCTTGAGCTCTGTGGTGAGGGGTTGGACTTGATGATCTGTGAGGTCTCTTCCAACCCTGATGATACTGTGATGCTGTGAATGGTGATGACAAGAGACGTTAGCAAAGCAATTCACATTAACAGAGAAGTGTGGTGCAGGGTTGAGATACAGAGGGGAGAAGAGGACTTGGAAATCTTGAAAAGGAAAAGGCAGAAGTGTGCATAGATTAGTTTTGTGTGCGGGTGTGACTGGCAAGTCCCACTTTAACCACATCTTTGTCTTAGTCATCTCTCCTGTGCGCTGGTGGCCTTTCAGATGCATAGGTGGGGTGGCACATTTGACAGCGGGAGTCATTTTGCCTTGTCACACAGAGGGGAAAGGCAGGGACATGTACTAGTTTTTAAATAATGTGTTAATCTATAACCCTTGAGTGCCCTGGGTGTAGGCAGGAGCTTTCAGAATTTGTCAGCTGTCTCAGGCCAAGACACAAGACTTTTGAGGCAGGTGCTGGAGAGGTGGCTTTTGAAGGTTCTGTCGAGGTTAGCAAACAAAGACTGTCACTCTAGTTTTCCTCCAGTAAAGCCAAGGAGTAGCGTTCCTACGAGGTATCGCCAGAGCTCCGGAGAGCTCGGCAGGGCGTTACAGGTTCCACGGTTTCACGCTCAACTCCGCTTCCTCCCGGGGCCTGTGGCCGCAGGTCCAGTGGAAAAGGCATTTCGTGGGAGCACTCCCAGCGTGCCGTGCCGTGCCGTGCCGTGCCGTGCCGTGCCGTGCCGTGCCGTGCCCTCTCCTCTCGGCGGGAGAGAGCCGGTGTTGCATCGGCTCCGGCGAACTGCGCGGATGAGGCCGCGAAAGCTCGGTATCCCGCCGGTTCCCCACGGGAGGCCCTAGCAGCTCCGTCCGCCGCCGGGAGCCCGGGGGAGGCGGGGGCCGAGTGGAAAAACCCCGGCGGGAGGCGAGAGGGGAGCGGCGAGAGGGAGGCGAGAGGGGAGCGGGCGCGGCGCGGGGGCGGCCGCTCAGTGGCCGTTGGCCGCCGCGCGCCGGCTCCTCCCCCCGCACGCACCCGGCGGAGCCGCGGGCTGTCGCGCGCTGAGCCGCGTGCGCCGCGCGGGGCGGGACACACCTCCGGGCGCGCGCGCCGCCGTTGGCTGCTCGGGCGGGGGTGTGCGGGGCGGGGCCGCGGCGGCGCTGGGCGCCTTAAGAGGAGCGCGGCGGCAGCCGGCACCGTTCCGAGCTTCTCCGCGCCTGCAGCATGGCCCTGCGCAGCAGCTTCGCCCGGCTCCTCCGCAAACAGGCGGACGCAGGGCTGCAGCGGAGCCGGCAGGCGCACTCCGTGGCGTTGGTGGGAGCTCCGCTGTCCAGGGGGCAGGTGAGCATCGTGGGAGTGCGCATAGCCGCCGTGGCGGGGGGGGGCGGGCAGGCGGTGCCGAAGTCGCTCGGCTCCCCTCCTCTCCGCAAGGCCGGCGCACCTGACTGCAGACAGCGTCGGCTGACGCATCCCCCTTCTCTTTGTCTCCCAGAAACGGCGGGGAGTGGATCATGGACCCGCTACTCTTCGCGCCGCGGGGCTGGTGGAGCGGCTGGCCGGGCTCGGTGAGGCGGGGCGCAGTGTTTGTGGTGGGGGGCGAGGGCTGCAGGGCTGTATTCATCTTCCTTCTCCCCTGATACCGCATCTTTTTCTCGACTTGCTTCGGTGAAGCGTGACTCAGCCGCTTGCTGCGAGCCCGGGCGAGGGTAACGGAGGGGGTCAGATGGAAACGGTTCCATTCGCGGCACTCGAAATGCCTCCGAGCCGCCGGTGCCCGGGGAGAGGCGGTGCCTGTCGCCTTTCTGCGGTGTTGGGAAGGGGAGCTTTGCCGCATAGCGGCTCCGTGTGTGCCGCGGCGCAGCCCTGGAGGGAGCGCACCCGGGCCCGGCGGAGCACCCTGGGACAAAGAGGTGGCCGGAGCTGCCGGCCCCCGCTGCCCGTAACGTGCTCCGCATGCCCCGAAGGAGCCGGGTGTGCTGCCGTGCTCTGCGCCGGCACACGGAGCTCCTCGGTGGCACAGGCGATGTGTACCGTTTGTGTTGACTTGAGCGAGGCTGCAGAAAAGCGAGGCCGTCTAAAGCATTAACTGCCCTTGGGGCAGCCAGGCAATGCCCTTAATTGTTTTCCTCTCTTTTCCACGTTTTCTTGTTCCATGTTCATTACCGGTTACTTTGCTCCTTCCTGAAATACTTGCACCCTTGTAAGTGACAAAATCTAGAATTTTTCTGGAGAAATCCTTAGATTTGCACATGAAGTCTTGCCTGAAGGTTTGCTCTGAAAACGCTTGCAAACAGCACTGTGGATAGAAAGTTTCTGGTCTTTTCACTGCTAATGCTGCTGTTGTTCGGGCAAATCCTTGCACCGATTTGTGCTTCAGCTTCCCCCATCTGCTACCTCTGCAAACTGAGACCCACAGAAAACCGTATCGTGGTTATGAGAAACAGGACATGAGGGACAGAACCTTGTAAAGCTGAACTCTGTCTTGGAGAGTCATTGCCCTAAATTGTGCTCCTGGGGTGGACCACAGAAAGAGCTCTCTTACCTGCTCTATATGTGACTAGTCTCAGTGAAGTTTGGATGCATGCAGGGGAAAGGTAATTGCCTAATAAACCTCTAGCGCATTTATTCTGAATTATAAGACCTCTCTGAAACAGAAGCTATTGTTTTCTGCAGCCCTGTAGGCTTATCCTGCATATTTTATGAGTCACCAGCTGAAAACTCATTTGCAATTAAACTACTAGATGTTCTTTTTCCTGTCTTCTTTTGTGCAAAGTGGAGATGTGTGTCACCCTTGGCAATGTGTGAATTCTAGCGAGCACAATCTATACCCTCCACAAACATAGAAGGAGAACCTATATACTGGAATAAAGATCTGGATGTTGCTGACCTCAGAGCTTATTTAACAAGTTAACAGGTTTGAAAGGAGGGTGTTACTCTAGACAGCAGTTTGGTTTTTATGTCAATGGCAGAATTTTATACTGAAAGGCTTGGGGTTTTCTTTCAAGTAGTTGAGACCTAATACCTCCATTTAATCAGAATTCTTTTTTCTTTTGTGAGGGGGAAACAAACAGGAAAAAAAAACCCCAAACCACTGAACACAAACCAACCAAAAATCCAACAACAAAACAAACCCCAACACCAACCAAATACACACCAACAAGCCCAAACACAAGACATCAACCAACCCTCATTTGCACAACACAAAATTGCTTCTATAGGAATTTGGAAAAGGTAAAAAAAGAAAGAAGGAGACTACAAACTCTTTCTGGCTTCCAGTGATAGTAAAGTTGTGGAGATTGAAATGAAACAAACTAAACTAAAGTAGAAGGTGAAAAATGCTTCCACTGTTTACTCATTAATCAGTCACGTGCATGGATTTGTTGTCATCTTGCTCCTTCAGTTTTGAAAAGCTCTGAGTTTTCATCCTCCTGTAGTTGGTTTCCTCTTGCTGACATACTTTTCCATTGGAGTAGAGGGGGTCGTCTTTTCTGTTGATGTTGGTATTCGTTGCTGCTCTCCTGTGAGTAGGTTCAGATGGCTTATGGATTGTGGCAGGCTCTGCCTGAAACAGTGCCAGTCCCCAGCATGCATGGGAGGAGTTATTTCTTTAGAATCAAGCAGGTTGGAAGAGACCTCCAAGATCATCCAGTCCAACCTAGCACCCAGCCCTATCCAATCAACTAGACCATGGCACTAAATGCCTCATCCAGGCTTTTCTTGAAGACCCCCAGGGACGGTGCCTCCATCACCTCCCTGGGCAGCCCATTCCAATGGGAAATCACTCTCTCTGTGAAGAACTTCTTCCTAATATCCAGCCTGTACCTCCCCTGGCACGACTTGAGACTGTGTCCCCTTGTTCTATTGCTGGTTACCTGGGAGAAGAGGCCACCCCCCCACCTGGCTACAATGCCCCTTCAGGTAGTTGTAGACAGTAATAAGATCACCTCTGAGCCTCCTCTTCTCCAGGCTAAACAGGCCCAGCTCCCTCAACCTCTCCTCATAGGATTTGTGCTCCAGGCCCCTCACCAGCTTTGTTGCCCTTCTCTGGACACGCTCCAGCACCTCAACATCTTTCTTGAATTGAGGAGCCCAGAACTGGACACAGCACTCAAGATGTGGCCTGACCAGTGCTGAGTACAGGGGAAGAATAACCTCCCTTGTCCTACTGGCCACACTGTTCCTGATGCAGGCCAGGATGCCATTGGCTTTCTTGGCCACCTGGGCACACTGCTGGCTCATCTTCAGCCTACTATCTATTAGCACCCCCAGGTCCTCTCCTCCTGGCTGCTCTCCAGCCACTCTGTCCCCAGCCTGTAGTGCTGCTTGGGGTTGTTGTGGTCGAAGTGCAGAACCCTGCACTTGGCCTTGTTCAATCTCATCCCATTGGTCTCTGCCCACCCATCCAGCCTGGCAAGGTCCCTCTGCAGGGCTCTCCTACCTTCCAACAGATCAACACCTGCTCCTAGCTTGGTGTCATCTGCAAACTTACTGATGCTGGACTCAATCCCCTCGTCCAGATCATCAATAAAGGTATTGAACAGGACTGGGCCCAGTACTGATCCCTGGGGAACACCACTGGTGACTGGCTGCCAACTGGATGTGGCACCATTCACCACCACTCTCTGAGCTCTGCCATCCAGCCAGTTCTTGATCCAGCACAGAGTGAATCTGTCCAAACCATGAGCTGCCAGCTTGGCTAGGAGCTTGTTGTGGCAGACAGTGTCAAAGGCTTTGCTGAAGTCCAAGTAGACTACATCCACAGCCTGCCCCACATTCACCAGGCAGGTAACCTGATCATAAAAGGAGATCAGGTTGGTGAGGCAGGACCTGCCCTTCCTAAACCCATGCTGGCTGGGCCTGATCCCTTTAGCAGAGATCCTCCTTGAGGGTAGGGTGGTAGACTGAGGAGGTCACCACCACATAGCCTTTTCTATTGTGCACATCTGTTGTTCATGGAAACTTAAACAAACGGCTTGTTTTCCTTCCCTGGATCGGCAGGATGGCTCCGTCTGTGGTGCTGTGGTTGTGGTATCATTGCTTGGGCTGCTGCTGTACACTGAACTGGCAGTAAAATTTTAGCTGCCTTTTATCTTTGTCTTTCTAATGCTCTAAATTTCCTCCTTATATAGTGAATAAGGCAATAGAGCTACAGTATTAGTCTCATTAATTTGGATATTCTGGCCAGCCAGATCCTGGGCTGCATCAGGAGAAGTGTGGTCAGCAGGGCCAGGGAGGTGATTCTCCACCTGTACTGTGCTCTGCTGAGATCCCACCTGGAGTACTGCATCCAGTTCTGGAGCCCCCATTCCAAGAAGGATGTGGAGATGCTGGAGAGTGTCCAGAGCAGGGCCAGGAGGATGCTCAGAGGGCTGCAGCAGCTCTGCTGTGAGCACAGACTGAAAGAGTTGGGGCTGTGCAGGCTGCAGAAGAGGAGGCTCCCAGGTGACCTTCTTGTGGCCTTCCAGGATCTGAAGTGGGCTACAAAAAAGCTGGGGAAGGACTTTTGAGTCTGTGAGGGAGTGCCAGGACTGGGGGGAAGTTAGCAAAGCTGGAGATGGGTAGGTTCACCCTGGATATGAGGAGGAAGTTGTTGAGCCTGAGAGTGGTGAGAGCCTGGACTGGGTTTCCCAGGGAGGTGGTTGAGGCCCCATGGTTGGAGGTGTTTAAGGCCAGGTTGGCTGAGGCTGTGGGCAGCCTGCTCTAGGGTAGGGTGTCTCTGGGCATGGCAGGGGGGTTGGAACTGGCTGATCCTTGTGGTCCCTTCCAACCCTGACTGGGGCTTCTGTCTGTATTGGCTTCTTCTGAAGTATTTGTGTCAATAGGGTCTGTGTGTGTGAGTTGTTGCATGGCCCCATTACCCACTGGGATGTGAGTGGCTGCTTTAAACAGAATATTCTTTGTCATAAGAAGCTTGAGGCCAGCTGTGCAATGATGCTTTGCAGTAGAAATGCAAAGGTAAATTCTGGAGAGTCTAATGAAATATAATTGGGGGAAAGAGTCAGAATCAGTGTTCCTGTAATGCAAGCTCTCTCAAAATTGCCCTTGCCTGCTTTATGTGGTAGAGTTTGCTGGCGATCAGGTTATTCTGTTTGCCTAAAGTTATAAAGCTTTCTTTTATTTACTTTCCCTTCATATATTCACTGTGACCTGCATGAAATCGATATGCTCTGAAGCCTCCTCTGAAGCTGATCATTCAGAAACATGCATGCACTGCATTTATTCTATTCAGTTTAGTTTTTAGGTCTCACAAAAGTAGTTAATTCTTTTAATGTAACATATGAATATGGAGCAACTCTGCTATGAGGACAGACTGAAAGAGTTGGGGCTCTTCAGTTGGGAGAAAAGAAAGCTCCCAGGTGACCTTCTTGTGCCTTCCAGTATCTAAAGGGGGCCTTCAGAGTAGCTGGGGAGGGACTTTTTAGGCTCTCAGAGAGTAGCAGGACTGGGGGGGAGTGGAGTAAAGCTGGAGATGGGTAGGTTCAGGCTGGATGTGAGAAGGAAGTTGTTGAGCATGAGAGTGGTGAGAGGCTGGACTGAGTTTCCCAGGGAGGTGGTTGAGGCCCCATGGCTGGAGGTGTTTAAGGCCAGGCTGCCTGAGGCTGTGGGCAGCCTGCTCTAGGGTAGGGTGTCCCTGGCCATGGCAGGGGAGTTGGAACTGGCTGATCCTTGTGGTCCCTTCCAACCCTGACTGATTCTATGCTTCTATGACTGTCAAGGAACTATTAGTCATAATGGCAACATGCCACAGGTTTAGTTACAAACACCACAGCCTTGAGGAATTTGATGTAATTTCTACAATCTAGGAAGTAGCTCTGTCCCTGGAGATAGTCAAAGTGAGGCTCGACAGGACTCTGGGCAATCTGATCTAGTTGAGGGTGCCCCTGCTGACTGCAGGGTGGTTGGAACTGGCTGATCCTTGTGGTCCTTTCCAGCCCTGACTGATTCTATTAATAGACTATCCAAATTAATGACAATAATACTGTAGCCCTATTGCCTTACTCAATATACAAGGAGGACATTTACAGTGTTAGAAAGTCAAATACAAAAAGCAGCTCATGTTTTACTGCCAGTGAAATACATCATTTTGTTACTTTGACTATCAGGCTGCCAAATGGCTTTTTATGTTTGTGTGCTTGTTTAATGGCTTTGCTAACAGTGCTGAAGTTGCATCGGAGGGAGTAAGAACACAAGACTTGTTTGTTTGTCCTTTTTTCACTGATTTGCATTTTGCTTTCGCTGGCTGGTATGTTTGAGAGGGGATTTTATTGCTCCTTTCACTCCGTTCCAGTTTACTTTCTTTCACAAAGTTCTACTGTCGTATTCTGAGCTGCATCTCCATTTCCTGTTTGTTTCTTTTTTTGGAGGGGTGGGAATCCCTCCCTTGAAAGAGCCTGTGACTATACCTACGTGGTATGATAAATTCTTGGTTACATAAAATGACCACTGCCTGTGAACAGCTTGTTTATGCTTAGGCTGAAATATGAGGAGGGAACTCAGAGGCAGATGGTATCACTAGTCTGTATCAGACTGTCAGAGATGAATCTGAGCCACTAACTTGACTTTTACCCCCTTGTTACAAGCAGACAGAATGTAGTAGCTTGAGGTGTACAGAGTGATTTCCCATTGGAATGGGCTGCCCAGGGAGGTGGTGGAGGCACCGTCCCTGGGGGTCTTCAAGAAAAGACTGGATGAGGCACTTAGTGCCATGGTCTAGTTGATTGGATAGGGCTGAGTGCTAGGTTGGACTGGCTGATCTTGGAGGTCTCTTCCAACCTGGTTGATTCTATGATTCTGTGTAGCAAGAATCCAGCTCCCAAGCCAAAACCCAGCAGGAGTGCAAGTCTGTGGCAGGACTGATTTAAATAACTGACTCAGCCTCTGGGGGGTTTCGTTTGTCTTGGTGATGTTCGTCTTTTGGCTTTGCTGCTTATTCTAAGGGGAACTAAAATATTAACACCTGAAAGGACTCTTTCCATCTTGCCAGCGAAGTAAAAGCAGTGTATGACAATAGACCCTGTAACACTCTGGCATGGAGGAGGAGAGGGTTCAAAGCTTGCAGAGCTGTGTATTGTTCTGGCAGTAAAGAGAAATGAATGTGATAAATGGAGAGCCTTGGACTTCTGGTGGGAAGCAGTGGAGAAGGTAGGCGATAGATGCGCTTGGCCTAAAGTGTAGAAGATGCCAAGTATGAAGTCCTTTAAAGTGAGAATTTCTTGAATCTCTTCTGTTTACTGCAGATAAACCTTAAATCCAGAGTGCTACCTCCTTTTATCTGAAGGTGAGAAGGACTCTTATCAGGTTCTGTTAAGTAATAGCTGTCGTGCTAATTGCTATAGCCCATGAGGCAACTCGAACACTTCCACTGTTGCTAACATGGGAATATCTTGAGTATAAAATTCCTTCCCAAGCATTCATGCTTGTATGACTTGTTGCAGATTTCCCTGGGTGGGATGTGGGTTTTTTGTTTGCTTGGGTTTTTTTCCTTTGATTTCTTTAGTGCCAGATGTGGCTGCCTTGCTGAGTTTAGTCAAACTCGTGTTTGGGTTAGTCTAGAATGCATTTACAAAGCTTGGATCAGAGTTGCTGGTTTGGGAAGTTAGAGGACTGCAGCAACCTGTGGCTTACAGACAGAAGCACAGCTTGCTTCACCAAAGAGAACGCCCATATTACTGTTATTTCATTTGACTGGAACAAAACCCTCCAGGAACCTGGTGCAGTGACTCAAAGGAACAACTCCCTCTAACCAGTGGTTTGGCAAAAATCAAAGCACAGCCCAAGGGGCTGGTCATAACTGGCATCTGCAGTGGGCTTTTGAGAAGATAGCAGCTGTCAGAATGCATCAAGGCCAGGTGCTGCTCCACTCTGAGGGAAAGCAGCCAGGAGCTCACCCTGATAACCAGGCAGGCAGAAAGATTCCTACTGAGGCTTTGAAGGAGAGCTGTTTTGGGAAGGCCTCAACTGACACTGACTGTATGTTGCTTCTTCACAACAGATTTCATCAGCTAGCACATCTTGAGCATGGGAAGCCAAGCTCCGACAAGTGGGGGGGTGTGCTCTGGCAGCAGTTGTGGTTTATCCGTTTGAGTGTTGCACCCGTTGAGATTTGCCTGAATACAGTTAGCCCTAGAAATTACTGGAGAATGCCAGCAGTGAGAGTACATGGAGCTAGAGCATTCCTCGCACTGCCAGCAGTGAGAGTACATGGAGCTAGAGCATTCCTTGCACTGCCAGCAGTGAGAGTACATGGAGCTAGAGCATTCCTTGCACTGCCAGCACTGAGAGTACATGGAGCTAGAGCATTCCTCGCACTATGTCACCTCTGATTCTTTCTTTCCCCACACTGAGGGAGGTAGTTTGCTTAGTTTTGCATCAAAATGAAAAGCTTTGTGTCAGTCATTGATTTGATGTTTGTTTGTTTTCCTCTCCCTTTTGTCTGGCAGTATTCCGGGTTGCACATTATTCATGAAGTTGGCTTTAAAGTGATGTTAAAGGGTAAAGTTCCATGGCAGTAGACAAGGGGCAACCTATGGATGTGATCTGTCTGGACTTCTGCAAGGCCCTTGACAGAGTCTCCCACAACATCCACTTGCCAAGATGGAGACACACAGGATTGATGACACCAGTTCGAGGGACAGGGGACTGCTGGAGAAGGTCCAGCAGAGGGCTGTGAGGATGAGGGGACTGGAGCATTGCCTGATGAGGAGAGGCTGAGGGACCTGGGGCTGCTTAGTCTGGAGAAGAGAAGACTGAGAGGGGATTTAATCAATGTTTATAAATCTCTGAGGGCTGGGGGTCAGAAGAGGGGGACAGGCTCTGCTCACTGCTCCCTGGGATAGGACAAGGAGCAATGGATGGAAGCTGCAGCACAGGAGGTTCCAGCTCAACATAAGGGGGAACTTCTTTCCTGGAAGGGTCCCAGAGCACTGCACAGGCTGCCCAGAGAGGTTGTGGAGTCTCCTTCTCTGGAGCCTTTCAAGACCTGTCTGGATGTGTTCCTGTATGCCCTGAGCTAGATTGTGTGGTCCTGCTCTGGCAGGGGGGTTGAACTCAATGATCTCTTTGGGTCCCTTCCAACTCCTGTCAGCCTGTGACTGTTCAGTGGCTAAGGAATTGGCTGGATGGTCACATCCAGAGGGTGCTGCTCAATGGCTTGATGTCCAGCTGGAGAGCAGTGACAAGTGGTGTCCCTTGGGTCCATACTGGGACCTGTACTGTTTAATGCTTTTGTCAATGGTACAGCTGGATTGAGTGCACCATCAGCAAGTTCACAGGTGACACCAAGCTGAGTGGTGCTGTTGCTATGACAGAGGGGCAGGATGTGATCCAGAGGAACCTGGCCAAGCTGGAGAGGTGGGCCCAGGTGAAACTCATGAGGTTCAACAAGAGCAATTGCAGGGTCCTGCAGCTGAATAAGAACGATCCTCATTAGCAATACAGGCTGAGGTGATAGAAAGCAGTCCTGTGGGAAAGGACTTGGGGTGCTGGTGGACGAGAAGCTGGACGTGAGCAGGTAGTGTGCACTTGCAACTCAGGCCAATCACATCCTGGGCTGCACCAAAAGAAGTGTGTGCAGCAGATTGAGGGAGCTGATTCTTCCACTTTACTCCACTCTGGTAAGACCCTGCCTGGAGTATTGCTTTGTGGTGCACAAAACCTTATTGTGTTCTCATTTGAAACTTCTTACCTTGCCCCTTCTCATTGTGGACTCAAGAGCAGGATGCATAACAGGTGTGTGCTTATTTTAACACAGTATGGAGGGGTTTTGTGTGGGTGGAAGACAGAAACTACCTGGTGAAAAGCAAGGAATGGGACACTGGTGTAAGATAACAATAAATAGATCTACTTAACATTCAAATTAAAGATAAGTAGCCAGTCTGATGTTAGTTTCTTGCATCTGTGAGGGGAGGCTGAGGGAGCTGGGGGTGTGCAGCCTGCAGAAGAGGACCTCATTGCTTTCTACAACTACCTGAAGGGAGGCTGTAGCCAGGTGGGGTTGGTCTCTTCTGCCAGGCAACCAGCAACAAAACAAGGGGACACAGTCTCAAGCTGTGCCATGGGAGGAATAGACTGGATGTTAGGAGGAAGTTGTTGGCAGAAAGAGTGATTGGCATTGGAATGGGCTGCCCAGGGAGGTGGTGGAGTCACTGTGCCTGGAGGTGTTGAAGCCAAGCCTGGATGAGGCATTTAGTGCCGTGGTCTAGGTGACTGGACAGGGCTGGGTGCTAGGTTGGACTGGATGAGCTTGGAGGTCTCTTCCAACCTGGTTGCTTCTATGAAAAGAAAAATAAGAACAGAATCAGGTTTGGGGCCATTAAAAATGAGTGTAATAGACACAGTTTTGGCTGGTTTTCTTCTCCATTTTTAATCTGACATGGTGAAAAAGAAGCTGGGAGGATGAATGAATGTCAGATGTGAAGTAAATAGGGCTGGGTGATAGATTGGACTGGATGATCTAAGAGGTCTCTTCCAACCTGGATCTGGTAAAAGAGAGAGAGAGAACTTCAGTAATCTCACTTATATTCTGCTCTCCCTTCCTTTCAAGTGTTACTATCCTAGGTTAAGTAATATAATCATCACTTACTACTCTAAGAATCTAAAGCACAAGGTGCTTGTTGTTGAGAAGAGTTATTTTCGTGTTGTGACTTCCTATGGCTGTAAGAGCTTAGTTGTGTCCTTGCTATTTGGAACTGTTTCTGAGTTAAGCTCATTTGGAGGGAATTAGAACTTGGGCAGGGTTTGGTGGAGCTGCAGACCGCAATAGCTGCACCCTTGTATCCTCTGTGATGTAAACCACAGTGCAAACATTTCCCAACACCTGATACTGACGTTCTTTAGAGACCTCTGCAGGTCAAGTGCACCACATTTTCTAAGAGATTAAAGTTATAAATGCTTATCAAGGGAAATTAGGGATTGGGGAAGAAAAATCCGTTTCTTCTCATACATTATACAAGTCACAACTTGGGGCAGCAACAGTATTTGGATGTGATTTTTGCTGGTTTGAGCTGAAAACTTTTGAATAGGTACAGATAAAGAAACATTCTCTTAATCAGACCTTTCTGAATTCCAACAGGCAGGATGAAAATCGCTGGGACAGGAACTATCTTTTAAGAAGTGAAGTTTTAGATCTAGCAGGAGTCTGTTGAGCCGTCCAATGTCTGTATCTAGTCAGAACTATCTAGTAGGAAAGCAGTCCTGTGGAGAGGGACCTGGGAGTCCTGGTGGATAAGTTACCCATGGCACAGCAATGTGCCCTTGTGGCTAAGAAGGCCAAGGGGATCCTGGGCTGTATTAAGCAGAGTGTGTCCAGCAGGTCAAGGGAGGTTCTCTTCCCCCTCTACTCTGCCCTGCTGAGACCCCATCTTGAGTACTGTGTTCAGTTTTGGGCTCTCCAGTTGAAGAGGGACAAGGATCTGCTGGAGAGGTCCAGCAGAGGGCTATGAGGATGATGAGGGGACTGGAGGGCATGGCTGATGAGGAAAGGCTGAGGGACCTGGGGCTGTTTAGTCTGGAAAAGAGAAGACTGAGAGGGGATTTGATAAACGTTTATAAGTATCTGAGGGCTGGCCAGGATAGAGGGGACAGGCTCTGCTCACTGCTCCCTGGGATAGGACAAGCAGCAATGGGTGTAAGTTGAAGCAAAAGAGGTTCTGCCTCAACACAAGGGGGAAACTTCTCTACTGTAAGGGTCCCAGAGCACTGGCACAGGCTGCCCAGAGAGGTTGTGGAGTCTCCTTCTGTAGAGACTTTCCAGGCCTGTCTGGATGTGTTCCTGTGTGATCTGTGTTAGATAGTATTGTCCTGCTGTGGCAGGGGGGTTGGACTGGATGATCTCCTTGGGTCTCTTCCAGCCCCTAACATCCTGTGAGCCTGTGAACTTGCAAGCGAGAAGATTTTGCTTAAGCAAGGTTGAAGTTTCACTCTCTTTACAGTGAGGAGCTTGCTAACCTGATTTCATGTAAAACAAAAGTGTGTACTTTGTTCCCATAGCTTTTGCACACTCAGTAATTCTAGAGGTTGAAAACTGTCTAAAATAGGCTGCAGAATGCACTGATGATAATGAATGGAGTAATTTGTTTGCTGTTGTGGAACACTTTGGCTGTCCAAGAACAGATTGTGCAGTCTGTGCCGTAAGCCAGTGAGCTTATACTGAACAGCAGGATGGTAACAGCTCTAGCCCTTTTTCCCTTCCTGTAAACAAAACACAGTTGTGTTTGTCTGTCCACAACACACATTGCTTCCTGAAGAGCCTTTCTGCCTGTGACGATTCCCTAACCGGGCTGTAACCTGAGCTAACAGCTTGCAGGATGCTTTCATGTGAGCGCTTCTATATAGCTCATAGCATGAAATAGCAACTAGGATTTCCAAATTCCTTTGAGAGCAGCTCAGCAGAGTTTAGAAACCTGGAAGAGGAAAGGCTTAATTTGCCCATTAATAGAGGATTATTGTTTTTTACCTCCAGTTCACACACAGCCTGTGTAAACAGGCAGTGCCAGGAGATAACTTCAGTTGTACATTGAACATAGAGTCATAGAATCAACCAGGTTGGAAGAGTCCTCCAAGCTCATCCATCCCAACCTAGCACCCAGCCCTACCCAATCAACCAGACCATGGCACTAAGTGCCCCAGCCAGGCTTTGCTTCAACACCTCCAGGGACAGTGACTCCACCACCTCCTTGGGCAGCCCATTCCAATGCCAATCACTCTGTTTGCTGTAGGAGAGCTGTTAGCACTGGTACAGTAACATGGCATTGGGCAATGGTAGCAGAGAGCTTGGGGTTTAAGTTGAATCTTCTAATACCAAACTGTGCTTCTGGCCCAGGTGCAGTGTCTTGTAGAGGAGGATGGAAGGCTTTCCTTGGTATTGACCAGATGTTTTCTGGTTAAATGCATCCAGACCTAAGAGCCACCTGCTTCTACTAAAGAAAACGTACTCTACATCTATGCAGGGACATGATTTACTCTAGTAACTACTGACTGCTGTGGGTACTGAATCAATGGGGTGTGTTTGAGAAAGGGAATGTTATGTTACCACTGTCATAGAGCTTGCTAAAGGGCATCTTACACCCCAGCTATAAGCATCATTAGGTTGAGTCTGTGTGCTCTATTAAGGACTCCTTTGAAAAGGCATGCAGGAAACTTCCTTAAATATCTTCTTCATTTGTATTTCTACCTTATCCCAGAAGTGTACTGGACTTCTAATTATCAAACGTGTTGGTTTATTTTACCACATATAGATCTGGTTCTGGATGCAGGCTGAAGAAATGACTGCCCTCTGTCCCTTGGTCTGCTGGCTGAATGTCTATGGGGCCTTTCCCTGCCCTGTCTGGGTAGCCAAGTGGGGTTGGTCTCTTCTGCCAGGCAACCAGCAATAGAACAAGGGGACACAGTCTCAAGCTGTGCCAAGGGAGGTCTAGGCTGGATGTTAGGAGAAAGTTGTTGTCAGAGAGAGTGATTGGCATTGGAATGGGCTGCCCAGGGAGGTGGTGGAGTTGCCGTGCTTGGAGGTGTTGAAGCCAAGCCTGGCTGGGGCACTTAGTGCCATGGTCTGGTTGATTGGATAGGGCTGGGTGCTAGGTTGGACTGGCTGAGCTTGGAGGTCTCTTCCAACCTGCTTGGTTCTATGATTTTGGCTGAAGTGTGCTTTGAAACTGTTGGGGCTGGGGGTGGGAAATGGATGGGACATAATAAACACCTGTGGATTTTACTCCTAAGCTTTAGGAAAGGTAAATAAATCTGCCTTTACATGCAAGTCATTGACAGTAACAGGAGGAGTGCTGCACATATGTATCTTTTAAATGTAACTGTGCTGTATTCAGATTGACTCCTTCAAGCTCCTGTAACAGAAATAAATGAATCAAACTTCTGTGGGTTTGTTCACTTCAAAAAGTAGTCTCTTGAGCCAGAATGCTAATGAAGCTAATTTGTGTCGACTTGATGGTGGTGAATTTTCTGCACTGTTGATCACTTAACCAATGAATACAAAATATTTTCCTTTTAATTTCTGTTAGAACTTGAGAGTGGAACAGAAGACTTTTTTTGCCCATATTTAATTTCATATTACTTAGAGTCATAGAATCAGTCAGGGTTGGAAGGGATCACAAGGATCAGCCAGTTCCAACCCCCCTGCCATGGGCAGGGACACCTCACACCAGATCAGGCTGCCCACAGCCTCATCCAGCCTGCCCTTAAACACCTCCAGGCATGAGGCTTCCACCGCCTCCCTGGGCAACCTGTTCCAGGGTCTCACCACCCTCATGGTGGTGACAACTTAGCTACTAGCAAAGCATCTGTGGTGTTTGGTGTTCAAGTACTGTGTGCTAATCTGTCGTTTGAGATTGAGCCCGGACTGAAGCTCTTCTTTATCTGAGTCACAGAATCAGTCAGGGCTGGAAGGGACCACAAGGATCATCTACTTCCAACACTCCTGCCATGGGCAGGGACTTCCCAGCCTGCCCTTAAACACCTTCAGGCACAGGGCCTCAACCACTTCCCTGGGCAACCCATTCCAGACTCTCACCACACTCATGCTGAACCACTTCTTACATCCAGCCTCACTCTCCCCACCTCCAGCTTTGCTCCATTCCCCCCAGTCCTGTCACTCCCTGAGAGCCTAGAAAGTCCCTCCCCAGCTTTTTTGCAGGCCCCCATCTGCTGTGTTGGCAAAGAGTGTGGATGCTCTCTGATGAGGTGTGGGCCAATAGGAAAGCCAACTTCCAGTTTTCAGAACTTGTAGCTACTGCCTTTTAAAAGGCCCAAATGTGCTCCTCATGGGAGCTGTCTGTGCTGTTTTAAAAGCTGTGTGTTTATCAGTATCCTAAACCAGAGTGCCCCAGCTGCCAAAGAAAGCACAGCCACAGTGTTTGGTATGATAGAGGACAGGAGTCTTTCAGTAACAGCAAGATTCACCAGATGGTGATGCACTGCAACATGTCAATCTGTTGGGCAATTTCGATGCTGGGCAAAATAGTGTAGTTGAGAGGTTGAATCTTTTAATTTCTTTAGATCTAAACTTTGTGCAAGCAGGTAGATAAAATGTGAAATAACTCGGGGCTTTTATGTATCAGACTAATATCTGAGACTAAGAAGCTGCCATCAATAGTGACTTCAGTAATTTAACGTGCATCCTTTCTCTTAGCCACTGTTTGAGTGCTTAATGAATGATGTCAATGGCTCCATGGTAGCCACTCTTTGGGTGCTTACTGAATGGTGTCAGTGGCTCCATGGTCAAGTGGAGGCCAGTGACAGGCAGAGTCCCTCAGGGATCAGTCCTGGCACAGTCTTGTTCAAAATCTTTGTGGGTGCCATGGACAGAGGCATTGAGTGCAGCCACAGCAAGTTTGCTGAGCACACCAAGCTGTGTGGTGCAGCAGCCAGGCTGGAGGGCAGGGATCCATCCAGAGGCACCTGGACAGGCTGCAGAGGTGGGCACAAGCCAACCTCAGGAGGTTCAACAAGACCAAGTGCAAGGTCCTGCAGCTGGGTGGAGGCAATGCCAAGCACAAATGCAGGCTGGGCAGTGAGTGTCTGGAGAACAGCCCTGAGGAGAAGCACTTGGGGGTGCTGGTGGATGAGAAGCTCAACAGGAGCCATCAGTGTGCACTTGCAGGCCATAAAGCCAAGCAGAGCCTGGGCTGCAGCAGCAGAAGTGTGGCCAGCAGGGCCAGGGAGGTGATTCTTCCCCTCTACTCTGCTCTGCTGAGACCCCACCTGAAGTGCTGCATCCAGTTCTGGAGCCCCCATTCCAAGAGGGATGTGGAGATGCTGGAGTGTGTCCAGAGCAGGACCAGGAGGATGCTGAGAGAGCTGCAGCAGCTCTGCTGTGAGCACAGACTGAAAGAGTTGGGGCTGTGCAGTCTGGAGAAGAGGAGGCTCCCAGGTGACCTTCTTGTGGCCTTCCAGGATCTGAAGTGGGCTACAAAAGAGCTGGGGAGGGACTTTTGAGGCTGTCAGGGAGTGCCAGGACTGGGGGGAATGGAGCAAAGCTGGAGGTGGGGAGAGTGAGGCTGGAGGTGAGGAGGAAGTTGTTGAGCATGAGAGTGGTGAGAGACTGGAATGGGTTGCCCAGGGAGGTGGTTGAGGCCCCATGGTTGGAGATGTTTAAGGCCAGGCTGGATGAGGCTGTGGGCAGCCTGCTCTAGGGTAGGGTGTCCCTGGGCATGGCAGGGTGGTTGGAACTGGCTGATCCTTGTGGTCCCTTCCAACCCTGACTGATTCTATGTTTCTAAGCATTAAGGCCTCTGTGCAGGCTGATTTCACATGGGCACACACTGCAGGCACACTTCAGTTGCTTCAGGAAATGTCATTTCTCTGTGTACTGAGACTTGTATTACTTTGTGTGTGCTGTATCCACTAAGCTTTCCTTTTGCTCTATGATGTAATCGCAGTGGGAAGAAAATGCACTGTTAACGTTCAAGGATTGGTGTGTACTTCTGAGATTAACTCTATCTTAATCAGATAGCCATGGGGTAGTTGGCTGAAAACATTTGTATCGCCCTGGGAAACTTGAGCTGTTCTCAGCAAGCATGTAAGAACAGCCAGGGTAAGTCGGGGGGTGTGGGGGGGGAAGCACAAAGCTGGGAAAAGAAGCTGCTGCAAAGTTTATGAACTGTCTGAACAACAACAGGCTTTAAGATAGTAACAAACTGCAGACATCTCTTGTCTGTAACAGGCAGCAGGTAAAAATAGAGAGAGGCATCTTAATGCAGGAGATTTGAGAGCACCATTTGGCCAAAAGGTGGACACCATCCCAGAATGGTGGACTTCAGAAGTGTCTCTCCATTTGTCTCTTCCCTACCCACATTGTAAGCTCAATGAACCTGATGTGATTGTAAACTATGTATGTTTTGTTTGGAAGCTGAAGCAAGTCCTGTTGCCTTACCTGGATCAGCAACAGTGTGGCCAGCAGGATGAGTGAGGTTCTTCTGCCCCTGTACTCAGCACTGCTCAGGCCACACCTTGAGTGCTGTGTCCTGTTCTGGGCTCCTCAATTCAAGAGAGATGTTGAGGTGTGGGAAGGTGTCCAGAGAAGGGTGACAAAGCTGGTGAGGGGCCTGGGACACAAACCCTATGAGGAGAGGCTGAGGGAGCTGGGGGTGTGCAGCCTGCAGAAGCTGAAGCTCAGGGCAGACCTCATTGCTGTCTACAGCTACCTGAAGGGAGGCTGTAGCCAGGTGGGGTTGGGCTCTTCTGCCAGGCACCCAGCAACAGAACAAGGGGACACAGTCTCAAGCTGTGCCAGGGGAGGTCTAGGCTGGATGTTAGGAGGAAGTTGTTGCCAGAGAGAGTGATTGGCATTGGAATGGGCTGCCCAGGGAGGTGGTGGAGTCGCTGTGCCTGGAGGTGTTGAAGCAAAGCTTGGCTGGGGCACTTAGTGCCATGGTCTGGTTGACTGGACAGGGCTGGGTGCTAGGTTGGACTGGATGATCTTGGAGGTCTCTTCCAACCTGGTCGATTCTATGATATGGGGACTGGGAGGCAGGCAGGATGAAGAAGGCATTCTGGAACTCAGACTTCTCTAACCACGCTTGCTAGAATCTGCCATGTTTGGTTTGCCTTGAGTGTAACTTGAATGTGTTTGGACTGATTCCTGAGAGTGCAGTGAAAAAAGGAGGCTGTGGCCAGCCTGATCTAGGGTAGTGTGTCCCTGCCCATGGCAGGGGGCTTGGAACTAGATGATCCTTGTGGTCCCTTCCAACCCTGACTTGTTCTATGATCTAATTTTCTGCAATTCTTTTTCTTCCTGTACTGGGTAAAAATACTGTGGTGTGCTTTGGAAGAGAGCCAAACATGTGGCAGTTCTTTCTTCCTTTCCACTCTGATGCGCTCTGAACACAACTCCCAGCTGTGGATTTACTTCCCACAGATGTCAGAGGTGTTATTAACTTGCACAGCATCTCCAGAAGCTCTTGTGATGCCTACTGAATGATGCCATGTATTGAAGCTTTACTTCCCAGAGTTGCCTGCCAGGCACAGTCACACACTTCCACCAGACCTTGAATGCCTGCTGCTACTCAGAAGTGGCCTTGCAGGAGGACACCCAGCAGGAGGAAAATAAACCTGAATTTTGGCATTCATTGACTGTCTGAGGACTTGCAACCCTTTTTCTGGTTCTGTAGAGCAGTAAACTGAAGCAGAAGGTGGAGTTAATGGTCAGAGGAGATCAGATAGCACTTTCAAATCACAACAAAACAGGCTCAGAATTCCAGAGCCATCATCCTGCTGGCCTAAGGGAGGATAAAAACGCTTTTGTGTTGCCTTTTGAAAACCCGGGAGGGGTAATTACAGTGCTGCTCACTGCTTAAGTCTCTGCAGACATTGTGTTTTCTCACAGAGCTGCTGAGACAACATTTATTCAGTCTTTTGTCAAGCAGCTGTGCTCAGCTGATGCGTCCTCCCCTAGCAAATACCCTGACGGGACCATCTGTGCCCCTGCTACTCAAAGTACACCTGCCTCTTTCCCACACACCTGCTTCTCAGGAGTGACTCCACTATTTTCCTCCATCCTTTTCTCTAGGCAAAGCTCCTTTTGAAATAACAATAAACTCATGCCTGCCTTTTGTTTTTTTTCCCAGTGCTACTTTTATGTTGTTTCCACCAAGCAAATGCAGAGCCTGTTTCCTAGGTGTGCTAGTTTGAAGCCAGCTAGAATGTTTTGGTGACAAGAACTAGATTATAGGCTGGGGAAGGAAAACAAGGCTGATGTCTACCTCGCTCATTGGCTTGCTGAGGTGTATAAGAATCAAAACATAGATAAGGCACTTCTGCTGGGGCGCTCTGAGCTGCATTCCCTCCCTCTCTAGCCTCTCTGCCATTTCTTTAATCCACTTTGCTTCCTAACCCCTTGGCCGAACCTCCATCCTTCCTTGGCACTGGGGTAAGGTTGAGAGGGGTGGGAGAAGGTGGAAGGGCAGTTGGGAGCCCCTCCTGGGGACTCAGGTTTCTGGGAGGGCTGTTGTGTTTCTGTATTTCTTTTTAACTTGTACATTTCTGTATATACTGTAAATATCTGCTTGTATATTATGCTAAGCTGTAAATATAAGCTTCATTCAATTTCCAGAGCCAGCTGAGTCTAGTCTGGGTGACTTCCAAAGTGTGGGGGGGCAGGGAACACCCAAAGCATCACACCTGGCATTAGATTGGGCTAATGACTTAATGGAAATGAAGCCCAGAGCTGCAGATGGGCTGTTTATTCACGTTGCCAGAGCCAGGGGGGCTGTTGAGCTGTGTTACTTGCTTGCCTCAATTTTCCAAATTGCCCTCTCAGGCAAAGGATGGCTACAGGCAAAACGTCAGGCTCAAGCCTGGGTGCTTGGAACTGCAGTGTAGAGAACCAAACGGGACAGGTAGGACTGGTATCGAGGGTGGCCTTGACTCATTAAGGCACTTGTTGATGTAGTTGTAAATACTTGGGGGCCTTTACAGTCCTCTTCAGTGCCTACAGCAAGAGGCCTATCTGAAACAGGCTCTGTCCTGTGAAGTACTGCTGGAAGTTTTAACGCCTGTGACTGTTAAGGAAGCATTTAATGGACAGCAGTGGCTCAAAGGGTGAGCTCTAGAGTGTGTATGAAAGAGAATTACCATCCCTGGAGGTGTTCAAGCAAAGCCTGGGTGAGGCACTTAGTGCCATGGTCTGGTTGACTGGCTAGGGCTGGGTGCTAGGTTGGACTGGATGAGCTTGGAGGTCTCTTCCAACCTGCTTGATTCTATGATTTTTACGTGCAGCAAATTAAGAAATACGTTCCCAGTTGGGTGGAGGAGGGGAAACAATGCTCAAAAGTGTTCCCTTGTTTCCTCATCTGTGAAGTAGAATCATAGAATCAGCCAGGTGGGAAGTAACTCCTTTTCTAAGTACATAGAAATACATCTTAGGAGCAGCCAAGTCTTCGACCCAGAAGGTTGTCAGGCTTCAACAGACAGTTAAATTGTAATTGGCAACAAGAGGCTCTCCTACCAGGTTGAGACCAAAGTCCCCAAATTACAGTGCCTTCTAGGATGTCTTGCATTAAGAAAATCAGACTGGTTCCCTTAACTGAGCTCTAGCACATCCTTCGTGGAGTTGCCTGGAAGTACTGCAATAAAATGTCCATTATTGGTAACTTTGTCACTTCGGTCCTGAGCTTGAGAATGGTGGATGGCTGTGAGGAGGAGAGGTGCAGTCCTAGGCATCTTTGAGCAGCTGAGCTTGTTGAATGCTGCCTGGGAGCTAACGGGCAAGGGAGAGGGCACAGCCCTTTGGTGTCACACTTGCCAAGACCTGGTTTAGAAAAGCCAGGCTTTGGTGGGTGACTTGCTGTGGTTATCGTATCTCAGCCCCAAATCAAAGCCACAGCACTGTTCTAACTGTTGCAGTCTGTAAGGTGAGGCAGCTCTTTGCGAGGGCATGCAAGCAGCCAAACGACTCCCCTCCCCTCCCCTCCTTCCTTTTGCGCCTGTCCAGCTGCTTTTGTCAGGAGGTCATGCTTTGAGCGTTTCCCTGAGCCCTTATCTAAGCACCTCACTTTCTCCTCTTGCTGCTGTGTTTGCAGGATGCCAAGTGTACGACTTTGGAGATCTGAATTTCACTCAAGTTCCAAACGATGAACTGTACAACAACCTGATCTTATACCCACGGTCGGTGGGTTTGGCCAGCCAGATTCTGGCCGATGCTGTAAGCAGAGCAGTAGCCGCTGGACACAGCTGTGTGACAATAGGAGGTGACCACAGGTGAGATGAAGTAGAAAGCAATGAATGGTGCACGCTGCAGATTGACACTGGGGAGTGTAAGAATGTAATTAACTCAGGGGATGGGTGGGAGCAGCTTGGGGTCACTTCCTGGCAGCACCAGAAGGCAGCAGTACTTTACTGCTCAGGCTTTTGAGATGTAACAGGGACAGATACAACATCCTGACCTGAGAGTACTGCCTCAGCCCAGACTGCTCTGTGATCTGCAGACAGCAGAAAAGAGGTTTTCCTGTTTGGAGAAGTTTACATCATCAGGTGTAACTGATGAACTGTTGTAGTTCCTTTGATGATGTGCATCTCATTCGCCCCTCAGCTCTCAAAGGGGTCAGCTCTTAGGATAGGTTTGTAATGCCTGCATGTAGGTCATTTTGTAATGTATCTTTACCACGTGAATCTGTTTCTTCTCTTTTTCACTGACCTTTGGTCTGAGAAGTGGTTGAACACTAGGCACATAAGAATGAATTGTGGGGGTTGTGTCAGGACTGGAATAGAAATGGCTGTAGAGAAGAATTTAGTGAATGCACTAGGATGTCTAAGAGATCATTTGGAGGTAGGACAAGTGCAAGGAGCTTCTCATCTGTCAGTACTGATATGGTCTTCTTGTAGAGTTACTTGTAGTCTTATGATACCATGATAGCAGCATGTCATGTGTGACAAAGGGATGTGCCCTTTGTCACAGCTGTCTGGTGCACTGACTGCCACTGCAGAGACTTAAAATCAGAGAATGGTTTAGGTTGGAAGAGACCTCAAAGCTCAGCCAGTTCCAACCCCCCAACATAGGCAGGGACACCTCTCACTAGAACAGGGTGCTCAAGGCCTCATCCAACCTGGCCTTGAACACCTCCAGGGAGGTTGTGGAGCACAGAATGTAATCAAAGATCACATTCTGTGCTTCTGAGCTCCACAGTCTCCCTGGGCAGCCTGTGCCAGTGTCTCACCACCCTCACTACAAACAATTTCTTCCTAACATCCAGCTTCAATCTCCCCTCTGCCGCTTTAAACTCATTACCCTTTGTCCTGTCATTACAAGATCTTGTAAATAGTCCCTCCTCAGCCCTCCTGTAGATTCTGATAGCTTCAGATACTGGAAGGCTACTGTAAAGTCTCCTCGAAGCCGTCTTTTCTCCAGGCTGCAGAACCCCAACTCTTGTAGTCTGTCCTCATAGCAGAGCTGCATCTTCATGGCCTCCTCTGGACTCACCCCAATAGTTCCATGTCCTTCTTGTGTTGGGGGCTCCAGAACTGCACACAGGACTGCAGGTGGGGTCTGAGGAGAGCCAAAGGGTAGAATCCCCTCCCTTGCCCTGCTGGCCACACTGCTCTTGCTGCAGCCCAGCACAGGGTTGCTGTCTGGGCTGCACTCACACTGCCAGCTCCCACTGTCCTTGCAGTTGTTCTGAAGCAGAAATGGTGAGTAAGTATTTTGCTACTGTGCTTGCAGCTTGGCGCTTGGTTCTGTCAGTGGCCACGCGCGGCAGTGCCCACACCTTGGTGTCATCTGGGTGGATGCACATGCTGATATCAACACCCCTCTCACAACTCAGTCTGGAAGCCTCCATGGACAACCTCTTTCATTTCTCTTGAGAGAGCTCCAAGATAAAGTAAGTACCTGCTTGTACATTTGCCTACATCGAATCTTCTGAGCATTTTACTGTGAGCTGCTTTCCCACCTGCTGCAAAAGCTGCCCTTTTACTTGAGTGCAGGTAAGAATTCCTGTCACTTGTGTGCATCACAGGCACCTCTGCTGGCATGTGTGGGAACCCACCTGTACATCTGCAAGCACACACACTTGGAAACAAGGAGGAAAAGCTTTTCTTACTGCTAGCACTCCTGTGAGTTGTGCAGAAAGCCAGAGTCCACATAAGGTGCATGCAGCAGCTGCCCACGGTGCCGTTGCAGTGTGATGAGTGGAGCTGGTGCTGTCGCTGTGCAATGGCAGCAGTTCTACCAACTGAGCACAAGAGGGAACCTCCCCCCAGCCCAGCCTGTGAGAGCTGTGCTGAGCTCACCTCCAGTAACATACTTTGCACGTTTCTTCAGCTTAGTTTGGCTTTTCCATGTTTTGACAACCTTGGGGCCTGACAGGGCTGTTCCTGCATGAGCTCTCTTAACTGGCTGCTCTGGGTCAGGCTCCACTGGCAAATATTACCAATCAGAAGAGCTTGCAGGGTGCTTTTAAAGAGATAGTCTTTATTTGGGAAAGAGGTCAGATTATCCAAGAGAGCTGCTTACTGGGGCACATGGATGTGCACAGCTGGTTTACTACTGTCAAGATGCTAAACAATAAGTTGACCTAAAGCCCTTTTTGGCTTAGCTGCAAACTGTGTCTCCTGGGGGAGACAAGGAGGACAACCTGTTAAATAGTCTTGTTATCAGCAGAGGCCTTTGCAGTAGCAACCTAGATATGACAATCTGCTTCTGCTCAAGCTGGGAGCAGGGTTAGCAACTGCAGCCTGGGATGTGGATGCTGGAGCTGTAGAAAACCTGACTATTTTTATTCAGGCTCTTTGCACTGCCAGTCATTTCTCTTGAGGTTCTTTTCCTTTTTGTAACAATGTTTGGGGGGGTGGTGTATGGATGGAAATATGCCTCTCCTGAGTAAGTCTGAGGATGACTAATGCCTTCGTGGCTGTTGAAGATGGCATTGTTTTAGTATCTGCTTGGCACAGCAAGACTGGTGTCATCTGGTAACACCCTTCTCCTTTTCTCCTGCACATTGTTTTGAACAAACTCCACCCCCAAGCCAGCACTCCTTTGTACCTTCACCCTTCCTAATAATTTTGGTATGGTTTCTGCAAATGTGTTAGGAATTCCCAAAGAAGTGCAGAATGAATGAGGCTTCCTGAAGTACTCACAGGACATGAGGTCAGGAAAAAAGGTTACTGTGGTTGTAGTTTATTGCTGCAAGTTGAAGGGGGTGATTTTTGGGGGGCAACTGCACCTACTTCTGCAGGAGAGACAGAAGCAAGAGACCATTTTGGAAATCTCAGAGCTCACCTAAGGTGAACTGTTTATGTCTTGGGAGGACAGAATAAAGCCAAGTTCTCTGACAGTTGTGGAAGGAGAAGAAAAGCAGAATAAGACAGCAGTAAGACAAAGATATTTAACTGGCTTTCTGTGGATACATCATTGATTTCTACTCTGCCGGGCCCTGGCTCTTTGTCTGAATTGTCTAAACTGTGATGTAGAACCAGAATGAACCAACAGCTTCTCAGCAAAGCAGGTGTAATTTGGTTTAGAGCTACAAAAAGAATACTGGGAGGTTTCTGTGGTCAGTAGGGGAGCAAGCCCCTTGCTGACAGCAGTAGTGAAGGCAGATTAAGATTAGCCTACACTGAGAGGTGAATTGCTTGAGTGTGGTGCTGGTTATGAGAAGTCTCAAGCTGTCAGGAAGCTCATGCAGAAACATCTGCCCCACTGGAGGGAGCCTCTGTGTGTGAGCAGGTGTACGTGGCTTGCTCTCATCCAGTCAGGATGATAACGGGACCAAAACATGACTGGCCTCCTTTATTGCTTTGCAAAGGTTCTCTTGGAATCTAAAACTACCACCAGTAAGAAGCCTACTACATTCTTGCTAAGAACTGCTTCTTTCTCAAACTAACCCATTGCTCTTTGCTTCTCTCAAGAGGCATATTCGTGTAGCAGTGCAAGAGATTTTTGTCTTGAGCCCTGTAGCTCCTTCCTTGCTTTCACTCTTGCTGTGGTTTTAGAGCAGTCCCTCCCCACAGTGACAGACCTTTGTCTGTATGCTTCTCTGGGTGGACTCTCAACATTTCACCAACCTGTCTCTCTGGGTAACAATCACACCACTGTAATAATAGAATCAATCAGGTTTGAAGAAACCTCCAGGATCATCCAGTCCAACCCAGCACCCAGTCCTATCCAGTCAACCAGACCATGGCACTAAGTGCCCCAGCCAGGCTTTGCTTCAACACCTCCAGGGATGGTGACTCCACCACCTCCCTGGGCAGCTCATTCCAATGCCAATCACTCTCTCTGCCAACAGCTTCCTTGTAACATCCAGCCTAGACCTGCTCTGGCACAGCTTGAGACTGTGTCCCCTTGTTCTGTTGCTGGTTGCTTGGCAGAAGAGACAAACCCCACCTGGCTACAGCCTCCCTTCAGGGAGTTGTGGACAGCAATGAGGTCACCCTTGAGCCTTTTCTTCTCCAGGCTGCACACCCCCAGCTCCCTCAGCCTCTCCTCATAGGGTTTGTGTTCCAGGCCTCTCACCAGCTTCATTGCCCTTCTCTGGACACCTTCCAGCACCTCAACATCTCTCTTGAATTAAGGAGCCCAGAACTGGACACAGCACTCAAGGGGTGGCCTGAGCAGTGTTGAGTACAGGGACAGAAGAACCTCCCTGGTCCTGCTGGCCACACTGCTCCTGATCCAGACCAGGATGCCATTGGCTCTCCTGCCCACCTGGGCACACTGCTGCCTCATCTTTGGCTACTCTCTACCAGCGCTCCCAGGGCCCTCGCCACCTGACTGCTCTCAGCCACTCTGTCCCCAGCTTGTAGTCCTGCTTGGAGTTGTTGTGGCCCAAGTGTAGAACCCTGCACTTGACCTTGTTAAATGTCACCCCATTGGCCTCTGCCCACCCATCCAGCCTGGCAAGGTCCCTCTGCAGGGCTCTCCTATCTTGCAACAGATCCACACCTGCTCCTAGCTTGGTGTGACCTGCAATACCTTTGGGAAGGCTATACAGCACTTGGCTCCCTGTCTAAATTGTGTTGTAGAACCAGAATGAATTTACCAACAGCCTCTCAGGGGATCTAAAAAGAGGGCAAAACTGCCTGCATGCTTACATTTTAGCTTTCTGATTCATTGCTCCTCTCTACTAACTGGTACTGCTCTTCCAGCATCTCTAGGCTCCATGCTCTTCATCCCCCATCAAGAGGCCGAGACAGGAGTGGTATGGTAACACACATGTCACTTGGTGGCACAGTCTGTTTAGACTGTTCTTGGCTCCAGGCCAGCTACTTAATTTAGTTGCTGTAACCTTGTGTGGGATCGCCTGTGAGCCGCGTGAGGAGCGCTGGCTGCTTGGTTAGTTTGAGACCCATCAAGCCCTTGTTCACTCTCTGACCCTACCAACAGCTGTCCTGCCACAACATAACCTTGGGGAATTGATGTGGCAGCAACTGCTCAAATTAGATCAACTGCTAAGAACTCCACAGAGCTGTTTCAAGTCCCTCAGTGTAGGTGTTACTCATTTTCAGAGCTGCCTATGTACCCAGGGCTAATGAGCTTGGTCAATGTTCTACTGAATTAAGTGTCCCCACGTAGCAGAAAACACAAAGGATAGCAGTGACACAAAGCATTTGGCCAGGTCACTGTGCTGCTTGCACAGCCCATTCACAGGCTGTCAGCTGCTCCTTGTGTGTCCAGTTAGCATCACAGGAGCATTGCCACCACCCCAAGCAGTGCTACAGGCTGGGGACAGAATGGCTGAGAGCAGCCAGGCAGAGAGGGTGCTAGTAGAGAGTAGCTGAAGATGAGGCAGCAGTGTGCCCAGGTGGGCAGGAGAGCCAATGGCACCTTGGCCTGGATCAGCAACAGTGTGGCCAGCAGGACCAGAGAAGACCTTGTACCCCTGTACTCAACACTGGTCAGGCCACCCCTTGAGTGCTGTGTCCAGTTCTGGGCTCCGCAATTCAGGAGAGATGCTGAGGTGCTGGAAGGTGTCCAGAGAAGGGCAGCAAGGCTGGGGAGGGGCCTGGAGCACAGCCCTGTGAGGAGAGGCTGAGGGAGCTGGGGGTGTGCAGCCTGCAGAAGAAGAGGCTCAGGGCAGACCTCATTGCTGTCTACAACTAAGGGAGGCTGTAGCCAGGTGGGGTTGGTCTCTTCTGCCAGGCAACCAGCAACAGAACAAGGGGACACAGTCTCAAGCTGTGCCACAGCAGGTCTAGGAAGCTGTTGTCAGAGAGAGTGATTGGCATTGGAATGGGCTGCCCAGGGAGGTGGTGGAGTCGCTGTGCCTGGAGGTGTTGAAGCCGAGCCTGGCTGGGGCACTTAGTGCCATGGGCTGGTTGACTGGACAGGGCTGGGTGCTAGGTTGGACTGGATGATCTTGGAGGTCTCTTCCAACTTGGTTGATTCTATGATTCCTCAGGGCTAAGTGGCACTCAGGCTTTCAAAAACAGCCTGTGGAACCCTTTGACTTCATTCCTCAAACCAAGCATTAGTGTCAGGGCTCTTGGAACCATTCAGGCTCTCAAATGTCTATCGATAACTTGCCATGTGAGAATGCCAGTGTCTTTTTTTGATCCCTGCTTGTCTTTACTGTGAGCAGCTCCTCTTCTATTGCAACAGAATCAAAGCAGAACCTGCCCAAGGAGGTTCAGGCATTCCATTCCATTCCATTCCATTGTCTTTATTTAGACAGCAAGTGTTATAATTAAAAATGACAGTGTTACATCTTCTCCATCAGAGATATTAGAGAGTAGCTGGCAGCATTATCACTGCTACACTTGACTTATGCTATGGTGATGGGTTTTGCAGATTCAGCATCTTTTCTGACACCTGATTTACTTTTCCTGATGTCTCCAATTCAGTTATCCTACTTCATGACTGCTTCAGGTCACTGATCAGAAAGGTTTCAGGTCATTTCCCCAGAGTTTGACACAGAATCATAGAATGGTTTAGGTTGGAAGTGACCTCAAAGCTCACCCAGTTCCAACCTCTCACAATAGGCAGGGACACCTCCCACTAGAACAGGTCACTCAAGGCTCATCCAACATGTGCTTATTTAATGTCAAATGTAATGAAATGCAGTCCTGTGGGTGTGTTAGCCTTTAAAAACAAATCCAAATGCTGTAACTAGAATAGAGTTAGTAATTGAGAAGTGTGAGAAGGGAACAAAACCTTCGTGCTGCTCGACAGCTGTGTTGGCTGTAGCCATTTTCAAAGCTGGGATAGGAAGAAGACAAATTTGAATTAATTTAAAGCACTCCTAAAATCAGCAGTTATTAGTAACTGAAGGACTTTTACACTTGTGAATACTTAATTATCAAAGCTGAGACAATGATGACCTCATCGTTTTCATTTGCTGTCCCAGACCTGCTTTCTTCAGTCACACATTAACAATCAGAATGGTGTAGCTCATGTGCCACGCTCAGGGGATTTGTTCTTTTTTTTCCCTTCCCATAGTGGATTTGTTTAACACTGGTTTTGCAACAAAGCTGGCATGGCTTTTTGGTGACTCTCCTACAGTGATGCAGATGCCTTTGTTTTTATTCTTCCATTTCAGTATGATGTACAGAGTAAGTCACATAGGGTTACTATTAAATGCACTTTGGAAGTGATCTACATCTGGGTATCTGGTTTCTTATCATGCCCCTTACACTGATGCTTGTGGATTTGGGCTTCTTGTTCCTTCTTTTCAAACTGGAAAATGTAGAGAAGTTAAACTTCATCCACTACCATTCAACTCAAGGAAGGAAAATAGTACAAGAACTGTAAGAGCTGATTAAACTAAGAAGCTAAACTCTCCACTACTAAAGTTTCTCTGTTTATACAGATGCTATAAACACAAGGTTTTGAGGGAGGCAGTAAACAGTTTTGTGATTAAGCTAACCTGATACCAAACTTTTGCTTGCAGGTACCACAGCTTCCTGGCTTCTCCTGGCTAAAGCCATGCCTTTCAGCATCTGATATTGTGTACATTGGTTTGAGGGACGTGGATCCTGCTGAATAGTAAGTTGATTTAAAAGACTTAGAATCACAGAATCAGCCAGGTTGGAAGAAACATCTGAGTCCATCCAGCCCGACCTAGCACCCTGCCCTGTCCCAGTCAACCAGACCATGGCACTAAGTGCCTCATCCAGGCTCGGCTTCAACACCTCAAGGCATAACAACTCCACCACCTCCCTGGGCAGCCCATTCCAATGCCAATCTCTCTGCCAACAACTTCCTCCTAACATCCAGCCTAGACCTCCCCTGGCACAACTTGAGACTGTGTCCCCTTGTTCTGGTGCTGGGTGCCTGGTAGAAGAGCCCAACCCCATCTGGCTACAACCTCCCTTCAGGTAGCTGTAGACAGCAATGAGCTCTGCCCTGAGCCCCCTCTTCTGCAGGCTGCACACCCCCAGCTCCCTCAGCCTTTCCTCGCAGGGCTGTGCTCCAGGCCCCTCACCAGCTTCATCTCCCTTCTCTGGACACCTTCCAGTGTCTCGACATCTCTCTCTTAGCTTTGTGAACATCTACAAAAGTCCACTAGATTTAAGCTTGTGCCAGGAATGATTTTTTTGTTCCATTTACCAGCTATATTTTGAAGAACTATGACATCCAATACTTCTCCACGAGGGATATTGATCGCCTGGGAATTCAGAAAGTTATGGAAAGAACATTTGAGCAACTGATGGGCAGGTAACAAACTATTAGTTGATACAAACTACTCTTGTCCATTTGAGCATCTGCTTTCCTGGAAGTTAGTTAAATGAAGGTCACTTTTGATGTGAGGTGGCCCAAGAGAACTGTGATACTGTCCAGCAAACAGCAGCCTTAACACCAACTTCAGTTGTTGACTTCCAAATCTTGAACTGGAACCATTTCAGAGTGTTTTGGTCACTACAGCTGGGGCTTTGCTTTATATGATTTGTTCTGTTTCTCATGGAATTCTACATTTTGTTGCAGTTTGACAGGACATTTGAATCTCCTCAAGAGCCTAGAGTATACCTTCTACTTAAAGAATGTATACAGTAATTTGAATTCAGCTGTTAGTACATGAGGTAGAAGCATTTGATGGCTTCCTCCTTAGCCTGGGCTCCACATAGGCTGGCCTGATGACAGCTGCCAATTTAGTTCAATGGAACTACTCCCTTAAGTTCAATACTGAAGCCTTTGCTGGTAGGGGAAGCAGAGCAGCCAGCACATCATGCTAGTTTGGGGACACAGGGAGAAGATCAGAGTTAGAAGGCTAACCTCTCACCCCAGGATAGAACAAAGCCCCATAAGGATAACAAGGTCTGTGTACCTGGGTGTGTGTTGTATCAGAAGATGTGCTTCATCCTTCCCAGCTGCACCTCTGCCAAATCAAGTTGCTAATCCAGTGACTTCTCCCACCTGAGCATCTCCATTAAGTCTACCTTAAAACAGCTCATCCACTGGCAAGCAGTGTCTAATTTAAGCTGTCTTTGCTTGCCAGACTTCATGTAGAAAGTAACTAACATTTCACATCTGAGACTGTCCTTAGCTTTGCTGTGTAAGACTGCATATGAAAGAGTTTGGAGGCAGCCTTCCAACTATTGCCCTGAAAATGCAGAATGTCTGATTTATCTTGGTGAGCTGTCTACAAAATCCTCCAGCTGGGTGCTTCCTCGGTGCCATACAAATCAATGGTTCAGCTTTTCACCCTATTCACCCTGGCTTCCTGTATAATAGGCTGAGTGATGTCATATACATTATTCCAACTACAGAGATGACTACCAGGTAAGATGCTTCAGCCAAATCATACCTGAGTGGCTGCTCAGTGAAACTGAAAGACAAACTTCTGTTTTCCCAGTATGTACTGGAGAAAGTTCTGAGCTAAGAGGCATTTCAGAGTGCAGATGTAGGTAAAGCAATTTTACAAGTCCTTTCCCCACATATGTGAGGCATTGTATGGAACTTAGGGGGCACCTTTAGCACTGGGAAGCATGCTGCTGCTTTTGCTGATCATAGATACATATAGCAAAAAAAAAAAGGTTCTGAAATTGCTCCTCTTGTTTTATTCTGTCTCAGGAGACAGAGACCACTTCACCTGAGTTTTGACATTGATGCTTTTGACCCCTCGCTGGCTCCAGCCACTGGGACTCCTGTTCTAGGTGGATTAACCTACAGAGAAGGCATGTACATCACAGAGGAGATACACAACACAGGTAAGAGCTGACCAGCAGTATGGGATTAAGCAAGGACAAGAGAAACATGCTCATACTGGTTATGTTTTTCCTGTGCAGTATGATCCATGTACTCAAAGCTAAGGTGCCTGTGAAGTTAATCCAACCTTCAGTAAGGGAAAGAAGTCCTATGGTTGGGTAGCATCCTGGATGTTGATAGCAGCTTAACCATCAACAGCTTCAACTTACCATAAATAAATACATAATAATGCCAACACTGATTTCATTTTCCTGCATAATACTGTCCCCTATTCCTAAACACAAGAGGCAAGATCTGAAAATGGACATCTGGAGTAAAAGCAATGGATGCAATCCATTTTAAACAGTTTGAAATTCCATTCCTAGGATTCAAGGCTAACAAATCAAGCTTTCGCTAAGTAGATGCTGCATCTGATTCAATGAGGAATTTCCTCCTTATACCATGGAGCTGTTACTGAATGTGTTTAAACAATAAGGTATCTGCAGTGAAATGGAGAATAAAAAGAAACAAACCCACTCAGATTAAGAGTCTATTAACAGAGTTACAGGTAGGATAGCAAAAACTAGGTTGAGACTCTTGTATCCCCTGATTTTTTGACTGGGAGAAAACAAGATTAAAAACCTATGTGTAGATGCACCATCAAACTTAGTTTTCCTGCATGCTAAAAGCAAGAACAAATCAGGTAGGAATAATATAACAAAGAAACCAAACTGAAAACACCCTTGCTTCTATGGATGATAACCTCATCCCTCACTTGAGCCAATTTTACTTGGCAGAGTAGGTGATAAGTTCAAATGTCAGACTTGCTGCAATGACTGAAAGGCTGCAATAGAAATCCTGTTAGAACTCTTTTACTCTATTTCACAGTAACAAAGCTGTAAATCATTTTCACAGGAATGCTTTCAGCTGTAGACATGGTTGAAGTCAATCCACTGCTTGGAGCTTCTCAAGAGGAAGTGAAAGCAACTGCTAGTCTGGCAATCGATGTGATAGCAACGTGCTTTGGGCAGACAAGGGTAGGACCACAGGCTGCCTTTGACGAACTCCCAACACCCAGTTCTCCAGATGAATCTGACAGCGAAGAGCAAGTGAGGATTTAAGAGCCCAAAGGGTATACTGGACATTACAGAGCTCTGCTGAGGCACTTGAGTGGACGTGTCAACATTTGGCAAACACTGTTACCTTCTCAATTTTTAAATAAACTAGATTTTCCACTGAGTGGTGGCCACTTTGTTACCAAGATTTATTCATGTAGTTAAGTATATACAAATTCAGGCAAAATATTTACTGCCTTGTTATTAATCTTACCAGTACTTCACGTCTCTCTGCATTTTCCTTTTAATCCCATTCTGTCTTTCTAGTGTCAGTACACTTCCAGTTTAACATGATGTCTCAGGAGACAGTTCAGTCCTCAGTCAGTGGCAACAGCCAACCCTGCCTGGTTCCTTAAAAGTGAAAAGCTCTTCTCAGTCAAAGATTCATTTGCTGCGAAAGAACTTGTAGTAGACCACACCTCCTAGGATGGCAAGTTCCAGGATGATGATGATGGACAGCAGCAACTTATTAGTGGTAATTCTAGAGTTAAAAAAGAAAAGAAATCCAAGCTAGCCTTTTCTTGATTATGAATTCAGATATAATTTGATCACTGTCTTGCCTTCAGTAAGTAGAGTTTCTGTTCTAGCTAGACCACAAAGTGCTATTTGGATAGCTCTTAACAAGCAGGAAGGGACAAGCTCAGTAGTTTCTTGCCCATGTTTTTGTTTGTTGTATTCTGCTTAAATCTTCTACTTCAACAGGAGCTGTTGTGCTTCTTTTCCCCCACCCTGCATAAGGCAGATCATTCTGGTCTGTATGTGCCTGCTCATTTAAGGAGGCAAAGAGGGATACATCAATTGAACTCCTGTACTAAAACCCAGACTGTGCTTGCTTTTACTTACAATGATGTAGTTGAGGTAACACTGTAAAGTCTCAAGATGATGATGTACTTTTACTATCGGAAAAATCACACAGTTGTCATACCTTCCTTCAGCCATCTGAACATAAATGAAAGGTGGATAGGCCAGAAGTACCCACTGGCACTATACACCATGGACTGGTTTATAATTAGGTCATATAATTAAACAAATAAACTTATTTAAGCAGCCAAGGCATTAATAATCAAATGGGATACAGTCAGGCTCTGAATTTCTCAGCTACACTAGGGCATTACTCTGGGCTAAACCAAGTTGACTGCATCACCAAATATCTAACACTGCTGCAGTGATTTCATGACAGAGCTTTTTCCAGGCACCAAGGAGTTGCATCTCAAGTCACCATTAGTCATTCATGGTAACTTGCTTACTCTCTCACCACAGTTTATCATGGGGGGGTGGTTAAAGACCCCATATTACCTTAAATTCGTTCATGTTCAGCTACCTGTGCTCCACTAAGTATTGACCAGAGAGGAAAAAAACCCCACAACTCAGCACCTGTACATGTGCACACATTCTGCTTACACCACCTCTAAACCCTCTCTGCAGTTCCAGCTAACACTGTGTTAGCTGCCTGCCAAGTGCTGCTCCAAGTCAGCCATGCTACTTACCTCCTGGACATAGAACGTAGGATCTTGCGACTCTTGCTCAAGTTCTCACTTGTATTCACCAGCTAAGAAGAAAAAGAAGTTATCTGTCAGTTGAACAAGTGTACAGCAACTGAGAAGATGCACCTGGAAGCAGTTGGTGTTGAAATGCAGGCAGGAACAGGATCAAGGCTCACCCTATCTTATCAAAACTCAGATGGTACTGTTCGGTGCAAGCTGGAAGCACTGTCTCTGTTGTATGGAGGAAATGAGACTTTCCTGAGTATTTGCTCTGGGGTTCACGCACACAGCTATGCAGTTTAGGGTCACTTTCTGCCCCTTTGAGCTCATCTACAACTACCAGACCATTGGTATTGGCTCCTTTCATTGAATTTCATTTCACTATTCCAGTTGTTGACACCATTAGGAAATTGTACTGACATGTTCTTCCCCCTTTCTTATCTGGAACCTTTTAAAATGCTGTTCAATTCCTAGCAAAGAAGAACCATGTTGCACTGACAGGTCTCAGTGACTCAGTAGGTACAAGCTCTGAGCTGTTTAACAGATAATCCATTTCTGCTTTGCAGTACTCAGAAATGAACTGTCAAGTATTTCTCAGTCTGCTGCTAAGAGGCATGTAATGAAGTGAGGTTATAGACAACTGAAAAAGCTGTTGGCTCAGAGTCAAGATTCATGATGTATGCCCACTGGAGGTCTCCAGGTAAGAGTCTGCTATTTGATTTCCAGACCTCCAAGGACAGTGAAAAGTAAGCCAGGTCAGTAACAATCACAAACACCTATCTGCACAGTTCCCCTGTAGTTTTAACTATTGCCCCCAACTACAAAACTGGCCCTGTAGGTACATTACTTTGCACTGAGATGAACTGGAACAAGATGGAAAGAAAACTACTGCGTCCCTTCAACACATACTAGCCCCCATCTTTGCCATAAAAGAACAAGCAAGAAGTTCTAGTTGCAATGTGTGGTCAATAAAATTTAGCCATACAATGCTTAAAAGGCATGTCTGAGCTTCATGAGCAGCCTGACATGCTTGAAGGACTATTTTTACTAGGAAAAAAAACAGACAAAAACTACACCTACGTATCTTCCAAAACACATTTACTTTCCTGCTCCTCAGTCCATATATGGGAGCACAGCAAATAAATTTCTCATTCAAAATGAAGAACTACTTAAATGAAAAACCTACAATCAGTAAGGACAACTCCCAAGACAAGAGGCACTCTTTTTGGTTTGGCTGAGCATGCTTACTTGCCAAACTCAGCATCCCCTTGTGAGTAACTTGCCTAAAAGCTTTACACTCGAGATCTCTTACACAGACAGAAAAGGCCCAACAGTTTGCTACTTCAAAAATCAAATTCTTATTTTGCATGAGTGTAAACAAAACAAATTAACTACTTTTTAAAGCTTCCACAGCGGAAGTAGAGCTTCTGAACCCAAGGATGAAGAATGGGATGAGAGGGAGGAGGGGAGACTGAAACTAGATGTTAAGAAGAAGTCCTTTACAGTGAGGGTGGTAAGACACTGGCACAGGTTGCCACAGTGATCTTTGATCACGTTCTGTGATTCTATGCTCCACAACCTCCCTGGAGGTGTTCAAGGCCAGGCTGGATGAGGCCTTGAGCGACCTGTTCTAGTGGGAGGTGTCCCTGCCTATGTTGGGGGGGTTGGAACTGGCTGACTTTGAGGTCCCTTCCACCCTAAACCAGTCTATAATATGATTCTACGATAACAGGCATCCTTAGGTAAGCTACAAATACTGAGAGCTTATTAAGTAATGAAGCTTCTATTAGAGTTCATGTTATTAGGAGAAACTGCTCACTGCCTCCCAGATCTAAACTTTCTAGTAATCTAGTAGTGCGCAGCTCCATAGCATTTCTTTCAATCTGTAACCTCCTCACTAGTGATTTTTTTTTTAAAGCAGGTTTATAGGCCTAATATCCTGGTCTGTATCAAGAATAGTGTAGCCAGTAGGACCAGGGCAGTCCTTCTGCCCCTGTGTTCAGCACTGGTCAGGCCACACCTTGAGTACTGAGTCCAGTTCTGGGCTCTTCGGTTTAAGGAAGATGTTGAGGTGCTTGATCATGCCCAGAGAAGGGCAGCAAGGCTGGTGAGGGGGTTGGAGCACAGCCTTGTGAGGAGAGGCTGAGGGAGCTGGTGGTGTGCAGCCTGCAGAAGAGGAGGCTCAGGGCAGACATCATTGCTGTCTACAGCTACCTGAAGGGAGGTTATAGCCAGGTGGGGTTGGTCTCTTCTTCCAGGCACTCGGTGACAGAAGAAGACACAGACAGAGCAGGTTTAAGCTGGAAGCTAGTGAGAAGTTCTTCACAGGAAGAATGACTGGCATTGGAATGGGCTGCCTGGGGAGGTGGTGGAGTCACTGTCCCTGGGGGTGTTTAAGAGGAGGCTGGATAAGGCACTTAGTGCTATGGTTTCGTTAATTAGAAGGTATTGGGTGATAGGTTGGACTTGGTCTCAAAGGTCCTTTCCAACTTGGTTAATTCTGTGGCTCTGTAATAATCAATCATGCACAGAGGCAGCACAACACATTTGACTGTGATGTTCTGGGCCCTTCTGCAGTAATTAATTGTCCTTTTATGAGCACAGTATAGGAATGGGGCAGCCTGGACATGGTCTGTAGGAACATCAGCTGGATCATCAGTCTAGGGAGGCCTCTGAGAGCTGTGACTGGCACACAGCTCTCACTAAGCTAACACCAGCTTGCTTCAGTGCAGGCCCAGCTTCCCTGCTTACCCTGCTCCTGCTGCGTTCCAGTTGCTCCCGCTGCTCCCCAAGCTCTTCGATGATATCGGTGCCAATCTGATCTGTTTCGGCAGCAATGCGGTGGGAGCGCTCAATGCTCTGACTGGCTCGGTTCAGGCTGTCTGTTCCCTGGAGAAGCAGCACCCTCTGAGACTGCAGATTAGTCTGGAAAATAACATGTTTATGTATTAGAGGTATAGGGCCTTTGACATATTGTGAGCTAGGATGTGACCTCACAGGTTATCCGTTTGTTTCTTTTGTTAATCGACATGGCCCAGTTGATTTTGAATGAGTTTTTGTTCCCATTCTAAAGTTGTGGCCAAATCTCCTTAAACATTGAAAGAGTCAAAACAGTAACCAAAAAACTGCCTTTGCAACAGGTTACTCTTTCATTAAAGAACGTCTACACAAAACACCTTCCAGACGCTAACTTCTCCTTCCATTTGTATCTAAATCCAGTCTTATTCCTGACTTCACTCTTGGTTGCCAGGAAGATCATTAAGAGTTTACAGTCAAAAGGATTAGGAACAAACAGCATTAACAGATGGGCTGCTAAGTAACAAAGATCCTCTTTTCATGCAGGTAGCCTTTGCCAAAGGATAAAAGACGTTTGCTGACCTTGGGGTCAAAAGGTATCTCAAAGTAAAGCATTTTCGTAAGCTTCAGCAAGTCTGATCTATCACCCTGCTCTTGGGTTTTAGAGAAAGCAATCAAGAGGAATCAAATGCAAAGGTTTAGCAGGATATTGCAGAACCAGATACTAAAAAAAGAGCCTCCTTCAAAACGTTCTTGTCTAAAGGGGGAATGGAGCAAAGCTGGAGGTGGGTAGGTTCAGACTGGATGTGAAGAGGAAGTTCTTCCGCATGAGAGTGGCGAGAGGCTGGAATGGGTTGCCCACGGAGGTGCTTGAGGCCCCATCCATGAAGGTGTTTAAGGCCAGACTGGATGAGGCTGTGGGCAGCCTGCTCTAGGGTAGGGTGTCTCTGCCCATGGCAGGGGGGGTTGGAACTAGATGATCCTTGTGGTCCTGACTGATTCTAAAGCAGACAAGCCAAAAGCCCATGCCTACAAACTTTCTGTGCAGTACACTGAAGATAATAAGCAGTCTCCCTAGCACAGAAGTCTGAGCACAGTGGTAAACAAAGCAGCACATCTACAGTTAACTTCCTTCATTTTTTGGAAATGATTTACACTAAGATTGCTTAAAAGAGAATATGACCAAAGAACCTAGACACTGCATGATGCATACACTTTTGGGGCCTAGAACTGCATCAGTTCAGCTTTCTTCTCAGCCTGTATTATCATGTTTGTGTTTTCAACGCAGCAGTTTGGTATAGAATGTTGTTTGAGTTACAAACTGCCTAGCATTCAAGGAGCTGCATTTTGATTGTACTCCTATCTTTGTTTTGGAACAGAAAAGCTCTCCTTTGATTTCCAAGTGTCCTTTCTCCTCCTGTAGATACCCATATCAGGTGCAGAGACATGGGGAGGTACACAAACACAGAAGCTAAGTGGGTTAAAGTAGAAACGCTGTAAATGATACACCTGGAGTTATTATTTTTCAAACAATCCGAGCAAGGTCAAATAAGATTTCAATCCAATTCTCACACTCTGTTCATTTTCTGTGGAGAAAATGCCGTATTTTATATCACTTTGACTTCCAGGCCCCAGTCCCAGATCCGTGCTTTTCATCTCCCTCTGGAACATGGAGAGGTCTCTCCTGTACGCCCGGATTTTGCTCATCATTTGGTTGCGGAAAGGCAGAGGAGCATACTTCAGTTCTTCCTCCATTTCCTGCAGCTGTAACAAAAGAAAACAGGTTATTTGTAAAGCACCAAATCTATTCTTACAGCAACTATACTCAAAACTCAGCACCTGAGGAAGGGATTCATGTGTTTTTATGTGAGGAAGATTAACCCCAAACCCTTATTGAGCACATCACTCTGCCTAAAGCTGTTCAGCCCACACTAATTTTCAGATAAACATCTCAAACAAACCAACCAACCCAACATAAACTGCCAAGCTTAAATGCTTCTGCTTCTTAAATGCTAATTTGAGCCTAGCTGGGATATTTTGGTGAGAGGAAATAGATGAGAGGCTGTGAGAAGGAAACAATGGTGATGTCTACTGCACTCATAGGCTTGCTGAGACGGATAAGAACAAGAACATAAATATAGATAACGGAGTCTCTCTCCGGGCTTTTTGGGCTGCACTTCTCTCTCTAACCTGCCTGACTAATCCATCTGCTTCCTAACCTCCCTGGCCGACTCTCCAAACTACCTTGAGCATAAGGCAAAGTCTGGTGTAACGTAGAGGAGTGGAGAGAAGGTGGAAGGGTGGTTGAGAGCCCCTCCTGGGGACTCAGGTTTCTGGGAGGGCTGCTGTGTTTCTGTATTACCTTTTAATTTGCATATTTCTGTCTATAGCTGTATAGATTGTAAGTATCTGTTTGTACCTTGTGCTAAGCTGTAAATATAGCTTCATTCTTCAATTTTCAGATCGACTGAGTCTAGTCTGGGTGATTTACCTAACTGTAGGGGGGTGGGTAACCAAACCATCGCAGTTTCATTTTCTTCTGAAGCATCCCTCTAAAACTTCACCATCTGAAATTCTCCCTTTTCATATACTTTAAGCATTTATAGGCTGCATATCAGATCAGGCTGCACATCAGATGTGATTCTGATCACATCTATGCAGCAGAGATGAATTGCACAGGTAGGCACTCCACTAAATTCACACAGGCCTGGCAACTGCAGGTAGGATTTGCAAAGCTCAAGATTGTGGATGTGTGAATTTTTACATCAGCTTTTAGTGACAGTTACAAATTCACGATGATTTCAGCTGTCTCCCAGTACAAACTCACTCACAATATGAGCTCTTGTTCTCACACATGACCTACAGTTACATGGCAATAAAACTCAGTACATCAGAGGATCATAGAATCAATCAGGTTGAAAGAGACCTCCAAGCTCATCCAGTCCAACCTAGCACCCAGCCCTAGCCAGTCAACTAGACCATGGCACTAAGTGCCTCAGCCAGGCTTTGCTTCAACACCTCCAGGCACGGCAACTCCACCACCTCTCTGGGCAGCCCATTCCAATGCCAATCACTCTCTCTGACAATAACTTCCTACTAACATCCAGCCTAGACCTCCCCGGCACAGCTTGAGGCTGTGTCCCCTTGTTCTGTTGCTGCTTGCCTGGCAGAAGAGACCAACCTCCACCTGGCTACAACCTTCCTTCAGGCAGCTGCAGACAGCAATAAGGTCTGCCCTGAGCCTCCTCTTCTGCAGGCTGCACACCCCCAGCTCCCTCAGCCTCTCCACACAGGGCTGTGCTCCAGGCCCTCCCCAGCCTTGCTGCTCTTCTCTGGACACCTTCCAGCACCTCAACATCTCTCTTGAATTGAGGAGCCCAGAACTGGACACAGCACTCAAGGTGTGGCCTGAGCAGTACTGAGTACAGGGGAAGAATAACCTTTATCCTACTGGCCCCACTCTTTTTGATCCAGGCCAGGATGCCATTGACTCCCCTGCCCACCTGGGCACACTGCTGCCTCATCTTCAGCCACTCTCTACCAGCACCCCCAGGGCCCTCTCTGCCTGGCTGCTCTCAGCCACTCTGGCCCCAGCCTGTAGTGCTGCTTGGGGTTGTTGTGGCCAAAGTGTAGAACCCTGCACTTGGCCTTGTTCAATCTCATCCTATTGGCCTCTGCCCACCCATCCAGCCTGGCCAGGTCCCTCTGCAGGACTCTCCTACCCTCCAACAGATCCACACCTGCTCCTAGCTTGGTGTCATCTGCAAACTTACTCAATCCCCTGGTCCAGATCATCAATAAAGATATTGAACAGGACTGGGCCCAGCACTGATCCCTGGGGCACACCACTAGTGACAGCTACCAACTGGATGTGGCACCGTGCACCACCATTCCTGGGCGTGGCCCTCCAGCCAGTTTTTGACCCATTTCAGAGTGAATCTGTCCAAGCCATAGGCTGGCCATCTTTGCCAGGAGCTTTTTGTGGCAGACAGTGTCAAAGGCTTTGCTGCAGTCCAGGTAGACTACACCCACAGGAACAGAACATCACAATGAGCTGCCACTCAGATAAGTCCTAAGAGCACATTAATATGAAAAGAACACTTAATCCACCCTGTCTTGCTTAAAAAGACAAATCATACTGGATTTTTTTGTGCTGTTGCATGCCACCTGCTGTCCAGGAAGCTTATACAATAAAAGTCTCAATTATTCATGGTCCCTGATATTTAACCATTAGAATACTATAGAAAGGCCAGATGGGTTAATATGAAAAAAATAGTGAAGAAAAATAAGTAAAATACTAGATTTGTAGATGCCCTCCCTAATTGCACCTCTATCACTCTTTGTGAGGGGAAAGTGATATGCAAAGGGAAGGTGATATCCAAACCAAGCACTCAACCCCAAAACAAACACATATAAGACTGTCTGTATCTGTGTAGATACATAGGTATGCCCAACAAACACACACACACACACACCTGTCAGATCACAAAATCACAGACTTTCTTGGATTGGAAAAGACCTTTGAGATCCTCGAGTCCAATCATCAGTTTCACACTGACAAGTCCATGACCAAACCAAAGCCCTCAGCACAACATCTCATCACTATGAATCACTATGGTTGGAAAGGAGCACCAGCATCAGCCAGTCCAACCTTCATCCCAGCAGCCTTCAGCACCAGACCATAGCCTCAAGCACCACAGCCACTCTCCCCTTAAACACCTCCAGGGATGGGGACTCCACCACCTCCCTGGGCAGCCTGTGCCAGTGCCTGACCACCTGCTCAGGAAAGAACTTCCTCCCCACAGCCAACCTAAACCTGCCCTGATGCAACTTGAGGCCATTTCCTCTTGTCCTATCATTAGTAATTGGGGAGAAGAGACCAGCTCCAGCCTCACTACAACCTCCTTTGAGAGAGTTGTAGAGGGCAATAAGATCCCTTCTCAGCCTCCTCTTCTCCACACTAAACACCCCCAGCTCCCTCAACTACTCCTCACAGCTCATGTTTGCCAGACCTCTCCCCAGCCTCATCATCCTTCTCTGCACTCACTCCAGCACCTCAATGTCCCTCCTGTACTGTGCTGACCAAAACCGGACACAGGACTCCAGGTGTGGGCTCACCAGTGCTGAGTACAGGGGCATGAGAACCTCCCTACTCCTGCTGGTTACACCATTGCTGATCCAGGCCAGGATGCTGTTGGCCTTCTTGGCCACCTGGGCACACTGCTGGCTCATGTCCGGCCAGCTGGACACCAGCACCCCCAAGGTCCCTTTCCACCAGACACCTCTCCAGCCACTCCTCCCCTAGCCTGTAGGGCTGCTGGGGGTTGTTGTGGCCAAAGTGCATGACCTGGCACTTGGCCTTGTATAACCTCATGCAATTGGCCTCAGCCCATGGCTCCAGCCTGTCCAAATAAGTGAACCAAACATTAAAAAAAATACCACACCTGCCTGCCAGAATTGCATCTGTAATGCAAGTAAGCTTGTCAGGTACTGTTCTCCTAAAGGCATGAATATTCTGACCAGTCAGGAAAGGCCAGGAGCCTGGACTTCTCTTTACCGTTTCATTTGCTTCCCGTTGCTTCTCATCAAATTCTCGAACGAGTTTTTTCTTCTCCTCTGTGAAAGAAAGAGCAGTGTGTCAGAGAAGCTGCAGAGAGATGACAGCAGAGCTCCAACTCCACCTATTATAATGGAAGCTGCCACAGAGATGCCAGCCCAAAATTTACCTCAGACAGGCCACCCTGCTCTTAAGACAACTTTTCAGAAGGGTGTGGCGTGAGAGTAGAAAGCAGCCTTCCAAATGCCAGCCACCACCCCTGGTAGACAAAAGAAGTCATTTTTTCAAACCTGAAATATTCTTCTGACCTCCAGTCTCCACAGACACACTGTTGAAAAGTGCATGCAGTTCTGCCACTGCAGAATTGTGCAGGCATTTAATGTGAAAGGACACCAAAGAGGTTTTCTATCTTAAAACATCCCCCAACAGAACTAATACCTTAGAATCACAGACTCAGTCAGGGTTGGAAGGGACCACAAGTATCAGCCAGTTCCAACCCCCCTGCCATGGGCAGGGACACCACACACTAGAGCAGGCTGTCTACAGCCTCATCCAGATTGGCCTTAAAGACCTCTAGGGATGAGGCTTCCACCACCTTCCTGGACAACCCATTCCAGGCTCTCACCAACCTCATGCTGAAGTACTTCCTAACATCCACTCTGAATCTATCCATTTCCAGCTTTGTTCCATTTCCCCCAGTCCTACCACTCCATGACAGCCTAAAATGTCCCTCCTCAGCTTTCTTGTAGCCCCTTTAAGATACTGAAAGGCCACAAAAAGGTCACCTGAGAGCCTTCTCCTCTCTAGACTGAACAGCCCCAATTCCTTCAGTCTCATCTCATAGCAGAGGTGCTCCAGCCTCGTGGCTCTTCTCTGGATACCTTCCAGCACATCCATATCCCTCTTGTAATAGCAGCTCCAGAATTGGATGCAGTACTCCAGCTGGGGTCTCACCAGTGTGGAGTAGAAGGGCAGGATCACTTCTCTCACCCTGCTGCCCACACTTCTCTTGCTGCAGCCCAGGCTCTGGCTGCTCTCTGGGCTGCAAGAGCACACTGACAGCTCCAATTGAGCTTCTCGTGTACCAGCACCCCCAAAGTCCCTCTCCTCAGATTTCACCAATCTGATTTAAGTAGTGTCCTTCAAAAACAACATCTGTTTCAAACTGACTGAAACCTGGTACAGTATCTCATCTTCTTTCTGTCTCTGAAATGGACTAAGAAGACACAGCATTTAAAAATGAGCAGCCAAAGAAACAGTAGTTTCCAAAGGTCAAGCAGCAATGGCTTGAAACTTTCTTTTCTCTATATGCCAACAACAAATCAGTCAATGTGGCTTCAAAACATCATCCTGGACCTGGCCTAACAGAAATGCCAGAACATGCTAAGCAGTTAAATTCATATCACTGCGACTCAAAGTACACAGACAGAATGTATTTAATGCAGTAAAAGTATCTAAGCCACAGTAATGTTAGCCACGTGCTCATCAACATCCAACTGCTGTACCTCCAATTTGCTAGGAATAGATGCAGCTGAAAGGTACAACTAACTAAATTAGAGCAAAGCATCTACAGCTGGAACTGAACCAAGCTGCTTAAGATGCCTTCTTACAAATGGGGAAGGCAAAGTTTTCTTTCTAGAGCTACAAATTCATTATTTATACAGAAGAAAACAGCATTTCCAAACCTCTGTCCCTCAAAGATGTCCCAAGGACTGCAGATTCTGTCTCCCCTCAAACTCACAAGTGTGGCTATCGTCTTGTAAAAGTATTCAAAGTATCCCGAAGCTTTTAGGATCAGATAACTCGAAAAATAAAGAAACGCTCCTCTCCCCATTAGCACAAGAAGCAAACAGAGCATTTTAAAAGACTGGAACACCTCCACTTAGAGGGACAAATTCCTGACTTATCTCAATCTCTCTTAGAAACATAGAATGATAGAATGTCACAGAATGTCAGGGGCTGGAAGGGACCTCGAAAGTTCATCCAGTCCAACCCCCCTGCCAGAGCAGGATCTCCTAGACCAGATCACACAGGAACATGTCCAGGCAGGTTTTGAGTATCTCCAGAGAGGGAGACTCCACGAGCCCCCTGGGCAGCCTCTTCCAGTGCTCTCCACCCTCGCAGGGAAAAAATTCCACCTCCTTAAAAACATTCCAAAAATATTACTGGGATATTTACAGCAATAAAGTTAAAGAATAGTCACACTGACATTTCATAGCATGTCTAAAAAACCATGTTGCAATTTGTTGGGGAAAAATAAATCATAATTGTAGAAGGGGTTCACAGAATCAAGAAGGTTGGTTGGAAGAGACCTCCAAGCTCAGCCAGTCCAACCTAGCACCCAGCCCTAGCCAGTTAACCAGACCATGGCACTAAGTGCCTCATCCAGGCTTTGCTTCAACACCTCCAGGCACGGCAACTCCACCACCTCCCTGGGCAGCCCATTCCAATGTCAATCATTCTCTCTGACAACAACTTCCTCCTAACATCCAGCCTAGACCTGCTCTGGCACAGCTTCAGACTGTGTCCCCTTGTTCTGTTGCTGGTTGCCTGGCAGAAGAGACCAACCCCACCTGGCTACAGCCTCCCTTCAGGGAGTTGCAGACAGCAATGAGGTCTGCCCTGAGCCTCCTCTCCTCCAGGCTGCACACCCCCAGCTCCCTCAGCCTCTCCTCACAGGGCTGTGCTCCAGGCCCTCCCCAGCCTTGCTGCCCTTCTCTGGACACCTTCCAGCACCTCAACATCTCTCTTGAATTGAGGAGCCCAGATTTGGGTACAGTACTCAAAGTGTGGCCTGACCAGTGTGGAGTACAGGGGAAGAATAACCTTTATCCTACTGGCCCCACTCTTTCTGATCCAGGCCAGGATGCCATTGACTCCCCTGCCCACCTGGGCACACTGCTGCCTCATCTTCAGCCACTCTCTACCAGTACCCCCAGGGCCCTCTCTGCCTGGCTGCTCTCAGCCACTCTGGCCCCAGCCTGTAGTGCTGCTTGGGGTTGTTGTGGCCAAAGCGTAGAACCCTGCACTTGGCCTTGTTCAATCTCATCCCATTGGCCTCTGCCCACCCATCCAGCCTGGCCAGGTCCCTCTGCAGGGCTCTCCTACACTCCAACAGATCCACACCTGCTCCTAGCTTGGTGTCATCTGCAAACTTACTGATGCTGCTCTCAATCCCCTGGTTCAGATCATCCACAAGCATTGCAAAAACTGATGCTTGTGCCTTTAATTGCATTGCTTATAACTCATTGCTCAAGACCACACAAGTCCATTAGAAACCTGACAAAGCTTTACTTCAACAAAAAACAGACCACTCACCTTTCCACAGAGAAACAAGTATTTCCTACAAGAAAAAGTATGCCTTCTTTTATGCTTTTTCATTCTTGCTGAGAGCTAGCGAAATTAAGTCAGCTTTAAAAGCTGTCCTTTGTAGCTTTGAACATCTTTCTCACACCAAACTTTATGGAAATGCTGCTGCTAAGGACTGGTTTAACTGATGATTAAACAGAAAGCCAGATAAAAAAAATCCAAAACCCAAATACCAAGCGTTTCATAGCCTGTGTTATGTAGCACAGACTAGCATATTCTGAGCAAACCATTGATGTGACACACCTAAACACATAGAATTGATCAGTTCTTTGAGAATGACAAGACTATTGCATAACATGGCTGAAAGCTCCTCCTTAATTCTTGTGGCACAAACCCAAAGCTGAGCTACAGCAGCTCATGACAGTTTTGCATCAAGTCTCTCGTACAGCAACAGAACAAGGGGACACAGTCTCAGGCTGTGCCACAGTAGGTTTAGGCTGGACGTTGGGAAGAAGTTGTTGTCAGAGAGAGTGATTGGCATTGGAATGGGCTGCCCAGGGTGGGGGTGGAGTCACTGTCCCTGGAGGCGTTGAAGCAAAGCCTGGCTGGGGCACTTAGTGCTGTGGTCTGGGTGAGTGGTTGGGGCTGGGTGTTAGGTTGGACTGGATGATCTTAGAGGTCTCTTCCAACTTGTTCAATTCTATACTGAAGGAAGCATTTAGTCGAAGAGTTTTGATGACATCAGTAAAACTCTCTTCATCAGATGACTTCCCTTTCTGGTTCTCAGTATTAAGAACAGAATTAAGAACAATGCCGAGTCCTAGGGAGAAGTGTTCTGTCTGATTGTTTTGCCAGCTGCTATGGTATCAAAAAATACCTATAAAATCAGGTTTTGCTTCTAACAGAACTTTATGTAACTCTTTTCCCCACTTCTTTTTCCTATTCTGCTTGCATGTAGTGCACGAACAAGTCTTTTAAAACTGTGTACAGGACTGGAGCCCCCAACACAAGGAGGATTTGGAACTGTTAGAGCAAGTCCAGAGGAGGTCAGAAAGATGCTCAGAGGGCTGCAGCAGCTCTGCTATAAAGACAGGCTGAGAGAGTTGGGGCTCTGCAGCCTAGAGGAGGCTTCCAGAAAACCTTACAGTGGCCTTCCAGTATCCGAATGGGGATACAGAAGGGCTGGGGAGGGATTATTGACAAGGTCTTGTAATTACAGGACAAGGAGGAATGGGTTTAAATTGGCAGAGGGAAGATTCAAACTTAGATGCTAGGAAAAGGTTCCTTCCAGTGAGGGTGGTGAGACACTGGCACAGGTTGCCCAGGAAGGCTGTGGCTGTTCCCTCCTTGGAGGTGTTTAAGGCCAGGTTGGATGAGGCCTTGAGTGACCTGTTCTAGTGGGAGGTGTCCCTGTCTACGGCGAGGGGGTTGGAACTGGCTAAGCTTTGAGGTCCTTTCCAACCTAAACCACTCTATGATTAAACAGTCATTTAAAACACAAATCTTCTCTGGGAAGCCTCCAAATGGCTGTAGACAGTTGTAATATATTTTTTAAAAATACGGTTTGTTTGTTTGTTTAAACAGGAACACAAAGAACACACCAAAAAGCCCCATCCCAGAGCAGTCTATCTAGATACAGCATGAAAGAATATCCACTTAACAACTCCCCAGAGGCAGGGCTGAAGGGGGAAGCTCGGCACAGCAGCGCCTGCCAGACAAGAAGAGCTGCTCCGGAGCAGGACACTGAGACACACCTGCCTCGCTGCCTGCCTCGCTGGTGCTTTGCGGGACCATGCCTAAACACAAGAATAAGGCTACCAGAATACGGCAGCAACTGACCACCGGCACAGAGTGAAGCCAGCCCCCTGCAAAGCCACCCTCCCCGGCCCCCGCCCCCAAGGAGGCGCCGACCGAAAGCGACGAGCCAGAGTCCTGCCACTGCGTTGGCAAACTCCTTCCTCGCACGCAGGCCTTTGCCCTCTCGAACGTAAAAACCAGACTTCTCCGTGAAGGAGCGCCCAGAGCCCCCCAGCAAACGGCCCCTCCAGCAAGCGCCTGCTACCCGGGGGGCCGCGGCGGAGGAGCCCACACCGGAGGGCCGACTGCTGCCAGGCAAAGCGGAGGGAAAGTGCCGCCAACTCCGTCACGGACGGTCCCCGTAGTCCGTGAGAGACGGCCGCGGCCCCTGGTAAAGCCCATGCCGCCACCTTGCCCTGAGCAACCGGGGACGCCGCCTGCCCGCCCCCGCCTTACCGGCCGCGCTGCCCCGCAGCCGCTCGGGGACGCCCCGCAGGTCTCCGTGCAGCCCCCGGAAGATCTCGTGCAGCCGCTCCAGGTGCTCCGAGGACGCGGAGCCACGGCCCGCCATGGCTGACCGCCCCCTGCCACCGCGCTCAGCTGCTGCTTCCCCCTGCCCCTTCGCCTCCTCGGCGAGGCACTTCCGCCATCTGCGGCGGCTCGGCCTCCCACCCGCGCACCGAGGCGCCCGCCGAGCCGCCCGATCGCAAAACCGGCCCGGGGCGGCGGCAGCGCGGCCAGTCCGCGCCGCCTGCTCCCCGGGTGAGCGGGTGGCCACACGCCTCGAGACGGGACCGCCGTTTGCGCCAAGGCGCATCAGGCGCTGCCCCGGGCCGCCGCAAGGAGGGGACCGTGGCCCCGGGCGCGCACTGCCTGCCGGGAGGTGTAGTCTCCCCGGGGCGCAGGCAGCAGCGCCCGCGGCTGCGGCACCGCGCGGGGCGCTCGGCAGCCGCTGTCGGGGCCAGTGCGGGGCTCCGAGGAGGTGAGGAGCAACGAGGCAGCACCACCCGCTGCTCTGTACCGTGTGCTTTTTATGCCGTGAGATAAAGGTGCGAGTGAGCATTGCCGCACGCAGCGCCGCCTTCCTCGCAGTCCTCAGCGTGTGCTCGCCTATAGAACACGGACAGCTGCGGGGGACCTATGCGTGCTGTGCCCAGTTCTGGGCCGCTCCATTGAAGAAAGATGTTGAGGCGCTTGAACGTGTCCGGAGAATGGCACCAAGGTACAGCCCTGTGAGGAGAGGCTGAGGGAGCTGGGGGTGTGCAGCCTGCAGAAGAGGAGGCTCAGGGCAGAGCTCATTGCTGTCTGCAGCTACCTGAAGGGAGGCTGTAGCCAGGTGGGGTTGGTCTCTTCTCCCAGGCACCCAGTGACAGAACAAGGGGACGCAGCATCAAGCTGTGCCAGGGTAGGTTCAGGCTGGATGTTAGGAAGAAGTTCCTCGCAGCAAGAATGGTTGGCATTGGAATGGGCTGCCCAGGGAGGTGGTGGAGTTGCAGTCCCTGGAGGTGTTGAAGCAAAGCCTGGATGAGGCATTTAGTGCCATGGTCTGTTTTTTTGGCTAGGGCTGCGTGCTAGATTGGACTGGATGAGCTTGGAGGTCTCTTCCAATCTGGTTAATTCTGTGACCTCTGGGGACTTGTCCAATTCAATCTCCCTATCAGAGCAGGTTCATCTAGATTGGCCTGCACAGGAATGTGTCCAAGTGGGTTTGGAAACTCTCCATGGAAGACTCCACAACCTCTCTGTGCAGCCTGGGCCAGTGCTCAGGCACCCTCAAAGTAAAGAGGTTCTTCTTTAAGTGGAAATTTACATGTTCCAGTTTGTGTGCCCATTCACAGAATCACAAAATGTCAAGGGCTGGAAGGGACCCCCAAAGCTCATCCAGTCCAGTCCCCCTGCCAGAGCAGGATCTCCTCTACCAGAACACACAGAAACACACCCAGGAGGGATTTTATTATCTCCAGAGAGAGAGGGAGACTCCACAACCCCCTTAGGCAGCCTGTTCCAGTGTTCTGTCACCCTCACAGGGAAAAAAATTGCTCCTCATGTTTAAATGAAACTTCCTATGGCTCAGCTTCCATCCACTGCCCCTTGTCCTGCCACTGGGCATCACCCGGCAGAGCCTGGCTCCAGCCTCCTGCCACTCACCTTTACATCTTTATAACCACTGATGAGGTCACCTTTCAGTCTCCTCTTCTCCAAGGAGCAGAGCCTCAGCTCCCTTAGTCTCTCCTTGTAAGAGAGATGATCCATTCCCTCAATCATCTTACCCCTTGTCCTGTCACTGGGCACCACTGAAAAGAGTCTGGCCCCATCCTCTTAACATCCACCCTTTAGATAAACATTGAGAAGATCCCCTCTCAACTCTTCTCCAGGCTAGAGCCCCATCTTTCTCACACTCTTTTCCAAAGAAAAGTACTCCAGACCTCTCATCATCCTCACAGCTCCCCACAGTTTTTAAGAATCATAAAATGGTTTAGGTTGGAAGAGACCTCAAAGTTCATCCAGTTCCAACCCACTGCCATAGGAACAACCCATTAGAACAGGTTGTTCAAGGCCACATCCAAACTGGCCTTGCGCGCCTTCAAGGAGGGAGCATCCACAGCCTTCCTGGGCAACCTGTGCCAGTGTCTCGCCACCCTCACTGTAAGAACTTCCTAACAGCCAGTTTAAATCTCTCCTCTGCCAGTTCAAACCCATTACTCCTCCTCCTGTCATTACAAGATCTTGTCAATAGTCCCTTCCCAGCCTTCCTGTAGGCCTCCTTCAGATGCTGGAAGGCCACTGCAAGGTCTCCCCAAAGCCTTCTCTTCTCCAGGCTGCAGAGCCCCAACTCTCTCAGCCTGTCCTCATAGCAGAGCTGCTGCAGCCCTCTCAGCATCTTGGTGGCCTCCTCAGGACTCACTCTAACAGTTCCAAATCCTCCTTGTGTTGGGGGCTCCAGAGCTGCCCCCAGGACTGCAGGTGGGGTGTGAGGAGAGCAGAGCCAAAGGGCAGAATCCCTTCCCTTGCCCTGCTGCCCACACTGCTCTTGCTGCAGCCCAGCACAGGGTTGCTGTCTGGGCTGCACTCACACTGCAGGCTCCTGTTGAGCTTTTCATCACCCCAGACCTCCAGGTCCTTTTCCTCAGGGCTGCTACCCAGCCTGGAATTGTGCTTGGGATTGCACTGACCCAGGTGCAGGACCTTACACTTGGCCTTGTTGAATGTCATGAGGTTGGACTGGGCACACCTCTGCAGCCTGTCCAGGTCCCTCTGGATGGATCCCTGCCCTCTTTCAAGCCGACTGTGTCACACAGCTTGATGCCATCTGTAAACCCGCGGAGGGTGCGCCCCGTTCCTCTGTCCATATCGCTGGCAAAGATGTTAATACCCCAGATTCCGGCGTGACGTAGTGAAAATGTACGCGAAAAGCCTTTCCGGATAGACAGCTTTAGGGGCTCGTTAATTGCACAGTGCTGTTGCACCGGCAGCTTCAGGTTGTTCTCGGAGAGCCCCCTCACAGCCGTGCGCTGGCCGGAGGGAAAAACAGCAGGAGCAAAAGGGCGGCCGAGCGCGTCACCTCAGCGCGGCAGGGAGCACGACCCCGGGCTGCAGGCGCGGCCGGGCGCGGAGGGCGGCCGCACCTGAGCGAAGGGGGCGCGGCCGAGGCGGGCAGGGGCCGAGCCGAGGCGGGCGGGGGCGGCGCCAAGGCGGGCGCGGCAGGCGCGGCTGAGCGCCGGCAGTGAGCATGGAGCGGGCGGCGGCGATGTTCACCTGCTGGGGAGCCGCGCTGGGAGCTGCCGTCTCTGTCCCTGTGCTCCTTCTCGTGGCAGCGCCCTACATCAGGTGTGTCTTACCGAGCGCGGCTCTGGCTTTTAGCGCTTGTGCGGGCGGCGGCGGCCTCCGCTGCGCGGTGCTGCGGTAGAGCCGGTGTGCGGCGCGTCTCTGGGCGGCCGGGTCTGCCCGTGTGTTTGACGGGAGCACGAGTGAAAGGGGCTCTTTCGTGCAGCTCGCACTGCTGCGGCTCCCGGGGACGCTGGTGCGCGGAAGGAGGCGCGGGGCGCTCCTGGCACTTGGCTGCGCACTGGCGCCGGCGCTTACCTCGGTGGCCTCCCGCCGTGTCCGACAGCCCGGAACCGGCTCTGAGGTCTGTGCCGGGACCGGCGGGGCTCGGACATGGGCCGCCGCCGTAACGGGACTCCCGCGGGGAGGGGCCGGCATTCTCCTCACGGCGCCGCGGCGGAGCCCATTGGGCGGTTGTCCGGCGGTGACGGCGGCAGCCAATGGAAGCCGTGGCCCCACTCGGCGCTGGGGCGGGCCGCGGAGTGAGGCGAGGCGCCGGTTGAAAGCCGGGACGCTGAACGGCGAGCGGGGACCTGAGCTGGTAGCCCGGTCACGACACAGTCGTGGTCAGCCCCTTCGGGTAACGACGCCCGCCGCTCCCCCGGAGCTCTGCGCGCCGCGGTCAGGCCAAACGCTGGGGCTGAACCTGGGGCACGGGGTGCGCCGTCTTGGCCCGAGTCCCTTAACGAGGGAAGCTGCCGTCGGGCCTAGGCCGTGACTGAGGCCACCCTCTCTTGCAGGAAGTATGTCGCTGGAGGACAGTGCAAGTCCACAGCTAAGCTGGAAGGGAAAGTGGTGATAATCACAGGAGCCAATACGGGCATCGGGAAGGAGACGGCCAGAGACCTTGCTCGAAGAGGCAAGTCACCTGCAGGCACCCATGCAACTCCAGTTCCTCTGCAGATCTGCGGTCCCTTTCCTGGATCGAAGGAAGGAAGAAGTGTTTTATGCTTAAGTTTGAGTGAATTAAGTTCCAAAGTTATTTCAGACAAGCCCAAGTGCTGCTCTTCCAGATGTTATAACCCCTGGGGTGCTAAGCGCAGGATACTCAACTCGTTTCAGTGCTCAAACTCCAAAAATGAGTCTGGTGACAAAAGTTGCTCTACACTGCAACTCTTTTGGGAGAACTGGAGGAGTTCCTCTTATCTTTGAGTTCCACTTGTATGAAGTTGGGAAATCAGAGAATCATAGCATGGTTTGGGTTCAAAGAGATCTTAAAGATCTTCTAGTTCCAAACCCCCTACCATGGGCAGGAACATTTTCCCGTGGACTATGGGTTCATAGCTATATGCTGTAGTTATTCATGTTTCAAGCTGATTTGGTTTAGGTGCCTTTTGGGTAACTGGTAAGGAAATTAAACTACCTATTCACAATCAATTTAGAAATTACTCAGTAGAATTCAAGTATCTTCTTGTGTTCCTGGCTGGACATTCCTGTTATAGGGGCAGATATAACCTGTCATACCAATGCTGTGGTACATGCTCCTGACCTGGGAGAACCTGGACAGAGGCACTTAGGTGTGCATTTCCCTGGCCTGAAAACAGCTTTGGGCTGTATTGGAACTAACAGTGTAGCAAAAAAGGCTTTGTCCCTCCCAGCTGCTCCAAATCCCTGAAGAAAGAAACAGTAAGTTGCACCCAGGCACTGTGCATAATTGGCCTGCTTGCCATATCTTTGACCATCCATTGTGGTCCACTGATCTCAGCTTGTGTTCCTGCTTTTTGTCCCCCCTTTGCAGGTGCAAGGGTGATTGTTGCCTGCAGAGACATAGCAAAGGCAGAGGCTGCAGCCAGTGAAATACGAGCAGACACAGGGAACCAGCAAGTCATTGTGAAAAAGCTGGACTTGGCTGACACGAAGTCCATCCGAGAGTTTGCTGAGAAATTTCTCGCAGGTATGGCCTCTAGCTCCTTATTTTCAGTGAGAATATTTTGCCAAGTACTGGTCAGTGGTCTTCCAGCAAATGCTAAATCCCTTACCTGGTTATTTCTACTGTGTTCAGTACTGTGGTTCACAGTAGGGGCTTGCCAGAGGCCATGAGTTAGTTTGTGGTCGGAGATGTATCAGTATTTTATTGAGGTGATGTGGCTGCAACTCAGGCATGGGAGTTTTTGGTGAGTTGTGCTACCTTCTTGTCTGTCTTTGGTCTCTGTTTACCTATTTAAGGACGTCAATTGTTTCTTGCAGAGGAGAAGGAACTCCACATTCTCATTAATAATGCTGGGGTAATGTTATGCCCTTACTCCAAGACTGCTGATGGCTTTGAGATGCATCTGGGAGTCAATCACCTTGGTAAGGCCATTGGAGTCGTGTTTGCATTCAGTATCTATGGCAAAATGCCAGAAGAAAATCCTGCTTTCAGATCACAGGATGTCAGGGGTTGGAAGGGACCCAAGGAGATCATCCAGTCCAACCCCCCTGCCAGAGCAGGACCATACAATCTAGCTTAGGTCAAAGAGGAATGCATCCAGACAATCCTTGAAAGTCTCCAGAGAAGGAGACACCACAACTTCTCTGGGGAGCCTGTTCCAGTGCTCTGAGACCCCTACAGTAAAGAAGTTCCCCCTTGTGTTGATGTGGAACTTCTTTTTCTTCCTCGTCATCAACAGAACAAGGGGACACAGTCTCAAGCTGTGCCGGGGGAGGTCTAGGCTGGATGTTAGGAGGAAGTTGCTGGCAGTGAGAGTGATTGGCATTGGAATGGGCTGCCCAGGGAGGTGGTGGAGTCACCGTCCCTGGAGGTGTTGAAGCAAAGCCTGGCTGGGGCACTTAGTGCCATGGTCTGGTTGATTGGACAGGGCTGGTTGCTAGGTTGGACTGGTTGAGCTTGGAGGTCTCTTCCAACTTGGTTGATTCTATGATTCTATGATCCTTCCATCTTGGGAAAGTATGGAAGGCTAGAATTAAGAGATCTGGAGATGCAATGCAATGTATTTGCTTATCATGGACCCGGTTTATGTATCTGTATGCATTACTTGGTACATTTGAAATGCATGATAGCTCCAGCTTCTTCAAGGTGAGGGACAGAATTAATGCCCCCCGAAAAGTTTAGGTGTTGCTTCTGGAAGGTCTTCTTTTCCCTGGACTGGATGTCAGCAGTAAGGTGTAACACATAAGTAATATGTTGCAAGTAATTTGACATTGCAGAAGGGGTACCTTTCAGAGAAGGATGATGTTTCCTTTCACCACTAGGTCATTTTCTCCTGACCTTCCTGTTGCTGGAGCGTCTGAAGCAGTCTGCCCCGGCTCGAATTGTGAACGTGTCCTCGCTGGCGCATCACGGAGGCCGAATCCGCTTCCATGACCTCCATGGTGAGAAGAGCTACAACCGTGGCCTCGCCTACTGTCACAGCAAGCTGGCTAACGTCCTCTTCACGCGGGAGCTGGCGCGGCGGCTGCAAGGCAAGTCCCCGAGGACAGCGGAGTGCTTTTCTGCCCCGTGGAGGGGGAGAGTGGGTTGGAGAAATGGTTTGAGGCAGGGCCCAGGGACAGCTTTTTGCAGCACGAAAGTATCTCCTGCCTGTGGAACCAGGAGACTTGAAACGTCAATAACCTTTATGCCAAGAGGGTCTGGCACAGTTGAACGCATGTCATTTCCCTCTGCTACCTGTCAAAAGCTAGCAGCATTCACACAGACAGGTCTGGTTTGCAGATGGGAGCTGAAAAAACTGAAGGAGCTGAAGTACAATTGCAGTTTCCAGTAGAAAACCTGATGCTGCCTTGGCTGCCTTAAATGTTGGTGGCTGGTAGAAGAAAAGCATGGGACTAGACATTACCTTTTAGAGCACAACATCTGTCACAGCCTTGTCATTCAGTCCTTTTCATAAACTGAAGCAGTGTTTAATTAAAACAGAAATGGTGTCTTCTCTAGGAAATTAGTGTTACAGAAAAGCAGAAGAAGCTGCTGTTCTGGAAGCCTGAGAGACACTGCTGCTGTTTTAGCACCCAGGCCCTCTAGCACGTGGTTTTGCAGGTGGTGTGTAGTGACTGCTGTGCTTGGAAGGGAGCGAGGGGTGCTCTAGCAAGCAATAACTACAGAGATCTTCTCTTATGCTCCCTGTATTCATGCTTGGACTCCTTTCAACTGTAGACTATCTGCAGGCAGAATTGAGGAGTGTATTACTCCTCTGTTGTTTTTTTCACAGGCAGGTTAATGCATGCAGATTTATCCTGGACTGCTTTCTTTTGCCACAGGCACTAAAGTCACAGCAAATGCTCTCCATCCTGGTTCTGTCTCGTCTGAGCTGGTCCGGCACTCATTCGTAATGACATGGCTGTGGAAGATATTCTCATTCTTCTTGAAGACACCTTGGGAAGGAGCTCAGACCAGTATCTACTGTGCAGTAGCAGAGGAGCTGGACTCTGTGACAGGACAGTATTTCAGGTGGGTGCAAACTGATGGAGTGATAGACTGTGGGAGGTAGCCTTGCTGGCTGCAGGATATTCGGGGGCTCACTAAGAGGCTGGCTTATAAAATTGGGAGTGGTGAAATTCTGGAGCATTACTCCTTCCAGTTCTGTTGCAGTGGTATTGTGTTAGATGAAATCCAGAAAGCCAGTCCTTTAGTGCTAGCACTATCACTGTACTCCTAGTGCAGGAATGGCTGTCACATGCTCAGAGCTTTAATCCTCATCTGCCTGAGACTAGGGCAAATCACTTTTTAGTAGAGCTGTTTAGTCAATGAGGTCACTCGAGTCAGTCCTGGGAAGACTATTTCGGTTCTCCTTATAGTTTTACCCCCACTGTGCTGCCAGGGAGAAGGGAGGGCTGAGGGTGCTACAGAGGTGAGATTTTCAGGACTGGTATGTGACAAAACTTGATTCTCCAGAGTGACAGAGCCACCAGTTGGGAGGGACCCCTGCTGGAATGCTTATCACTCTCTCCTATAAACTGTCTCCTCTAGCTCTCCCTACAAACACTTGTTTCTTGACTCCTTTGCCTTGCTGCAGGACCCTGCATAGTGATGCCTTTTCCCCTCACCAACTCCAGTCCAAAGCAGTTCCAAGTCATCAGCATCCTGCCATTTGATCAGATTCATGCAGATGCATCTGACAGCTTCCTGCAGGGCGTAGAGCAGTGTAACAATACTGGGAGTGGTTTTGGAAGCAAATGTGAAACTTGTCTGTTTTTTTTCCATGTGGATAATGCTGGAGCCTTCACATCTTTGCAGAGCTTCCCTCTTGTGCCCTATGACAGATTAGTCTCTGTAATGACTCTGTCTGATCGTCACTTGGGAGTTTGTACTGTCTTAATCAGACTTGAATATATAAATAGAGGTCTTAATCTTTCCTGGATGAGTATTTGTCCCAGGATATAAATGGAACATTTCTGTGCTGGGGTACAGAAACCTCAATGGATTTTAAACTCAGGAGTTTTGCATATGGTGGGTAATGAATAGCTTCAACAGTAATTCACATCTTACACTGGTCCAGCCTAAAATCTTTTTCACTTTCTGGGCAATAGAATATAGATGTTAAGAAAAGAGTTTGCATGCCACAAGACAGGAGAAGTCTACCAGAGTCATTTCAGGAGCAGGAGAGACTGTGCACTGAGAGCTTTAAGAACTCTCAGCTGGATAGAAATTTTAGAATGTCAGGGGCTGGAAGGGACCTCCAAAGCTCATCCACTCCAACTCCCCTGCCAGAGCAGTATCTCTTCTACCAGATCACACAGAAACACACCCAGGAGGGATTTGAATATCCAGAGACAGACACTCCACAACCCCCCTGGGCAGCCTGTTCCAGTTTTTCTGTCACCCTCACAGGGAAAAAATTCCTCCTCACGTTTACATGAAACTTCCTATGCCTCAGCTCCCACCCAGTGCCCCTTGTCCTGGCACTGGGCATCACCCATCAGAGCCTGGCTCCAGCCCCCTGGCTCTCACCTTGGCATCTTTATAACCATTGATGAGGTCACCTCTCAGTCTCCTCTTATCCAAGCAGCACAGCCCCAGCTCCCTCAGGCTTTCCTCATAAGAGAGTGTTCCATTCCCTTCTTCATCCTTGTGGCTCTGTGCTGGACTCTCTCAAGCACTTCTATGTGCCTCTTGAGCTAGGGGCCCCAGAACTAGACAAAGTACTTCAGATGTGGCCTCACCAGGGCAGAGAAGAGGGGCAGGAGAACCTCTCTCGACCTACTAACCACAGCCCTTCTAATACATCCCAGAATGGCACTGCCCCTCCCGGCCACGAGTGCACATTGCCAGCCCATCGTCAACCTCCTATCCACTAGGAGCCCCAGATCCTTTTCACTGCCTTCCAACAGATCCGCCTCCAACTTATACTGCTCCCTGGGGTTGTTCTTTCCCAGTTGCCAGACTCTGCACTTGCCCTTGCTGAATTTAATTAGATCTCTCCCTGCCCAACCTTCCAGCCTGTCCAAGGTGCAAGTTCCTCTGTTCTCTTAAACTCCCATGTTAGTGCAGCATCTAGCATTACAGAGGAGAACACATGAGCTCTCTTCCAGACAGGGTGCTGCCTGATTGCAGGAGCTGAGAAGAAAGGAGCCACAGTTTGCAGCATAATGGAACAAAGGATAACCAGACATGGTTATGACAGTATTATTATTCTGGGGTAGCTTTGCCTTTCATCACTGGCAATATAGTGGGATGAATAGGGTGGGACAAGCAGCATAGAGTGAAAGATTGTTTGAGCAGACTTTTTTTGGCACTGTTTGCTAGAAAAGGTGCTCCTGATGAAGCCTGGTCAGCATTTATAGCCCTTTTTGGTGGTATTAATGAGAATGTACATGGAGTAGTAGAGCATGTACAAGTTTCTTGAGGAGTTCAGACAAAAGACAGAGCTAGACTGGCTTGCTAGATTTTGGTGCCTTTGGGGAAGATTCTTCACTAGCCAGCTGGGAAGAAAGCTTTCTCAGGGTGGTTTAGCACCTACTTTTGCCTATTTGGTAGATAGCCTTTACCCTTCTTCAACTAGCCTTGAAGTTAAACTGATGAAAAGCAGCTCTCTTAGCTGAACACAGACATTTCAGTGTGCAGGTGGAGATGACTGCCTCAAATAAGAAGTGTTGTTCTTACAGCGATTGCCAGCCAGCGTATGTGTCACCACGGGCCCGGGATGACGAGACGGCAAAGAAGCTCTGGAGCGTGAGCTGTGAGCTCCTCCGCATCCAGTGGGACTAAGCAGTGCAGACCTCAACTGTGCAAATGGCTGAGCCCAGCAATGCTTCTCCTGGGAAAAGCACTGCTGAGAGCCATCAAGACAAGAATGCTGATACTTGGCTGCCCTGATGATGATTCTATGGACATAATCTGATACAAATTTCTGGAACGTTACACTTATGGATTGAGATTTGTGAGCAACCAGTCCCCTTTTCTAGCTGGAGAGTTAGAGCTCTGAAGCAGGTAGCAACCTTTGCTTGGTATCTCACACAACAGCCAGAGGCTGCTGGTCTCTGGCTTTAGCATAGAAATGAAGGTTGCAGGCTTAGCTTTAGATTATGAAGTAAGAGAAAAAGAATTACTTTCATCACCTAGGCTTTTCCTAACAGTGGTAGTAAAAACATAGGACTCTCAACTTGTGATCTGTGAGGTTATATTCAGTTCCTACTATTTGACCTGACAGAGTGAAAGTATTACAGATTTTCTGGCAATTTCATGCAATACAGATGCTCTCAAGCACACAGAAACAGGTGCTGGCCCTTTTGTGCCAAGCATTAGGAAGTTTTTCAATACAATCAGTACTTTCTCTCTGTATTCATTGTAAGAAGCTGGACCCTAGCCACTGGAGGATATTTGCCTCAACTGTCCATGGATTGCAGTAAGATGAATGAGGCTTGGCCTCTCTTTTGAAAACCCAGGTCTCAGAGCAGGTGAGTGGGAGGTTTAAAGCTGCAGGCAAATTACTGTATTTTAAAAATCATCATCTCTCCCGTGAAGCACTGAGAAAAGATGGTGTAAATGTCACAAGAAACACCCCAGCTGCACTTTAAATGACTTTAGAACCTAGAAAAGAGAGCAGAATGTGTAAAGAACATCTCAACTGTGTTAACAAGAAACAATTTCAAATAAGACTTTAGCTTTAAATGACAGTAAACCACCTGGAGCAATATAGCTGAAGCAGAGGTTAGAACTATCTTGATGTTGTGGTCAAGTTAGCTACAGGACAAGAAAGTAAGACTTGCACAGAAATCCTTGTTTGTCTATCCAGAAGCTGCTGGGCCAAGGCTGCAGCCTGGCCTTGCCATCCCACAGACCTTGCACTTCCAAAGGGCAGCTGGGTCAGTTCACGCGGCGATGGGACTGCTCCCTCGAAACGCCAGTGCTGCTTTGTTGCAAATCGCTGGAGTGTGATCCATTATCACAAAGGAGTTCTGAAAGAGTTAAGCAGGTAGAGAACAAGTGCCACAGCCTCACTTTCTGAAGGTTTTGGAGCTGCACGTGAGCATGCCACTGTGACCACCTTGGGAAGCAAAGGCCAGGTTTGTGATGCTTTCTACCTAGATGCTGCCTGTGGAAATCAGTCCTGTGCTACCTCTGAGCAATACTAAATAAAGCCATTTTCCTTTTGCAGCAGACTTTATCTTCCTTCAGAAATGGTGAATTGGTTCACTTGGTGTTGCTGTTATCCACACCTGCCATGCCAATGTAGAGAACTCAACGTGGGTAACATTTTGAAGTCTCTTGGTGTTTCTGCCTGCTGCTCTACTTCCCCCCTGCCCCTTCTTTATGCTTTATCTTGAATATGAAACTGAATCCACAACTACAGTGTAGCACTGCAGGCTTCACCTGCTTTCTCTGCATGTAATTCTCAGCCCTCAAACGTGGCTTTCAGGAGCAATGGAGACCATTTTTTCAAAGAAGCAGGAAGTGTCTCTAGGCTGAAGTATTTTGCCATGGCTCTTCCAAGACAGTCTGACTGGAGATGTAACATAAAGCATGTATGCACACGCTTCCAGAGAGACACACTCACTCTTTTTGACCTTGGCCAAGTAATTAATACCTTCTCCTAGGTTTATCTGTAAAACAAGGGAACAAAGGCTCATTTAGCTGTGTGGAGACTTACAAGAGAGAGTTATATTAACTCAGAAAGCTCTCTACAGAGGATTACTGGTCTGAGAGAGTACATGTTATGAGGGTGAGCTAGCTAGCTACCAGGAGGACTTCTGAAGAGGTTCCAATTCTCCTAAATGTTGAGGACTCTGTAGCAGAGAGAGATTTTGCAATAACAGAACAATTCTCCCCCTTCTAATTACTCTGCTAAGCTTAGCCAAAAGCAAAATACAAATCTAGAGGAGATCCCCAGCTATGCTGAGATAAAAGCAAACATTAACAGAAGATCTGTTAACAGTCATAATACTTTATTATCTCTTTTTCTCATTGTAAACAAACCTTGGTCATTAACAATAGAAGTTGTTTTTGTCTGGCAGTTCTCAATCCCTTTTTGATGATCAAAAATTCAAAGCCCCAGGATAATTGCACTATTCATGACACAAGGCAGTTAGTCAGGATCAAAATTCCAGTTCTGCTGGCAAGAGAAAGATCCCTACCTTTTCAGGTTAAGAACATGAAATAACAATGAAGACCACATAAAGTGCATCAGGTACAGTGCAAAAAAGGTCAGGGAGAAAGGCAGGTACAGAACTGACTGATCTACATGGCAAACTCCACTCTGTGCTCAATGCAGCTGAAAGAACTTGAGCAGAGAGGCAGAGATTCCATCAGTGCAGATCTGGATACCCACAAACAGTAAAGTCTGCTCATTAACAGAGATTTGGAAATGGTGGAAGGCATGGAGAGTGTCACGTTTTAGGATTAGCCTAAGGGCTGAAAGCCGATGGAAAGCTAGGTCAGTCTGGCCAGGAAACAAAAGCAGCTTTCATTAGTACTGCTGGCTAATGAGATAATGCAAAATCTGCGGGCAGAAGATTCTGAAAGCTAAACGTGGTCATTTCTGACTGCTCTCAGGCATTTCTAGCCCTGCTCTAGTGAGCAGAGCTCCTGCAGAAGAGGTGTTTGTGTCAGTGGGGCACTGCTCATGAAATGCTAAAAGGAGACAGACTGAGCCCTTTCCAATACCGGGGGAGTCTGTTCTGTCAGTACAGTGAGCTTGGGGACAAGGCAGAACTCTTCTTGACACTCTTTGTTATTTGGTGTACTGAAACTATTTCCAGTTCCATTACAAAAGCTGTTGTTTCTTCTGAAGCACTCAAACTTGAAACAAAAACAAGTGAAGTAGGTTTTCCTCACTTCATGTACTGAAATACCTGCAAATGGCAAACTCTTGCTTATGGCCTTGTCCTGATCTGTTTTTCTGAAGGTCCTGTTACTGTCTACCATTCTTCTGTGCATTTCTCAGGTCCCAGTCATGGTTGCAGAGAAGCAGCTGCTTTTTTTTTTCCCCCAGCATCCCTGAAACAAAGCAATTACACAAAGATTTCTGCCTTTTTTTCCCCTGAAGCTGAGTTAAGCTACCATTTCCAGAGCACAGCCTGTCACTAGAGTCCATACAGTATGTCCACTCAAGAAAAAAAATTAATCTGGTGTTTTACTGTACAGGACAGGGACTGATTATTCTGTTAGGAAACAAATAAATCCCTGAGAGGGATGCAGAGTGCCTCTTGAGCTCCACCTCTCTGTGTTTTCTGCAATAGCTGATGAAAAACTGTGGAGGTTTACTGACCACTGTACAGTGACAAAGCTGCACTGCAACCATTTATTGATATCCCAGCAAAGAAAGAGATATGTGATCCTTCAACTAGTTTAAAGGACTATTTTCCCTTTGTACACCCTGTACAGGTTATGCCCTTTATAGCTTCATCCATCTAGTGAGGTCTCAAGTGCCATATGTATGGCACACAATGGACAGTGTGACTGGTAAGTTGAAATCTACCATGAAAGATCTATCCTTGCCTTTCCAAATGAACTAAAGAAATGGGGCACACTGTAATAGTGGGGAGGGGGGGGGCGGGTAAGAAAACCCAAACAACCAAAACAAATACTGTAATAGTGGGGAAATGTGGGGAAGAAACCCAAATAACCAAAACAAATAATCTAATAGGGGGAAATGTGGGGGAAAAACCCAAATAACCAAAACAAATACTCTAACAGTGGGAAAATGGAGGTTAAAAAAACAAAACAAATACTCTAATAGTGGGGAAAGAGGGGGAAAAACCCAAATAACCAAAACAAATACTGCAATAGTGGGGAAATAAAACAAATAACCAAAGCAAATACTGTAATAGTAAGGAAATGAGGGGAAATAGTAAGGAAATGAGGGGAAAACAAATACTGTAATAGTGGGGAAATGGGGCAAAAAAAACCCCAAACAACCAAACCAAATCTGTAGCAATGGTTTGTGTAGAGACTTAAACCCTGCTCCCTATCTCTCAATTTCAGTCTTTGTAAAAGATCTCTGCAAACTTGAAAGAGTTTAGAGGAAACCCATTAACAGGGAAAGTTCTATACTCCAGGCTAACACAGAGAAGACAGAAATAGCTTAGCAACTCGGTAGAGGTTTTCTGGATTAAAAACCAAACAAACAAAAAAAGAGAGTAAAGTTCAGTGCCTTTCAAAAAAAACTCAACAAACCAACTTGAACCAAAGCAAACCAAAGCACACCTCCCAACTCAAAGCAGACACAGAGGTGCTCTTTTCTATATGCTGGAATTCTTGCTTATTCAGTTTGACATTCCTCCCCCCACCCCCCCCGAAAAGGTAGCTGAAAAACACCCTGAGGTAGTGACTGTTAGTAAATATACAGGACTGGCACTTGTAATTTAGTTCCTTGCCATACACCAGAGGCACATGAGTAGCATCCATTTGCCACCACCATCAGGCGAGAGACTTGCATTTTACCAAGAGGTTGCTGAGCCCCACGCCTTTAAGCTGTCTCGGAGCCTTCCCCTTCTGTATGCTGGTGAAGCTCAATTGCTTGCTATTTCCTTGTGCCCTGGGGAAGCCGATGTCTCGTTTTGGGCTGGTGCACTGAGAGCCACTGGGCACAGATGGCCTTCACGACGTCATCCCCGCTGCTCTCGGCCAGCTGTCGCACATGCTGCACCAGCTGCACCGCTCTGCTCTTCTCCTGCCTCACCGACACAAGATAGGCGGAACGCAACTTGCTGCACATCACATAGGCCTGGATCTGAAGCAGAAGAGGCAGGGACAACGTGGTTAGGATCACAGAATCATAGCATCAGTCAGGGGCAGAAGTGACCACAAGGATCAGCCAGTTCCCACCCCCCTGCCATGGAGGCAGTGACAACGTGGTTAGAACCACAGAATCACAGCATCAGTCATGGTTGGAAGGGACCACAAGGATCAGCCAGTTCCAATCCCCCTGCCACAGGCAGGGACACCTCACACTACAGCAGGCTGTCTACAGCCTCATCCAGCCTGGTCTTAAACACCTCCAGAGATGAGGCTTCCACCACCTTCCTGGGCAACCCCTTCCAGGCTCTCACCACCCTCATGCTGAAGAACTTCTTCCTCACATCCACTCTGATTCTGCCCATTTCTAACTGTGTTCCATTCCCCCCAGTCCTATCACTACCTGACAGGCTAAAAAGTCCCTCCCCAGCTTTCTTGTAGGCCCCCTTCAGGTACTGAAAGGCCACAATAAGGTCACCTGGGAGCCTTCTCCTCTCCAGACTGAACAGACCCAAATTCTTCAGTCTCTCCTCCCAGGAGAGGTGCTAACAGGGCAAGCTTAAGCAAGGATTCACTGTAAATACTCGATTAAGACACATGTGGTAGAAGACAGTAGCAGCCTATTAGAAAGTGGAGTGTGGCAGGGAGTAGATCCCAATTTGGAAGTTGGAGTGACAGCTTTATTTTATCAACTTTGTCTGCTGTGAAAACTTGTTTACTGTGTCACCATGGAATTAATATCAGGAATCCTATCTTGCTCGTGAATTTACCACACCCTCAGCAAAGAGTCTAAACCAGCCACTATTTTCTGCTGCCTGTTCTAGAACAACTTCCACCTTGCAGTGATAGATCTGGAAGTCGGCCAGTGGGATGCCCATCCACAAGAAGGGCTGGAGAAGGAATTGGGAAATTCCAGAGCTTTCAGCCTGACCACAGTGCCAGGCAAGATCATGGAACAGCTGATCTTGAGTGCCGTCACAAAGCACCTACAGGATGGCCAAGGGACCAGTCCCAGCCAGCGTGGGTTTAGGAAGGGCAGGTCCTGCCTGACCAACCAGATCTCTTTTAATGATCAGGTTCCTGCCTGGTGAATGTGGGGCAGGCTGTGGATGCAGTCTATTTGGACTGCAGCAAAGTCTTTGACATTGTCTGCCACACGAGGCTCCTGGCACAGCTGGCAGCTCTTGGCTTGGACAGATTCACTCTGATATGGGTCAAAAACTGGCTGGAGGGCTGGGCCCAGAGCGTGGTGGTGAATGGTGCCACATCCAGCTGGGAGCTGGCACTGGTAGTGTGCCCCCCCAGGGATCAGTGCTGGGCACAGTCCTGTTCAATATCTTTACTGATGATCTGGACAAGGAGATTGAGTAAGTTTGCAGATGACACCAAGCTAGGAGCAGCTGTGGATCTGCTGGAGGGTAGGAGAGCCCTGCACAGGGACCTAGACAGAGGCCAATGGGATGAGACTGAACAAGGCCAAGTGCAGGGTTCTGCACTTTGGCCACAACAACCCCAAGCAGCATTACAGGCTGGGGCCAGAGTGGCTGAGAGCAGCCAGGCAGAGAGGGACCTGGGGGTGCTGGGAGAGAGGAGCTGAAGATGAGCCAGCAGTGTGCCCAGATGGGCAGGAGAGCCAATGGCATCCTGGCCTGGCTCAGGAGCAGTGTGGCCAGTAGGATGACAGAGGTTCTTCTGCCCCTGTGCTCAGCACTGCTCAGGCCACACCTTGAGTGCTGTGTCCAGTTCTGGGCTCCTCAATTCAAGAGAGATGTTGAGGTACTGGAACATGTCCAGGGAAGGGTGATAAAGCTGATGAGGGGCCTGGAGCACAGCCCTGTGAGGAGAGGCTGAGGGAGCTGGGGGTGTGCAGCCTGCAGAAGAGGAGGCTCAGGGCAGACTCATTGCTGTCTGCAACTCCCTGAAGGGAGGCTGTAGCCAGGTGGGGTTGGTCTCTTCTGCCAGGCAACCAGCAACAGAAGAAGGGGACACAGTCTCAAGCTGTGCCAGGGGAGGTCTAGGCTGGATGTTGTTAGGAAGTTGTTGGCAGAGAGAGTGATTGGCATTGGAATGGGCTGCCCAGGGAGGTGGAGGAGTCACTGTGCCTGGAGGTGTTGAAGCCAAGCCTGGTTGGGGCACTTAGTGCCATGGTCTGGTTGACTGGATAGGACTGGGTGCTAGGTGGGACTGGATGAGCTTGGAGGTCTCTTCCAACCTGGCTGATTGTATCATATTCTATGATAGAAAGGCAGAATGAAAAGCCCATTTTTCAGTCTACATACAATAGTTTGTCGGTAGGAGCAGGGCAGAGGACAGTCACTACTTTTAAAGTGTGATTCCCAGTCTGTGCCACTCAAGCTCTACCACAACCCACAGCTCACAAACCTGTCTGTGACTTTGCAGCTGCTTGCCTGGCTGCTATGAATGCTAATGGAGAAACCAACCATTGTAGGTCTTGCTTCTCTGAGAAAAACAACTGTCTGCCACTATTAGAAACTTACATGTACCTGTGTGAAAGCTGAATAACAAAACCAACCCACCTATGCACCCCAATGAAACACTTTCCCTCTCACTGTCACAAATTCCCAGCCCTCACTCTGAGGACTCGGAGAGTTTGGGCTGTTCAGTCTGGAGGGAAGAAGGCTCCCAGGTGACCTTATTGTGGCCTTTCAGTATCTAAAGGGGGTCTACTAAAAGGCTGGGGAGGGACTTTTCAGGCTCTCAGGGAGTGCCAGCACTGGGGGGAATGGAGCAAAAGCTGGAAGTGGGTAGGTTCAGCCTGGATAGGAGGAGGTAGTTGTTCAGCATGAGGGTGGTGAGAGCCTGGAATAGGTTGCCCAGGGAGGTGGTGGAAGCCTCATCCCTGGAGGTGTTTAAGGCCAGGATGGCTGAGGCTGTGGTCAGCCTGCTCTAGGGTAGGGTGTCCCTGGGCATGGCAGGGGAGTTGGAACTGGCTGCTCCTTGTGGTCCCTTCCAACCCTGACTGATTCTATGCTTCTATGACTGTCAAGGAATTAATAGTTGTAATGACAAAATGCCACAGGTTTAGTTACAAACACCACAGCCTTGAGGATTTCTCTGTAATTTCTACAATCTAGGAAGTGGCTTTCTGTGCTAGTTTGAGCCTAGCTGGGATATTTTGGTGAGAAGAATTAGATGCTAGGCTGTGAAAAGGAAGCAATGGTGATGTCTGCTGCACTCATAGGTTTGCTGAGATGGATAAGAAGAACATAAGCATAGATAACAGATTTGCTCTCTAGGCTCTGGGGCTGCATGAACTTCTCTCTCTAACCTAACTTGCTGCCTGACTAATCCTTCTGCTTCCTAATCCCGCTGTCCAACCCTCCAAACTCACCTTGAACATAAAGCAAAGTCTGGGGTAAGGTAGAGGGGTGGGAGTGTGGCTGGGAGCCCCTCCTGGTGGCTCTGGTTTCTGGCAGGGCTGTTGTGTTTCTGTATTACTTTTTAACTTGTCTATTTCTGTACAGATTGTAAATACCTGCTTGTATCTTGTACTAAGATGTAAATATAAAGCTTCATTCAATTCTTCAGAGCAGCTGAGTCTAGTCTGGGTGATTTTCTGAAGTGTAGGGGGACAGGTAACACCCAAACCATCACACTTTCAAAGCTTTAGCTTGAGTGAGGATGAGACAGAAGATGATGAAAGAGAGGAGATAGCCTGCAGACCAAGACTGAGCTGTTTAGCTCTGTGAAATGAGTTCCTGTACTGTACTTTCATTTACCTTGTTTTCATCACTGTCCATATCCTGAATCAGATTATCAAGATCCTGTATTCAAAGAAAGGAAAAAAAGTGTTCACACTTGGAGTGACTACAGTTTGCAAACCTTTACCTGACCAGGAACCAAACCCCTGCACAGAGATCACAGCTAGGTGGTTACCATGTCCCAACAGCAAGTGCTGCAGATGCACAAAGCCCAGTTCCTCCCTTTACTGCAGCTTGTCCTGCCTGACACCTGCAGGGTATCCCTAGAGAATACCATAAGCCTGCCACTCACCCCAGGGACATGGCTCCTGTTGCATGATATGGATTTGTAGGTTCTCTGCATTTCAACAGGAGTTTGCCCTGTGGGTCCCAAGAGGTGAACTGTGTCCCCCAGCCTGATTAGTGGAACTTCACTAAGGACATCTCCTTCCTTCACTGGGATGGAGAAAGACATTGCTAGGGCAAAGGAAATCTTCACATTATTTCCCAGGGAGGTAGCAGATTTCTACCTCCACACACCCTCTGCATTAAGCCAGAGAAGCCTTGCTGAATGAACTCCTCTCGCCCCAGCCAGGAGCATTTGGCAGGATCCTGTGAAGCAGAGCTTCTCCCTCCACCCTGGATACTCACTTGGGAATTGCAGGGCAGGAGCATGCTACAGCTACATATCAGTTCCTCTTAGAGTAACCTGCATAAGGCAAACCACACACTCCCACCTTCAGCCGAGGTGTGGAGTACAAAGGCAGAAGAGATGAAGGACTTGCTGAAAGAGCAGCACAGGCACCAGAGGACGGTTTCCATGTGGCCTGCATTGTGTGTTTTATTTAACAGGGGCCCATGGAAGGACAGAATTACCTCAGCAGGAATGTTCTTGAACTCATGCAGACAGTTCAGGATAATGTTATCTCCGTCATTTTTTGCTGCCACTCCAGACTCGCTGACGCACTTGAGGAGCTGCCGGATCTCGCTGTACTTCTGCTGTTTCACCAGTTGCTTGGCCACTTTGCTGTACACTTCTGTAGCCTCCAGCTGGAAGTCCTAGAGGGTAGTTGGAACACGAGAGTAAGATGTTAAATGTCCTCAGCAGGTCGTCTATACAACTCGGATAATGTCCTCAAAGGACAATGTATCATCACACCATGCTCCAAAAAGTCAAAGCTGTTTTGGGGGCCTTATTTTCCTGTCATCACTACTCAAGGCTTAGCTTAAAGATTTTCTATAGTCATTCTTCAGTAACATTACAGAGCACTGTTAATGTCCCCTTTTCAGGAGTGGCAAAATACCACTTTGGTTTCTTCTGGCAAAACCTTTGTCATAGGTCCCTACTCGCTTAGCAAGCTCCCACTGTATTCTCTCAGCCACCCCACCAGCACCTACCCTTTTTGTACCCCAAGATCCTGACCACTGTACACATCCTATATAAAGGAAGAAATGATAAAAGCTGTGGACTGAGCCTGCTGTGGATAATGAAAATGAAAGAAAGAAAAAGAGGAAAAAAAAGGAAGGAAACAGAAGCGATGCTAAGCACCTCAACTTCTACCCACGTGTAAAGGGTTAACCCTCCTGGGGGAGTGGTCTTGACCCTGACCTCAGGTCCTCCTGACCCCTCCCCGGGGTGTGTCTCTCTCTCTCTCTCCCCCCCTCCTCTGTCTACCTCCCTCTCTCCTTGCCTCCCTGCTTGCCAGCATCACCATCCTCTTTCCTGCTACTCTTTGTTTTACCACGTGGCCATCACCCACGAGGCAGACAAAACCATTGCCATCAAATCTGGTTCTATTTACATATTTTGTATCTTGTTTTCCCTTCCCTAGACCTTTTGTAACTTCCCTACCTCAAATACCTTTCATTTACTGTTAAAGTTTTTTCTTCTTTTAACTTCCAAATCAAAGTGAGATTACTTATTTGGGTGTGTTTTACCTTTTCCTCTCTCTACATCTAATTCCTTTTCTTAGGGAAAGAAGGGGGAAGAGAAAAAGGCATCCTATAAAGTGGTTATTGGTTCAGTATCTGAAGGAGGCCTACAAAAAAGCTGGGGAGGGACTTTTTAGGTTATCAGGGAGTAACAGGACTAGGGGGAATGGAGCAAAGCTGGAGGTGGGTAGATTCAGACTGGAGGTGAGGAGGAAGTTGTTCAGCATGAGAGCGGTGAAAGGCTGGAATGGGTTGCCCAGGGAGGTGGTTGAGGCCCCATGGCTGGAGGTGTTTAAGGGCAGGCTGGCTGAGGCTCTGTGCAGCCTGCTCTAGGGTAGAGTGTCTCTGCCCATGGCAGGGGGGTTGGAAGTGGATGACCCTTGTGGTCTCTTCCAATCCTGACTGATTCTATGACTAACTATATTTGAGTCTCTGGGAAATTTAAACTAGAACCGAGACACCATCCAGGAGTAAGGAGAGGTCTTCAGAGAGAGTTTGCAGTTGGTTTTCTCCTCTCAGCCAGGACAACAGTACAGAGACAGCCCTAGCCTTACGTATTCACTGTGTCTGCATGGCTACCATGAACTGCAGGCAGTTACCAAGTCAGAGGTCTCTGCTCACATCTGTGATTGTGTTTTGCCAGTTACATCATGGAAAGGATAAGGCACAGTGCAGGAAAAGCTGTACTTTATTTCTCTGTAGGACCCAGTTAGTTTGGAAGCATCCTACTGAAGCAGCATCTTTATTTCCTTACCAAGCTTGCTCCACATAGACAGACATTTAATACTTGAAGTAGTGACCTTTCTCTAGAGGTTTTTCTTTTCCTTTCCCAAAAAAGAAGTATTTTACTTTTGAAATAACAGTGCTTACTGTATCAAGTTTTTCCATACCTGAAGGACTCTAAATGCAATTCCAAAGCCCTCCTCGATGTTTTTGCCTTCCAACATGACCTGACAAGACAGGCATGACATACAGTTAAATGGTGATGCATTTCCAGACTCTGCAAAGAGGTCAAAAGCCAGTTCATTGCTTCAACAGAACATAGCACCACTCCAGCAAGTAGAGCAACTACCCAGTCTGTTGTCATGAACCAACTCCCTGTTGGGACACTGGGCTCAAGTAACAGAGGGAGATGAGTTGATGAGATTTAACGAGGCTAAGTGCAGTGTTCTGCACTTTGGCCACAACAACCCCAAGCAGCACTACAGGCTGGGGACAGAGTGGCTGAGAGCAGCCAGGAAGAAAGGGACCTGGGGGTGCTGGTACATAGATGAGCCAGCAGTGTGCCCAGGTGGGCAGGAGAGCCAATGGCATCCTGGCTTGGATCAGCAACAGTGTGGCCAGTAGGACAAGGAAGGTTCTTCTGCCCCTGTGCTCAGCACTGCTCAGGCCACACCAAGGTGTGTCCAGTTCTGGGCCACTCAATTCAAGAGAGATGCTGAGATACTGGAACATATCCAGAGAAAGGTGATGAAGCTGGTGAGGGTCCTGGAGCACAGCCCTGTGAGGAGAGGCTGAGGGAGCTGGGGGTGTGCAGCCTGCAGAAGAGGAGGCTCAGGGCAGACCTCATTGCTGTCTACAACTCCCTGAAGGGAGGCTGTAGCCAGGTGGGGTTAGTCTCTTCTACCAGGCACCCAGCACCAGAAGGAGGGGACACAGGCTCAAGCTGTGCCAGGGGAGGTCTAGGCTGAATGTTAGGAGGAAGTTCTTCCCAGAGAGAGTGATTGGCATTGGAATGGGCTGCCCAGGGAGGTGGTGGAGTCACCGTGCCTGGAGGTGTTCAAGCAAAGCCTGGCTGGAGCACTCAGTGCCATGGTCTGGTTGATTGGATAGGGCTGGGTGCTAGGTTGGACTGGATGAGCTTGGAGGTCTCTTCCAACCTAGTTGATTCAATGATTCTATTATCCTATGAAAGCAAGAAGGGTTAGAATAATAGCAGTTATTTGCCTTCCTTCAAACCACAATTGTCTGTGTAGTCAAAATGTTTTTCTATTTGAGATTCCCTGCCTGTGATAAGTTTGAATCTTGAGAAAAGGAGCTCCAAGTTCTCATGCATTCTCCACTACTTTGAGTAATTCATTACAAATGGTAGTTTGCACACATGTACAGGTAGCCTGCCCACGAAAAAGAGAAGAGGCTGCTCCAACCATCCAACATTTCAAATTAGCACTGTTGATGAAAACCAGAGGTGTGTTTGAAACAACAGTTAAGTACCTTGCAAGCAACATCCATTTTCATATTATTGTTCCCAAAGAGTGTGGGCAAGGAGGATGCTGTCATCGGAGTTGTTCCGGAGCTCTCGCACCGATGCAGGAACTTTGTGACTTCCATTTGCAGATCAACTGTGTTGATGTGCCTGGAGAGAGGAAATGGTGCAACTTTAGTTTTAAATAGAGCAAGTGCCAGTTATTTATGTGGACTTAATTTCTTGATCACAATAACTATTTCAGTTACACTCTGGCTTTGTCTTTTGCCTAGCCAAGCCTGTGGGAATGAGATACTTTTCAGTTCTGTGTGCTTTACATGCATAGAATCACAGAATCAGTCAGGTTGGAAGTGACCGCAAGGATCATCCACTTCCAACCACCCTGCCATGGGCAGGGACACCCTACCCTAGAGCAGGCTGCACAGAGCCTCACCCAGCCTGCCCTCAAACACCTCCAGAGGCCTTAACCACATTCCTGGGCAACCCATTCCAGCCTCTCACCGCTCTCATGCTGAACAACTTCCTCCTCATGTCCAGTCTGAATCTCCCCACCTCCAGCTTTGCTTCACTCCCTCTATTCCTGTCACTCCCTGATATCCTAAAACGTCTCTCCCCAGCTTTTTTGGAGGCCCCCTTCAGATACTGAAAGGCCACAAGAAGGTAATCTGGAAGCCTCCTTTTCTCCAGACTGAGCAGCCTCAACCCTCAACTCTGTCCTCATAGCAGAGCTGCTGCAGCCCTCTGAGCATCCTCATGGCCCTTCTCTGGACACGCATCACAAGCTGAAGGTGAGCACTCATCATATTGTTTTAAAGAACTGAGCCAAAGAAGCACATCCCAAATACCTGTTCTCTCTTTTCCATCTCATCACACACACTCCCCTCACCTTTGAGTCTAGATTGAAAAAAGAAAAAGAAAGAAAGAAAGGGGGGGAAAAAAATCCAAGCTGAGAAATCCCAAAGCCCAAGTACAAGAGCAATCTGGCTAAATTTACACTTCAGCTTTTGAATACAGGGACTTGGTTATGTCCCACACCTATAATTTGTACCTTGTATAATGTCGAGTGTTGAGTTGATCCTTACAGGCAGCTAAGACAAAAGTATTAACCCTTGCAGGCAGCTAAGAGGAAAAGAGGAATGATATATAGCTCTTTGTGCACTGTAGGACTTTTGTTTGTCTTTTAAATTACAAGGAAGAGAAAGGATACACAGACTAGGAGTTTTGATAGAAATCATTGCTCATCCGGCTCAGGAACAGTGTGGCCAGCAGGACAAGGGAGGCCACACCTTGAGTCCTGTGTCCAGTTCTGGGCTCAATTCCAGAGAGATGCTGAACTTCTGGAACGTGTCCAGGGAAGGGTGATAAAGCTGATGAGGGGCCTGGAGCACAGCTCTGTGAGGAGAGGCTGAGGGAGCTGGGGGTGTGCAGCCTGCAGAAGAGGAGGCTCAGGGCAGACCTCATTGCTGTCTGCAGCTACCTGAAGGGAGGCTGTAGCCAGGTGGGATTGGTCTCTTCTCCCAGGCACCCAGCAACAGAACAAGGGGACACAGTTTCAAGCTGTGCCGGGGGAGGTCTAGGCTGGATGTTAGGAGCAAGTTCTTCACAGAGAGAGTGATTGGCATTGGAATGGGCTGCCCAGGGAGGTGGTGGAGTCGCTGTGCCTGGAGGTGTTGAAGTCAAGCCTGGCTGGGGCACTTAGTGCCATGGTCTGGTTGATTGGATAGGGCTGGGTGCTGGGTTGGACTGGCTGAGCTTGGAGGTCTCTTCCAACCTGCTTGATTCTATGATTCTCTGATCTCCTGGGTTGAGTTGTTCAGGGAAAAGGTAATGGGAATCCTGTACTTGCAGCTACACAGAAGTCAGGTTGGGGTCAGGCAGAGGTAGCATGTGTTTGCTAAAGCAAATTTAAACACAGCCACTCAAGGAACCTCACATTTCTCATGCCTTAGCTTCTTGTTCCTAGGTACCTTGACACATCTGTGGCAGACATTTTCTTCCGAAAAGTGAATGTCATTTTTTTCCTTCCTGAACTCCTTGAGACCTCCTGCAGATAGACTTTGAGATGGTCCTTGATCTTTAGAAGCCAGGTCTGTTTGCCTCCCAGTTCAGTGTAGGACTTTGCTCCATGAGTGAAAAATCTTATGCAGGTCATGGCAGCACGAACATGATCCTAGAAGAAAGATACTGAAGACTAAGATGGCCCAAAGTACACCACCTTCACTAGTCACTGTCTGCACTGGAGTGCTCACACAAAGCAGGCAATGCTCTCTTCTCTTTAAAACAGTAGTTATGTGCCAGATTCATGACAAACACACATCAGGTCAACTTCAGTCAGGCTCAGGCCTTCCTATCTGTTTTCCAGGACTGGAAAGTAGTAAAAAAAAAAAAAACCAAACCACAATCCCCCTTTCTATCATACAGATTTAACCAAAGTAAATGACCAAAAGTCTGAAAGTATTCAACATTTCACTGAAGGAGATGGCACTGATCCTCATCTTACCTTCATGAACTGTTGCAGCTCATACAGAATATGGTAGTAGTTCTTTCTCTGTAAGTATTTGCAGGCTGCAATCAAGTAGGCTCCCCAGCTCTCCAGCCCCGGGTCGATGGTTTCCAGTAAGTTCTCCAACGTATGCAATTTTCCACTTTCATAGCTTGGAATGAAGATGCCTTCAATGAACACTTCTGATGGGGATTCCTACCACAAACATCAGAAAGGCAGCTTAAAGTAAAGCCACTGTGGCATGGTGTGCTAGTTTGAGCCTAGCTGGGATATTCTGGTGAGAGGAATTAGATGACAGGCTGTGAAAAGGAAACAATGGTGATGGCTGCTGCACTCATAGGCTTGCTGAGATGTGTAAGAAGAAGAACATAAACATAGATAACAGAGTTGCTCTCTGGCTCTAGCTCTGGCTCCAGGCACTTCTCTCCCTAACTTGCTAACTAACCCTTCTGCTTCCTAACCCCCCTGTACGACCCTCCAAATTACCTTGAATGCAAGGCAAAGTCTGGGGTAAGGCAGAGAGGTGGGAGAAGGTGGAAGGGTGGTTGGGATCCCCTCCTGGGGACTTTGATTTCTGGGAGGGCTGCTGTGTTTTTGTATTACTTTTTACCTTGTCTATTTCTGTCTCTAGCTGTATAGAATGTAAATACCTGCTTGTATCTTTTGCTAGTCTATGAATATAAAGCTTCATTCAATTTCCAGATCAACCCAGTCTAGTCTGGGTGATTTTCCAGAGTGTGGGGAACACCTAAACCATCACACATGGTGATTTTTATCCCAGAACTGGACACAGCACTCAAGGTGTGGCCTGAACAGTGCTGAGTACAGGGGCAGAATAACCTTTCCACAGTAACATTACTAAGGAGAGGAGCACATGTGACAGCCTGTCCTGCATAAGCATTTTAAAGACACAATCAGGAATTTTATCTGTATTTTTTAAAATCTCAGAGCAAGATACCAGGTATAAAGCCTGTACACATCAAATGTTTCCACACAACCAACTGCCAAATATTTAATCAGAAGCCTAGGACCTTACAGGCTTAAGGGAACAAACCCTTCTCTCTAGCTTGCATGATCCCTACCAGCTGCCTCATCAAAAACTCCCATATTGCCTTGTATGCCTAGTGCATCCTCAAGCTATGGAAATCACTTCACTAACATGGCAAAATGATTGGACTGCTCTTTACAGGCAAATTCAAAAAGATGAAAAGCAAAGTTGAGATGCAGGTGAGTATAAGAGCTTAAAATGGCCAATGATATAACGAGGAAATTGAACTGAGATGACAACTCCATTGTCCATTAAATAAAGCTTATTACAGAGTCACAGCAACATGCAGGCTGGCAAAGTCCCTCAGCATCACCAAGTCCAACCTAGAACCCTACTCTGCAAGAGTCACCTTAAACCATAGCCCTAAGCACCACAGCCAAACTACCCTTAAACACTTCCAGGCTGGGTGACTCCACCATCTTCCTGGGCAGCTCATTCCAGTGCCTGACCACTCTCTCCACGAAAAACTTTTTTCTAATGTCCAGTCTAAACCTCCCCAGCCTCAGCTTGAGGCCATTCCCCCTTGTTCTGGCTTCAGTTACCTGTGAGAAGAAGCCCAGCACAATGTCCCTTCAGGTAGTCGTAGCCAGCAATGGGGTCTCCCCTCAGCCTCCTCTTCCTCACACTAACCATCCCCAGCTCCCTTAGTTGCTCCTTGTAAGATTTATTCTCCAGGCCCTTCCCAGCTTCATTACCCTCCTCTAGACCTGCTCCAGCACCTCCGCATCTCTCTTGTATTGTGGTGCCCAAAACTGAACAGAACACTCGAGGTGTGGCCCCACAGAGCCCAGTCCAAGGGGACAATCCCCTCCCTGCTCCTGTTGGCCACAGCATTTTTAATCCAAGCCAGGATGCCACTGGCCTTCTTGGCCACCTGGGCACACTGCTGGCTCACAGTCAGCTCCCATCTATCACAACACCCATATCTCTTTCTGCCAGGCAGCTCTCCAGCCCCACTGCCCCAAGCCTGTATCATTGCTTACACTCTTAACTGCTACAGAAGTGCCAAAGTGGGAGTCTGATGCTACAAACAAGACCAAGAGATGAAGCTACAGTGATAGACAGCAAAGCATCCAGTATTATAGGCATGTTGGAATTAATTTTTTTCTCTCTTTTGAGCCATATAACACTAGGCTCAGGTTTTGAGCTCTGTAGAAAAAGACAAAGTGCTGTTGAAGCAGCACCTATACAAAACAAACTAACCCAAACCAAACAACATTCATAAAAAGCCCTGCCAAACCACCTTCTCCTCTGTGGGAGCCACTGTTTCAGTACAACAGGGAAGAGAGATTAATCACAAGATGCAAAGACTTGTTACTTTTTCATGTCACTGAAGTCTCATCAGCCACTGGGAAGTTCATGTAACAACATTTAGGACCCCAGAAAACACCTGCAGAGAAACACCCAGAACTCGGCAAGACAGCCATTGCAATCTTAAACTGGCCTTGAAGTCCTCTTGGAAATACCTGCTGCTTAGGTGAAGGTACATAAGACTGATTCCTCACCTTGTTTAACAAGTGGAGCAGTGCCTCCCTCATGCAGTCATGCCTCATGTAAAAGCTTATTATTGCCAGATTAGTGCCATAACTATGTAAATAGAACAAGCACTCTTGATAGTAGCTGTTGTGTTGTATCTTCCCCTCACACATCATCTCCAGAGACAGACTTCTTGTTCTGAGCGTTGCTTCAAGTTCCCTCAATGTGGCAAAGTAATCATCATCCTGTGGTGAAAACAGAGTCAGTGAGAGGTGATAAGTAAGAGGAAAACTTTCTTTTCAGTTAGATCTTGTCACTTGGCTCTGAAGCATTTCTGCAGAGGCTCTTCAGAGCAGGATTTGAGGAGACCTTATAGTGGCCTTCCAGTATCTGAAGGCGGCCTGTGAGGAGGCTGGGGAGGGACTACTGACAAGGTCTTGTAATGACAGGATGAGTGGTAATGGGTTTAAACTGGCAGAGGGGAGATTTACACTAGATGTTAGAAGGAAGTTCTTTGCAGTGAGGGTGGTGAGACACTGGCACAGGTTGCCCAGGGAGGCTGTGGATTCTTCCTCCCTGAAGGTGTTTAAGGGCAGGTTGGATGAGGCCTTGAGTGACCTGCTCTAGTGGGAGGTGTCCCTGCCTATGGCAGGGAGTTGGAGCTGGATGATGCTAGAGGTTCCTTCCAACCTAGACCATTCTATGATTCTATTTTTAAAACAGGTAGAATGATAGAATGGTTTGGGTTAGGAGAGACATTAAAGCTCATCTAGTACCATCCCCACCTTCCATGGGCAGAGACACCTTCCATTAGATCAAGTTGCTCAAAGCCCCATCCAACCTGGCCTTGAAGAAAATATTGCTTTAGAGGGGTGAGAATCCAGTAATGCTTTTTATGAACACTAGGCTGGACCCCTGCTATCAAGAGAGGTGCTGAACGTTGCTGCAGCCAGTGTGGCTGTTTGCAGGGACAGAGCCTCTCTCTCGTTCATCAACAAAGATAAAGATTGCATTGTCTGCCCTTAATCAACAAAGATAAAGATTGCCTTTGTTACTTCTGGGACTCAGATTCGGTGCTGGCCCTAAAGCTCAGGGACGCAAACCAACAGACATCACCTTTGAAACTCCTGGACCTCAGCCTGGCTGGAATGCCCAGGAGGCCTACATCTCATCTCAGCTAACCCTCAAGGGAAAAGGTTTATGTGTATTCAGGGTGTGGACAGGTGTAGCCAGGGAGGGGGCGCCAGACCCCTGCGAATGTATGAGAATACACAGGAAGATTTCCTGGGGAGCTGCAGCTGGACACTGAGCAGAAAACTGTATAAAAAGGCAGGAGAAATGCCTGCCAAAGTGTGGCATTCCCAGCAGACCACCAGTGGCACTCCCAGCAGATCACCAGTGGCACTCCCAGCAGACCACCAGTGGCACCCCCACCAGACCACCAGAGCTGCACACCACCCGAAGAACCTCTGACAAACTCCACAGAAGATCATGCCTGGGTCATGCACCCGTCTCTCTCTCTCTCTCCCCTCCATCTGCGACTGAGGGTAATATGATCACAGCCTTTTTCCCTTCCCTGCTCCTTCTTCTCTTCTCCAAAGTTCTCTTTATTTCTCTCTCTCCCCCTTCTCCCCTCTCTCCCTCTGTTTTGTCCAACCTTATCCTTTAATAAATACTTTCGTGGTGATATCTGGTCTCGTTTGCACCTTAATTTCACAACATGGAAATCCATAAGAACTGGTCTTGCTCCTCTGGACAGAGATACTGTTCATCTCTGTTCTCTGGTTCTTGACAAATGGTTTGGGTTAGGAGAGACATTAAAGTTCATCTAGTTCCATCCCCACCTTCCATGGGCAGAGACACCTTCCATTAGATCAAGTTGCTCAAAGCCCCATCCAACCTGGCCTTGAAGAAATATTGCTTTAGAGGGGTGAGAATCCAGTAATGCTTTTTATAAACACTAGGCTGGACCCCTGCTATCAAGAGAGGTGCTGAACATTGCTGCAGCCAGTGTGGCTGTTTGCAGGGACAGAGAGACTTATTTAAATACAGTTCCCTGCCAGCAGCTACTTCCATAAACAACTTCAAACTGGCTTTTTTATTCTCCTACAATATGTACTACTGAAAAGTCTTTTATCATGACAATTCTGCAGTTATTTAGTAGTAAAAGTTGGGCTTTAGTACCTTGTCAGAGCTTCCAGAGCTAATCCTAAACTATGGAACAGTCATTTTTGACAAGGAAAAACAGGTGGGACAGCATTCCTAAACTCTTCTTTGAATTCCTGCAAAGTTATCAGTTTCAGTAGCAAAACAGCATGACTGCAGTCTTGTTGGAGCTGAGTTTAGTTTCCTTAGTCCTGGTTTTGGCTGGGATAGAGTTAATTTTCTTCCTGAGAAGGTGGCTTTGGTAGCTGGTGTTTTGGATTTAGAGGGAGAATAATGCTGAAAAGCCACTGATGTTTCAGTTGTTGCTAAGTAGTGCTTATCCTTAGTTAAGGACTTTTCAGGCTCCCATGCTCTGCCAGCAAGCAGATGCACAATAAGCTGAGAGAGGTCACAGTCAGGACAGCTGACCCCAACTAGCCAAAGGAATGTTCCATAGCACAGAACACTGTGCACAGTATATAAATCAGGAGGGAGCAAACAGCTGTGTGATGCTCAGTTGACAGCTGGGCTTAAATCATGACTCCCTGCCACTAAGTACACCTTGAATTATTACAATATCACAGAATGATTTATGTTGAAAGGGACCTCAAAGATAATCCAGCACCAACCTCTTGCCATAGGCAGGGACACCTCTCACTAGAATAAGTTGCTCAAGGCCTCCTCCAACCTGGCCTTGAATACCTCCAGGGAGGGAGCAGCCACAACCTCCCTGGGCAACTTGTGCCAGTGTCTCACCACCCTCACTACAAAGAACTTCCCAAAATCCAGATTCAATCTCCTCTCTGCCAGTTTAAACCCATTCCTCCTCCTCCTGTCAGTACAAGACCTTCTCAGTAGTCCCTCCCCCAGCCTTCCTGTAGGCCTCCTTCAGATATTGGAAGGCCACTATAAGGTCTCCTTGAAACCTTCTCTTCTCCAGGCTGCAGAGCCCCAACCCTCATAGCCTGTCCCCATAGCAGAACTGCTGCAGCCCTCTGACCATCTTGGTAGCCTCCTCCTGACTGGCTCCAAGAGCTCCCTGTCCTTTTTGTTTTGGGGGCTCCTATCACCTGGTTCTCAGCCGCCAACTCACCATCACCAGACAGCAAACAAATGCCTTGACCATATGCAACCATGACAAGAGAAGGAAACCCCCCAAACACCTCATATTGTAACATGCTTTGCCATGAGATGTGGGTCAATACCCTGCTGCTCGGCTTTGCAGAGCAGACAGCAGACTCACCGCGATGACTATGGGCTTCACTGTGGACTCCAGGTGCTGTATCACCTCCTGGACCAGCCGCGAGCCGTGGTTCAGCTGGTTTAGATCCATCGGGGGCTTCAAGCATCGGTTAAACTTCTCTCTTGCTGAACTTAAATTCCCAGCTTTAAGGCAGGCCATGCCCCAGGCGTGCCATGCTCCACCTGGATCCAAGCCAGATTTTGTAGAAACCTAAATGCAAAATCCTTTGTTAATGTTACAACGCAGTCCCAGCAGGGAGAACAGGGAAACCTGACTTAACACCTTTCACTTCCCACGGCATGTTTCCCATTAGAAACAAAAGGAAACACAACCCCCTCGTGATTCTTTCTGCATTGCTGGTGCAATATACTGACTACCAAAACACCCAGGGCATCTAAATGTACAATAGAAGTGTTTCTGCAAGTTTAAGTCAGTATTTATCTGGGAAATTCCAGTTTGGTAGTTCTAAAACTCAGGCCACTTTCCACACCTGCTTATCTAAAGGAGATGATTTTCACAGAGCAGAAGTCATCAGAATTTGTGGTTTAATTGAAGAAAGAAAAAAAAAAAGGGGCTACAAAAGATGCTTTTAAACATGAACAACAAAGCAACAAAGCTGGTGAAGGGCCTGGAACACAAACCCTATGAGGAGAGGCTGAGGGAGCTGGGGTTGTTTAGCCTGGAGAAGAGGAGGCTCAGGGGTGATCTTGTTACTGTCTACAACTACCTGAAGGGACATTCTAGCCAGGTGGGGGGTGGCCTCTTCTCCCAGGTAACCAGCAATAGAACAGGGGGACACAGTCTCAAGTTGTGCCGGGGTAGGTACAGGCTGGATGCTAGGAGGAAGTTCTTCCCGGAGGGAGTGATTGGCATTGGAATGGGCTGCCCAGGGAGGTGGTGGAGGCCTTCAAGAAAAGACTGGATGAGGCACTCGGTGCCATGGTCTGGTTGACTGGCTAGGCCTGGGTGCTAGGTTGGACTGGATGATCTTGGAGGTCTCTTCCAACGTGGCTGATTCTATGATTCTATGAACTACAAAAGATGCCTTTAAACATTAACTAACCAGACTGATTTTATTCCAAGAGGGCCTTGCTTGCTGCTCTTTATAGCCCCTTAAAAATCCTTATCCGTTTACAGCATCGTTATCCTGATCTTAAAACTACAATGTCACAAACAAGAGCCTTATGAAATCCTAGGAGCAGGACAAAGAGACAAGATGACAAACCACATCAGACAAGCTCTGACAGATTTGCCAGCATGGCTGATCTCCATGTAAATGCTTGGGAAGTGTGCACTACCACTGTCTGCTATGGGATTACAGACAAGTGAAATCAGACATACAAGCTTCAGATAAGGTCCTGCCACAAAGAATCACAGAATGTCAGGGGCTGGAAGGGACCTCCAAAGCTCATCTGGTCCAGCCCCCCTGCCAGAGCAGGATCACCCAGAGCAGATCACACTGGAGTATATCCAGATGGTTCTTGAATATCTCCAGAGAGGGAGATTGCACAATCCGCCTGGGCAGCCTGTTCCAGTGCTTTGTCACCCTCACAGGGAAGAAAATTCCTCCTCATGTTTACACAAAACTTCCAAGGCCTCACCTTCCACCCACTGCCCTTGTCCTGTCACTGGGTGTCACCCAGCAGAGCCTGGCTCCAGCCTCCTGGCACTCACTCTGCACATCTTTATAACCACTGCTGAGGTCTCAGACTCCTCCCGGCAGCACAGGCCCAGCTCCTTCAGGCTCTCCTCCTAACAGAGCTGTTCCATTCCCTTCAGCATATTTGTGTCTCTGCACTGGACCCTCTCAAGCAGTTCTATGTCCCTTTTGAACCAGGGGCCCCAGAACTGAACACAATACTCCAGATGTGGCCTCAGCAGGGCAGAGTAGAAGGGCAGGAGAACCTCTCTTGACCTACAAACCACAGCCCTTCTAATCTGCCCCAAAATGGCATTGCCCCTCCTGGCCACAAGAGCACACTGGTGGCTCATGGTCAACCTCCCATTGGCTAGGACCCCCAGATCCTTTTCCCCTTTGCTGCCTTCCAACAGATCTGTCCCCAACCTATACTGATCTCCAGGCTCTTTCCCAGGTGCAAGACTCTGCACTTGCCCTTGTTGAATTTCATTACATTTCTTCCTGCTCAACCCTCCAGCCTGTCCCAGTCTGGCTGAATGGCAGCACAGCCTTCTGGTGTCATGTCTCAATCTTTCTACTAGATGCCAAGATTGTTCCATTTAGTGATTTCCTTGCAGATAGCTCATTGCAATTTTAATTGTACTGGCCCCATAAAGTCCCTACTCTTCACTTCAGCAGCCTACTCCACTGCAGAAGGACTTTTCCTTTTCAAAAATGTTTACCTGAGCGTTCAGACAATTATTTCTTCCTTGATCATGATCATAGAACCAAGCAGGTTGGAAGAGACCTCCAAGCTCATCCAGTCCAACCTAGCAGCCAGTCCCAGCCAATCAACCAGACCATGGCACTAAGTGCCCCAGCCAGACTTTGCTTCAACACCTCCAGGGACAGTGACTCCACCACCTCCCTGGGCAGCCCATTCCAATGCTAATCACTCTCTCTGTGAAGAACTTCCTCCTAACATCCAGCCTAGACTTCCCCTGGCACAGCTTGAGACTGTCCCCTTGTTCTCTTGCTGGCGCCTATGAGAAGAGATTAAACCCACCCGGCTACAGCCTCCCTTGTGATCTGGTGCCTATAACTGTGTAGCTTCAGCACCTGCCCTCACAAACAGTCTCCCCAAATACCTATGAACATACATATCAAAAACGTCATCCCAGTTTTTAACTGTTGAAATGTTGTGGTTTTAACGCATCATAACCATCTGAACTCAGGAAGGGGAGAACCAAAAGCCACTATAGAAGCATTAGTACGACTGAGGTCCTTCCACTGTCATTACCTCTATTGCTAGCTGATAGTACTCTGCTTCCAGAAGCTGATTTCTTAATCTTGTCACTGCTGCAGGGAGAAGAATCTGATCCAAAGATGGTATTGGACGGTAGGCAGCAGCAACCAAAATACTCAACACATCGACTTTACTTATGTAGCTAGGAAGAAACAAAGAGGTTAAACAAATATGCACACTTTCACTATTCCATACACCTAGAGAACTGCATCAAATAGAGCTCCTAAAACAGTGGTTCCTCATCACCAGGATACCAAGTTTCTCTATCCATTATACTGTCCTATTGAGATTGCTTCTATTTGGGTTTGTGCTAGTTTGAAGCAGGGTAGAATGTTTTGGTGAGAAGAAGTAGATTACAGTCTGTGAAAGGAAAACAATGGTGATGTCTACTTCCCTCAGAGTCTTGCAAAGAAGTTTGGGAAGAAGAAATGAAAACATTAGATAACACTCTTGCCATTTTGTCTCACTCTGCCTTGAGCTGCTGTCTGAGCAACATCTTACTCCCTAACCTCACCTTTCATTTGGCCTAACCCACTTTGCTTCATAACCTCTTGGCTGAACCTCTATTCTTCTTTAGGACTGGGGTAAGGTTGAGAGGGGCAGGGGGAAGGTACAAGGGTGGTTGGGAGCCCCTCCTGGGGACTCAGGTTTCTGGGAGGGCTGTTGTGTTTCCATATTACCTTTTACCTTGTATATTTCTGTCTATAACTGTATATACTGTAAATATCTGCTTGTATATTGTGCTAGATGTAAATAAATAGCTTCATTTATATTCCCAGAGCTGGCTGAGTCTAGTCTGGGTATTTCTAAAGTGTGGGGGGGCAGGGAACACCCAAACCATCGCAGGGTTCCTGCCAACACTGGCAGACGCTGACTGCAGATACCAGCTTTATGTTCCCAAATCCAAACGGTACATGTGAAATTCCCACCTTGCACCTGCCCATCCCAAGCTCTGTAGGTTAAAACTTAAGGGAAGTGCAAAATGCTCATCCTCAGGAAGTGCAGGTTAAAATCCTGTATTGCAATATAGATTGAAAGCAGATACACAATATAAGAAATCAGATATTTGGTTTGGTCTTTGTGAATTATTTCTCCCTACCCTGATACTTTTCTCAATAGTTAGAGTTTTATGACTTGAATTTCTACTATTTGAACTCTCACAGGTTCACAGGATGTTAGGGGTTGGAAGGGACCCAAGGAGACCATCGAGTCCAACCCCCCTGCCAGAGCAGGACAATACTATCTAACACAGATCACACAGGAACACATCCAGAGAGGCCTTGAAAGGCTCCAGAGAAGGAGATCCCACAACCTCTCACATTACTCTTACATTATGAACTTCCTGCTTAAAAATTGCACAGTAGAATCCCAAAACAATCCTCTTGCTCTCCAGCCCACAGTGAAAGAAAGGATAGCAATCTTGACAATCGCAATACCTGACCACACCCTAGTGGACATCTGATAAATCACCTGTCACAGAGAGCAAGATCCTGGCTCCTTCCAGCTTTTACAAACATCATTTTGGCACTGAAGAGCAGTTGTTTCATGATGTCCATAAGGAGACCAGCATCCACCTCAGGATTAGTGAGCCCTTGGGACAACTTGCAGCAGTGCTCTATCAGTTGGTGGCCACATACTATGCTGTCACTGTGCAGGCTAAGGATGGCAATACACAAGGAAGAGCTGGGAGCCTGCCGGTTTGAGAGAAGACAGACAAGCATGGGTATTGAGAAAGACTCCAACACAAGCAGCTTCCTGGAGAGCTTTCTCCAGATCTCACCTGCTCATAATAAAATTCACTGCGTACAATTTCATTCTCCTCTTCATTCAGGGTAAAAATCCATTCCAGCTCTGTTGCCTTGGGTATTCGCACAACTGTGGAATAGTCATTGTTAAAGGTATCTGCAGTCAAAAAGGAAAGACCAGGCAGAATCACTGCACAAGAACCAACACACCTGGCTAAGGACACACAATGCAGAGTATTCCTACACTCTCGTAACAAAGTCATCTAGAATCCTCTCATTGTGCCACCTCTTGGCAGCAACACATCAGGCACACCTTATGGAAGCATTTACATCCCTCAGCAGGGTGCCAAGTTGCACCAAAACTTACTTCCCCTGCTAGCAAGACCCTGTCACCAAGAACTGTCTCAAGGGACATTTATTCAAATGATTATCCAGCTCTCATCATACTGCCACAGTAATATCTCCTCTTCAGCCTTATCTCAAGCAAGTTGTTAAATATTTCTGAGCAAGAGACAAGTGGAAATATTAGTGGAAGCTAAAGAATCAGTCGTACAATCATAGAATCAAGCAGGTTGGAAGAGACCTCCAAGCTCATCCAGTCCAACCTAGCACTCAGCCATATCCAGTCAACCAGACCACGGCACTAAGTGCCTCATCCAGGCTTTTCTTGAACACCTCCAGGCACAGTGACTCCACCACCTCCCTGGGCAGCCCATTCCAATGTGCTCCAGCCCATTTCAGTTGTGTTTCAGTTTGCTGTAACAAAGGTAGCAGTAAAGTAAACCTTCATTAAAAGCAAAACAATACATTGCTCAAATAGCCCATAATACTTTAAAAAGGGACACATACAGAAAATAATTCTGGTGGGGTTTTTTGTTGGTTTGTTTGGTAGCACAAATGCAAATTCTGTTCCATGTTTCACATGCTGTAAGCCCTTCAAAACACCACAAGTGTCAGACTACATGACAAGGAGTGAAAAACGGTAGAGAATAAGGTAGTCAAATAAATGTTGTTATTCCTGAAGCATTATGATACTGGATGTGGAAATTTAGGCAGCAAAGAGAAATGACTAGTCCATGCTCACACATCCAGCAAAGGAGATGGAACTGAGGAGATGGAATCCTCAGCCACAAGGATGCTCAGAGGGCTGGAGCAGCTCTGCTATGAGGACAGACTGAAAGAGTTGGGGCTGTGCAGTCTGGAGAAGAGGAGGCTCCCAGGTGACCTTCTTGTGGCCTTTCACTATCTGAAGGGGGCTACAAAAAAGCTGGGGAAGGACTTTTCAGGATATCAGGGAGTGACAGGATTAGGGGGAATGGAACAAAGCTGGAGGTGGGTGGGCTCAGACTGGACGTCAGGAGGAAGTTGTTGAGAGAGGCTGAAATGGGTTTCCCAGGGAGGTGGTTGAGGCCCCATCCCTGGAGGTGTTTAAGGCCAGGCTGGATGAGGCTGTGGGCAGCCTGCTCTAGGGTAGGGTGTCCTTGCCCATGGCAGGGGGATTGGAACTGGATGATCCTTGTGGTCCCTTCCAACCCTGACTCATTCTATGATTCCAGGACACAAAGAGGGCCAGGAGAGGGTCCCAACCCTGTGCACCCTGCAGTGGCATTCAGGTTTGTACTGACATGGTTTGCAGGAGGAGGATCAGTCAGAACGGCTCTGTAGTGGGCTAACTAATCCCTACACATGCCACAGCCTCTCACAAACCGTTTCCAGTATGCAAAGTGCATTCTCCAATTGTTGTTTTTCAGTTCCTTCCTCTAATCCCTATCTGGCAGGTCAGATATTGGCTCAGATATCTCTCCCAGATCTCAATTTCCGCTCAGAGAAGCTTGGAATACTTAATCTCAGCCCACAATGCAAAAATCTATCACTGATATTTTGCAACTAATGTTTTGATCACCCTTCAGCTGCAACTAGATGTTATCAGCTTCCTGTCTCTAACCCTGCTGCTAATCAAGCATTTTTTAAGAAGTGAAGTTTAACATTACCTTCTACTTGGGCCTGATCATCTTTTCTGCTGTAATAAAATGACAGAAAGAAACATTAATCCTAATCTAGCATGCTGGGGAAAACACAGTTTCAAACGAGAGATCACTAAGGCTAGCCTTGTCAGAGCACTGGCCTGAAGAAAAACCTAACAGCTCTCCTTCCCTGCCCCCTCCTCTGCTCCCACCCCCTGCTGCTTGGCAATACAAGGTTAGCAGCAGCCAAAGAGAAGTCTCCTTTGAGAGCTGCAATGTTCTATTCCAACTGCAACTCATTAGCTCTTACAACTTTCTGTAGGAAGAGCACCAATAAACATATCCTAAAAAAGCAGAGATGGAGAACAACTGCCCAGAATGTGACACAGATAAAATGAAGTGTTTGGTAACCAGGGCTCTGTCAAATAGAATCAACCAGGTTAGAAGAGATCTCCAAGCACATCCAGTCCAACCTTGCACCCAGCCCTGTCCAATCAACTACACCACGGAACTAAGTGGCTCATCCAGGCTTTTGCTTGAGCAGCTCCAGGGTGAAAAGTAAACTGAGGCATAAGGAACATTCCCACACCTATCAAACCTGAAAATCCCAACAGCTGAAGGATAAAAAGCGAATCATAGAATCAGTCAGGCTTGGAGGGGACACAAGGATCATCTAGTTCCAACCCCCCTGCCACAGGCAGGGACACCTCACACTAGAGCAGGCTGTCTACAGCCTCATCCAGCCTGGCTTTTAACATCTCCAGGGATGTGGCTTCCACCACCTTCCTGGGCAACCCCTTCCAGGCTCTCACCACCCTCATGCTGAAGAAATTCTTCCTAACATCCAGTCTGAATCTACCCATTTCTAGCTTTGTTCCATTCTCCCCAGTCCTATCACTACCTGACAGCCTAAAAAGTCCCTCCCCAGCTTTCTTGTAGGCCCCCTTCAGATACTGAAAGTCCACAATGTTACTATAACATCCAGATAAACCCAAATGCTTATTCCTCCCTCATTTCATTCATGCACTCTGCTGTGTACATGAAATTGAGGAAAGCTAGAACAGAGGGACTTACACACTTGTGTCTTGTACTAAGCCAGGCAGATGTTCTCTGTTGTAGTAGCTATAGCATTGATCACACACACGAGAGAGATTTTCTCTGCAAGCTTCCACTGCCATTTTCTTGGTGGAACAAGAGCTGCACACCAGCCTGCCGCAGCGCCTGCAGTGGTGGCGCCTGTTAAACTAAGCAAGAGAGGTCACAGATGAGTTACAGAAGGAATTTACTGAGGTCCCCTCCTGTATCTGCCTCCTCTTGTATGTAAACTTGTTTCATCTGAAGAGAGGAAATGCCATGCTTGATAAGACTTTTCAGAACTATACAATGATAGATTGCCACTGCTACAGTTTCTTTCTGGAGAGGGCATGGCAAAGGGGAAAAACAAAACAACACTAAAACTCAGAGGTAGGGATTCAAAAAGTGTCTGCTGTCCCAAGGTCTTGGGCTTTTCACTGCCTGAATTGTCCCAGTTTTGATCCCAGCACTAATTAGGTCATCTATTGGAAAACTCAGAAGCTGCAAGCTGTCTTTTTGACACTTCCTTAGTAATTTCCAAACCCAAAACAGACACTTTGAGAAAGCTGCACTCATTTCAACAGAAGACAACAGATTGGCAGCACACCTGCACAACTCCAAGGTCTCCCTGAGAGAACCAAAGCAGTTGCTCAAGTACTCTATGAAACAATAGGTTTTAGGAAAGCACAGCCAACAGCAAAGATGACATTTTCTGCACTGCTCATCTGAGCTGTACGATGCACACATTACTTCTCGCTGGCACAGTCATCTGCACAGCCTTTGAGATCTCCTGCACATTTTTGAGGCCTCCTATTTGTTTCCTCTCTGATGACCAGAGCTCTTTAAGCTCTATCACTTCACAAGCTCACCTGCTCTGCAGGCAGCTAGCTGCTGCCAGTCTCTTCAGCTAAGCCAAAGAGAAACTAACAGTTGAATACCAAAGGAGTGGCAGTCTTGTCAGACTTACACTGATGCAGACAAACATATAAAGTAAGTAATGTCTCCTACAAAACAGACTATGAGCAAGTGTTCATATCAAGGTCAGCTCTAGGAGTGTCTGTACTTCATTTTTTGCTCCTTACCATAGTGAAGCGTTCAGTTTTGCAAACCATGCATGTCGTTTCAGTGTCATCAGGTATCCATTGTTGCTTGGGTGGTGGCTTCTCAGGAGGCACAAACTCTTGAGGAAACAAATTCTGCTGCAGGCTTCTTTCTCTGGGACTTGATGACATGGTGACACCTTAAAACAAGCCACAGAATTGGATTTAAGATGCTTAACGGAGTCTTGAATAGCAGCAAACGCTGCAGACCTCCAGAGGTCATAAGATCTCTCTGGCTCACAAGATGAGTACCAGTCCCTTTCAACAGCAGCAAACACACACAACCTCCCTGAAGGTGTTCAAGGCCAGACTGGACGAGGCCTTGAGCAACCTGTTCTAGTGGGAGGTGTCCCTGCCTACGGCAGGGGGGTTGGAACTGGATGATCCTTGAGATCCTTTCCAACCTAAACTACTCTATGATTCTATGAATGGAGTCTCTTAGACAACAGAAAGTGTGCTGTTTCCCTCAGGTCACAAGAGGGATCCTAGGAAAAAAAAAAGTACATTCAGGGACCAAAAGAATGACACACAGAAAAAATCCCCAAACATGACAGCCAAACCAAAACCTTCTAAAACCTAACATAAATGAGATATCTACTGTAAACCAAAGTTCAGATCCACAATCAAAAAAAGAGTGAGAAAAGAATAGGAAGAGGGGGAGAAGTATCACAACAATCCACTAGCAGCCCAGCTGTGGCAAAGAGGTTTTCTTTTCCCCCTACATATGTAGTCCTGTTTTCTGTGACTTGTTCAAGGTTTTTTGTCGTCTTCAGGTTGTGGTGTTTTTTTTTCCTGTAGGATCTGGAAAGGAAAGGCTTTGTGCTGATTTTTCAGGTGTTTTATAGGTACCTAGCAAAATGCAAACCAGTCATAGATTTCTTGTTCCCCTTTAGGTATTTCTTCAGTTGGCCCCAAAGCACCCAACTGTAGAGACTTACTAACCTGTGTTAAAATAGACCTAAGTTACTATTAAGTGGTGGGACACACACACAAGGTATAAAACATATAACACATCAAGAGCAAATAGCACCAAGGTCTTAACCTCACCAGCAAAGCTGACAGGAGATAGGTCTGATGAACCCGATTTAGACAGCACTTCACTCTCCAATACCTGATTGATACTTTCTTGGATACGTATTAGAGAATCTAGAATAAATGGAAGGAGAAAAAGAATGTTACAAAATCAGAGAACAACCAATACTGGCCACACAGCTACCTGCTTTTAGGAAATTATCATAGAATCAGACAGGGTTGGAAGGGACCACAAGGATCAGCCAGTTCCAACCCCCCTGACATGCCCAGGGACACCCTACCCTAGAGCAGGCTGCCCACAGCCTCAGCCAGCCTGGCCTTAAATACCTCCAGGGATGGGGCCTCAACCACCTCCCTGGGCAACCCATTCCAGCCTCTCACCACTCTCATGCTGAACAGTCCAGTCTGACTCTCCCCACCTCCAGCTTTGCTCCATTCCCCCCAGTCCTGGCACTCCCTCACAGCCTAAAAAAGTCTCTCCCCAACTCTTTTGTAGGCCCTCTTCAGATCCTGCAAGGCCACAAGAAGGTCACCTGGGAGCCTCCTCTTCTCCAGCCTGCACAGCCCCAACTCTTTCAGTCTGTCCTCATAGCAGAGCTGCTGCAGCCCTGTGAGCATCCTCCTGGTCCTGCTCTGGACACACTCCAGCATCTCCACATCCCTCTTGTCCCAGGGGCTCCAGAACTGGATGCAGTACTCCAGGTGGGGTCTCAGCAGAGTGCAGTAGAGGGGGAGAATCACCTCCCTGGCCCTGCTGGCCACACTTCTCCTGCTGCAGCCCAGGCTCTGCTTGGCTTTCTGGGCTGCAAGTGCACACTGATGGCTCATGTAGAGCTTCTCATCCACCAGCACCTCCAAATCCCTCTCCTGAGGGCTGCTCTCCAGCATTGCCTCAACCCAGATGCAGGAGGATCAGAGGAATTCAATCACAGGATTGATGTCTGAATGTCAGCACAGAATGGCATGAAATATGTAATCATAAAATAGTACATTTCTATGAAAAGTAGTCCACAACAAGTCATCTACAAGTATATAAATTTCAGTGACTTGAAAGACAGAGAACAGGATCCTTATCAAAGCAATGGGCACAGGAATAGCACAAGAGAGAATATGTAACAGATGTGTCATGAGGTACTCGTGGTAAATAGTAAATGCATCCCATGGCAATGAAAGAACATACTTGCAAGGCTATAGGTCATTTGTCAGCAAGAGAGTTAAAATCTGATGCTTTTATGCTAACAAGAGCTGCATGAAATGAAGTCAACATTTGGAGAGTGGTATAACGCAAGTTAGTACCATAGATGTAGATAGAAACAGGTACAGACAGGTACACCTGCCATGTGCTTTTAACAGGGACATAAAAGCACTGAGCTTGATCTGCAGCAGCATCACAGGATCCTAGGCTCACAGGATGTTAAGGGTTGGAAGGAACCCAAGGAGATCATCCAGTCCAACCCCCCTGCCACAGCAGGGCAATACTATGTAACACAGATCACAGAGGAATGCATCCAGATAGGCCTTGAAAGGCTCCAGAGAAAGAGACTCCACAGCCTCTCTGGGCAGCCTGTGGCAGTGCTCTGACAGTAAAGAAGTTCCCCCTTGTGTTGAGCCGGAATCTCTTGTGCTGCAATTTACACCCATTGCTCCTTGTCCTATCCCAGGGAGCAGTGAGCAGAGCCTGTCCCGCCCATCCTGGCAGCCTTCAGATACTTATAAACGTTTATCAAATCCCCTCTCAGTCTTCTCTTCTCCAGACTGAAAATCCCCAGGTCCCTCAGCCTTTCCTCATCAGCCATGCCCTCCAGTCCCCTCATCATCCTCATAGCCCTCCACTGGACCCTCTCCAGCAGATCCCTGTCCCTCTTCAACTGGGGAGCCCAAAACTGAACACAGTATTCAAGATGGGGTCTCACCAGGGCAGAGTAGAGGGGGAGGAGAACCTCCCTTGATCTGCTATGCCAGTCCTAAAGCCCTGGAAGGAAAGCCAAATGCAGGGCAAAAAAATAAATCAAAGATAATATGGACAAGAAGGGACTGGCAAACCAGAAAGAATTGTGACAAGACTCTTAAACAGAATTACAAGCTTAAAAGTTTTCTATATGAAAACGAACAGGATGCTGGAGGAGGAAAGACTATGCAAGATAAAATCCCCATTCTATTTGGAGTGCAGTTAGCTGAGGTTTTAATGCTGCTTAACCCATCAGGTCATGTTAAATGAGAAGCAAATAAAATTGCACTGTATCATATAAGAAGAGACCCCAAAGGAGTGATGGAGAATTCAAGAAACTTTTGAAGCTGTTGGTACTTGAGGACACACAAAAAAGGCAAAGACTTTAAGATCACGAGCAAGATTGGAGGCACACATCTGAAAGTGTTATGGCACAATTGGTGAACCAATTCCAGGGGTAAATTAGCTCTTTCCCAAGTGGAAAACTGCGTTCTCATGGCCAGTCACCTGATTTCTTTTCTTTTAATGCAAAAGGGAATTTGAGAGCTTTCTCTGCATATCTGGAGAGCAAACAGTCAATGTCTTCTACAGTAAAACCGATTTCCTGTCCAGCTAAAAGCTGGTGCAGTGTCTGCACGGCAACAGCTACCCAGTCCACCTTCATGTTCATGAGAAGCTGCTCTAGCATGAGCAGTGGCCTGGAGGAGAGGTGGAAGTAGTTAACACGGGAGAGCTCAGGCAGAGTCAGCAGCACCTGAGACAGAAGGAAAAAAGCAAATGTTAAGATTATACACCTTCACGTTCCAAAAGCGTTTTCTTTGCGAGAGATTAAAAGGCAAGAGTTAGCACAGTAGCTTATGCAGGGAAAGGACTACAGAGGGCAGGAAAATGTAGTCAGGAATTGTCAGACCTATTCCTACTTCTGTTAAAGAATTACTAAGTGGATTTCAAAACCTGCCCAGCTTCCACCTTCCCATCCTATAAAACACTGCCTCATTTCAAAGGTAGGTGAAAGCATTTTGTGACCTTGTGCCAATTAATTTGTACATTCTCCCATTAAATAAGCTTACAAAAAGAATCACAGAATCAACCAGATTGGAAGAGACCTCCAAGATCATCTGGTCCAAACTAGCACCCAGCCCTATCCAGTCAACTAGACCATGGCACTAAGTGCCTCATCCAGGCTTGGCTTGAACACCTCCAGGGACAGTGACTCCACCACCTCCCTGGGCAGCCCATTCCAATGCCAATCACTCTCTCTGACAACAACTTCCTCCTAACATCCAGCCTAGACCTCCCTTGGCACAGCTTGAGACTCTGTTCCCTTGTTCTGCTGCTGGGTGCCTGGCAAAAGAGACCAACCCCACCTGGCCACAGCCTCCCTGCAGGTAGCTGCAGACAGCAATGAGGTCTGCCCTGAGCCTCCTCTCCTCCAGGCTGCACACCCCCAGCTCCCTCAGCCTCTCCTCACAGGGCTGTGCTCCAGGCCTCTCACCAGCTTCATTGCCCTTCTCTGGACACGTTCCAGCACCTCAACATCTCTCTTGAATTGAGGGGCCCAGAACTGGACACAGCACTCAAGGGGTGGCCTGAGCAGTGCTGAGCACAGGGGCAGAAGAACCTCAGTCATCCTACTGGCTACACTGTTGCTGATCCAGGCCAGGATGCCATTGGCTCTCCTGCCCACCTGGGCACACTGCTGGCTCACGTTCAGCCTACTCTCTACCAGTACCCTCAGGTTCCTTTCTTCCTGGCTGCTCTCAGCCACTCTGACCCCAGCCTGTAGTGCTGCTTGAAGCACTATCCTTACATCATCTGAGGAAATACCAAGGGAAGAAAGGAAGAGTAATTCTGAAAATGAACAGTTAATATGGACACTTTCCAAATTTGGTAATATGTGTTCAAAGGGATACCTAAGGAAACAGGAAAGCCAGCAATGTCCCATTGTGACACACACTGTAGCAAGCTGCCATTTGTAGTCTTATAATAAAACAGACATTACCAAACATACTGCATTTTGTTTACATAAAATGCTTTTAATTAAACACATCTATTGATTAGAATCATAGAATGGTTTAGGTTGGAATGGACCTCAAAGCTCAGACAGTTCCAACCCCCCTGCCATAGGCAGGGACATCTCCCACTAGAACAGCTTGCTCAAGGCCTCATCCAACCTGGCCTCAAACACCTTCAGGGAGAGAACATCCATAAATCAACATGGGCAATCTGTGACAGTGTCTCACCACCCCACTGCAAAGAACTTCTTCCTAACTTCTAGTTTGACTCTCTTCTCTACCAGTTTAAAGCCATTACCCCTCATCCTGTCATTACAAGACCTTGTCAGTAGCCCCTTCCCAGCCTTCCTGTAGACTGCCTTAAGATACTTGAAAGCTACTCCAAGTTCTCCTCAAAGCCTTCTCTTCTCTAGTGTGCAGAGCCTCCACTCTCTCAGCCTGTCCTCACAGCAGAGCTGCTGCAGCCCTCTCAGCATCTTCATGGCCTCTTCTGGACTGGCTTCAACACTTCTATGTGCTTCTTGTGCTGGGGGCTCCAGAACTGCACACAGGACTGCAGGTGGGGTGTGAGGAGAGCAGAGCCAAGGGGCAGAATCCCTTCCCTTGCCCTGCTGCCCACACTGCTCTTGCTGCAGCCCAGCACAGGGTTGCTGTCTGGGCTGCACTCACACTGCTGGCCGTGTTGAGCTTTCCACCAACCCAGACCCCAAGGCCTTTTCCTTGGGGCTGCTCCCAGCCATTTGCCACCCAGCCTAGATTTGTGCTTGGCATTGCATCAGCTAAATACATCTATTCCCAGGCTGGACACAGAACCTGTATGATTTCATCAAACACAATTGCCATCCAAAAAACAGGGTGATACTGTCTACTCCGGAAGGTGCTTGAGAGGCGCATCCTGTATAAGCATCAAAGAGCACAGGTGGATATATGTAGGACAGGTGGTGTTAGTCTTGGCAGGGAGAAAGTTGCAGATGTTTTCTGTTTCACTTGGGACTCTTGTTAAACACTACAATTAAAACCCATGAGGTTTTACTCACCTTTGATCCTATATAGAGTGCCTGGATTTCGTTATGGCGTGCTGCTGTCAGACTGGTATAGAAGTGAGCTGTGAGGTAATCAGCCAAGAAGTGAGAGGCTGCCAAGTTTGGATGCTGGTCAAGGGACTGTTCACTGATGGCAAGGCAAACACCAGGGTCATCAATTCTTTGTAAAAGCTACAGAACCAAACAAAATCCAGTGAATCCCCACTACATTCTGGAAAGCAGCCTTTACAGGAGAGATGTGGAGGTGCTGGAGCAGGTCCAGAGGAGGGCAACAAAGCTGGAGAAGGGCCCCTAGAGAATAAATCTTATGAGGAATGACTGAGAGAGCTGGGGATGGTTAGTGTGAGGAAGAGGAGGCTGAAGGGACCTCACTGCTGTCTACAACTATGTGAAGGGACATTGTGGAGAGGCTGCTGCGGGTCTCCTTTCAAAGGTAATTGGAGTCGAAACAAGGGGGAATGGCCTCAAGTTGAGGCTGGGGAGGTTTAGATTGGACATTAGGGATGTTTTGCATGGACAGAGTGGAATGAGCTGCCCAGGGAGGTGGTGGAGTCCCCCATGCTGGCTGTGTTTCAGGGTGGTTTGGCTGTGGTGCTTAGGGCTACGGTTGAAGCTGAATCTTGCAGAGTAGGGTTCTAGGTTGGACTTGGTGATGCTGAGAGGCTTTGCCAACCTACATGTTGCTGTGATTCTATAACAGGCAGTCCCTGACAGATTACTGCCCTACAATGATCCAACAAGTAAAAACTAACTTCCACAAGCATCTTAGATACATAAGTATTATTTAGACAACCCATTTATAGACTACTCATTGCCTATTTGCTCCACTTATAATTATTTTCTTTAAAACTCAAGGTAAGTAATAAAATTAAGTGAGAAATAGGACAGAAGATATAGTGGTCACAAGTTTCTGCTTTGCTTCTGGAATGTTTCCAAAGCTGCAGAGTCTGAAAAAGCCTGTTCTATACTGTACACTCTTACTAGCAACAGCTCCATAATTATTATACCCAAAAGAATTCACACTTCACTCCTTTGGGCACTGAAGCACAACTGACCAGTTCCTGTTCTCAGTCTCATTTCTGGTTTCTGTGCTTAAGCAGCACAGAAGTCCTTCAATAAGATTTTTCAAATAAAAGGTCTTACTTTGCCAGGCCCAACAACCAGACTGCCAAGTTGGATTTTCACTTCAGCACAACAGGGGAGAAATGGAATCACAGGATGTTAGGGGTTGGAACAGACTCAAGGAGATCATCCAGTCCAACGCCCCTGCCACAGCAGGACAATGCTATCTAACACAGATCACAGAGGAATGCATCCAGACAGGCCCTGAAAGGCTCCAGAGAAGGAGACTCCACAGCCTCACTGGGGAGCCTGTGCCAGTGCTCTGGGACCCTTACAGTAAACAAGCTCTCCCTTGTGTTGAGGTAGAACCTCTTTTGCTGCAATTTACACCCATTGCTCCTTGTCTGCAAGTGAGCAGAGCCTGTCTCCCCCTTCCAGGCCAGCCCTGAGATATTTACAAACATTTATCAAATCCCCTCTCAGTCTTCTCTTCTCCAGACTACACAGCCCCAGGTCACTCAGCCTCTCTTCATAAGCCATACCCTCGACTCCCCTCATCATCCTTGTAGCCCTCCCCTGGACTCTCTCCAGCAGATCCCTCTCTCTCTCCAACTGGGGAGCCCAAAACTGAACACAGTACTCAAGATGAGGTCTCAGCAGGGCAGAGTAGAGGGGGAGGAGAACCTCCCTTGATCCTGCATGTATATCTGAGCAAATAGCATTTCTTAAGAGAAGCAGCAAAAAGACCACAAAAACACACATGAAGTAATCAAAGAAAACAGCTCTCAACTTACTTGACCTATGGATGTAAGACTGAAAGAGTTTTGCTATTACCTGCAATGCTTTTTCCATGTCTCCCATCTCCAGTAAGTGAAGAAGGTGCTCACGGTGAAGGTTGATCAAGTCTTCCCTTGGGACAGGATACAAGTGTCCCCATTCCTCACACAACTCATAATCCTAAAGAGTTAAATTCAAACAAAAACAAAACTAAATGAAGGACAAACTCTATTCTCTTTGATCATAGAATCAACCAGGTTGGAAGAGAGACTTCCAAGCTAGCACCCAACGCTAGCCAGTCATCTAGACCATGGCACTAAGTGCCCCATACAGTCTTTTCTTGAACACCTCCAGAGACAGCAACTCCACCACCTCCCTGGGTAGCCCATTCCAATCACTCTCTCTGCCAACAACTTCCTCCTAACATCCAGCCTAAACTTCCCCCAGTACAGCTTGAGACTGTGTCCCCTTGTTCTATTTCTGGTTGTCTGACAGAAGAGACCAACCCCACCTGGCTACAACCTCCCTTCAGGTAGCTGCAGACAGCAATGAGGTCTGCCCTGAGCCTCCTCTTCTGCAGGCTGCACACCCCCAGCTCCCTCAGCCTCTCCTCATAGGATTTGTGTTCCAGGCCCCTCACCATCTTCATTGCCCTTCTCTGGACACTTTCCAGCACCTCAACATCTCTCTTGAATTGAGGAGCCCAGAACTAGACACAGTACTCAAGGTGTGGCCTGACCAGTGCTGAGTACAGGGGAAGAATAACCTCCCTCATCCTACTGGCCACACTGCTCCTGATCCAGGCCAGGACGCCATTGGCTCTAAAGCTGTTTCTCCCAAAGTTCTGATTCACTTCAAGAAATTCTGTAGCTTAGACTCCTCTGCCACATTCAAAAAGTAAATAATTGCATTGACAAGGGGAAGATGACAGTGAATTTTTTTAGCTACAGCTTACATTAAGAATACCTTCATAAATCACAGTAAGCAAGTTGGCTTTTTACAGAGACTTTTAAGGCCATCCAGATGTACAATCTCAGTACTTCTATAACAACCAAGCCTGCACAATGCCAAAAGCTATGCCACTAAATTCCTCAAAGTTCTAAGAGAAAAGACCAGGTTTTAACAGTTAAAACTTAAGTTTAAGAATTACTAACTACATGTGAATCTTGACATTAAACACAGCTCTACATCTGTTTCTCTAGCACAGAAGTGAGTAAAAGAATCCTTCCTCTCTTAAGGTGTTCCAGTTTGGGCCATGAGCATAACAACTGTTTTTCAAAGATACCTCAACAAATCAATCTATTACAAGTTAAATGCATTCCAATCCTACAAAACTCTTATGATGATGCCTAACCTTTGCTTTCAGAATGATATCCATGATGGCTTGGGGGTCATCAGTGCAGGCTTTTTTCAGATCCTGCCAGTCAATCCACAAAGGTTCACTCTGCACAGTCAAAATCTGAAAAAGATTAGGGTAGCAGAAGTCTTAAAAGCTTTTAGCTACAACAATTGTTGAGTCTAAGGAAACATCTGAGTTGATCACATCAAGTGTTGCTTCACACAAAGGGAAACATCAAAAAGGAGGCCCACATTTATCTCTAGTCTTTCTTCTGGGATGATGTAATTGTCCTGGTTTCAATTGGGATAGAAATAACTTTTTTCATAGCAGAAGGTACAGTGCTATGGTTTGGACTCATTGTTAAGAACAGTGTTGATAACACTCTGCTGTATTAGTTATTACTAAGTAGTGCATATCCTAAACTTCTCCGTTTCCCATGCTCTGTCAGTGAGCAGGTGCACAAGAAGCTGGGAGGGAGCACAGCCAGGACAGCTGGCCTGAACTAGCCAAAAGAATACTCCACACTTGTGTCCAGTTCTGGGCCCCTCAATTCAAGAGTGATGTTGAGGTGTCCAGAGAAGGGTGATGAAGCTGGTGAGAGGCCTGGAACACAAACCCTATGAGGAGAGGCTGAAGGAGATAGGGGTGTGCAGCCTGGAGGAGAGGAGGCTCAGGGCAGACCTCATTGCTGTCTACAAATACCTGAAGGGAGGTTATAGCCAGGTGGGGTTGGGCTCTTCTGCCAGACAACCAGCAACAGAACAAGGAGACACAGTCTCAAGTTCTGCTGGGGGAAGTATAGGCTGGTTGTTAGGAGGAAGTTGTTGTCAGAGAGAGTGATTGGCATTGGAATGGGCTACCCAGGGAGGTGGAGGAGTTGCTGTCCCTGGAGGTGTTGAAGCAAAGCCTGGCTGGGGCACTTAGTGCCATGGTCTGGTGATTGGCTAGGGCTGGGTGCTAGGTTGGACTGGATGAGCTTAGAGGTCTCTTCCAACCTGCTTGATTCTATGATTATGCCCAGTATATAAACTGGGGGAGTCTGACCCAGGCAGAGATGGATTGCTGCTGAGGGACTGGCTGGGCATTGGTCAGCAGGTGGTGAGCTACTGCATTGGGCATCACTTGTCTTTTCTTGGGTTTTATGTCTCTCTCTTCATTATCTTCCTTTTCATTACAGCTATTATATTTTACTATTATTCCTGTTATTATATTTCAATGAAGTTATTACAGGCTCATAGGATATTAGGGGCTGGAAGGGATCCAAGGAGATCATCTAGTCCAACACCCCTGCCAGAGCAGGACCACACAATCTAGCACAGATCAGAAGAACACATCCAGATAGGCCTTGAAAGTCTCCAGAGGAGACTGCACAACCTCTCTGGGCAGCCTGTGCCAGTGCTCTGGAACCCTTAAAGTCAAGAAGCTCCCCCTTGTTTTGAGCTGGAACCTCTTTTGCTGCAACTTACACCCATTGCTACCTGTCCTATCCCAGGGTGCAGTGAGCAGAGCCTGTCCCCCACTCCTGGCCCCCAGCCCTCAGAGAGTTATAAACATTTATTAAATCCCCTCTCAGCCAAGCCTCCCAGTTTGGTGTCATCAGCAAACGTGCTGAGCAGAAACTCTGTCCCCTCATCAGTGTCATTGATGAAGATGTTGAACAGGACTGGACCCAGCACTGATGCCTGGGGGACTCCACTGGTTACAGCTCTCCAGATGGACAAACTGTTCTTTTCTCAAGCCACAAATTACACTGTTTTCCAAATTGTCCTTTCCATTGCACTAGGAAAGAGAAGGAAGGAGTGAGCACTGGAAGCACTTCAGGCACTGGAATGAGCTGCCCAGGGAGGTGGTGCAGTTGCCCACAATGGACGTGTTTAAGAGTGGTTTGGATATGGTGCTTAGGGCTAAGGTTTAAGGTGAATCTTATAAATTGGACTTGGTGATCCTGAGGGGCTTTGCCAACCTGGATGTTGCTGTGATTCTCTGAGCGAGTGGCTAGGTGGTGTCTAGCTGCTGGCTGAGGCTAAACCACAACAGAAATGCACCTGCACTCTGAAAAAGACAAAGCCATTTTCTCAGAGGTATGAGTGCAGAAGGCATGTTTGTAAAGGAAGTTCCTTAAAAGACTAGGTGGCAATAATTATGGATGAAGAAGTACATGCACGCTGCAGATACTGCTGGCACTAAGAGAAACAACTGAGCTGTTGAGCTGCAGTCGGCAGAACCACCCTCAGACAGAGCTCAGCAGGGGTTTAGACTCCCTTTGCTGCTCCAGTTGGCTTTTCAGTCTGTGCTGAACTTTGGGCCAGCTAGCCTGACTTGGATATCTACACCACCCTGCAGTTAGAAGAACTGACTGCAGTACACACATGCGTATTGGACCACCAGTCTCACAGGGCACACTGAGGCACATTGACTCCTCTCGAGCTTATGAAATGGTGGAAAGCTCCTAAAGGCTGGTGCTAGTTCAGGTAGTTGTAGACAGCAGACAGCAATGAGATCTGCCCTGAGCCTCCTCTTCTCCAGGCTGCACACTCCCAGCTCCCTCAGCCTCTCCTCACAGGGCTGTGCTCCAGGTCCCTCACCATCTTCGTTGCCCTTCTCTGGACATCTTCCAGTACCTCAACATCTCTCTTGAATGGAGGAGCCCAGAACTGGACAAAGCACTCAAGGTGTGGCCTGACCAGTGTTGAGCACAGGGGCAGAATAACCTCCCTGGTCCTGCTGGCCACACTGCTTCTGAGCCAGGCCAGGATGCTATTGGCTCTGCTGCCCACCTGGGCACACTGCTGCCTCATCTTCAGCTCCCCTCTACCAGTACCCCCAGGTCCCTCTCTGCCTGGCTGCTCTCAGCCACTCTGTCCCCAGCCTGTAGTGCTGCTGTTGTGGCTAAAGTGTAGAACCCTGCACTTGGCCTTGTTCAATCTCATCCCATTGCTGCAGGCCCCTCACCATCTTTGTCATCTGCCTCTAGACATGTTCCAGTATCTCAACATCTCTCATGAATTGAGGTGCCCAGATCTGGACACAGCACTCAAGGTGTCCAGTTCTGGGCTCAATTTTGTATCTTGTTTCCCTCTCCTATACCTCTTAGTAACTCCCCTACCTTAAATACCTTTTATTTATTTATAAAGTTTTTTTTTCTTGTAACTTCCAAACTGAAGCAAGACTGTTCTTTGGGTGTTTTACCTTTTTTGCCTCTCTGCATCTAATTCCTTTCTTTCCAAAGCAGGGCAGAGGGGAAAGCATCCTATTAATGTATTGTTCTGTTAGGTATTTGAGTCTCTGGGAAGCTTAAATCAGACCAACACAAAGTTAGTTATAAAAGATGGAAGTAGAGTGTTAAGTGGATACTACAGCACTGAAAACACATGGATGTAAGACTAGAAAATTGACTATGACCACACAAAGAATCAAGGGCTAAAGTTTTTCAAAGAGCCAAGCATATTTGCTCCCTGCTGCCTATTTCATCTCGCTGTTATTGTGAAGGAACTTTGTACCTTTTGATATATCTGAAGCTCTTTCTTCATGCTCTGCAGACTGGCTTTTAGTTCATCAGTTATACCCAAGTCAGAAATGCAATAAGCTAGGATTTCCAAACAGGCATCAAGGGGCCATTTGTCCAGGCAGTGCAAGGCCAGCTGACTTCTCAGCGCTGCATTTTTGATTTGGAACAGGTACTGCCAACCATCCTTACCTGTGGATGAAACAAACCACGAGTTTGAAATTCAGTTTCTATAGTTCTGAAGATGTGAAAAACAAAATCCTCACCTTCACTGTATGGCACCACTGTAAGAACCAGTCCACTGCTGGAAAAATCTATGCAAGGCAGCCCAAGCAACAGACGCTCAGCAAGTAAAGCAGACTTAGCATGGTATATGTAGAATGGTTTAGGTTGGAAGGGACCTCAAAGTTCACCCAGCTCCAACCCCCCACCACTGGCAGGGACAGCTCCCACTAGAACAGGCTGCTCAAGGCCTCATCCAAACTGGCCTTGAATACCTCCAGGGAGGGAGCATCCACAGCCTTCCTGGGCAACCTGTGCCAGTGTCTCACCATACTATCCTTAGCCTCCAAAAGGCACCTTCTTTCACAGGAGGTATCACAGTATCATCACGGTTGGAAGAGACCTCACAGATCATCAAGTCCAACCCTTTACCACAGAGCTCAAGGCTAGACCATGGCACCAAGTGCCACATCCAACCTTGCCTTGAACAGCTCCAGGGACGGCGACTCCAACACCTCCCCAGGCAGCCCATTCCAGTGTCCAATGACTCTCTCAGTGAAGAACTTTCTCCTCACCTCCAGCCTAAATCTCCCCTGGTGCAGCCTGAGGCTGTGTCCTCTTGTTCTGGTGCTGGCCACCTGAGAGAAGAGAGCAACCTCCCCCTGGCCACAACCTCCCCTCAGGTAGTTGTAGACAGCAATAAGGTCTCCCCTGAGCCTCCTCTTCTCCAGGCTAACCAATCCCAGCTCCCTCAGCCTCTCCTCGTAGGGCTGTGCTCAAGGCCTCTCACCAGCCTCGTCGCCCTTCTCTGGACACACTCAAGCATCTCAATGTCCTTTCTGAACTGGGGGGCCCAGAACTGAACACAGTACTCAAGGTGTGGTCTAACCAGTGCAGACCTCCCTGCTCCTGCTGACCACACCATTCCTGATGCAGGCCAGGATGCCACTGGCTCTCTTGGCCACCTGGGCACACTGCTGGCTCATGTTCAGGTGGGTGTCAATCAGCACCCCCAGATCCCTCTCTGTCTGGCTGCTCTCCAGCCACTCCGACCCCAGCCTGTATCTCTGCATGGGGTTGTTGTGGCCAAAGTGCAGCACCCTGCACTTAGAGCTATTGAACCCCATCCCATTGGACTCTGCCCATCTGTCCAGGTGGTCAAGGTCCTGCTGCAGAGGTCCTTCTGCCCTCCAACCCAGCCACATCTGCCCCCAGCTTGGTGTCATCTGCAAACTTGCTGATCATCCATGTATGACAATGACACTACTGTAATAGATGTTCCATTAACAGTACTATGCTCTGGCAGGGGGGTTGGATTCGATGGTCTTTTTGTGTGCCTTCCAACCCCTGACATCCTGTGATCCTATGATGAACATCTCCTGAGGCATTCCAGATCTCTCATAACAAACTGGTCAGGATTCGTACATTTGTAAAACAGAAACTAAACCATCAGAGAAAGCAAATTTAGGGTGAAGGAAGGGATCTATTTCTGTCATAGAATCATAGAATCAACAAGGTTGGAAGAGGCCTCCAAGATCATTCAGTCCAACCTAGCACCCAGCCCTAGACAATCAACCAGATCATGGCACTAATTGCCTCATCCAAGCTTTTCTGAGCCCCTCCAGGGATGGCAACTCCACCACCTCCCTGGGCAGCCCATTCCAGTGGCAAATCACTGTCTCTGGATTGGCCCAAAGACCATGACCTGGTCCAGGCTATATTCTTCATCTTAAAAAAGGAAAAAAGAAAAAGATTAAGGGAAAAAAATAACCCTGACTTAATCCTTCTTACCTTCAGCAGCTGCACAGCTGAGCACAGCATCTTTCACACTGATCAGCTCCTCCATGTCCTGACTGTACAGATCTAAGACTTTCAGACCTCTGTCCCAATCTTTTGCAGCAAGAGCTTGTTCAAAGACTCCCATTAATATCTTAACAGCTGTGGTGGAATGCAGTCCTAGGAGAACCAGAGCTATGTATGTCTTGCCAGAGAAGACAGCAGCCAAACTGCTGCCTTCCTCTTGCTGATTCTGAAGTGGCTGAAACATAGCAAGAATAAATCGTTCCAATATTGGGAACTCCTTCAACAATGTCTCACACTCCTTAGAAATCTGTTCCAAAGTTAAGGGCACCTCCCGTTTGCCCCGAAATTCCATCCAAGATAAACTTGATTTGGGAACCTTCTGTATATTAGATGCACTTAGACATGCCACTGTGGCCATTAGCTTCGACTGAGACTTCAGGAAGTCCAGGGAGGAGGCAGTGAGCGTGTGCTGGCTCAAGTCATTCACAGGAGATGGGGCCCGAGTGGAGACAGCCTCAGAGGTCACTGCAGAATTGTGAAGAGGTATTTCAACATCTGGCAGGCAGTGGTAGGCACACTGGTGTGCTAAGCTGCTGATGTTTGTCAGCAGAGACTTTGCCTGGCTGGTTTGCCTCACACTACACAGAGAGAGCGGTTCACAGCAACAGTTCACAATAACTTGCTGCACATTCAAGTTCAGCTCTTCTTTAGCCAAGAGAGAAGAAAGCCTACAGGATGGAAAACACAAACAGCTTACCTAGCACACATAAGGGGCATTTCACCATTATATGTTATTGCATAACTTCCATATATTTTGTCAACACAAGCCTCCTAATGTTCTTCACAGGTGCATATGGGGCAAGAGTATGTATCCTATGTTTGCTCAGTGTGAAAAAACCATACACAGCACATCAGCAAGAACCCAGAGCTTATGCTGCCATTCCTCAAAAGAAAAGAAACTCAAATCCTCAAACGTGATCTACTAAAACAGTTCACCATTAGTGCTTATCTTTTTAATACCTCATTTGTCAAATCTGACACTTTCCATGCCAGTCTAATCTAGTGATTCATGATGGAAGGACCTTAGATAATCTATTTTTCCTACTGACTAATGCAATGGTCTATTTTATTTCATTACCTTGCTAAATTGCCAGTCTACTACTCTCAAAAGTCACACATTCAGTTCAGAAAATCCACATGAATGCATTCATTCTCTCTTCACAACAGACAGCAGTTGTCAAAAATAGGTAGCCACTGTTTCCTCTATCTTCAGGCCAGTAGAAAAGCCACTGAGTAAGCTCCTCTCCACACACCAGTCCTTGCTGGTGAGAGACAGAAGGCTGAACTATCTGTGCTAAGTAGATAGAGAGGAATTTAATCCTGACTGAGGTTCACCTACACAGAAGTAAACTAGAGAAGTATGTATTTTGTAAAGGACCAACCTGTCAGGATGAACTTGTCTCTCAAACACAAGCTGGGAGAGTAGCTGAGATGGACTCTGCTGCAGCAGTATGAAAGGATTCCCCACTCTCACTTCTGCAGATGGATCTTTAAAACAACAAAACCAAACCCCCTAGGATATTACTATCTTGGTTCTAGTTTACATTTCCCAGAGACTCAGATTCAGTTAATAGAACCAATAACAATTTATAGGATGCCTTTCCCTCTTCCCCCTTCCTTCCCAAAGAAAAGGAATTAGATGTAGAGAGAGGAAAAGGTAAAACACACCCAAATAAATAATCTCAATTTGATTTGGAAGTTAAAAGAAGAAAAGTTTAACAATAAACGAAAGGTATTTGAGGTAGGGAAGTTACAAAAGGTATAGGGAAGGGGAAACAAGACACAAAAGTATGTAAATAGAACCAGATTTGATGGCAATGGTTTTGTCTGCCTCGTGGGTGATGGCCGCTTGGTAAAACAAAGAGTACCAGGAAAGAGGATGGTGATGCTGGCAAGCAGGGAGGCAAGGAGAGAGGGAGGAGGGAGGGAGGGAGGGAAGGAGGGAGGGAAGGAGGGAGGGAAGGAGGGAGGGAAGGAGGGAGGGACGGAGGGAGGGAAGGAGGGAGGGAAGGAGGGAGGGAAGGAGGGAGGGAAGGAGGGAGGGAAGGAGGGAGGGAAGGAGGGAGGGAAGGAGGGAGGGAAGGAGGGAGGGAAGGAGGGAGGGAAGGAGGGAGGGAAGGAGGGAGGGAAGGAGGGAGGGAAGGAGGGAGGGAAGGAGGGAGGGAAGGAGGGAGGGAAGGAGGGAGGGAAGGAAACAGGCAGTTCCTCTGTTTTTATAGGGATTTAGACAGGAAGGGGAGTGGGCTAACCTGGTAGTGCTGGACCCATCCCCGGGGAGAGGTCAGGAAGACCTGGAGTCTGGGTCAAGACCACTCCCCCAGGATGGTTAACCCTTTATAATTACAAACACTGTAGCTGAAGACATCAACCATGTCTCATTTTAGGAACACAGATTTCAAGAGATGGAGCCTTAAATCTCTTTGATTACATTCCCAGAGGTCCACATTCACAGTAGTATGTAAAATCCAGCATAAATTGCAAGACATTTGTGACTATGATATGCCTCTCAAACGTGGCACCGCTGGCTGCTGACATTTTATTGGATATATTTCACTGGCTCACATTTTACCAGATGGGTAGAGTGGAGAGTCTTTGGCTTTTAAGTGAGATTTAGATTCAAAATGGTCAGCAACTCTGCTTCAGACTTTCACCACAACCTGTATTTGTGGTGAGAAACAGAAAATACGCTGTACTGGTTTCTGAGGGGCCTCTGGATGTAGATTAGTGAATCCATGCTCTGATCCAAACCGAAGAGAGCAAAGGCAGAGGGAACTTGCAGGCATACAGCCACTTTTACAGAGGAGATCAGGCTTGTCTTTTCATGGACCACCATTATCTACTGAGTCCCTGAAAAATAATCTTCCTGGCTACTTGTGCATAGCCTTCTGCCTTCTCCCTGTGCCAGTAGGCCACTGGCTGTCTCTAAGGGAGCTGAAAGTGCACAGCATGCTGATCCACTGGATGAAAAATAAAGTTAATCTTGGTGCTTAGGGCTATGGTTTAAGGTGAATCTTGTTGAGTAGGGTTATAGGTTGGACTTGGTGGTCCTGAGGGGCTTTGCCAACAGGCTCACAGGATATCAGGGGTTGGAAGGGACCCAAAGAGATCATCCAGTCCAACCCCCCTGCCACAGCAGGACCACACAATCTAGCTCAGGTCACACAGAAATGTGTCCAGACAAGCCTTGAAGGTGCCAGAGAAGGAGACTCCACAACCTCTCTGGGGAGCCTGTGCCAGTGCTCTGGGAGTCTTCCAAGAAAGAAGTTCCCCCTTGTGTTGAGCTGGAACCTCCTGTGCTGCATTTTCCATCCATTGCTCCTTGTCCTATCCCAGGGAGCAGTGAGCAGAGCCTGTCCCTCCCCTTCTGATCCCCAGCCCTCAGGTGTCTATAACCATTGATTAAATCCCCTCTCAGTCTTCTCTTCTCCAGACTAAGCACCCCCAGGTCCCTCAGCCTCTCCTCATCAGGCAGTGCTCCAGTCCCCTCATAGCCCTCTACTGGACTTCTTCCAGCAGATCCCTGTCACTCTTAAAATGGGGAGCCCAAAACTGAACACAGTCACCTGGATGTTTCTGTGATTCTATGGTTGTCTTACACAGCAGTGATCAGAATTTTTTGGAGGTCAGAGTTTGTTTTGTCGAAACTAAGAGCAGGAACTGGGTCAGTAGTTAAGGTTTCTGTTCCTGTTTTCCTACTGCCATCAGCTCTTTTTGCCTTAGCTTTTGGTGATCTACATGTTAAGAAATATTTTTAAGCAGTGCAGTAATTACTTGAAATCAAAAGATCTGAGTCTGCAGAGGTAGTAGGTACACTTGGCAAGGAATCATTTATGTACCACTTCCAAAATGAGGCTGGCCTCCACAGCCTGAGTGTGACGGTTTGGGTGTTCCTTGCCCCCCCATACATAGGAAAATCACCCAGACTAGACTCAGTCGATCCGGAAATTAAAGAATGAAGCTTTCTATTTACAACTTAGCACAATATAAAAGCAGATTATTTACAATCTATACAGCTATAGACAGAAATAGACAAGTTAAAAAGTAACACAGAAACACAACAGCCCTGCCAGAAACCTGAGTCCCCAAGGGGGGCTCCCAACCACCCTTCCACCTTCCTCCCACCCCTCTACCTTACCCCAGACTTCGCATTATGTTGAAAGGTGAGTTTGGAGGGTTGGCCAGGGGTTTAGGAAGGAGAAGGAATAATCATACAGACAGCAGGTTTGGTTAGAGAGAGAAGTTCATGCAGCCCCAGAGACAAAGAGAGACTCTGTTATCTATATTTATGTTCTTGTTCTTATCCATCTCAGCAAGCCTGTGAGTGCAGCAGACATCACCATTGTTTCCTTTTCACAGCCTCTCATCTAATTCCTCTCATTAAAATATCCCAGCTAGGCTCAAATGGGCATCTTCAACTAGACACAGACTTGCCAGCAGAACCCCCTTACCTAGCTCTGCGTTCAGGCTCCGTAACACAACAGCAGCCAATGTAGTGATGTAATCAAAGAAAGCCTTCACAAAGTTTGTCTGTGTGTTGCTCTGTGGCATGGTTTGAAGCAGGAGCTGTGTTTGATTCCAAACCAGGTGTTTCTCCAGTTCTGCAGGTTTGAGGGATGCCTGCTCGACCAAGGTGCCAAGCAGGCCCCCTTTAGATTCTAGTTTAAGAGAATGACATACATCCAAGATTCAGTTAAGCATGAAATGCCACAATGGAAGAGGAAGTAGAAGGGAAAAAGAAAGAGAGAGAAATGCTTTCAGCAATGCTTTAACCTAGTTTCCTCTCTGCAGTTACAAATCTTGATCTGAGTATTTTAATTTCATTAAGACAGAATTTTTCACAGCAGAACAAATCAGTAGTTCATCTACGACACATCAGTAGCTCATCTACGACACATCAGTAGCTCATCTACAACTCTGACAACTTAGAAATATACTAATGCAGGCCTAAGATACATCTAGATGTGTGTCATCAGGCTTACTTGAAAACCAGTCCTTGTGCACTATAGCATTTAGTCCTCAGAGCTCCCCTAGAGTTTTGTCCATTAATCATGCAAATATCATAACGTATTTTACAAAGGTGTAAGAAAATCTGATGAATGGCAGGAAAAAAAACCAACCCAACCAACCAAAAACATAAGAAAACAGCCCAGTGCTCTGTGAAGAGAGTTCTGAGAAAAGGCAATGGTGGAAGACTTCAGAAAATGATGAGATGCTCTATGATAGCTCTGTGGAAACTATTGTAAACAAGTTTTCATAGGGGCATGATACAACAGCTTACAAAATAAACAAATCATAGAATCAGCCAGGTTGGAAGAGACCTCCAAGCTCATCCAGTCCAGCCTAGCACCCAGCCCTAGCCAACCAACCAGTCCATGGCACTAAGTGCCACATCCAGGCTGTAGACTGCAATGAGGTCTGCACTGAGCCTCCTCTTCTGCAGGCTGCACAGCCCCAGCTTCCTCAGCCTCTCCTCACAGGGCAGCGCCCCAGGCCCCTCCCCAGCTTTGTCACCCTTCTCTGGACACCTTCCAGCACCTCAACATTTCTCTTGAATTGAGGAGCTCAGAACTGGCCACAGCACTCAAGGTGTGGCCTGAGCAGTGCTGAGTACAGAGGCAGAAGAACATCCCTTGTCCTGCTGGCCACACCCTTCCTGATACAGGCCAGGGCGCCATTGGCTCTGCTGCCCACCTGGGCACACTGCTGCCTCATCTTTAGCTCCTCTCTACCACTACCCCCAGGTCCCTCTTTGCCTGGCTGCTCTCAGCCACTCTGTACCCAGCCTGTAGTGATGCTTGGGGTTGTTGTGGCCAAAGTGTAGAACCCTGCACTTGGCCTTGTTTAATCTCATCCCATTGGCCTCTGCCCACCCATCCAGCCTGGCAAGGTCCCTCTGCAGGGCTCTCCTATCCTGCAACAGCTCCACAGCTGCTCCTAGCTTGGTGTCATCTGCAAACTTACTGATGCTGGACCCAATCCCCTTGTCCAGATCATCAATAAAGATATTGAACAGGACTGGTAGTTTTATACATTGATCTCCGTTTTGTTAAAAAACAACAACAACAACAACAAGGCAATAGTAAAAACAAACTTAATTATCTACAAGCTGTCAGGTTAAAACACACTTAAAGAATTCTTTGTTAGGACTGAAACAAAAAACATAGGACAAATAATCTCACAGCTGTACTCATTGACATTTTCCCTTCTTCTCTGGCAAATGCACAATTTCAGCTCTGAAAAGAGCTGCTCAGAATATGAAAATTATAAACAAATGTTACACTTTGCATTTATGATTACTATAAAAATACATTTGCCTATGTGAAATGGCACTGCTCCTAGATTTGTAGATTGAGATCCATTCATCAGTCTTTATGAGCACAAAAATAACTCACCCACAGAACGTTCGACATGTGTCAGTGCTTTTAAGACGTGATCCAGATTGTGTGATAAAACAATTTCACTGGTAATACTTTCTTCAGTCAAGGCAGGGTAGCAAGCTTGCAGAAGGTCTACAATGCTGCATCGAAAAGTACTCCCTATTTTCTCATCAGAGAGCTCTACAAAGAGAGAGGGGAAATAAATAGCAACTATAACATATATTTCAGCACAGAAAGGAAGTTGAACATCTCTCTTATGAGGAGAGCCTGAGGGAGCTGGGGCTGTGCTGCTGGGAGAGGAGGAGGCTAAGGAGTGACCTCATTCATGTTTATCAATATGTAAGGGGTGAGTGCCAGGAGGCTGGAGCCAGGCTCTGCTGGGTGATGCCCAGTGACAGGATAAGGAGCAATGGGTGGAAGCTGAGGCATAGGAAGTTTCATTTAAACATGAGGACGATTTTTTTCCCTGTGAGGGTTACAGAACACTGGAACAGGCTGCCCAGGGAGGTTGTGGAGTTTCCCTCTCTGGAGGTATTCAAGAACTGCCTGAATGTGTTCCAGTGTGATCTGCTCTTGGTGATCCTGCTCTCTGGCAGGGAGGCTGGACCAGATGAGGTTTGGAGGTCCCTTCCAGCCCCTGACATTCTGTGATTCTATGAAAAAAGGCCCAGAGAACCAAAATTCTATTAGAAGATAACTACTTGACCAAACTCCAAGAGTTACAATTTATTCAGCCTGAGTTCCTCCTCCTAACTTTGTTTTTTTGAATTTCAAATACCAAGCTTAAAAATGGCAAATGATTTAAGCACATTTCAACAGGAAATGTTAGCAGCAGAGCATACTACCTGGCTTGGATTGCCCTTGTGAGGTAGAGGAGTAGTTGAGTATTTTACTTATTTGCTGGAGAACCGCTGGGAAACCTTTTACACCATCAGAGTGCAGTAAAACAACATCAGCTCGTTGGCCTGGAAAAGTCATTGTGCAAAAGGGGGCAAAACAGAAGTTAGGAGTGAAAAGAGGAGAAACAAGTATGAAAGTACAAAACTCAGGTGTTAGCACAAACAGCACAGCACAGAGAGGAGTCTTCTGCTCCCAGGCTGTTGTGGTAGGCCTAACAGGCTCAAAGTAGGCTTGTACATGTCCTGCCTTGCCTAGGCATGTTTTTCTGCTCCACCAGAGAGGCAAGTGCAGGAGATGGACACAAAGTACCTGTAGCCACTGAGTCTGGCCTGCCCAGGGTCCTGTGGTGTAAGGTGCACACACTTAGCTTGTGCCTGTCTAGTGCAAAACCTGTGCTGTTCCCAAATTAGGGAAAAGAGAGCTTGTGGCTTTGCCTGTTATGGTAAGGTTTGGCTAACTGCCATCCTGATTGGCTATTCTGTGTCCAAAGGGCAATTAACCTCAGCCCACATTGATAAAAGGAGATAGGCAGGTGGACAACCTGCTTTTGCTTCCCTGCTCTGCTGCCCTGCTCTTTGCCTGCTCTCTCTGCTGTGCCCAGCCCTTTGCACACTGCCTTATCACTGCCTGCTAAGCTCCACTGTCACCAGTTACCAGGAGCAGACCCTGGATGCCTGCACGCCATTGGCCTGTGTGGCCAGCGTGACATCGTGCTGAGACTGCACCACAGCTGCCTCTGCACCTGAAGGTCCTGCCTGGAATCCCTGGGCACATGCACAGATCGTGCAGAAGCAGCCAGGAGACAAGGGCAGAGATTGGCTGCATCCTGTCCCCAGAAGCTGGGAAGATTCAAGCCTCAATGCCAACACGACAGAGTCCCCTGAAAGCATTTGGGCACTGTTGGACTGTGGCCAGCCCCCACGAGGGTAATAATAATGGTAACAATCTGTGAGTAGATGCTTAAATGCCTCTTTGTAGTTCTCTGCTGCCTTCTGCCACAGAGCAGAAAGAGCTTGGGCCCAGCTATTGGGCAAGCAGAATTTGACCACAGGAACAGTCTCTCCCAGTTCAATTAATGTTTCTATATTTTGCTGGCTATATTAGATGTAGATATCATCCACAGAATGTTTCCATCACTGTGTAAGAACCCAAATATTATTAAAATGAGTGGTGGGGGATGGCAGAGTTCTGAATAGCAACATTCATAAACAACAGTCATTTTGGAAAATATCATCTCCCATCAATTAATTTCCCCTCCCTAAGACAGGCCCATGCTGATAAGCACAAAAAGCAAAAGCTCACCCCGAGTTTCAAGGCTGCTGTAGAGTCTCCTTTCTGCTGTCTCCAAAAGCTGTTTGCAAGTCTTCCAAAGACGGCACTGAGTACAAGCTAAGTCAAAGGCTGCCATTGCTGAAGGACTGAGGTCCTCAAGGACTTCCCACAGAGGATCAGTACGCTCCAGCTGGATGTTGCTGATCCAGAAGTTTTCTTGAAGAGTAGGGGCAAGACTTCCCGAAGTTGCAAGCAATTTATCAGTAACATCCGAGATGGAATAAAATACCATACCTACATCCACCAGCAAAATACACAATCACTAATGAAACCAGCACATTTCTCTCAGATCCTGACATGGATAACAATTCTCTCATCTTTTAAACAAATAATTCAACAGGTAGCCTGCTTCATGGACCAAATGCAGCAGTGGAGAACAGGCATTGTGCATCCACAGCAAATTTCAGTGTTCTTAGCCTCCTTTTATGTCAAAAGAACAGCAGTTCAGTTTTGGGCACCACAATACAAGAGAGATGCAGAGGTGCTGGAGATGGTTCAGAGGAGGGCAACAAAGCTGAGGAAGGGCTTGGAGAATAAATCTTAAGAGGAGCAAGTGAGGGAGCTGGAGATGATTAGTTTGAGGAAGAGGAGGCTGAGGGGAGACAGGATTGCTGTCTACAGCTAACTGAAGGGACATTGTGGAGAGGCTGCTGCTGGTCTCTTCTCACAGGTAATTGGAGACAGAACAAGGGGGAATGGCGTCAAGCTAGCTAGAATGTTTCGGTGAGGACAACTAGATTACAGGCTGTGAAAGGGAACACAAGGGTGATGACTACTTCACTCATAGGCCTGCTGAGAAGTATAAGAAAAAGAATCCAAACGTAGATAAGGCACTTCTGCTAGGGGCATTGCCTGAGCTGCACTTCTCTGTAGCCTCTCTGCTGTCTCTCTGATAAATCCACTTTGCTTCCTAACCCCCTGGCTGAACCTCAATTCTTCCTTGGGACTGGGGTAAGGTTGAGAGGGGTGGGAGAACATGGAAGGGCGGTTGGGAGCCCCTCCTGGGGACTCAGGTTTCTGGGAGGACTGTTGTGTTTCTGTATGACCTTTTACCTTGTATATTTCTGTATATAACAGTATATAACTGTATTTACAGTATATAACTGTAAATATCTGCTTGTATATTGTGATGAGCTGTAAATACAAGCTTCGTTCAAATTTCCAGAGGCGGCTGAGTCTAGCCTGGGTGATTTCCAAAGTGTGGAAGGGGCAGGTAACACCCAAACCATCAGGGGAGGTTTAGATTGGACATTAGGAAAAAGTTTTCACAAAGAGAGTAGTCAGGCACTGGAATGAGCTGCTCAGGGAGGTGAGGGAGTCGCCCAGACTGGATGTGTTTAAGGGTGGTTTGGGTGTGGTGCTTAGGGCTATGGCTGAAGGTGATCTTGTAGAACAGGGTTCTAAGTTGGACATGGTGAATCTGAGGGGCTTTGCCAACCTGCATGCTGCTGTGATTCTGTCAACCACTCTTCTGAACAATTGCTGCAACCATTACAGTACCCAAATGGCTTCCTGCTCCTTTCCACTTGTTGTGAGAAAACATCAAAAGCCTCAGTCCTTACCAGCAGCTGCTGCATCTCCAATAGCTTGCAGTGTCGAACGGCCACTGCCAGACTTCCTGATGCCTCCGGTGCTATCTGATGCTTGACTCTCAATATTGTGCTCCACTCTGGCCATCTCTCGGACTGCCTCTTGGTAGCGCTCCATGAAAACCAGTTCACCGTAGCAAGGGGAAGTAGCCAGATTAAACATCAAAGCCACCTTGCAAAAATAAAGACAGATGTCATTAAAATGCACATCAAAAGGAGATGTCAATGGCCAAAGAGCTTTGGGCATTTTAGAGGAGACAAGGGAATATAATAGAATCATAAAATCATAGAATCAACTACTTTGGAAGAGACCTCCAAGCTCATCCAGTCCAACCTAGCAGCCAGCCCTAGCCAAGCAACCAGACCATGGCACTAAGTGCCCCAGCCAGGCTTGGCTTCAACACCTCCAGGCACGGCGACTCCACCACCTCCCTGGGCAGCCCATTCCAATGCCAATCACTCTCTCTGACAACAACTTCCTCCTAACATCCAGCCTAGACCTCCCCTGGCACAACTTGAGACTGTGTCCCCTTGTTCTGTTCTTGGTTGCTTGGGAGAAGAAACCAACCCTACCTGGCTACAGCCTCCCTTCAGGTAGTTATAGACAGCAATGAGGTCTGCCCTGAGCCTCCTCTTCTGCAGGCTGCACACCCCCAGCTCCCTCAGCCTCTCCTCACAGGGCTGTGCTCCAGGTCCCTCACCATCTTTGTTGCCCTTCTCTGGACACCTTCCAGTACCTCAACATCTCTCTTGGATGGAGGAGCCCAGAACTGGACACAGTACTGAAGGTGTGGCCTGACCAGTGCTGAGTACAGGGGCGGAATAACTTCCCTTGTCCTGCTGGCCACACTCTTCCTGAGCCAGCCCAGGATGCCATTGGCTCTGCTGCCCACCTGGGCACACTGCTGCCTCATCTTCAGCTCCTCCCTACCAGTACCCCCAGCACCCTCTCTGCCTGGCTGCTCTCAGCCACTCTGTCCCCAGCCTGTAGTGCTGCTTGGGGTTGTTGTAGCCAAAGTGTAGAATCCTGCACTTGGCCTTTTTAAATCTCATCTCATTGGCCTCTGCCAAGTATTTTTAACTGAAAAAAATCCCCACAGACACAGCAGGCTGAATTGTTTGGCTATTTTCTAGAAGATTTACATTCCTAAAGAACACCTTCTTCAGATGTGTTTATAGTGCTCAGCTATTGTTTGCTGCAAGGCTAAAGCTGAGTTCATTTCTGTAAGCCATGCTTTTCAGAATGACTATTCATGATTTCAATACACCACGTAACATGTGAAATATACCAGGTTGGGCCTCCAGAGTGAACTACTTTAAACAAATTCTTACTCAGCAAGGAATACCCTCCAGAAATTTAACCACAGAGAACATAAGCACACCTGTAAAAGTTCCTATTACCAAACCAGTAACAGAACACGAACCAAGCCTGGAGACTTCATACTGAAATTCAAAGTAATAAAGTCAACCAAAATAGCTCTCTTAGCTCTGTAAGCAGGGAAGAGATGAAGTGACATGCATGACATCAAACAGAACAAATAAGTTGAGCAATAACCTGCTGCTAGTGGAATGCTTAAATGGCATGAACTGCTCTGATATCAGTATTTCAAACCTAGCTTTTTGCAGAGGATCCAATCACTGATGCACCTCAAGATGCTTTTTCAGAGCATCAGCCCCAAAGCCACATCGAGGAAGGCAAGCACAGCTGGAAAGGAGCAAAGAACTATAGCTGCAGACTGTCCACTTCAAGGCTATTTGGCTGCCTTCAGCACCATGAACTTAGTCTCAAAACACACCTCTTCCAAATAAATGTAATCAGCACTATGTCTCACTTTGGGTAGGGAACACATTCCACGTTCCTGATGAGCTTAGAATCATAGAATCAGGCAGGGTTGGAAGGGACTGCAAGGATCGTCCAGTTCCAACTCCCTTATCACGGGCAGGGACACCTTACACCAGATCAGGCTGTCTACAGCCTCATCCAGCCTGGCCTTAAACACCTCCAGAGATGAGGCTTCCACCACCTCCCTGGGCAACCCCTGCCAGGGTCTCAGCACCCTCATGCTGAAGAACTTCTTCCTAACACCCAGCCTGAATCTACCCATTTCTAGCTTTGTTCCATTCCCCACAGTCCTAGCACTACCTGGCATCCTAAAAATTCCCTCCCCAGCTTTCTTGTGCTTAAAAGTGGCAGTTCTGCTTCACTAACTAGAACTAAGCAGTTTAGATTCCATGCCTCCTCACAAGCTTTGCAGTCTTCATTCAGGTGAAACACTACATTTGGCCAGCTCTTGACAAATACTTTCAGCTTGGAGTCACCTCTGCTCCCTTCACTTGCCTCTGCTTCTGCAGTGTCCTTTTCACCTGGAATACACATGCTTCAGCCTTATGCTTGCTAATGCAGAAGCAGCAGGAATTTCATCAGCTATCACAACCACAAACAACACTGAATTGGGTTTTTATCTGCACAGAATACATGCGACTCATTTACCTGATGGGCCTCTACAAAGTTTCCTCTCAAAACACACGAAACTAACAGTGATTCTGGTGGGGAAAGCATCAAAGGAATGAGGGAGTTTTGCTGATGTGATCTCAGCCTGCTTTCCAAATCACTCAAGCCAGACCCATTACCGGTGCTTCCCTCTGCAAGACAACAGAATTAATCAGTATGCTATTATGGAAAGGAACATTTCAGCAGGTAACAGCCAACTATCAGGTAACAGCACTTCACATATTTAACACAAAAAATAGGAGCAGAGCCAGAAGGAAGTTTTAGGGTACAGAGCTCAATGTTAACACCTTGTTAAAAATTCCTGTAACACTTCACTATCTGGTCAAAACTCTGCTTTCAGTTTGGATCTCATCCAAGTGTAACACTGTTTAGCAGCCACAAGGTGGATGCAAAGTTAGGTCACTGGTTCAATATAGATAAAGAGAAAAGTCTTAAGTATTGGACCTATAAATTTAAAATGTTTTAGGTTAACTCACTCCCAGTCTACCATTTTTTTGATGGTCTGCACATCACTACATTGCTTACTGCTTCCTGCAAGCCAAAAATATAAAGAGGGAAAAAAGATCTAATTTTCTTATTCCAGAAGAAGAAATATATACTGTTGTAATTAGCAAAAAGTCAGCCAAAACTGGGAGCTCTGAGAAGTAAAAAACTGTAACTGTCTTGCATAAAGCAGTAACTCACATTAACTAGGCAAGCAAATACTTCAGCATGCACGTTGACAAGACACTTTTATGGCTTAATACCTGAGGTACTGGTGCTTAACTCACTACTTGTACTTTCTAGTGATGGACTGGAAGTTCCCTCTTTCTCATCTAAAATGGAAACAAATCAAAACCAGCACATTAAATGCACTTTTTTTCTAGACAAAGTAATTAAAAACGTTCTGCAAATAACAGATCAGGCAACTGCAACAGATCTTCAAGATGACCTGACAAGTAATCCATGGCAGGTGTCTGATAAACACAAAGACTGCTGTGACAAAATGCTAGGGAATGGACTGTCAAGGTGGCCAGGCTGAGGAAGAGACTATATTGGGTCATGTCCAACACCAACGTGGCTAAACAGTAAAGAGGTGAGTACTTCAACTTTCTCCTAAGGCTGTCAAGTCACAAATTCCTGCAAATTCACATCCTAGATACTGTTGTGATAGGAATCAAAAGATGCCAATCATTGGATAGTGCAGAGAAAGGGAAGAACTGATACTGTAGTTGCAAAGTTCTCCCCTGCTCCAAACCTGACTATGTACAACGGAAGTTAGTTTCTTACTTGAATTATCTTTCAGTCATGCAGGTAAGCTTTAGACAAGCTTTATGGCCAGGCTGGATGAGGCTCTGGCCAGCCTGATCTAGGGTAGGGTGTCCCTGCCCATGGCAGGGGGGTTGGAACTAGATGATCCTTGTGGTCCCTTCCAACCCTGACTGATTCTATGAAATATCTGAGGGCTGGTCAGGAGGGGAAGAGACAGGCTCTGCTCACTGCTCTCTGGGGTAGGACAAGGAACAATGGGTGTAAGTTGCAGCACAAGAGGTTTCACCTCAACACAAGGGAGAACTTCTTTACTGTAAGGTTGCCAGAGCAATGAAGCAGGCTCCCCAGAGAGGTTGTGGAGTCTCCTTCCCTAGATACTTTGAAGGCCTATCTGGATGTGTTCCTCTGTGATCTGTGCTAAAATGTGTGGTCCTGCTCTGGCAAAAGGGTTGGACTCAGTGATCTCCTTGGGTCCCTTCCAAACCCTAATATCCTGTGATCTTGTGAAAAACAACCTCAATCCAAGCAGAACTGGACTAAGACACTTTGAACAGTTAGAAATCTAAAAGGGAATTAATCTAGTTTGAATCATAGAATCAACCAGGTTGGAAGAGACCTCCAAGATCATCCAGTCCAACCTATCACCCAGCCCTATCCAGTCAACTAGACCATGGCACTAAATGATGCACATTTCAGAAAGGTCTTCTCCAGGTGACTTTTTTAACCCACCTGTCTTGTACCTTTGAGATTTACTTCGTTTCTTAAAGCTGGAGGACCTGATTGAAGAGCAGTATCTCCTGGAAGCTGCAAGCTGATGTTCTGTGAAATATTTAAGCCAAAACATTACCAAACAGCCAGCCAGGCCAAAACCAGTTACTTGTCTACCTTAAAGACGCTACCAGGACTTCTACATAGGTAGAGATAGGATGGCAAATCTCAAAGGAAACACTGCTGATCTCAGATAAAAGTGCTCCTGCAGTGAAGTTTAAACTAGCACCCTGAAGTAATTTTGATGCAACTCAGCTAATGCTCTTTCTCACCTCCACATCCAACGCTTTTTGGAACATATTACACCTTGTACACACCTCTGATGAGTACTAAGGGTCTTTTCCAATCTAAATGTTTCTATGATTTTAACTATACGGAAAAATACATATAGCTTAAGCACATAAGCAGCTAAAAACGAGAGGGAGGGAGGGGAGAGGGAGGGAGGGGAGAGGGAGGGAGGGGAGAGGGAGGGAGGGGAGAGGGAGGGAGGGGAGCTCTCTCCTATTTCTGATTAGATCAGAGATGATTCCTATTCAAAAATGGTGCAAGAGCAGCTGATCTCCAACCAGGTCACACTCCTAGTATCTGCCCAAGTGTAGTTCCTCAGTCTGATGCAACGGAACTCAGCCTTGAGCAGCACCAATACGTTGGCAAGTGCCAAAGATGAAGCCTACCTGCATTTCTGTTACTCATCACCACCTTGTATCGCCAGTGAGCTTCAGAAAGGTGTTTGGAGAACTGTAACACACGACTTCCAAAGGCATCTCTGCTTGCAGGAAGATTCAAGCACTCGACAAGCTCCAGCTCTTCACGAAGCACGTTACTGGAGTCCCACGGAAGAGCACTCTGAATTTCTTCCAGATGACTGAGAAGCAATGTGAGGAAGGCATCCATGGACACATCATCCACTAAAAACCCAGAAATGCCACTGGTGAAATGTCTCAGATCCAGGTAGCTCAGCCTAGAGGTTTCACAGGTTCTGCCACCTAGTGCTGAGTCGTGAGGACCTTGAGTATCTGCGTGAACTGTCTGGGCAGGCAGCGGATGCCTCTCTAATTTCTTTTCAGCCTCTATTAGGCGCTGTGGACTCTCTGAGGTGGAAGACCGACGACTAGAACTGCCTTCTACACTCACAGTAGTGCTCTTTCTGTCAAGATCATCATCCTCTGCATAGTCCTCAGGCAGAAGAGTCTCAGTATGGAGGTCACTGTAGGAAACAAAAAGTAAGGAGAAGATGTTCTCCAAAACCTCCAGGCGCAGAGGAACAGGAACACTCCTTAGGAACTGCTGACACTTCGCAAGGTACTGAGGAAACACTGAAGAGCAACCTGCATAATTAAAACCAAAAGTAAGAACATTTACAACATTTTCTACTGAAGAGCAATCTGTACAACTAAAAACAAAAGTAAAGAAGATATACAACATCTTCTAGGAGCTCCTTCTTACAGCCTCTTCCCTTCAAGAAAATCCTAGAATAGGGCACTGTCCCAGTGGCTCAGAGCCAGGCACTCCTCCACAAACCAAGTCAATATATGTTCAGTATTTTTAATTTAGAAAGGTAGTCTGCCTCCTCCCTCTCACTAATGCCAACTATCACCTTATGCAATCATGTTCAAACACAGACTACACCCATTTCAGCCACTAAATCAGGTATAGCTCTGGGAAATCACAAGCAGTTAGGAAAGCATCCCTGCCACTGCCACCCTATACATAATATCATCTTTTAGAACTAGACTTTTAATACCTTACAAGCTTTGAACGTGGCAGGTAGCTGATTCATATCTAGTATTACTACAGGGAACATCATCTCAAAGTAATACCATCAGAATTCCTTGCAAAGCATTCAGAGATAACTGACTAAAACCACCATAATGTACACAGGGTGCCATCTTATCCCAACACAAAGTGATCATAGAGTCATAGAATGGTTTAGGTTGGAAGAGACCTCAAAGTTTATCCAGTTGCAATCCCTTGCCATAGGCAGGGGCACCTCTGACTAGAACAGGTTGCTCAAGGCTTCATCCAACCTGGCCTTGAACACCTCCAGGGAGGGAGCAGCTACAACCACCCTGGGCAACCTAAGCCAGTGTTTCATCACCCTCAATGGAAAGAGCTTCTTCCTAACATCCAATTTAAATCTCCCCTGTGCCAGTTTAAACCCTTGTCCTGTCATTACAAGACCTCCCTGGCCATCCGGTAGGCCCCCTTAAGATACTGGAAGGCCATGCCAAGGTCTCCTCAAAGTCTTCTCTTCTCCAGGCTGCAGAGCCACCACTCTCTCAGCCTGTCCTCATAGCAGAGCTGCTGCAGCCCTCTCAGCATCTTGGTCACCTCCTCTGGACTGGCTCCAACAGTTCCATGTCCTTCTTGTGCTGGGGAATCCAGAACTGCACACAGGACTGCAGGTGGGGTGTGAGGAGAGCAGAGCCAAGGGGCAGAATCCCCTCCCTTGCCCTGCTGCCCACACTGCTCTTGCTGCAGCTCAGCACAGGGTTGCTGTCTGGGCTGCACTCACACTGCAAGCTCATGTTGAGCTTTTCACCAACCCAGACCTCTAGGTCCTTTTCCTCAGGGCTGCTCTCAGCCATTCCTCACCCAGCCTGGAGTTGCGCTTGACAGTGTACTGACCCAGGTGCAGGACCTTACCAAGCTACTGAACCTGTGAAAGGAAGCCAATCACCTGCTGGTTCTCCAAAAGCTGTGTCTTCAGGGACATCTCCAAGAAGGCTACGTACACAATCTTTGCACTTGGAATGCTTATGTGAGTTGACACAGAGAGCATAGATTGCATACTTCATGGCACAAAATGCTCGGAAGAGGGCCAGATTGCGCTGCTGACTCAGGGGGCTAGGGAGCACCGCAGCTGTGAAAGGAAATAAAGAGTGGTGAGGAGGTGAGAGACAGACAAAAAACAAGTTATATGCTCCTGCAGATATCGGGCCTAGAACTGCCCCAGCAAAACTAGACACTGTGTCCCCTTATTCTCTTGCTGGTTGCCTGGCAGAAGAGCCCAACCCCACCTGGATACAGCCTCCCTTCAGGGAGTTGTAAACAGCAATGAGGGCACTCCTGAGCCTCCTCTTATGAAGGCTGCACACTCCCAGCTCCCTCAGCCTCTCCTCATAGGATTTGTGTTCCAGGCCTTTCTCCAGCTTTGTCACCCTTCTCTGGACACCTTCCAGCACCTCAACATTTCTCTTGAATTGAGGAGCCCAGAACTGGCCACAGCACTCAAGGTGTGGCCTGACCAGTGCTGAGCACAGGGGCAGAAGAACCTCCTTATCCTGCTGGCCACACTCTTCCTGATACAGGTCAAGGTGCCATTTGTTCTCCTGCCCACTTGGGCACACTGCTGCCTCATCTTCAGCTCCTCTCTACCTGCACCCCCAGGTCCCTCTTTGCCTGGCTGCTCTCAGCCACTCTGACCCCAGCCTGTAGTGCAGCTTGGGGTTGTTGTGGCCAAAGTGCAGAACCCTGCACTTGGCCTTGTTCAATATCATCCCATTGGCCTCTGCCCACCCATCCAGCCTGTCTAGGTCCCTCTGCAGGGCTCTCCTACCTTCCAACAGCTCCACACCTGCTCCTAGCTTGGTGTCATCTGCAAACTTACTGATGCTGGACTCAATCCCCTTGTCCAGATCATCAGTAAAGATATTGAACAGGACTGTGCCCAGCCCTAATCCCTGGGGCACACCACCAGTGACAGGTGCCAATTGGATGTGGCACCATTCACCACCACTCTCTGGGCCCAGCCTTCCAGCCAGTTATTGACCCATATCAGGGTGAATCTGTCCAAGCCATGAGCTGCCAGCTGTGATAGAAGCTTGTTGTGGCAGACGGTGCCAAAGGCTTTGCTGCAGTCCAGGCAGACTACATCATCACAACTTCTTCTTCAGAGACAATTTACTCCCTCAGAGGATTCTAAAATAATTTCCATATGCTCTCTAGTTGTCTTCTGCAAAAGAGCTCATGAACTGTGTCTTCCTTGTCTATAGAAGTGAGTCAGGAGAACAGACTCTTCCTAACAGAAATACTGAGCGCCACATACTTGACAGATTCAGGTTTTCTCACAACCCCAGACATTTACCCTGTGTTTGCTGGTCTTTAGCAGGACCTTTCTGAAGAAGCTCAATAACATCATCTTCATCCAGTGCCAGAAGATTAGTGAGATGATGAAGAGAGTACAGTGCAGTGTGGCAATCTACCCTGTGCAAGTGTTGCAAAAGAACCTTCCTTGGGACAGTAAGACTACAAAAGAGAACACAGAGGCAGGAGAGATTTAAGTCTCAGATGTTTGCAGACACCTCTCTCACTCTTAATTCTGATTCAAGCAAACTACTGCAGTTAAAAAGAAAATCAAACAACATAACAAATGCCCAGGAAGCAATTTTGACAGCTTGTGCTACACAGTCACTATGAGATCACTAGCCAGGATTCACAGAAGAAAAGACAATTTCTATTTGTATACATAAGTTGACCAATAAGCAGACTTGGCAAGACAGTTTGGAAAAAGTCCTTCTGATCATTTTACCTGTTTTGCTGTATGCACCATTGAAGAACTTCCACCTGAGCCCACAGCCCGTCACAGAAATCTTTCAGTATTGAATCACTGCACAGATCCTAAATGGAAAGACAAAAATATCAGGAGCAGTGTGGCCAGCAGGACAAGGGAGGTTATTCTGTCCTTGTGCTCACACTGGTCAGGCTGCACCTTGAGTACTGTGTCCAGTTCTGGGCTCCTCCATCCAAGAGAGATGTTGAGGTGCTGGAAGGTGTCCAGAAAATGGTGACAAAGCTGGTGAGGGGCCTGGAGCACAGCCCTGGAGGAGAGGCTGAGGGAGCTGGGGGTGTGCAGCCTGCAGAAGAGGAGGCTCAGGGCAGACCTCATTACTGCCTATAACTACCTGAAGGGAGGCTATAGCCAGGTGGGGTTGGGCTCTTCTGCCATGCAACCAGCAACAGAACAACATGACACAGTGTCATATTGTGCCAGGGGAGGTCTAGGCTGGATGTTAGGAGGAAAGTGTTGGCAGAGAGAGTGATTGGCATTGGAATGGGCTGCCCAGGGAGGTGGTGGAGTCACTGTGCCTGGAGGTGTTGAAGCAAAGCCTGGATGGGGCACTTAGTGCTATGGTCTGGTTGACTGGCTAGGGCTGGGTGCTAGGTTGGACTGGATGAGCTTGGAGGTCTCTTCCAACCTGGTTGATTCTATGATACTATGAAGTCCCTTACAACAAATCCTTCATTTCAACAGCATAACCAAGCCTGTGGAGCATTCATAAGACTTCTTTCTTTTTTTCAAGTTTTTACAAAGCCAGCAAGGAAGGGGAAGGTGCTGAGGAAGCATCAGAACCAGTCAGCCTCTAGTTGACACACCTACAGACCATGGAAAGGTGGCTAAATCCCTTTTCAAGGTTAGCTTTTCAAATGCAGATTAAAGCTTCTTAGTAAGTCTGAGACATTCACCTCTGAATATAACCATGTACTGGAAGAGACAACATTCTGGGCAGCAGGCAGCTACTCAGCTCTTGCACATGCTCTTCTTACTATAGATGCCTGCTAAAAATCAGATCTAAGACTTCTGCTTTGCAGAGGTATAGTGGTTCTGGGCATCATCTGCTCCCTCACACATAGAATTCATCCAGACTAGACTCAAACAGCTGAAAGTTAAAGACTGAAACTTTCTATTTTACAGCTCAGCACAATTTACAAGCAGGCATTTACAATATATTACAAATATTTACAGCTATATACAGTAATAGACAAGTTTAAAGTAATACAGAAACACAATACCCCTCCCAGCAGTCAGAGTGCCCAGGAGGGGCTCCCAACCACTCTTCCACCTTCTTTCCACTCCCCTTCCCACCCTCTCACTTATCTCAGGATCTCTCTCTTAAATGCAAAGTGAGTTGGAAGAGTTGGGCAAAGGGTGTGAAGAAAGAAATGATTAGCTGGGTTATGTGCAGGGTCAGGCAGAGTTAATACAATGAGAGCCAGGCAGAGGCTGTCTTATCTATGTTTGTGTTCTGGTTTTTATATGTCTAGGCAAACCTATGAGTTGAAATAGACAACACATTGCTTTCTTTTTACAACCAACAATCTATTTTCTCTTGTTAAAATATTGCAATTAGCTCAAATCAGCACAAAAGGCTACAGAATTGACCTGTGGTCTGCTATCAATAGATGGTAATTCCTTAAAGGCAATACAGGCTAGATCTGCTCCAATGATCCAGCAGTGCAAGGGTGCCTGCCTCCCTGTCTCTGCCATTCAAGCCATTTGCATGCAAGCAGACACCACCTCATAACTACACCCTCAGGGTTAGAAAGTTCTCTCCTTCAAAGATATAGATTGTCCTCAAACAAGACAGATCTTTAACTTGCAGCTCTCATATTTCTACAATCTCATTTTCAGAATGGCTACAGGAAATTTCTAAGCTACCCTGTGGCTGTACTCAGGTTAGCCACGACTAGAATTAGTCACTATCCAGGGATGACTCACTGGACAAAATGACACCAAACAAACGTCCCCCAGCAATTCTCAAAACTCAGCCATTGCTGTCTATCTTTATCTGAACAGCAAAGGCTGAAGAGCTCACACAAAATAAACTTTCAGAATATCCTGGGCAACCATGCTCTCTTCACAGCTGAGTAAGGAGGAAAGGCAAGAGTCTAACCATGTTACCTACACACAACTGTAAAATCTTAGCTTTGTTTTTTAATTCAGGTTTGAGGAGGACTAAAATTGTCACTGGATACTCACTGCTTTTTTTTTTCTTTTTGGAAAAAAAAAGATTGGATTCTCTGGACTCAGGCTGGGATATTGCTGCCACTTGCTTTCTGCTGACTTACCTGAGTTTTGTGAAGAGTCCATAGCAATGTTTTTGCTGATTCCAAGCTTTGACAGTGAGTCCATCCCAGCAACACTAACAGGCGGCTAAGGGGGGTGAATTCTCCCCTCAATAAGCTGCTCAGGCCTGAGTAGTCTTCCCTTTTCAGTAAAGTTAATGCAGTCACCTGGAAAACAAAAGGCAGAGGTATTTATCTTTCCAAAATGCAGAGTGCAGGTTATGGAAGAAAGTAGACATCTCAATATTAGTTTCATGAAAATAGTTAAGTTCTGCATCTGGAACTTCCTCAAACATACATTTTTCAAGCCATCAGTTGACTCTACAGTAAAACTGAAGTGACTGGGCAGTGACTGACTGGAGAGCAGCCCTGAAGAGAGAGACTTGGGGGTGCTTGTGGATGAGAAGGTCAACAAGAGCCAGCAGTGTGCACTTGCAATCCAGAGGGCCAACCCAGTGTGCACTTGAAGCCCAGAGGGCCAACCAGATCCTGGGCTGCATCAGGAGAAGTGTGGCCAGCAGGGCCAGGGAGGTGATTCTCTCCCTCTAATCTGCTCTGCTCAGACCCCACCTGGAATACTGCATCCAGTTCTGGAGCCCCCATGACAAGAGGGATGTGGAGAGGCTGGAGCATGTCCAGAGAAGGGCCAGGAGGATGCTCAGAGGGCTGGAGCTGCTCTGCTGTGAGCACAGACTGAAAGAGTTGGGGCTGTGCAGTCTGCACAAGAGGAGGCTCCCAGGTGACCTTCTTGTGGCCTTCCAGGATCTGAAGGGGGCCTACAAAAAAGCCGTGGAGGGTCTTTTTAGCCTCTCAGGGAGCGCCAGGACTGGGGGGAATGGCGCAAAGCTGGAGGTGGGGAGAGTCAGAGTGGAAGAAGTTGTTGAGCATGAGAGTGGTTGAGAGTCTGGAATGGGTTGCCCAGGGAGGTGGTTGAGGCCCTGTCCCTGAAGGTGTTTAAGGGCAGGCTGGATGAGGCTGTGGGCAGCCTGCTCTATGGTAGGGTGTCCCTGCCCATGGCAGGGGGGTTGGAACTAGATGATCCTTGTGGCCCCCTCCAACCCTGACTGATTCTATGATTCTAAAACTGTTGTTATGGAGGAAAACTACCATCATTTCAAATGCTTACTGCAGAGCCATCTCACACTCCTTCACTACACTCTTTACATGCTTTCTGCCATGGGCATTACATAAGAAACTTTAATGAGCACATTACATAGATATGGAAGTATCTTCAGCCTTACACTTTACCAGTGACCACCTACCTGTTATCCTACTTCTTCCATCTATGTGAAAACATTCAAACTGCTTAACTTCTACCAGAATATTTTTCACCATGTCTTCCAAGTTCTTTAAAACCTAAATTCCACTGTGCAAATCAGCCTCACTGTGCCAAGTCTATTAGCATCAGAAAAGTAAAGCAACAAATTCAAGGCCCTGTGTAAATTGTGTAGCGTAGCTGACGAAATGACATACAGAACACAGGATTTCTTACATCCTGAAGACCTGATCTTCAGTCTGCATGCAGGTGAGATTTTCCAAAACTCTCACTGCCTGTACTGAGCTCTTCATAAAGCTGGAAGTAGAGGAGTTACCACCAGCTACCTCCTTGTTCCTGGAAGCCATTACTCTAGGAAAATCTAGAATATAAAATACTTCTGGGCACTGTGAGCAATATGGGGACTGATGTTAGCCACCACTGGATTTCCCTCTTAATGATTTTATGGCATTACCAGAATCTGTTCCAGAAAGTGCTTGCTGCTGCTCAAGCAGTAGAAATAGGCTGTCTTCCAAGAAGGAATGTCTTTGGGATCCGAGAACAAACTCATCACTGCTCGTTCGGTATCCAGCTGCTCAGATGAACCTAAAGAACATCACACCCAGATTACTTTGTAGCACAGAGTAACCAGTAGCTTTGCAACAAGCATAACTGATGTTAATTTAAACTAGGAGACATTTCTTCCAGTATTAACCAGGTTACATATTAAGAGCCAAGGTGCTCAGAGACACTTACTGAAGAACAAGAAATCCAAGCAGGGAAATCTGACATAAAAGAACACAAACCAGGAAACTGTCTAGACAGATGTTAACACAGCAAGACCTGTTCATCACAGAGGTTGACAAGGTCAGGTCACAGTGTCTGTCTTTCTTTAGTCACATGCATCTTATTTGTATGTTGCATGAATTCTCGCTTGTGCTCCGAGACCCTATGCTGTTTCGCAGGGCTTTAGCGAAGACTTGTTCAGTACAGGAGCTTCTTGGATCTGTGCAAAGAACTGAACTACTCCCAGAGAAAGCAACAGTATCTGGATCTCCATTTCTCCTCATCAGTCCCTGTAAGGGAGGAGAGGGGATATAACTCCCACCAACTTACACCTCAGTGTATGAGGCAGACATTCTAGCTCTTCCCTCCTTGCATGCTCACCTGCCACAAGCAAGGGCATCACTTGCCATTCAGCTTCAACAAAATCCTCAATTAAATATACCTCTCACAGGGAGCTGGACAAGAAGCTGTGGCCAGTACAGAACCAATAATTGCCTCTGGCAAGTGTGAAGGTAATCACACTGCATCTTCTTTGGGCGAGTGGCAGGAGGCTGGAGCCAGGCTCTTCTCAGTGATGCCCAATGACAGCACAAGGGGCAAAGTATGGAAGCTGAGGCATAGGAAGCTTCGTTTAAACATGAGGAGCATTTTTTTCCCTGTGAGGGTGACAGAGCCCTGGAAGAGGCTGCCCAGGGGGGTTGTGCAGTCTCCTCTCTGGAGATATTCCAAACTTGCCTGGATGCATTCCTGTGCGATCTGGTCTAGAAGATCCTGCTCTGGCAGGGGGGTTGGACTCGATGAACTTTAGAGGTCCCTTCCAGCCCCTGACATTCTGTGACTCTGTGATTCTTTCTAGATGGACTACTGCCCTGTTCCACATCTACTTCTAGAAGTTTTCTTTTCCAATATTAAGAGAGTTCAATGTTTTGGGATTACCAAGGTAGGTGAACTGTTACTGGCCTGAAGTGGAACAGACATTCAACACAGATGATCCTGAACTGGAGCTGAACAATTTAAAACCTTCTGTACACACGGAGAACACATTATCTAGTTACAAGCAAGACCTTCAGCAGAAGAAATGCTGAGCAGATAAAAATCTCTCACAAAAGCGCTCACAGAAGAGTGCAGTGCAGACACATAGGGAGAACCTTGGGATTCCTATGCCAGTTCCTTGATCTTAGTTATTTTGGTCTCATCTTTCACAAGACTCCAGGGCTTGTTAAGGCAGCTAAGCAAAAACACTCTCAGACTTCCTGACAACTTGCCTGTTTAATGCCTCAGTGACTTTACTTTGTTAAACAAGAAATGAAAACAAAGCCAAAAGTGAAACAAACCTTTTCGCATGGATGTTGACACTAGAATTTTTTCTCTTGTTCTTTCTATGAGCACACTGCTATACAGGCTTAGCAGGCCATGATTCTGCTTCCTCAGCATACAGTTTAGTAGCTTCTCCTCCTGCAGTGGGCTTCCCTTGGTCCAGCATACATCCAAGAGCTCCCTGAATATGTGCCGTGCTTCATCTGCCTGGTGCTCCACGTCAAAAGTCACTATGCTAAGAGCAGCATAAATTGCATCTACTAATTCACTTTGATCCAGTTCTGCTGAAATTTCAGAACTGCACTGAAGCCTCTGCAGAGATTTCAAGGAGTCAAGAAGAAACTCAACAAAGAGGTTTTGTAGAGAGGAATGTTGTGTGCCTTGTTCCTCCTGGAAGAACTCCAGCAGGGCTTTTGCCCTCTGGGGAGCCTGCAGCAAAAGCTTCCGGAGAGCTGAAATAACTTCTGAACTGAATCTGTGAGAACAGCCATCTCTTCTTCTCCTCTCTGGGATGTCCTTGTTCTGGGTGCACTCAAATGCTTCAAATAGTTCCTGGTAGGGAAATAATGAAGGAGAAGACATGCAGAGTGCATTAAAAACATGATTTGTGGTTTTTGAAACAGGAGAAATTTAAAAGGAAGAAGAAAAATCAATTTGGAAACATCATGCTGGCAGCTCGTGGCTTGGACAGATTCACTCTGATATGGGTCAAGAACTGGCTGGAGGGCTGGGCCCAGAGAGTGCTGGTGAATGGTGCCACATCCAATTGGCAGCTGGCACTGGCGGTGTGCCCCAGGGATCAGTGCTGGGCACAGTCCTGTTCAATATCTTTATTGATGATCTGGACAAGGGGATTGAGTCCAGTGTCAGTAAGTTTGCAGATGACACCAAGCTAGGAGCAGCTGTGGAGCTGTTGCAGGGTAAGAGAGCCCTGTAGAGTGACCTGGACAAGCTGGACGGGTGGGCAGAGGCCAATGGGATGAGGTTTATCAAGGCCAAGTGCAGGGTTCTGCACTTTGGCCACAACAACCCCAAGCAGCACTACAGGCTGGGGACAGAGTGGCTGAGAGCAGCCAGGAAGAAAGTGACCTGAGGGTGCTGGTAGACAGTAGCTGAAGATGAGGCAGCAGTGTGCCCAGGTGGGCAGGAGAGCCAGTGGCATCCTGGGCTGGATCAGGAAGAGTGTAGCTAGTAGGACGAAGGAGGTTCTTTTGCCCCTGTGCTCAGAACTGCTCAGGCCACACCTTGAGTGCTGTGTCCAATTCTGGGCTCCTCAATTCCAGAGAGATGTTGAGGTGCTGGAAGGGGTCCAGAGAAGGGCAATAAAGCTGGTGAGGGCCCTGTAACACAGTCCCTGTGAGGAGAGGCTGAGGGAGCTGGGGGTGTGCAGCCTGCAGAAGAGGAGGCTCAGGGCTGACCTCATTGCTGTCTACAACTACCTGAAAGGAAGCTGTAGCCAGGTGGGGTTGGTCTATTCTGCCAGGCAAGCAGCAACAGAATAAGGGGACACAGCCTCAAGTTGTGCTGGGGAAGGTCTAGGCTGGATGTTAGGAGGAAGTTGTTGTCAGAGAGTGATTGGGATTGGAATGGGCTGCCCAGGGAGGTGGTGGAGTTGCCATCCCTGGAGGTGTCCAAGCAAAGTCTGGATGAGGCACTTAGTGCCATGGTCTGATTGACTTGATAGAGGTGCTAGGTTGGACTGGATGAGCTTGGAAGTCTCTTCCAAACTGGTTAATTCTATGATTCTAATTCTATGACTCTAAGAAATCCATTAATAATCTTCCACCCTGCCTGACACTAGCAGAGTGGATATGTCTGAATATGTAACAAAATAGGCAGAATTCCATACTACACAACTACAGTATATAAGCCATATGCTCACAAGCAGGTTTAGCAGGTTCACAGGCAGCTCCTACGGGATGGCTGAAGCCCTGCCATACTCTGCCTCTTCACAGTATAATCAATGTGATTGCATCTTCGTAAGTCAGCACGAGCACAGTGATTAGTATTCTGCTATTGATTTGGGGGCTTTAAACCTGCTCTTCCACATTTGTACCATCTCTTCACCAACTGCAACATCACTAATTTTTCAAACTTGGTTCAAACTGGACAACATATTTAGAAGCATTGAATGGTTTAGGTTGCAAAGGACCTCAAAGCTCAGCCAGTTCCAATCCCCTGCCATAGGCAGGGACACCTCTCACTAGAACAGGTCGCTCAAGGCCTCATCCAACCCAGCCTTGAACACCCTCAGGGAGGGAGCATTCACAACCTGATGTCCACTTTCAGATGTTTACCATCAGACATACAGTCCTGACTGCAATTTGTTTCTTCTGCACATGTTATTCAAATTCATTACTTGGACAAATCCAGAGAACCACCCATCAGTGAACTGAAACTCAAGCTCCTACTCTGCTTGTTAAGAGATTCTAGATCCTCACGTTACACCAAAACATAACAAACTGTTCCATGCTTTAGAAGCTACCCCACAAACTTCTTTCTTAGGCAACAAGAATATTTCTTGCTAACAGAAGCAAATGTACAATTTCAGGAGTAGGAAGGGGAAAACCCAAGCAACCTCAGTTAGTTCTCCCAATAAAGGGTAAGAAGTTGAGGGACAACCGGCTGAAAAGCAATTAAACAGCACTTGTGGCATTTCTGGAACTACACTGTGCTGCCCTTATCTGGAGAGGATGACTTAGAGAATGTGAAGGGGCTGGGTGGTTGGTGTGTGCAAAGGCTAGAATATTAGCAGTAAGGGACAAGTCTACAACATCCTTTTATTTGCTTGCTGGATCAAATCATAACTACCTACTCAGATGCTTCTGACAGTAATGGCCAGAAGGATATAAGACTGCAGAATCTTCTCTCTCTGTGCAACACTGCAGAAAGTGATGAAAACTTTCATGACCTTGGAGTGACACAAAGACTTCACTAAATCACTAACAGAATTCAAGCAGATTTGTTTTAGAACCATAGAACCAGTCGAGGTTGGAAGGAACCACAAGGATCATCTAGTTCCAAACCCCCTGCCATGGACAGGGACACCCTACCCTAGAGCAGGCTGCACACAGCCTCAGCCAGCCTGGCCTCAAACACCTCCAGCCATGGGGCCTCAACCACCTCCTTGGGCAACCCATTCCAGCCTCTTACCACTCTCATGCTCAACAACTTCCTCCTCACTGCCAGCCTGAATCTCCCCACCTCCAGCTTTGCTCCATTCCCCCCAGTCCTCTCACTCCCTGACAGCCTCAAAAGTCTCTCCCCAGCCTTTTTGTAAGCCCCTTTCAGATCCTGGAAGGCCACAAGATGCTTACCTGGGAGCCTCCTCTTCTCCGGACTGAACAGCCCCAACTCTTTCAGTCTGTGCTCACAGCAGAGCTGCTGCAGCCCTCTGAGCATCCTCCTGGCCCTGCTCTGGACATGCTCCAGCACATCCACATCCTTCTTGTTAATGGTGGCTCCAGAACTGGATGCAGTACTGCAGGTGGGGTCTCAGCAGAGTGCAGTAGAGGAGGAGAATCACCTCCCTGGCCCTGCTGGCCACATTTCTGCTGATGCAGCCCAGGCTCCACTTGGCTTTCTGGCCTGCAAGTGCACACTGCTGGCTCCTGTTGAGCTTCTCCTCCACCAGCACCCCCAAGTCCCTCTCCTCAGGGCTGCAATCACTGAAGTTTACAATGCTTGAACACTTCTTCCTTATTCTTATTTAAAAGTTGTGAATAGTCTCAATAAAGAAAGCTTTCATTTTCTTCTTAAAAAAAGCAAGCAAAAGATTTCTTTTAAGACTTTGAATCTATAAGACTAGAAGCAATGTCTGAGGACATTCCACACACCACGTTGGGACTAATTCTGTTGTAATCAACAGTAAATTAGGACTCTCCTGTTTTTCTGTTCTATACTTGCTTTTAATATTAATCCACCTTTGTTTATTTTCATCTATTTCTCTACTAAATCAGCCTTTTGTGTGCTAATTCAAACTGGAAAAAAAGAGCCCCAGACCACAGGGGACATATAATAACAAAAGATTCCCATGAAGGAAGCAAAGGGGTCTAGAAGAGACAAGAGAATTTTACTTTGTGATTACTAAAGGTGTCCATAAACAAAAGACTGTGGCAAATAGTTGCAGTCAGGACTCAAGTATGTTAGAAAGACCACACAGAAAAGATTGTTCCTTTCCTGCCTAGAGAAATAACTTGCAGGCCCATTTTGAGTACTGCATTCAGTTTTGGGCTCCCCAGTTGAAGAGGGACAGGGATCTTCGGGAGAGGGCTATGAGATGATTAGAGGACTGGAGCACTGCCTGATGAGGAGAGGCTGAGGAACCTGGGACTGTTTAGTCTGCAGAAGAGACGACTGAGAGGATATTTAATCAATGTTTCTAGATATCTGAGGGCTGGGGGTCAGGGGAGTGGGGGACAGGCTCTGCTCACTGCTCCCTGGGATAGGACAAAGAGCAATGGATGGAAGCTACAGCACAGGAGGTTCCAGCTCAACACAAGGGGGAACTTCTCTACTGTAAGGGTCCCAGAGCACTGGCACAGGCTGCCCAGAGAGGTTGTGGAGTCTCCTTCTCTCGAGCCTTTCAAGGCCTGTCTGGACGTGTCGCTGTGTGACCTGAGCTAGATTGTGTGGTCCTGATCTGGCAGGGGGGTTGGACTGGATGATCTCTTTGGATCCCCCCTTCCAACCCGTGACATCCTGTGAGCTTGTGATTAACTTCAGAAACTGATCTTAATTACAGTCTCTTTTAGTGGCCAATGTTAGCATGTTAGCACCTCAGGCAGTCAGGTTAGCAGAAAACATTAGCATCTGCCTCACAAGCTCCTAAAATTAGACATTCCACACAGCCCACATGAGGAAGGAGGGCATATTACGAAGCTCACCTTCAGGACTTCCTCAGAGACATCTTTCTGTAGCTCCTCCAAGAACAACAAAAATTCAGTTTCTCTCTGAAGAAAAACTGGAGCTGTTTTCTGAAACAATGCAAAAGATTTGAGAAAGACATTAGCCGACAAAGCTTTTGTTTAATTACACTACCTAATATAAACCTAACCTTAGCTGTTCCATTAACATTTTGAGGCAGACTGAAATACCTCTCTGAAGATACCCAGCTCTTGATTAAAAGCTATTCCACAATTAGGTTCTGCTCCCACCCAGTAGATTCCATTCATCCATGCATTTGACAAGTGTCACAAATTCAGGCTGTGCAGTGAGTGGCTGGAGAGCAGCCCTGAGGAGAGGGACTTGGGGGTGCTGGTGGAGGAGAAGCTCAACAGGAGCCATCAGAGTGCACTTGCAGCCCAGAAAGCCAAGCGGAGCCTGGGCTGCAGCAGGAGAAGTGTGGCCAGCAGAGACAGGGAGGTGATTCTCTCCCTCTACTGCACTCTGGTGAGACCCCACCTGCAGTACTGCATCCAGTTCTGGAGCCACCATTAACAAGAAGGATGTGGATGTGCTGGAGTGTGTCCAGAGCAGGCCCACGAGGATGCTCAGAGGGCTGCAGCAGCTCTGCTGTGAGCACAGACTGAAAGAGTTGGGGCTGTTCAGTCTGGAGAAGAGGAGGCTCCCAGGTAAGCATCTCATGGCCTTCCAGTATCTGAAAGGGGCCTACAAAAAGGCTGGGGAGAGACTTTTGAGGCTCTCAGGGAGTGAGAGGACTGGGGGGAATGGAGCAAAGCTGGAGGTGGGGAGATTCAGGCTGGAGGTGAGGAGGAAGTTGTTTAGCATGAGGGTGGTAAGAGGCTGGAATGGGTTGCCCAAGGAGGTGGTTGAGGCCAGGCTGGATGAGGCTGTGTGCAGCCTGCTCTAGGGTAGGGTGTCCCTGTCCATGGCAGGGAGGTTTGGAACTGGCTGCTTCTTGTGGTCCCTTCCAACCTTGACTGATTTTACGATTCTGAGTGTCACTTAATTCCATGGAATGTAGGCAGGCACATAAATTAGGTAAGGTTGACATTTTGCACTTGGAAGTCAGCTGGAAATCAGAGCCATAGCTCACACTTGGAAGTCAGTTAATATTTCTGTACCTGATTGCTGGCAAGCCATTTTTCCAGCACAAGAAGCCAAAGCCATGCAGTTCTCCATGGGCTAGAACTTTGTCCACACCTACAAAAGCAATACATACATACAAGGTCACTCCCACCTCTAACCACTGTTAGAGGTTCATTTTGATTTTTACATTTCTTTGCAGAAGACAAAGATGACAAAAGACCTGAAGATGAGTCAGACAGGAAGTGAATGCAGAGAAACCAGAACTTAACAGATTAACTCACTGATTTCTGCTGTGCAAATAACTGCTTTTAGACCTACCAAATACCAGCACTACTGTTTTTTGCTTCAAAACAAGTATTATGTTTTAATTCTGGTCCAAAGTTCAGTCTGTATAGTCCTCTTTCAGCAGATTTCTTTGAAATCTGGCTGCTTGCCAAACACTACTTCCTATTCTGCCTTGCTCTACTCTAAAAAAACCTTAGGTTTTAGGTCACAGCAGCTCTATGTCCAAACTAAAAGTGAATTAATGTACTAATAAAACAAAGAATACTTCTAATTACATCAGCTTTTCATGTGCTCCAGTACTTACACATTCCAAAACCTACATTGTCAGGGAGTATGTATTTGGTACTGTTAAAAGGACTAGGAAAAGAGGAAAAGCACAGCATAGTTTATTGGGCATTTAAAAAACTCAGCACTGCTACATAAAGCCTTCAGATGCCCAACTGTCAGAGATAAAATGATCAAAAACACTTGTCTCATGGCTCATTAACAATATTCATCTAACCACGTGCATGCCTTCCCCCAGGCTTTTTAAACTGCTGTGAGCAGGAAATGTTTTGTGGAAGCCTTACCAAACTATTATACAATTTTTAACACAAAGAAGTATTATCACCTGCTTCGAGAGGAGGAATATCAGTGTTCCCTGAAGTGCCAGAAACTCACCCTTCATATGCACCGATTTGAGAAGCAGAGATCAAAACTAGGTAGAACTGAATAGAACCAATGCCATTTCGAAACTCAGTGTGAGAGAAATAAGAAATCAATAGTATATTTTGAAAGCTTTCTTTATTTAATTGAAAGGTCTTTCAGGAGCTGAAAGTGCAAACGTTTTAAACAACGGCTGTGCTTTCCTGGGGGTTCCATTCCTGATTTAACCCAAGGGAAAAGGAATGCGATTGCTGAAGCTGTTCATTCTCCTTCACATTGTTCATTACAATTTAATAAAACCAGTCCTCAAATGCTCTGAAGAAGTTTTAAGCTTGAATCAATCCCCCTGGCAACTGCACGAAAGAATACATCTTAATACCTGTGAGAGTCTAAAGCCTCTCTCTTCTTCATCAACAAAGATAAAGATTGCATCACTTCTCCCTAATCAACAAGGATAAAGATTGCCTTTGTTAACCTCCTGGACTCAGACTACATGCTTGGTCAACAGCTCAGGGATGCAAATCAACAGACAATGCCTTGGAAACTCCTGGACCTCAGCCTGGCTTGAATGTCCAGGATCTGTACACCTTATATCAGCTACCTCGAAGAGAAAAGGCTTATGTGTATTCGGGGTATGGACAGGTAGAGCGCTGGGCCGGGGCGGAGGCTCTCCCCCGGTGCTGCTGCCAGACCCCTGCGAATGCATGAATAGACAGGATTTCCTCGGGAGCTGCACCTGGACACCCATCTAACCCTCTAACTTGCTCTGGTGAGACCCCACCTGGAGTACTGTATCCAGTCCTGGAGCCCCTGCTACAAGAAGGATGTGGATGTGTGGAGCGTGTCCAGAGCAGGGCCAGGAGGATGCTCAGAGGGCTGCAGCAGCTCTACTGTGAGCACAGACTGAAAGAGTTGGGGCTGTTCAGCCTGGAGAAGAGGAGGCTCCCAGGTAAGCATCTCGTGGCCTTCCAGGATCTGAAAGAGGCCTACAAAAAGGCTGGGGAGAGACTTTTGAGGCTGTCAGGGAGTGAGAGGACTGGGGGGAATGGAGCAAAGCTGGAGGTCGGTACGTTCAGATTGGAGGTGAGGAGGAAGTTGTTTAGCATGAGAGTGGTGAGAGGCTGGAATGGGTTGCCCAAGGAGGTGATTGAGGCCCCATGGCTGGAGGTGTTTAAGGCCAGGCTGGATGAGGCTGTGGGCAGTCTGCTCTAGGGCAGGGTGTCCCTGTCCATGGCAGGGGGGTTTGGAACTATATGATCCTTGTGGTCCCTTCCAACCCTGACTGATTCTATGGTTTTATGACTGATGGTAATATAATCCTGGCTCTTTTTCCTTCCCTGCTTCTTCTCTTTTTTTCTCTTCTCTCTTCTCTTCTCTTCTCTTCTCTTCTCTTCTCTTCTCTTCTCTTCTCTTCTCTTCTCTTCTCTTCTCTTCTCTTCTCTTCTCTTCTCTTCTCTTCTCTTCTCTTCTCTTCTCTTCTCTTCTCTTCTCTCTCTCCCTCTGTTTTGTCCAATTTTATCCTTAATAAATAGTTTTGTGGTGATATATGGTCTCGCTTGCACCTTAATTTCACAGCATGGGAATCCATAAGAACAGATCTTGCTCCTCTGAACGGAGATGTTTTTAAGCTCTGTTCTCTGGACCTTGACACTAGCCTAGTGGGCTGAGCAGCAGTAGCACGGCAGTGTTCAGAGAGCAGCACATCTAGACACATCTAAGACACTCCCCTGCTAGTTCCCAGATTCAACTTGTGTCCCACAGTCACCACTAAACTGATTACTCTTCCTCCTTTCACACTCTGGCCTACCGAAGCAAAACAGTGCTTTACTTACCTCACCCCCACGGGGCAAGCCACCAGAGCCTGAAGAATCGCTTCCACCTTCTCAGTGCCACCCTCACGCCACTGGCTCAGCTGGGGCAGACAGGCCTGCGCAAGCTCCCAGTCACCCTGCCGCACGCACTCGCAGAAGCATCCGAAGAGCTGCTCCAGAGAGACCTCCTCTTCGTTTCCAAAAGAGTGCATCCTCCCAGCACGGGCAGCTGACCTGCCGCAGGGTGACATATGCGAGGGCAGATGCCATAAAAGCTCGCTGGGGCATCCCTCTGGTGCTTTCTTCGTCCTGACAGCGCCCTGGGCACCGCGGCCGGGCTCACGGGGCTTTGTCACACGTGGGGCAGGGGAGCCAGGTGCCAAGCACCGCGGGCACGCTGCGCGGCCGCCGCTCGGCCCTGATTGCCCCGCGACGAGTGCGCCACCCGCGGAAACCCACCCCGGTAACTCGCGGGTAATGCTCTCGCCGCTCCCCACCGCCGCCCGACGCCCCGTCCGACCCTCGGTGGGGATGGCGGCAGCCACTCGCTCCGGCCCTCACGCTCGCCCGCGGCCTCGCCCTCCCCCGCAAGGTACGTCCCGGATCGGCAGCCCCCCAAGGACCGTGCTGAGGCGACCCGCGTTACCTGTCGGGGCAGGACGCGGCCGCCCCGGCGGCGCTGGGCTCTACTGCACTGCCCCGGCAACACCGGCTCTCCCCGCCGCCATATCGGGTACCGCCTCAGCTGACCGCGCCGCCGGGCGGGCACGCGGGCCGCCGCCGCCCATTGGCCGGGCTGGGGGGGCAGAGTGTCACTAAACCGCCATCTTTCGTCAGGGCGCCTGACGCCGCCGCCGCCCATTGGCCGGGCTGGGGGGGCAGAGTGTCACTAAACCGCCATCTTTCGTCAGGGCGCCTGACGCCGCCGCCGCCGCCGCCCATTGGCCGGGCTGGGGGGGCAGAGTGTCACTAAACCGCCATCTTTCGTCAGGGCGCCTGACGCCGCCGCCGCCGCCCATTGGCCGGGCTGGGGGGGCAGAGTGTCACTAAACCGCCATCTTTCTTCAGGGCGCCTGACGCTGCACCGGGAAGCGGGCAGCGCCGGGCCCCGCCCACCAAGCGTGCCCCCGGCCGCCTGCGCCCGGGGCTGGACCCTCTCGCGGTTCTGATCGGCCTCTGCCCGGCGCTGCGGACCGGGCGGTGTGAGCGCCAGGCTCGCCGCTGCCCGAGCGGCCGTTGTGTGCCGCTGTGCGGCCGGGCTGTGCCTGCGGGCGGTACGCACACTCGCATGGGCAGTCAAAGAGGGAGAGCTCTAGGTACGTGCGTGTGGGAGTGCTACCCGCCGCTGACAGCTCACCACTACACCACGTCCCATTGCATCTACACTGTGTCTAGTTCTGGGCCCTTCCATTTAAGAAAGATGTTGAGGTGCTGGAAGGTGTCCAGAGAAGGGTGACAAAGCTGGTGAAAGGCCTGGAACACAAACCCTATGAGGAGAGGCTGAGGGAGCTGGGGGTGTGCAGCCTGCAGAAGAGGAGGCTCAGGGCAGGCCTCATTGCTGTCTACAACTACCTGAAGGGAGGCTGTAGCCAGGTGGGGTTGGGCTCTTCTGCCAGGCAACCAGGGACAAAACAAGGGGACACAGCCCCAAGCTGCTCCAGGGCAGGTTCAGGCTGGATGTTAGTGATAAATTCTTCACAGCAAGAGTGATTGGCATTGGAATGGGCTGCCCAGGGAGGTCGCCGTGCCTGGTGGTGTTTAAGAGGAGGCTTGATGAGGCACTTAGTGCCATGGTTTAGTTAATGAGAAGGGTTAGGTGATAGGTTGGAGTCGATCCCAGAGGTCTCTCCCAGCCTGATTCGTTCTGTATTTTAAATACCTCCTCAGAGACTCAACCACTTACCTGGGTAGCCTGCCCCAACGCCTGAGAACCCTTCTGACGAATGAGTTCCTCCTAAACTCCCCCTGGTGCAACTTTCATGTTGTTTCCTCTCATCCTATCACTTGCTACATGGGAGAAGAGACTAAGACCCACCTCATTACAACCTCCTCTGGGGTGGTGGTAGAGTGTGAGACGATCTCCCCTGAGCATCCTTTTCTCCAGACTGAGCAACCACAGCTCCCTCAAAACACTCCTCATAAGGTCTTACTCCCCAGCTCCTTCCCTAGCTTTGCTGCCCTTCTTTGGACATGCTCCAGCATCTCGATGTCTTTCTTGTAGTAAGGAGCCCAAACCTGCACACAGTATTTGAGGGGCAGCCTCACCAATGCTGAGTACAGACTCACTATCACTTTCCCACTCCTCCTGGCCTTACCATTGCTGGTACAGGCTAAGGTGCCTTTGGCTTTCTTGGCCACCTGGGCACACAGGTCAGCTCATATTGAGCTGTCTGTCAGTTGACAACCCAGGTCCTTTTCTGCCAGTCTTCTCCAAGTCTGTAGCATTGCATTGGGGTTGTTGTGATTCAAGTACGGGATCTAGCACTTGGCCTTGTTAGACTTCATACCATTGCCCACGCCCCATCAATCCAGCCTGGCAAGATCTGTAGAGCCTCCCTACTTTCAAGCAGATCAACACTCCTGCCCAGCTTGGTATCATCTGCCAGTTTACTCAATCCCCTCATCCCCTCAATCCCCTCATCCCAATAAATTATAAAGACATTAAACAGAACTGGCCCCAACCCAAAGCGCTGGAGAACACCACCTCTGAGAGACCACCAACTGGATTTATTCACCACAACTTTTTGGGCCTGGCCATCCAGACAGTTTTTTCTTCAAGGAAGTTTTTCATGCCCACCACTGCAGCCTCCCTGTGCTCTCACCCTCACTGTGTTATTTCTGAGCCTCCCCAGTGGGATCAGGTTTGAAGGGCCATGACTCAGCTGCTCAGCTGGGTGGTGACCAGCTAGTGTTTGGCAGAGATAACCCCACACACACACACACATCCTCCCTTTATTTTGTGGGTTTTGTTTGGGGTTTTTTTGTCCTGACACACAAAACAAAACCTTCTCCAGGGACTACTCCAAGAGAGGCAAGTGTGAGAAGCAAGGCGGCGATGACGGAGGAAAGGCGTCCTAAAGTAAGTGACTGAATCCCCAGGGCTCCTGACTGGAGAATATGGGAAGGGAGCTAAGTCTGTGTGCATGTGCTGGGACCCACCAACAAACCAGGCAAGATGCTGCAGGAGTTTGTACTGTTACCCCCTACAGCACCTGGAGTATTTTTCACATGTGTTGTAAACTCAGCGTTGTCAGAGAATGGCACATGGGTAGTCACACCTCTGAGCTCCCTTCAGTCGTGCTGGATGAAGTGTTGGGACCACACAGTTCTGATTCCCTCTGCCTTTCACAATGGTGCTTACTGTGGTGCAGCTCGATGCAAAACATCTCTCAGTATGTGCTTTCAGTTTAGGGCATTAGTTTCCTTCTTGTCTCTTGTGCAGCCAAGGAAGGTGCTTTAGTGTGACGCAGGAGCTGCAGGAGGATGAAGTTAATTTAGCCTAGGAGCTTTCATGCCAGCTGGTCGAGGGAGGTGATTCTCCCCATTATACTCCACTCTGGTGAGATCTCACCTGGAGTGCTGCATCCAGTTCTGGAGCTCCCATTACAAGAAGGATGTGGATGTGCTGGAGCATGTCCAGAGAAGGGCCATGAGGCTAGAGCAGCTCTGCTCTGAGGACAGACTGAAAGAGTTGGGACTGTTCAGTCTGGAGAAGAGGAAGCTCCCAGGTCATCTTCTTGTGGCCTTTCAGTATCTGAAGGGGGCCTCCAAAAAAAGCTGGGGGGGGACTTTTTAGACTCTCAGGTAGTAACAGGGCTAAGGGGAATGGAGCAAAGCTGGAGATGGGTAGGTTCAGACTGGATGTGGGGAGGAAGTTCTTCAGTATGAGAGTGGTGGGACCTTAGAGTAGGTTGCCCAGGGAGGTGCTTGAGGCTCCATGGCTGGAGGTGTTTAAGGGCAGGCTGGCTGAGGCTGTGGGCAGCCTGCTCTAGGGTAGGGTGTCCCTGCCCATGGCAGGGGAATTGGAACTAGATGCCTTGTGGTCTCTTCCAACCCTGAACTGATTCTATGTTTCTATGATTCTATTATCTACTCTCTAATTGCTTTATCCAGTTTAAAGTGTCTCCTTACAATCAGACTCTTTGCCTGAGGAGCTGCTCCCTCACAAGAGACATTTTGGTTTCTACAAAGTTCGAAGCTGAAGTCACCCACTCACTTCTGCAAGGGTCAATGTACATTATTAACAATCAGCAGCAGCCCTGTCATTTTTGAAGGTACTTTTGAATTAACATCTCCCAATATTGGCCTTGTTAGGAGTTAGAAGTTTAGTAATACATCTGTGAAGCGGTAGGGATGGGTGGATGCAAATATCAAGATGAGGAAACAAACAATTTCAGGCCATCTTAGCAGGAAATATAACTGGCATATTGAAATCAGGAAATGGGGTATGGGCAAAACACGTTTCATCTTGGATTTGTGTCTCTGAGAAGCAAGGTAGCATTCAGTAACAACAATCTGGTCATGTTTCTCAGAAGTTTAAATAGGCATGGAACACCCATAGCAGCTTGCACTGGAATGGAGCCCCATTTGCTGTGCAGAGAAGCCCATAGGTTTTCATGCTGATGCAGTGCTTCTCACAGCAAAAATCCTAAACCATCTATTGTGCAGGTCTTCTAGCAGAAAGAGAAAGAAGTCTGAATTTTTACCTTGGATGATAAGGCACTTTTTATCTGAAATGGGGGCTGCTGTGCACTGCCTTGCACTATTATCAGTGCCACACAAATGGTTAATAACGCTTAGTGGTTTATAGCAGCTTCTTTCTAGGTGAATCTGCACAGGGAGCGATTACATGCTGCAGCCTAGCATTCTGGCATTTACATTTTGAAGGTATTTCTGAAATTGAAGTCTCTAAATTCCTCTAAAGTCACAGGATCACAGGATCTTAGGGGTTGGAAGGGACCCAAGGAGGTCATTGTGTCCAACCCCCCTGCCACAGCAGGTTAACACTATCTAACACAGATCACAGAGGAATGCATCCAGATAGGCCTTGAAAGTCTCCAGGGAAGGAGACCTCACAAACTCTCTGGGCAGCCTGTGCCAGTGCTGTGGGACCCTTACACTCAAGAAGTTCTCCCTTGTGTTGAGGCAGAACCTCCTGTGCTGCAACTTACACACATTGCTCCTTGTCCTATCCCAGGGAGCAGCGAGCAGAGCCTGTGCCCCCCATCCTGGCAGCCTTCAGATACTTATAAACGTTTATCAAATCCCCTCTCAGTCTTCTCTTCTCTAGACTAAGCAGCCCCAGGTCTCTCAGCCTCTCTTCATAAGCCGTGACCTCCAGTCCCCTCATCATCCTCATAGCCCTCTACTGGACCCTCTCCAGCAGATCCCTGTCCCTTTTCAACTGGGGAGCCCAAAACTGAACACAGTACTCAAGATGAGGTCTCTCTCCCTTGATCTGCTGGACACACTCTTCCTAATACACCCCAGGATCCCATTGGCCTTCTTGGCCACAAGGGCACATTGCTGTGCCATGGGTAACTTGTTAGCCACCAGCACTCCCAGGTCCCTCTCCACAGGGCTGCTCTCCAGGAGTCACCTCCCAGCCTGTACTGCTGTAATTTTTATTCCTCCCCAGGTGCAGGACTCTGCACTTGTCCTTGTTGAACTTCATCTGGTTCCTGTGTGCCCAACTCTCCAGTGCATCCAAGTCTCTCTGGATGACAGCAGAGCCTGCAGCTGTCTCAGCCAAGCCTCCCAGCTTGGTGTCATCAGCAAACCTGCTGAGCAGACTCTGTCTGTCTGTGCCCTCATCAACATGTTCATTGATGAACATGTTGAACAGGACTGACCCCAGCACTGACTCCTGGGGGACACCACTAGTCACAGCTCTCCAGCTGGACCTGGCACCACTGATCACCAAGTCTCTATCACTTCTCTCCAAGCTCTCTCTGTTATTTTTCCATTTCAACCATTGCCTGTATTGGTTTCTCCACTGACCACTGACGCTATCCGAGAATTACTTGGAGGAAGTAAATGTAGCTCTGATCTTTGGGTGAAGGTTGTAATTCTGGGTTTCTGTGAACTTTACAAAAGAGATCCACCAAGAAGCCATTTTCTGGCTTTGAAAAAGTGGTGGGGACAAATGTGACAGGGATCGGCTGTGAGAACACAGTTGCATTTCTTTCAACATACCATGAAGATGATCAACATGAGTGCACTTGCAGCCCAGAAAGCCAACCAGGCCCTGGGCTGCATCAAGAGAAATGTGGCCAGCAGGGTGAGGGAAGTGATTCTCCCCCTCTACTCCACTCTGCTGAGACCCCACCTGGAGTACTGCATGCAGTTCTGGAGCCCCCATTACAGGAAGGACATGAAAGTGCTGGAACATGTCCAGAGCAGGCCCACAAGGATGCTGAGAGGGCTGCAGCAGCTCTGCTGTGAGCACAGACTGAAAGAGTTGGGGCTGTGCAGTCTGCAGAAGAGGAGGCTCCCAGGTAAGCATCTCGTGGCCTTTCACTATCTGAAGTGCCCTACAAAAAAGCTGGGGAGGGACTTCTCAAGCTATGAGGGAGTGACAGGACGAGGGAGAATGGAGCAAAGCTGGAGGTGGGGAGATTCAGCCTGGAGGTGAGGAGGAATTTGTTGAGCATGAGAGTGGTGAGAGCCTGGAATGGGTTGCCCAGGGAGGTGGTTGAGGCCCCATGGCTGGAGGTGTTTAAGGGCAGGCTGGATGAGGCTGAGGGCAGCCTGCTCTAGGGTAGGGTGTCCCTGGGCATGGCAGGGGGCTTGGAACTGGCTGATCCTTGTGGTGCCTTCCAACCCTGTCTGATTCTATGATTCTATGACTTGTAATGACAGGATGAGGAGAAATGGATTTAAACTGGCAGAGGGGAGATTGAAACTGGATATTAGGACAAAGTTGTTTGCAGTGAGGGTGGTGAGACACTGGCACAGATTGCCCAGGGAGGTTATGGCTGCTCCCTCCCTGGAGGTGTTCAAGGCCAGGTTGGATGAGGCCTCGAGCGACCTATTCTAGGGGGAGGTGTCCTTGCCTGTGGTGGGAAGTTGGAACTGGCTGAGCTTTGAGGTCCCTTTCAACCTAAACCATTCTAAGATTCTATGCAACAGCGAGGCAGCATCTCTACTGGCTTTGTGCTCTAAGGCATAGAACAAAGATTACCTGGCCTGCTGTACAGCCTGCTGGCATCAAGTTGCTGAATTTGAGCTGGCAGAGTAAGTTCACACAGAGTCTTGTGTCATGCTGCTACAAAGCTTTTGAGAGCCAATGCTCTCATGGCCTGAATCAGGAACAGTGTGGCCAGCAGGACAAGGGAGGTTATTGTTCTCCCATACTTGGCAGTGATCAGGCTGCACCTTGAGTGCTGTGTCTGTTTCTGGGCTCCTCAATTCAAGAGAGATGTTGAGGTGCTGGAAGGTGTCCAGAGAAGGGTGACAAAGCTGGTGAGGGGCCTGGAACACAAACCCTATGAGGAGAGGCTGAGGGAGCTGGGATGTGCAGCCTCCAGAAGCTGAAGCTCAGGGAAGACCTCATTGCTGTCTACAACTACTGGAAGGGAGGCTGTAGCCAGGTGGGGTTGGTCTTTTCTGCCAGGCAAGCAGCAACAGAAGAAGGGGACACAGCCTCAAGTTGTGCCAGGGGAGGTCTAGGCTGGATGTTAGGAGGAAGTTGTTGTCAGAGAGAGTGATTGGCATTGGAATGGGCTGCCCAGGGAGGTGGTGGAGTCGCCATCCCTGGAGGTGTTCAAGAAAAGCCTGGCTGGGGCACTTAGTGCCATGGTCTGGTTGATTGGCCAGGGCTGGGTGCTAGGTTGGACTGAATGAGCTTGGAGGTCTCTTCCAACCTAGTTAATTATATGATTCTATGATCAGCTGCAACTAGATTTATTGTGTCATGACCATCTCATCACAGATTTGTCAGCTATCTGAGTCCTGCTACTCGTGAGACATGTGGGTCAGTGCAGCACTTGCAGCACCTGCTCTTGTCCTGGAGACTGGTATCAGTCACTTGAAGTCAGTGGTGACTACTCCCAGAGCAACCTGAGACCTGTGTTGTCGTGCTCTGACAGGGGGTTTGGATTCAATGATCTCTTTTAGTCTCTTCCAACCCCTAACATCCTGTGATCAGAGTTGTGAGTAACAGCTGTTAGGCAGGTGGAGCACTGACAGTGGCCACTTGACTTATTTGCAGCAGTTTTTGTCCTAACTGCCCGCTGGAGCCAGCAGTCCTGCCAGGCAGCCAGTGCCTCATCACCAGTCATTGGGTTATGGTGGCCTTCTTACTCACCTCAGAGACCAGGACTGGTAGAATTTACACCAAAAGTGCAAGAAGTACTTCGGGCCAGAAATACGTTTAAAATTCAATAAAGTTCAGTTGAGAGAGGTGACCAAAGCAGCCGTTAAAGCTGATTTACCCACGGCATGATCTACAGAAGCACATTTTCCCTGTTCCTGCAGGTGGAGCAATATGTTGGTGAAATTAAAGGTGGCCTGAGACCAGCCATGAAACTCACAGTCATAGGAATGGTGCACTCCAACCCCAAGAGGTAGGTGAAAGTGCTGGTGGGGGCTTCACTTCCATCATACATGCTCCTACCTGTCTGCTAAATTCAAGAGATTCCTTGAAGGACTGTGCTCTTTGGAGAAACAAAGTCAGACAGATTCATAACTTATGGCTATACTTCATTTTCCTGCTTACACTTAAAGGGCAAGAGAGGACTCACTGCTCAGCCTTTCTAACTGCTTTCCACTCCTTGCCCTAATCTAACATAGAGTGGGGACATAAATGCCACTCATCCTGTCCCACTCCAAAGAAGAGGTGCAATTCTGAACCTGTGCCTCACTTGTTTGTGGGGAACAGGAATAAACACTGTGTAAAACTCAGTGTTTTAGGCCCAAGGGGGCAAGTTCACTGATGTGTTTAATTTGGATGAAGAGCAGCTATGCTTATCTGTACAATTTTTATTGCATCTACAGTGATCAGTGCTTCCACTGGTGGAGAATTCACTGTAACCTCCTTTAGGACACAAATTAGAATTGGCTCACACATGTTGGTTTGAGTTCATACACAAGAGAGGGAAAGCAGCATCAGAAGACACTAGCAGCCTACTGGAAACTGGAGGAGAAGCAATGATCAGGCTGTTCTCATCCCTTTCATTGATCATAGAATCCTAGAATGTTTGGGGCTGCAAGGGACCTCCAAACCTCATCTGGTCCAGCCCCCCTGCCAGAGCAGGATCACCCAGAGTAGATCACACTGGAACACATCCAAGCAGTTCTTGAATATCTCCAGAGAGGGAGACTCCACAACCCCCCTGGGCAGCCTGTTCCAGTACTCTGTCACCCTCACACTGTAAAAATTCCTCCTCAGATTCACATGGAACCTCCTATGCCTCAGCTTCTACCCACTGCCCCTTTTCCTGTCACTGGGCATCACCCAGCAAAGCCTGGCTCCAGCTTCCTGGCACTCACCCCTTACATATTTCTAAGCATGAATGAGATCACCCCTTAGTCTCCTCTTCTCCCAGCAGCACAGCCCCAGCTCCCTCACCCTCAGGCTCTCCTCATAAGTAAAATGTTCAACTTCTTTAATCAATGTTTTGTGGCTCTGGGCTGGACTCTCTCCAGCAGCTCTCTGTCCTTCTTGAGCTGGGGGGCCCAGAACTGGACACAGCTTCTAAGCCTGTAGAAGTCCCACATTTCAGTCTGACGTCTGACAAGAAATTGCTGTCTGTCTCTAGTGTCTTGGGCATCTGCCACATTCACCATGTTCTTTCACATGTCTGAAAGTCCTAGTCATCTAACTAGTGTTTTTTTTCAGCTTTTCAGTGACTCTGCTCTGTGATCCAGTGGATGCAAACAAAGATGTTGGGCTGCTGTTTACAGTGAACTTCAGTGACAAATCCATCACCCGAAATGCTCGAATTGCTGGGAAGTGGGGAAGAGAAGAGAAGGTTATCCCCTACTTCCCGTTCACAGCAGGAGACACATTCAAGGTAATTTTTAAGGTACTGTGACTAGGGTGGAGAAAAAAAGAGGGGAAAGGCTGAAGGCTACGCCCACAGAGAGCTAACTATTCACATTGCCAGGTTAGTCCAGCATGGCACAGAGAGCAACAGTTCAGACTCTGGAGAGGTCTGTTTTGTTTGCTAGTCTGAGTCGAAGAGCTCACTTTTAAAGTATCATCTCAGGACAGGTTATTTATTAAGGGCACTTCAGAATAAATAGACTTTGTGCTTCACTACCCCCATCATATGGGGTTCTAAGTCTGCACTCATGAAATCACCTCTGCTGATCTCTAACACTCTCCCTGTCTTTTTCCACTGCAGATGGAACTCTTATGTGAACACCAGCAAATACGGGTCCTGCTTGATGGACGGCAGCTCTGTGACTTCACTCACCGCATTCAGCCTCTCAACTTAGTGAAAGCTTTGCAGATCACAGGGGACATCAAGCTTACCAAAGTGGCTTGAAGAACAAAGGGAACCACAATATCACCAGAGGACAGAGGCAAATGTATTTTCTCCTATCTGAGAAACATTTTGTCTTTGTTCCTTGGCTGATTCTAGAGAGTGGGAACTGTGTCTTTTTCATTTACTGGTGTGTTTTGAAACATACACTTCTTTCTGGTTTTCAGTTGCTTTCAGCAATTGGACAGCTATGGCTGGCCCAGGTAAATCAGACTGCCTTTGCTGAAATACTTTCTCAGCCCCCAAAGTGCAAGATTTCTGATGCTATGATCCCCTAACCCTCACACATGCCAGCTCATTTGAGCTCAGCATTCTGCAATGGGATGGCTATCACTCTTACAACAAGAACTAGGCAGGATGCAGGTGGTGGGACTGAGGAAAGAGAAGCACATTTCCTTATAAGTGAGAATAAGGGAGTCTGGCAGGCCCCAGCAAAGCTCATGTTATCAAAAAGGAATTGCTTTTCCTGGCAGCTTGGCTCGGTCAGCACAAAGTTATCCACACTTCTCAGCAATAAACCCAGCAATAAATACCCTAGCAGCATTCCTGTCTGTTGTGGGCAGCATTCTTGTGAATTCAAAGGTCTCAACAGTTGTGGCTTTCACAGCCTTCTCTGGATCAGCCCTAGCAAATGGTATCTGTGGCTGAAACCACAGTGCCCATTTTTGTATCTACTTCAGACTGCATCTTTGCTGACAAAGTTCTTTACCAGCTCTTAAATATTTGAATGCCTGTGAGTGTTGTGCTGTCATTTCATTGGTGTAGATTTAGACAGAGGTCCTAAATACATGGCTATTCTAATACATATCCATGCATGTATCATAGCTGCTGCCTTTGGCTCTGTTCTGATTGGTTGGTTATAACACAGGATGAAAGAGAATGTCTAGATGAAGATGCTTTGCTTACAGTACATCACTTGCAGAACAAAACATCTGTGAAGAGGTGTTTCTGTGAATAGAGGCTGTCAAATTCCTCTCTGACTTCAGTGAAAGTATGTAGCATGCTGTGGTGAGAGGGATTTTGGAGGATCTGCAGAGTCTGGCTGTCCTTAGATTGGAAAAGACCTTCAAGATCCTTGAGTACAATAATTAGTTTCACACTGACAAGTCCGTGACCAAACCAAAGCCCTCAGCACATCTAATCTCTATGAATCACTATGGTTGGAGAGGACCACCAGGATCAGCCAGTCCAACCTTCATCCCAGCAGCCTTCAGCACCAGACCATAGCCTCAAGCACCACATCCACTCTCCTTTTAAACATCTCCAGGGATGGCGACTCCACCACCTCCCTGGGCAGCCTGTGCCAGTGCCTGACCACTGCAAGAAAGGCAGTCTCAGACACCAGGGTCATCTTTCGTGGCTTCAATTCAGTCAGTGTTAACTAACTAAATTTATCAGTCCTTTATAAAGGGAAAAGGAACAAGGCATTTCTGCTTTAGGATAAAGCACAAGCTGGATCTGTCAGATAGAGGAAATAATTCTTTCCTTCCATCTTGGAATATTACATTTCAGTCTTTCCTTGTAAAGCCCTGTTTGTCTATATCTATCTGCTGCCTGTTGTTCCATCTTTGGATGGTAAGCTCTTGGTAGAGAATCATTCTGAGTCTACATGACACTGAGGCACCTAGGATGTAGGTGTGCCAGGAATTGTTAGGTGCTATGGCAGCACAAGTAACAAAAAACAGAATATCTAATGGCAAAAAAAAAAACATTAAAAAATGAAACAAACCCTACCAACCAAACAAAAAAACCCCAAGCCAACCAGCCAAAAAATAACACCAACCCAACCCCAATAAAAAAAAACCCAAACCAATCCTCCCAGACAATGAGAGCAGGAATCTTGGTCACAAATGTGATTTGTCATTTAGCATGGGGTCCACCTTACTCATGTCAGTGGTTTGATTGCCTCAATCCATTGTGCTCGCTCCTCCTTGGAGCTAGCCTGGATATAGTAATGAATGTCCTTTTTGGTAATGATTTTGAAGAGGTTGCCTTGCACGTTGCCTTTCACTCCTGCAGAGAGAATTAAAACATCAGGATCAGGAAATGCTTTGTGGTCAATACAAAGCTTCATAGGGAAGAATTTTAATGTAGTGAATTAGGGTATCAGTCCTTTCCTAGATAAGGCATCTAAAGCTCTTGTGGGTTTCATTTTCCTTCTGCAGTATAGCACCACTCAGACCATTCATGAATAAGACATATAAAGATCTTGTGGGTTTGATCTTTTCTTCTGCAATATATCACAGGATCATAGGATTTTAGGGGTTGGAAGAGACCCAAGGAGCTCATTGAGTCCAACCCCCCTGCCAGAGCAGGACCACACAGTCTAGCACAGATCACAGAGTAACAGGCCTTGAAAGTCTCCAGATAAGGAGACTCCACAACCTCTCTGGGGAGCCTGTGCCAGTGCTCTGTGGATATATAGTAGAGAAGCCTTCACATAGACCACATGAACTACTGTGTGCCGTGCATCAGGTGTAAAATACCTGCTGTTTAGATGGAGACTCTCACTTAAGGTACACGGTGGAGGGATGAACTCCTACCATGTCGTGCAGTAGATAACATGATTACAGGATATTAGACATTGGAAGGTACCCAAGGAGATCATTGAGTCCAACCTTACTGCATTCACTTTTGAAGCCCCCATTACAAGAGGGCTATGGAGATGCTGGAGCGTGTCCAGAGCAGGGCCAGGAGGATGCTGAGAGGGCTGCACGTCTGCATACAGACACAGCCGCGCACACAACTCCACACTCAGAAGATTTTGCATGGCATAAATAATTACTTATGAAAGTTTAGAGGCTTGTGCTTACCTGCTGGGACTCCGTTGTCCTCCAGAGCTGAGACAAGGCAGCCCCGAAGAGAAAATCCACCTACTGGCCTGTTTTCTTCCTGACAAGGAAAAGGAAATGAGGATTGTCTGGAAAATGTCGTCACGAGAATAATTTCCCAGAGCAGATCAATTGTTTTTACTAAGGTAGAGATGTAATGCTAGGCTTGCCAGATAGAAAACACCCATGCCACAAGAGAAGTCAACTAGGACACCGAGTTAAATGCATTGCTGTTTTCTTCTGCTCTCAGATGTTTCTCTGCTGTAGCTGGGAAGGGCGAAGACCAATTAAAAGCACCCAGGTAGGCTAACGATCACAGACTTACAGAACCACAGAAGTTCTTAGATTGGCAAAGCCCTTCAAGCTCATCCAGTCCAATCATCAGTCTCACACTGACAACTCCTTGACCAAACCAAAGTCCTCTGCACAACATCTCATCACTGTGAATCGCTATGGTTGGAAAGGAGCACCAGCATCAGCCAGTCCAACCTTCATCCCAGCAGCCTTCAGCACCAGACCATAGCCTCAAGCACCACAGCCACTCTCCCCTTAAACACCTCCAGGGATGGTGACTCCCCCACTTCCCTGGGCAGCCTGTGCCAGTGCCTGATCATCTGCTCAGGAAAGAACTTCCTCCCATCAGCCAACCTAAACCATCCCTGATGCAACTTGAGGCCATTTCCTCTTGTCCTATCATTAGTAATTGGGGAGAAGAAACCAGCTCCAGCCTCTCTACAACCTCATTTTAGGTAGCTGTAGAGGCCAATAAGGTCCCCTCTCAGCCTTCTCTTCTCCACTCTAAACACCCCAGCTCCCTCAGCTGCTCCTCACAGCTCATGTTTGCCAGACTTCTCCCCAGCCTTGTCACCCTTCTCTGCACCTGCTCCAGCACCTCAATGTCTCTCCTGTACTGGGAGTGACACATTATTTCAGGTGTGGGCTCCCGAGTGCTGAGTACAGGGGCATGAGCACCTCCCTACTGCTGGTCACACCATTGCTGATCCAGGCCAGGATGCTGTTGGCCTTCTTGGCCACCTGGGCACACTGCTGGCTCATGTTCAGCCAGCTGGCCACCAGCACTCCCAGGTGCTAGTTTGAGCCTAGCTGGGATATTTTGGTGATAGGAATTAGATGCTAGGCTGTGAAAAGGAACCAGTGGTGATGTCTGCTGCACTCATAGGCTTGCTGAGATGGATAAGAACAAGAACACAAACATAGGTAACAGAGTTTGGTCTCTGTCTTTGGGGCTGCACTTTTCTCTTTCTCTAACCTGTTGTCTGTGTGACTAATCCTCCTGCTTCCTAACCCCCCTGGCTGATTCTCCAAACTCACCTTGAGCATAAGGCAAAGTCTGGGGTAAAGTAGAGGGATGGGGAGAAGGTGGAAGGGTTGTTGAGAGCCCCTCCTGGGGACTCAGGTTTCTGGCAGGGCTGTTGTGTTTCTCTATTACTTTTTACCTTGTCTATTTCTGTCTCTAGCTGTATAGATTGTAAACACCTGCTTGGATCTTGTGCTAAGCTGTAAATATAAAGCTTCAGTCTTCAATTTCCAGCAGCTGAGTCTAGTCTGGGTGATTTTCTTAAGTGTGGGGGGATATGGAACACCCAAACCATCACAAAGATCCCCCAAGGAGAAAATCCAGGGTAAGGGGACTAGAGAATAAGACCTCTCAGGAAACAGACAGAAGAACCCAGAAGGAGATTTGAGTGAGAGAAACATTTACAGGACAATTATATTTTCATTCTAATGTTTAGGACTGTAAGAGAATTCTTAGGGTAGTAACTCCCCACTCACCTTAGTGGGGTCGTAGTAGTGCAAAAAAGCAGGATCAGCTCTCAAAACAAATCTCCTCACTTTCCAGTTTTTCCTCTTGTGCCCCTGAAAAACAGAAGAGTTAAAGTTACCACCAGCAAATGCCTCCTGAAATGGCCATTGCCCTGTATGCTGTAGGAAAAGCATCAACAGGCACTGAAAAAAAAGGGGTTTGGAAAAAAGTGGGATTTGGGGCCAACAGAGAACAATCTTCTCTGACATCTTAGTGACTCTCAGGATTTTGTGCTTAGCATCCTTCTTTATACATTGATAACTCCTGCCTCTCTCCCTTACCTCTGCTGAGAACCAAGAAAGCAAAGAGATAGGATCAAAGGAATCTATCCCTGATACCTGCTCTTAATTTCAGACTGAATATGGCTCTTGGATTGCAAACTCAGGCAATGCATGCTCTAAGGGGGCTGTGTCAGGTCCTTCTGCATCTCTTTCCTCTTTCTCCCTCATCCTCCTCAGCTGCTGACAGATGAGCCTTGGGGCTGGCCAAGGACGGAGGCCACTGCAGGTTGCCCCTGACTGCTGTTGCCCATGGGGAGAGTCTCCTGGGCAGCTTTCATTTCCTGGGGTGATGGGTGGCTGTGCTGCCCCTACAGGGCTGACAGGCTGGATGGGTGGGCAGAGGCCAGTGGGCCAAGTGCAGGGTCCTACACTTTGGCCACAACAACCCCAAGCAGCACTACAGGCTGGGGACAGAGTGGCTGAGAACAGCCAGGCAGAGAGGGACCTGGGGGTGCTGGTAGGTAGTAGCTGAAGATGAGGCAGCAGTGTGCCCAGGTGGGCAGGAGAGCCAATGGCATCCTGGCCTGTATCAGGAGCAGTGTGGCCAGCAGGACAAGGGAGGTTCTTCTGCCCCTGTGCTCAGCACTGCTCAGGCCACTCCTTGAGTGCTGTGTCCAGTTCTGGGCTCCTCAATTAAAGAGAGATATTGAGGTGCTGGAAGGTGTCCAGAGAAGGGCAGCAAGGCTGGGGAGGGGCCTGGAACACAAATCCTATGAGGAGAGGCTGAGGGAGCTGGGGGTGTGCAGCCTGCAGAAGGCTCAGGGCAGACCTCATTGCTGTCTACAACTCCCTGAAGGGAGGTTGTAGCCAGGCGGGGTTGGGCTCTGCTGCCAGGCAAGCAGCAACAGAACAAGGGGACACAGTCTCAAGCTGTGCCAGGGGAGGTCTAGGCTGGATGTTAGGAGGCAGAGAGAGTGATTGGCATTGGAATGGGCTGCCCAGGGAGGTGGTGGAGTCTCTGTGCCTGGAAGTGTTCAAGCAAAGCCTGGCTGGGGCACTTAGTGCCATGGTCTGTTTGATTGTCTAGGGCTGGGTGCTAGGCTGGAGTGGATGAGCTTGGAGGTCTCTTCCAATCTGGGTGATTCTATGATTCTACAGAACATCCTCTAAGTCCTGCCTGTGCAGCAGTCTGCTGCTCACTTCTTTCTAACTCCACCACATGATGTCTGGCAGTAGTACTGGCAGAGAAGTTAGCTCTGCTGGCCGTGATTCCCCAGCCCTGCTCCTGTAAATCACTTTTGTTCTCTGGGAAGCTCAAAGAGCTGCCATTTTCCTTGTCTCCCAGGGCAGGTTCAAAGACTTTATTTACCTGTTTCATCAGGAATCCTTGCTTCACAATTGTGCCACTTAGCTCTGAGATGTTAAACTGGAGCTCTTGCTTGGAAACGGTGTTTTTCTTACTGCTCTCAGCCTGCAAATAAGGAAATAAGGGCTGCAGCAAGAGCAGTGTGGGCAGCAGGGCAAGGGAGGGGATTCTGCCCCTTTACTCTGCTCTCCTCAGACCACACCTGGAGTCCTGTGTGCAGTTCTGGAGCCCCCAACACAAGAAGGACATGGAACTGTTTAAGTCAGTCCAGAGGAGACCACCAAGATGCTCAGAGGGCTGCAGCAGCTCTGCTCTGAGGACAGGCTATGAGAGAGTTGGGGTGCTGCAGCCTAGAAGAGAAAAGGCTTGGAGGAGATCTTGGAGTAGCCTTTAGTATCTGAAGGAGGCTACAGGAGGGCTGGAGAGGGACTACTGACAAGGTCTTGCAATGACAGGATGAGGAGAAATGGGTTTAAAGTGTCAGAGGGGAGACTGAAACTGGATGTTAGGAAGAAGTTGCTTACAGTGAGGGTGGTGAGACACTGGCACAGGTTGCCCAGGGAGGTTATGGCTGTTCCCTCCCTGGAGGTGTTCAAGGCCAGGTTGGATGCATGCTGTTCTAGTTCTGTGCTCCACAACTTCCCTGGAGGTGTCCAAGGCCAGGTTGGATGAAGCCTTGAGTGACCTCTTCTAGTAGGAGGTGTCCTTGCCTCTGGCAGAGGGTTGGAACTGGCTGAGCCTTGAGGTCCCTTCCAACCTAAACCATTCTATGATTAAAAACTGGTTCCACTTTTCTTTTCAATCTAAGCACACTTTGGGCTTCTGCATCCTGTTTCCCTGGAGTTAAATTCTACTCCTGAATACATTCTGTTCTCTAACCCTGCCGCTGGAGATTTGCAAGCAACACAACTGCCACCCAAACGGTGTCCTTGAGCTCCAGCATAACCACAGCATGGCCTCAGTTAAATGCAGGCATGTTGGAGAATTCTTGTTAGCAGAGCACATAGAATTGATAAACATGAGCAACCCGTGCTGGAAAGATCTTGAATCCATCCTGGGAACTAGACATCAGACACAGGGAGCTTCCCCCCACATGCAGCTGCAGGGGGTGGAGTGCAGCTGCAGGTGGGCAGAGTTTAGCCAGCCCCAGAGGCTGACCCTTAGAATGATGATCTGGACGAGGGAATTGAGTCCAGCATCAGTAAGTTTGCAGATGACACCAAGCTAGGAGCAGGTGTTGATCTGTTGGAAGGTAGGAGAGCCCTGCAGAGGGACCTGGACAGGCTGGATGGGTGGGCAGAGGCCAATGGGATGAGATTTAACAAGGCCAAGTGTAGGGTTCTACACTTTGGCCACAACAACCCCAAGCAGCGCTACAGCCTGGGGACAGAGTGGCTGAGAGCAGCCAGGAGGAAAGGGACCTGGGGGTACTGATAGATAGTAGGCTGAAGATGAGCCAGCAGTGTGCCCAGGTGGCCAAGAGAGCCAATGGCATCCTGGCCTGCATCAGGAACAGTGTGGCCAGTAGGACAAGGGAGGTTATTCTTCCCCTGTACTCAGCACTGGTCAGGCCACACCTTGAGTCCTGTGTCCAGTTCTGGGCCCCTCAATTCAAGAAAGATGTTGAGGTGCTGGAACATGTCCAGAGAAGGGCAACAAAGCTGGTGAGGGGCCTGGAACACAAATCCTATGAGGAGAGGTTGAGGGAGCTGGGCCTGTTTAGCCTGGAGAGGAGGAGGCTCAGGGGTGATCTTGTTGCTGTCTACAACTACCTGAAGGGGCATTGTAGCCAGGTGGGGGTTGGCCTCTTCTCCCAGGCAACCAGCAATAGAACAAGGGGACACAGTCTCAAGTTGTGCCAGGGTAGGTATAGGCTGGATGTCAGGAGGAAGTTCTTCACAGAGAGAGTGATTTCCCATTGGAATGGGCTGCCCAGGGAGGTGGTGGAGGCACCGTCCCTGGGGGTCTTCAAGAAAAGACTGGATGAGGCACTCAGTGCCATGGTCTAGTTGATTGGCTAGGGCTGGGTGCTAGGTTGGACTGGATGATCTTGGAGGTCTCTTCCAACCTGGTTGATTCTATGATTCTATGATTCTATGTTATGGTATGCTGACCTATTGATGCCTTACAAGTAACCCTGGACCCTGTGACTGTAACCAACCTTGGTGGAGCACGCCTCTTGCTAGAGTGCACATAAGTCACTGTATCACTGAAATAAAGTGGATTTGACCACCTAACCATATTGGTGAACCAAGAGTCATTTTCCCATAGTGCTCCACCGGATTAAACTCCAACACAGGCACAGCAAGGCTCTAGAGACACACACCCCTGTTAGTTCTTCATTGTGTAATTATAGATCCCTCCATATCCATGTCACTGCCCCCAGAAAAAGTGCCAATGTTAGTCCTAGCAAAACCTTAGAACTGCTCCTTCTGCTTTTGCTCTCCTACCCTTGCATGCTGTGCACGCTTCTCTTTGCCCCTGTCCCAAAGCCCATGCCTGAGGAGGGGCAGAGGAGCCTCTGCTGGCAGCTGCAGCAGGACTTACAAACATGTAGAGCGCGGTGGAGTCGTCGAGGAACTGCTCAGAGATGTCACTGTAGCGTGTGGCCTCGGTGCTGCGGGCTCCCACCGGCTTGAGGAAGTTCTCCTCCATCAGCATGGACGCCAAGGTGACAGCCTCGAACCGTGACACGGCAAAGCTGCTGGAGATGAGCCAGTCTACGAGGGCAGAACCTGCAGGGGGAAAGGCAGCTCTCATCCCAAGGCAGTGTGCTCTTCTGTGGGAGACAAATGGTCTCCGGACACACAGCTGATGAATAAGTTTGACACCGTCACAGAGGTTGTCAGTGAATCACAGGATGGTTTAGGTTGGGAGGCACCTCAAAGCTCAGCCAGTTCCAGTCCCCCCCATCATAGGCAGGGACACCTCCCACTAGAACAGGTTGCTCAAGGCCTCATCCAACCTGGTCCTGAACACCTCCCTGGGCAACCTGTGCCAGTGTCTCACCACCCTCACTGCAAACAACTTCTTCCTAACATCCAGTTTCAATCTCCCTTCTGCCACTTTAAACCCATTCCTCCTCATCCTGTCAGTACAAGACCTTGTCAATAGTCCCTCCCCAGCCCTCCTCTAGCCTCTTTCAGATACTGGAAGGCCACTCCAAGGTCTCCTGGAAGCCTTCTCTTCTGCAGGCTGCAGCACCCCAACTCTCTCAGCCTGTCCTCACAGCAGAGCTGCTGCAGCCCTCTGAGCATCTTGGTGGCCTCCTCTGGACTGGCTCCAACAGTTCCGTGTCCTTCTTGTGTTGGGGGCTCCAGAACTGCACACAGGACTCCAGGTGGGGTGCAAAGCTGACTGAAAGTGTGGGATCCCACATAACCAAAGAGCTAAATAGAAGAGGTGTTGGGAAGCTTGGCTGCACCATTGCTTTCTGCTGAGCCATAACTGATCTCACTATGAAGGCTGTTCCGTAGCCCCTCTGCCTCTGCAACATGGTGTGCTAGGAGTGAGGAAGCTCTTTCCTGCCGTGGCTGTACCTGTGAAAGTCTCTTTGTATCTGCTGCCTTGCTCCAAGTTGCGAGTCAGCTTAATTCCAGTGCTGCTGTCACACATTCTCTCCACTATGTGGCTGTAAAAGAGAGCACAGGGCCGTGATGGTAGAACAGAAAGGCAGAAATTTCCAGATGCTTCTGTCAGTGTCTGGGATATCCTCATGATCACCAGCATAAAGATGGGAAGGAGCTGAGAAACTGCCTAAAAAGTTCTAAGCATTGTACAGGAAAACTTCAGTCTCCCAATAGCAGCACTAAACAAAATGTTTCACTATGCAGCTCTCATAGAATCACTCAGGTTGGAAGAGACCTCCAAGCTCATCCAGCCCAACCTAGCACCCAGCCCTAGCCAATCAACCAGACCATGGCACTCAGTGCCCCATCCAGGCTTGAACACCCACAGGGACTCCACCACCTCCCTGGGCAGCCCATGCTGATGGGCCCATTCCCATTTTAATTTAAAGCACTTCACACTGAGCTATAATCAGCCTGCGTTACTCTTCTCAATCTGACTGACATTCATGTCATGTCCCCCCATTCCTTAATCAGCTCTTTGCCTCCTCTTGTTTAATGTCAGGCACCCAAACAATCCTAGTCTAGGATCCAGCTGCCAGCTTTCAAAGTCCACCAGCATGGCAGAAGCAATGCTATTGCTCAGTCTTTTCCTGACATTACATCTTCTGGGGCAGTACTTTTCCCTGAGGAGCCCTCTGCAGCTGGCTAGGAAGGTCTTCAAGCCAGCAGTGAGGAGCCTGAGCAGAGCTCCCCCACTCTCAATGAACGATGGTGAGGAGAAAGAGATTTCCATCCCCTAGTAAGAGCATGTGCAAAACTGTAGTGGATTTGCCCTCTGCCCCCCAGATAGATTAACCAGACTAACTCAGCCAGCTAGGAGCTAAGGGATGAAGCTTTCTATTCACAGCTTAGCACAATTTACAAGCAGATATGTACAATATATTGCAGATATTGACAACTTTATCTAGTAATAGACAAGTCTAAAGTAATGCAGAAATACAAGACCCCTCCCAGCAGTCAGAGTGTCCAGGAGGGGCTCCCAACCACCCTTCCACCTTCTTTCCACTCCTTCCCTTATCTCAGAATCTCCCTTACCTGCAAGGTGATCTGGAAAGGTCAGCAAGGGGTGCTAGAAGCAGAGTGATTAGCTGGGAATGTGCAGGTTCAGGCAGAAGGGTTAATATAGTGACAGCCAGGCAGAGACTGACTTATCTTTGTTTGTGTCCTTGTTTCTATACGTCCCAGCAGAACAAATGGGTGATACAGACATCACTGTTATTTTCTTTTCACAGCAAATCATCTAACTTCACTCATTAAAAAAATCCCAACTGGCCTCAAACCAGCACGAAAACTAAGGCAGAGAGGCCAGCTTAGAGGCTCCTGGCCACATGAGAGCAAATCTGTGCAGAGAGTAGCTTAGAATCACAGGATCACCCAGGTTGGAAGAGACCTCCAAGCTCATCCAGTCCAACCTAGCACCCAGCCCTACCAATCCACTAGACCATGGCACTAAGTGCCCCAGCCAGACTTTGCTTCAACACCTCCAGGGACGGTGACTCCACCACCTCCTTGGGCAGCCCATTCCAATGCCAATCACTCTCTCTAGCAAGAACCTTCCCTTGAGCCTCCTCATCCATCTGCTCAGCTCCTTTGCAGAGATAGCAGGAGGACAAACCATGTGCACTTACTGGAGGCTGATATTCTCTAGCAGCTTGAAGGAGTTCTTCTTTCTGTGAAGCTCTTGTACCTGCACTGGGTGACCAGCATGAATAGCTCCAGTGATGTCCAAAGCCCAAGAGTCTCGCTCCTCCCTGGAGCAACAGTCAAGGAAATAGTCTGTATTGGTTTTTGTCTTTAGTTTGATGACTAGCTGTGGAGAAGGAAATGCAAAGCATTTAGCTGTTGTCCTCCACTCACATTTCGATTCTATTAGCGCTGGTTTAAGCTACACAAAGAAGTCTGAGCAGTACAGAGCAATGCTTGTGCAGAAGGATGAGGGACACGACTCAGGTTTTTGCTTTCCTCTACCTCACATTCCTGGATTTTCAGCTCTGTCAGTTCCAGGCATGGTTTGTACACATGGAGCTTGGGGAAGTGAAAAGACAGCAGAATAGCTGGGTAGGGGTTTATGGAAGAGAGTGCTGCTGAATACAGAATCATAGAATCACCCAGGTTGGAAGAGACCTCCAAGATCATCCAGTCCAACCCAGCACCCAGCCCTGGCCAATCAACCAGACCATGGCACTAAGTGCCTCATCCAGGCTTTGCTTCAACACCTCCAGGCACGGCGACTCCACCACCTCCCTGGGCAGCCCATTCCAATGCCAATCACTCTCTCTGACAACAACTTCCTCCTAACATCCAGCCTAGACCTCCCCAGCACAGCTTGAGACTGTGTCCCCTTGTTCTATTGCTGGTTGCCTGGAAGCAGAGCCCAACCCCACCTGGCTACAGCCTCCCTTCAGGGAGCTGTAGACAGCAGTGAGGTCACTCCTGAGCCTCCTCTTCTCCAGGCTGCACACCCCCAGCTCCCTCAGCCTCTCCTCACAGGGCTGTGCTCCAGGCCCCTCCCCAGCCTTGCTGCCCTTCTCCAAACACCTTCCAGCACCTCAACATCTCTTTTGAATTGAGGAGCCCAGAACTGGACACAGCACTCAAGGAGTGGCCTGAGCAATGCTGAGCACAGGGGCAGAATAACCTCCCTTGTCCTGCTGGCCACACTGCTCCTGATACAGGCCAGGATGCCTTTGGCTCTGCTGCCTACCTGGGCACACACTGCTGGCTCACGTTCAGCTACTCTCTACCAGCATCCCTAGATCCACTTCTGCCTGGCTGCTCTCAGCCACTCTGTCCCCAGCCTGTAACGCTGCTTGGGGCTGTTGTATAGAACCCAACATTTAGCCTTGTTAATTCTCATCCTATTGACCTCTGCCCACCCATCCAGCCTAGCAAGGACTGGGCCCAACACTGATCCCTGGGGCACACCACTAGTGACAGCTGCCAGCTGGATGTGGCACCATTCATCACCACTCTCTGGGCCCAACCATCCAGCCAGTTCTTGACACATCTGTCCCTGAATCTGTCTAAGCCATGAGCTGCCAGCTGTGCCAGGAGCCTGTTGTGGCAGACAATGTCAAAGGCTTTGCTGTAGTCCAGGTAGACTCCATCCACAGCCTGCCCCACATTCACCAGGCAGGAACCTGATCATAGAAAGAGGTCAGATTGGTCAGGCAGGACCTGCCCTTCCTAAACCCATGCTGGCTGGGCCTGATCCTTTGGCCATCCTGCAGGTGCTTTGTGATGGCACTCAAGATCACCTATTCCATGACCTTGCCTGGCACTGAGGTCAGGCAGACAGGTCTGGAATTTTCTTTTCTCCCTTTCTCCTCAGATTTCATTGAGCTGTCCACGTCCTCTCTTCACACCCTGTTGGGCTGATGCATTACATTTATTCTTCCCACTGTGTGTGTTAGGATGTGGTTCCTTTTTGTTTAGCTTGGTTGGTTTGTTTTTCTGTTTGGGATTTTGGTTTGTTGGTTGATTGGGTGGTTTGTTTTGGGGGTTCATTTAGGTTTTTGTTTGGTTTGGTTTTTGTTTGGAGTTTTGTTTGTTTGCTTGGTTTGTTTTGGGTGTTCATTTGGGGGTTCGTTTGGGTTGATTTTTGTTTGGGGTTTTGAGTGATTGGGTTGTTTTGGGTGTTCATTTGGGCTTCTGTTTGGTTTGGGTTTTGGGATTCATTTGGGTTTTTGTTTGTTTGGTTTGGGGTTTTGGTTGGTTTGTTTTGGGTGTTCATTTGGGGGTTTGTTTGGGTTGATTTTTGTTTGGGGTTTTGAGTGATTGGGTTGTTTTGGGTGTTCATTTGGGCTTCTGTTTGGTTTGGGTTTTGGGATTCATTTGGGTTTTTGTTTGTTTGGTTTGGGGTTTTGGTTGGTTTGTTTTGGGTGTTCATTTGGGGGTTTGTTTGGGTTGATTTTTGTTTGGGGTTTTGAGTGATTGGGTTGTTTTGGGTGTTCATTTGGGCTTCTGTTTGGTTTGGGTTTTGGGATTCATTTGGGTTTTTGTTTGTTTGGTTTGGGGTTTTGGTTGGTTTGTTTTGGGTGTTCATTTGGGGGTTTGTTTGGGTTGATTTTTGTTTGGGGTTTTGTTTGATTGGTTTATTTTGGGGGTTCATTTGGGCTTTTGTTTGGTTTGGTTTTGGGGGTTTTGGTTGGTTGGTTTTGGGGTTCATTTGGGTTTTTGGGGGTTTGGTGGGTTGGTTTTGGGGGTTCACTTGGATTTTTGTTTGGTTTGGTTTTTGTTTGGGGTTTTGGTTGGTTTGGTTGCTTTGGGGTTTCATTTTGGTTTGTTTGTTTGTTTTGTTATGACTGGGACTCAACTTTGGGCACAGGGAACAACAAAGACACAATGAGAGATTCCATTGCTTGCCCTGGTCACACTGCTAACAGCACCTTGCTTCTGGATGAGAGGAAACATCCCAGTGACATGGTTGCCATAATGAAAGAAGTCAGGAGGAGAGGAAATGCCAAGGAAGAGGTCAGAAAGTGAGTGTCACTGAGAAGGGATACACTTCTTTCTAGTCATACCGGTCTGTTCTCATATTCCAGGCATGGACAAGTAATAGTGCAGCCATCCAAAAGTATCCTGCCCTTTGGAGAAGGCTCCTTCTTGCCTCCTTCAATTTTGTAGTAGAGCAGCTTATCCTGCAGCAGAACGAACCATCTCACTTTCCAGTTACGAACAATATGGCCCTAAAGGGGAAGAAAAACACAAACTTCAGCACAACCACTCAGAAGGGGTCACTTTTTGTGTGTGTGGGTGTGAAGATATCATAAACCAATAGGAAACTGTATAGAAAGAAAGTCAAGAAGTAATCATGAGTCCTATTCCCCCTGAAATACACATTTCTAGCAACAAAATAGCACAGCTCCATCATTGTAAGGTCATGGAGCAATTGAAAGGTGCTTTGCTCTGTCTTTGTCAGGGGCATCTTTGTGGGCAAGAGCAGTTCCTTGCAAAACCTCACATGGATTGTCTGAAAGAGCTGTCAGTCAGGTGCTCATCTGCCTGCTGACAGTACTCAGCAAGAGCAGGGCTATAGCCAAAACATTTGTGGACTCTGAGATCATGGAATCATAGAATCAATCAGGTTGGAAGAGACCTCCAAGCTCATCCAGACCAACCTACCACCCAGCCCTAGTCAATCAACAAGAGCATGGCACTAGGTGCCCCATCAGGCTCTGGTCTGATGGGTGCCCCTGCCCGTGAACAGGGCTGGAACTAGATGATCCTTGTGGTCCCTTCCAACCCTGACTGAGTCTATGATCCAGTCTTCTCTTGAACACCTCCAGGCATGGCAACTCCACCACCTCCCTGGGCAGCCCATTCCAATGCCAATCACTCTCTCTGACAACAACTTCCTCCTAACATCCAGCCTAGACCTTCCCTGGCACACCTTGAGACTGTGTCCCCTTGTTCTGTTGTTGGTTGCCTGGCAGAAGAGACCAATCCCCGTGGCTACAGCCTCCTGTCAGGTAGTTGTAAACAGCAATGAGCTCTGCCCTGAGCCTCCTTTCCTCCAGGCTGCACACCCCCAGCTCCCTCAGCCTCTCTGCTGACCCTGTACGGTGTCTAAGGTGCTGTGTTCTCTTCTTGTGTTGATGTGTGTATGGTATGGTGTCTAATGTGCTTTGTTATCTTCTATTTTGATGTGGCTGTAGGTGCCAAATGGTTTTTAGGGTGCTTTGCTGGGTGAACTGAATTTCCTTACATCCACTCCTGCTGTTAATGAGTGATTTGTTCTCTCCTACCTGCCTCCAATCTCCTGGGCTAAAACATTCCCTGTGCTACTGCTTCCTGTAGAGCAAATGTGCTTTTTAATGGCAAAAAGACTGAGCTAAAGCTGCTGCTGATTGCCTCCTTGGTTATACTAGAAAACAGATAAAACCTATTCTTTCCCCTCTGTAAACAGCCCCTGGCTCTGTTTAGTCCAGCTGAACAGGAGAGCAAAGCCAGTGAGGGCTGGCCATGACAAGCTCAGTCCTGTCTGACAACAGCAGGTCCAGCTTCACCATGTGTGGAGCTAACTTGCAGTTCCACAGGTGATGGAGAACCACAGCCAGCAGGCAAAGCACTGGGCAGAAGAAGCTCTGACACCTGGGCAATGGCAGGCATAGCAAGAAAGGAACATGTGAGGTCCAGTTGTGGCAAGAAGCAAAGCTCATTAATCCTCTACGAGTAAAGGGAAAAAACAGCAACTGCCAGGCAAAGGTGGGGTAATGAGCCTCTAAAATCCAGGGCACATTATGCCTAATACCTTCTATCTTACATTAAATAGAATTCATCTGACTGGGGTTTGTTCTCTCCTCCCCTTTGCTTTCTTCTGTCTTTTCCTTTGACCTGTTGCAAGGTCCCTTGGCCACTTTTTTCCTGAGAGTAGTTCTTTGCTATGGCTCTTTTCTATCCTCCTTGAAGCCTTCCTCTTTTTCAGGAGCTTGCCTTACCCTTTTTCTTTACCTGACTCCCACACATGAACTTTGTATTTACAATGCAACACACTTATATAACTCAGCCACAGTGCATTTGGGTAAGCTCTTTGCTTCTGCTCTTCTAATTTTTTTTTTTACCTGATCCCACTCCTTCCTCATTATTTCTTTTTTCCCCCCCTCTGGATTCCTGCTCTCATCTCCTTTGGTTCCTTTTAGTCGTCTTCTTTGTGGTCTCCTTCCTATCAAACTGAGTTTCTATGTGATGTGCTGGCATGTTGGGTGATAGATTGGACTGGATGATCGTGGAGGTCTCTTCCAACCTGGCTGATTCTATGAACAGCTCAGTTTGCTGCTGCTAACCTAGTCCTCTCACTCACATGGTATCTCCTCTTCCTATCTTTAATTCAGTACTCAAGTAATTAAGAGCCACAAAATAGAACTGTAGCCCAGAGTGGAGAGCAGAAGCAGAGACTGCTCTGCCCTTGCTGCAGAAGGGAGGAGGAGGAGGAGCAGCGTGGACCACATAGCCCTTCCGTGCAGATCAGGGCTTGGCGCAGCTGGCAGCTGGCAGGCTAGCCAGGTGCCCTGCCAGGAGAGCTCCTGACCAAGATTACCTGCCCGCTGGCGCCAGAAGCACTGCCACGTACCCTAGAAAAGCATTTTCCAAGGGTGGGGCAAAGATCTGAACGAACCTTTGAGTCACGTCGTCTGTGTGCAATCAAGGACCGGATTAGTCATTGAGACAGGATCTTGGTACTCAAAGCAGCTAATTTGCCCTCTTGTGCCCCAGCCATAACTAGCTTAGTCCTACAGAGAGTAGTGTTGGAAAGGCTGAAATCTGTGTGACGTCATCTTTCAGCTCTTTTCTCCACGTTTTTGGCTAAAATCCTTAATCCATTTAAGAGATGCGGAAAGAAATGATTCCAAACACATTTCTATGTTTGCAGTGCCCCGATCCCCTTCAAAAAGGTAGCCTGTTGTCCATCCTCGTACCAAGTGGGAACTCATAGAATCACAGAATGTCAGGGGCTGGAAGGGACCTCGAAAGCTCATCCAGTCCGACCCTCCTGCCAGAGCAGGATCTCCTATAGCAGATCACACAGGAACGCATCCAGGCGGGATCTGAGTATCTCCACAACTCCCCTGGGCAGCCTGTTCCAGTCTTCTGTCACTCTCACAGGGAAAAAAATCCTCCTTAGCTGGTCACTAAAGAAGTGACAAACTACCTTAAGATACAACCAGAGCATCCCCCCCCTTTCTCCGTGCTCCCACGGCCGCATACACTGCTGCCCTGCAGCCGTTTGCCAGGCAGCTTTTCATGCAGCCTTTGCAGAGGTGTGCCCTAGGTGCAGACATAGTCATTGGCTTCTGATACCTGAGTGACTCTGAGAGCTGATTCACTTTGCTCGGGTAGAACACAGCGCAAGGAAACTGGAGGGAGCGCAGCAGAAGGCTGCGGCTGGCGCAGCTCCCGCAGCAGACAGCTGCGCAGAGCTGGAGGAGCTCCTCTCGCAGCAGCGGGCTGGAGCCCCTCGGACCCAGCGCCCATCTGGCTGCCTTGCAACCAGCCCCCGCTCTACCCGCTCCCTGCTCAGAGACAGCTGCACGGCGCACAGGACACCTTACCCGCTTGACCAGGAAGCCTTCCTTCAGCACTCCAGCTGCCTCCTGCATCGTGGCCAGCCGGGAGGAGAGCCAAGCCTCTGGCGAGAGACGCCGGAGCCACCCTGGCAGCCTGTCCTTCTGCACGCGATTTAAGAGAGCTCATTTTTCTTTGCTAGCCTCCTCCTCCTCCAGCGTGACGCATTCTCCCTTCCCCGCTGTGGGGTTTTCCCCCCTCCTCTCTTCCTACCTGTGAGACAGAAGTCAAAGAGTGAGCTGGCTCTGGCGCGCTACCTGCCCTCTGGGAAGTAGACCACATCAAGTCTAGGAAGGGTCTCACAGAATTCAGGGCAGCACAAGACCAGCGCTGAGGGAGTCGGCCAGTAAAAGCAGCCACAAATCAGCTATTCCATGGCAGGCAGAAGTCACAGCCCTCCAAAACTGCAGGATGATCAACTCCACTGCTTCACATTTCTCATCCAGTAAACACATCTCATTGGGGTCCCAAGGGTCAGCATACCTTAAGCATAACAATATCGTGATTACAAAGACACTTGCACAAACTTTAAACCCATTTCTTTATATCAAACAATATAGATATGTATTTAAACCCAAATTATTTATATTAAAAAACAATATGTTTGTGCCAGGAGGCTGGAGCCAGGCTCTGCTGGGTGATGCCCAGTGCCAGCACAAGGGGCAATGCGTGGAAGCTGAGGCAGAGGAAGTTTCATGTAGACATGAAGAGCAATTTTTTACCCTGTGAGGGTGACAGAGCACTGGAACAGGCTGCCCAGGGGGCTTGCAGAGTCTCCCTCTCTGGAGATATTCAAGAGTTGCCTGGATGTGTTCCTGTGTGATCTGGTCTAGGAGATCCTGCTGTGGCAGGGGGCTTGGAGTGGATGAGCTTTGGAGGTCTCTTTCAGCCCCTGACTTTCTATGATTCTATTCCAAAAATCTAAAATTGCATTTTACTGTAGAAGCCACCAAGCACTCTATTTTTAGTGACTCCAGACTTTTTTGACCTTTGATCTTTGTAATTCCTGGTATGCTATCAATGTCCTTAGTTGTGATCTAAAAGCAGACCGAAAGGAAGAGAAACCCTCTTAACTGCTTAGAAACGGAACACAGACTGACTGCTGAGACACTTTAAGGAATAAAACCAGTTTTGACATAGGCTGGATGTTAGGAGGAAGCTGTTGGCATAGAGAGTGATTGGCATTGGAATGGGCTGCCCAGGGAGGTGGTGGAGTCACCATCCATGGAGGTGTTGAAGCAAAGCCTGGATGAGGCACTTAGTGCCATGGTCTGGTTGACTGGATAGGACTGGGTGTTAGGTTGGACTGGCTGAGCTTGGAGGTCTCTTCTAACCTGCTTGATTCTATGATTCTATAAACCAAGATCCACAATTTAATACACTAAATTCTCACACAAGCAACCATGGGCTTGTGCAAGGTGGTGAAGGTGATAGTGTCGATGTCCCTGGAGATGTTCAAGCAAAGCCTGGATGGGGCATTTAGTGCCATGGTCTGGTTGATTGGCTAGGGCTGGGTTGGACTGGATGATCTTGGGGGTCTCTTCCAACCTGGTTGATTCTATGATTTGTGCAATCTGATTAACAAACACCATGCACTGACCTCTTGTCACTCCTGAGCCCCTCTAAAACCAAGTGCCTGTTTGTGTCTAAACACCAGCTCTGATCTTCATTGCATTTCTGGAGCCCTTGGCCATGATAAATACGTTCATCAACTCTTGCCCTGGTGAAATAAAGCAGTGTTAGTCCTTCAGGCAGTGCTGCTGTTGAGAAATAATAGTCTGCTGTCCTCTTAGCATTCACTGACTTGTACCAAAAATAAGGTGATGGAAGAAGTTCTTTCCAGTGAGGGTGGTGAGACCCTGGCACAGGTTGCCCAGAGAGGTTGTGGAGCACAGAAGCACAGAATGTGATCACATTCTGTGCTTCTGTGCTCCACAACCTCCCTGGAGATGCTCAAAGCCAGGTTGGATGAGGCCTCAAGTGACCTGTTCTAGTGGGAGATGTCCCTGCCTATGTTGGGGGGTTGGAACTGGCCGAGCCTTGAGGTCCCTTGCAGCCTAAACCATTCTCTGGTTCTCTGTGGGGCAGAGCTAGGGACTGTGATAAGAAACATGACATGGAGCACAACAAATAAACAAACCCACTGGTTGCTATGTAAGGAAGTCCAGAGTTCAGCAAGACGAAGTCACTCCTCAAGAATCTCTTGGTCTTTGCACACCAGGTCAGATTACCTTTCACACTTTCACTGAGTGTGCTGGTGTGAGGCCAATCAGAATATTTTGATGAGCAAAATAAGACCATTGGCTGTGAAAAGAAAGTAATAGTGATGTCTGTATCACCCATTTGTTCTGCTGAGAATCATAGAATAAACCAGGTTGGAAGAAATAATAAAATCACAGAATCAGTCAGAGTTGGAAGGGACCACAAGGATCAGCCAGTTCCAAGCCCCCTGCCATGCCCAGGGACACCCTACCCTAGAGCAGGCTGCACACAGCCTCACACAGCCTGGCCTTGAATATCTCCAGCCATGGGGCCTCAACCACCTCCCTGGGAAACCCATTCCAGCCTCTCACCACTCTCATGCTCAACAACTTCCTCCTCACCTCCAGCCTGAATCTCCCCACCTCCAGCTTTGCTCCATTCCCCCCAGTCCTCTCACTCCCTGAGAGCCTAAAAAGTCTCTCCCCAGCCTTTTTGTAGGCCCCTTTCAGATACTGGAAGGCCACGAGATGCTTACCTGGGAGCCTTCTCTTCTCCCCTTCAGATCCTTCAGATCCTGTGTCGTAGTTTTTTAAAGAGAGCTGACAGAGATTAAACTCTCAAATCAAATTGGAGAGAAAACACAGAATTGTATTTAGAGAGAGAGAACACAGCGATAGACATTACAAAGCAATTACCATGGCAACCCCCCTTGAAGTTTCCTCCATCCCCAAAAACCTAAATCCACACTCCCCGGTGCTCCAGTCCCTCCCCCCCCCCATCGCCTCTGCCACCCAAGAGCCCTACTGCTTGCATGTTCCTGATCAAGTGGCTCCTGCCACACACACAGGGCAGGAGGAGGGGAAAGGAGAGTGAACTCACCTTGTTGTGAGTGTATGAAGAGGTAGCAGAGTGATGGCATTGAATAACAATCTTCTAGTCCCCAGAAAAAAGCTTAACCCTACAGCCTCAACCTGGGACATACTGGAAGGCCACAAGAAGGTCACCTGGGAGCCTCCTCTTCTGCAGCCTGCACAGCCCCAACTCTTTCAGTCTGTGCTCACAGCAGAGCTGCTGCAGCCCTCTGAGCATCCTCCTGGCCCTGCTCTGGACACACTCCAGCACGTCCAAGTGTCTCCAAGCTCATTCAGTCCAACCTATCAGCCAGCCCTATCCAATCAACTAGATCATGGCACTAAGTGGGACATAGTCAAAACGTAAGATAAAGCACTCACTTGTCACTACTTCTGCTTTGGTCTGTGTGACTGGTTGCATTTTGCCTTAACTCCTCTGCATGAAACCTATGTAACCTGATTTGATCATGTCCTTATAACTCCTTGTTGGCTTTTGACATCACACAGGATCACAGGATATTAGGAGTTGGAAGGCTCCAAACCCCCTGTCAGAGCAGGACAATACTTTCTAACGCAGATCACAGAGGAACACCTCCAGTCAGGCCTTGAAAGTCTCCAGACAAGGAGACTCCACGACCTCTCTGGGAAGCCTATTGCACATCTCACCTCAGAACTCTGCAGTTTTATCATGTGAGCTATTCAGAGATTTATCTGGTTACTTCTGAGACAAGGGGTGAGGTGGAAGGGAGTTGGTTGGGAGCCCTCCTGGGCAGTCTGGCTGCTTGGGAGGCAGTTGGAATTCCTGTATTATTTCTAACTTGTATATAGTTGTAAATATAGAATCATAGAATCACAGAATGTCAGGGGCTGGAAGGGACCTCCAAAGCTCATCTGGTCCAGGCCCCCTGCCAGAGCAGGATCACCCAGAGCAGATCACACTGGAATGCATCCAGATGGTTCTGGAATATCTCCAGGGAGGGAGACTCCACAACCCACCTTGGGCAGCCTCTTCCAGTGGTCTGTCATCCTCACAGGGAAAAAAATTCTTCCAGCTTCTTTCAGGTAGGTGTAGAGAGCAATGAGGCCTCCCCTGAGCCTTCTCTTCTCCCAGCTGCACATCCCCAGCTTGCTTAGCCTCTCCTCACAGGGCTGTGAGCCATTCCAATGCTAATCACTCTTGCTGTGAAGAACTTCTTCCTAACATCCAGCTTGAACCTGTTCTGGAGCAGCTTGAGGCTTTGCCCTCGTCTTCTGGCAGCAGAGCCCAATCCCACCTGGCTACAGCCTCCCTTCAGGTAGTTGTAGACAGCAATGAGCTCTGCCCTGAGCCTGCTCTCCTGCAGGCTGCACACCCCCAGCTCCCTCAGCCTCTCCTCACAGGGCTGTGCTCCAGGTCCCTCCCCAGCCTTGCTGCCCTCCTCTGGACACCTTCCAGCACCTCAACATCTCTCTTGAATTGAGGGCCCCAAAACTGGACACAGCACTCAAGGTGTGGCCTGAGCAGTGCTGAGAAGAACCTCCCTGGTCCTACTGGCCACATATGTAAGGACTTTGTTTAGATAGGGCCAACCCCAGCTCCCTCAGCCTCTCCTCACAGGGCTGTGCTCCAGCACCCTCTCCAGCCTTGCTGCCCTTCTCTGGACATGTTCAAGTACCTCAACAACTTTCTTGAACTGAGGGGTGAACCTGGGGGCAGGAACAACTTCCAAACCACGACACTGAGGAAAAAGAAAACCAAGTACATTTTATCTTCATAGCATTCTCATACCTACTAGTGTAGGATTCAAAATGGACAGTGGCACTGGAGATCACCCAGAGAAGAGTCCTGCAGAGATCTGGGCAAATACTATGAGTGACTGAACGGTGCTTGGAAGTTAGGAAATGGGATGGTTGCATGAAGAGGAAGCCGCTGGCACATAGGCACTTACCTCTGAAGCTCCTGCTGCACTCCCTTGCCACTTCTGGAAGCCAGGAGGCACCCAGCTGCATACTCCAGTTGTGGTTGTCCTCCAGTCCACCTAAAGCAGAGTAAGTTTAACAGAACACCTGAAAGAGGCTTTGGTGGGGTAGTTTTTTTTTTTTGCCATAGGTTATGTAGTACATGCAAAGAGATCAACAGAAATCTCTGTGGGTTTAAAATGTTATTGTGGCACTCAAACCAGAAATCAACTTAAAACAGAATCTCTGTGTATGAAGAGATATAAACAGAAGTTGTATTCAGCAGAATCGTGGGGGAAAAAAACACTGATGCAGGCAGCAGGGAGCAAACAAACATTCAGCTCACAATGTTCTGTCCATCAGAATCAAACCTGAGAACAGAGAAGGGAACTTGAGTCTGGATGCACGAGACGTTGTTGCTGGGCAAGACACTCTTTACATAAGCACCTCCAGGAATACAGTGTTCCATCTCCTGGTATTTGGGGCTTGACTTCACATTGTTCAGCTTGTTACTGCAGGCAATTTCTAACAAGGTGGGTGAGGTAATTTCATGCTAGCAAGGACAGGTAGAAGCTTGCAGGGGGCTCTTGCGCAGACAGTGATCTCAGTGTTACACCATAACCAGCCCTTGCTGAAGAGCCAAGCGAGCTCTTTTCCTCAGGACCACAGGATCCCAGGATGTTAGGGGCTGGAAGGCACCCAAGGAGATCATCCACTCAAACCCCCCGGCCACAGCAGGACAATACTATCTAACACAGATCACAGAGGAACACATCCAGACAGGCCTGGAAAGGCTCCAGAGAAGGAGACCCCACAGCCTCTCTGGGCAGCCTGTGCCAGTGCTCTGGGACCCTTACAGCAAAGAAGTTCCCCCTTGTGTTGAGGCAGAACCTCCTGTGCTGCAACTTACACCCATTGCTCTGTGTCTTATCCCAGGGAGCAGTGAGCAGAGCCTGTCCCCCCACTCCTGGCAGCAGTCAGATACTCATGAACATTTATCAAATCCCCTCTCAGTCTTCTCTTCTCCAGACTAAGCAGCCCCAGGTCCCCCAGCCTCTCCTCATAGGCCATGCCCTCCAGTCCCCTTATCATCCTCGTAGTCCTCCACTGGACCCTCTCCAGCAGATCCCTGTCCCTTTTCGACTGGGAAGCCCAAAACTGAACACAGTACTCAAGATGAGGTCTCAGCAGGGCAGAGTAAAGGGACAGGAGAACCTCCCTTGATCTGCTGGACACACTCTTCCTTCTTGGCCACAAGGGCACATTGCTGTGCCATGGGTAACTTGTTATCCACCAGCACCCCCAGGTCCCTCTCCACAGAGCTGCTCTCCAGCAGTCACCTCCCAGCCTGTACTGGTGGAGTTTGTTATTCCTCCCCAGATGCAGGACTCTGCACTTGTCCTTGTTGAACTTCATCTGCTTCCTGTGTCCTCCAGCATGCAGACCACCCGCAGCCCTGCAGATGGATGTTGGCAAAGTTACTGTTAGCAACAAAGGATTCAGTTGTCAAACTGGGTGGTGGAGCAAACACTGCTGTAACTGTTAACTAAACAGTTGGGTTGGTATCAGCTACTTTTTATAACCCAAAGCCTTCACTTTGCTCAATCCTTTGGATATTTACCACACACACCCTCCCTTCCCCCTGTCTCAGGCTGTAGCTAATGAAGGCTCTCAAGTTGCCCCTTTATTGCTCCCTGAGGCTAAGCAAACACAAATCTTTCAGGGCCAGATAGTGTACAATGAGTCACCGCACTTGGGCTGTGTGCGCTGCCAAGGCAAGTTCCGGCACTGAAGCCTGCTGGTGGAAAAGGACAAGCTTTGATCTGCATTGACCTACGGAGCTCTACACCAAGTCTTCTACAGGACTTGAAACTCAGTGGAAGGACTGTCTGCTTCCACAGAAGTGCCCCATCCAGGCTTTGCTTCAACACCTGCAGGCACGGTGACTCCACCACCTCCCTGGGCAGCCCATTCCAATGCCAATCACTCTGACAACAACTTCCACCTAACATCCAGCCTAGACCTCCCCTGGCACAGCTTAAGACTGTGTCCCCTTCTTCTGTTGCTGGTTGCCTGGGAGGAGCCCAACCCCACCTGGCTACAGCCTCCTTTCAGGTAGTTGTAGAGAGCAATGAGGTCTGCCCTGAGCCTCCTCTTCTCCAAGCTGCACACCCCCAGCTCCCTCAGCCTCTCCTCACAGGGCGGTGCTCCAAGTTTCAATCTCCCCTCTGCCAGTTTAAACCCATTCCTCCTCGTCCTGTCATTACAAGACCTTGTCAATATTGCCTCCATACCCTTCCAGGTTTTACATTCACACCACCTTAGGCCATGTGACAAAAGAGTAGGGGGGAAAAAAAGTAAACCTTAGCATTACACAGCCCAGGAATTTATTGAATGTTTGCTCCTATACATTGTTTGGTGCTCCCAAGAAAGATCACTAATAGGATGCATTGAGCTGCAACCACCAATGAGGAATTGTTATGTCTGAAAAGGTTAAGCATGGGGCTGCAACCTCCTCCTGGCCAAACCTGTCTCTTGGATTTTACTAGGCAGCTCCCTTTCAAAGGATTCAATTTGTGTCAGCTGCTGCATCAAGTGTTACTTAGAAGAGCCTTTACATGTTGGTCTTTTAAAAACTGTAAACCACTTCAAGTATTTGCATCTGAAGTTTTCAATACTGGAAACATTTAGTCCAGAGTGTTTGCAATGAGGGGGTGGTCTCTAATTTTTTCATAGGATCTCTCTTCTAAACATCCCAGAATATTTAATCTTCAGTTTTGGCTTCCATTTCTTCAGCATCATCATCCCCATCCACTTCAGCATTTTCCCTCTCCAGTCTTTCCAACTGCCTTGCAAGCTCAGTTTCATCTGTGTCAGTAACCACCTTAGGCTGCAAAAAAGAAACAAACAAACTGGAACACTTGGTAAACAGTCATAAAGAAACACCACCTATAGTTGTACATTCTGATTCTACCTAAAAGAGCAAGAGATAAAATACATCTTCAAGTCACACAAGCCCCAGGAAGATGAGAATTTTTGGCCATCTGTTGATTGAAGGACCAAATCAGCTCTGTTTTTTTAAGCATTTGTATGCCTTTTGATAAAATGTCTCCTAGTACTACTGATCTTGCTCAACTTAAAAATACTGCAAGGGAAAAAGCAAACTGCACTTCAGAGTGCAATGTGTTCTTAACAGAATGAGGGGACACAGTCTCAAGCTGTGCCAGGGGAGGAATAGGCTGGATGTCAGGAGGAAACAGTGATTTTCAGTGTCACAGAGAGAGTGATTGGCATTGGAATGGGCTGCCCAGGGAGGTGGTGGAGTCATCATCCCTGGAGGTGTTGAAGAAAAGCCTGCATGGGGCACTTAGTGCCATGGTCTGGCTGATTGGTTGGGGCTGGATGATAGGCTGCACTAGATGACCCTGGAGGTCTCTTCCATCCTGCTTGATTCTATGGTTCTATGATTTTACTGAGGATAAATTGTAGACTTTTCCTTACAGAACACCTATTTAGTACCCAGATGCGAGCAGAGAACTGGCAAATTAAATGTGGTTGCATTGGCTACTGGAATGATTTAAGAGGGGGAGGTCACAAAGATGCTCAGAGGGCTGCAGCAGCTCTACTATGAGGACCTTGGAGGTCTCTTCCAAGCTGGCCGATTCTATGATTATCTCCATCTGCACATTAAAGACTCCCTTCTCCTCATTTTTTTCTGTAAAAGAAAGAGGGAGGTTATTCTTCCCCTGTACTGAATGCTGCTCAGGCCACAACTTGAGTAGCATGTTCAGTTCTGAGCTCCTCAATTCAAAAGAGATGTTGAGATACTGGAATATGTCCAGAGAAATGCAGCAAGGCTGGTGAGGAGCCTGGAGCACAGCCCTATGAGGAGAGGCTGAGGGAGCTGGGGGTGTGCAGCCTGCAGAAGAGGAGGTTCAGGGCAGAGCTCATTGCTGTCTACAACTACCTGAAAGGAGGCTGCAGCCAGGTGGGGTTGGGCTCTGCTGCCAGGCAAGCCAGCAACAGAAGAAGGGGTCACAGCCACAAGCTGTGCCAGGGCAGGTCTAGGCTGGATGTTAGGAGGAAGTTGTTGTCAGAGTGATTGGCATTGGAATGGGCTGCCCAGGGAGGCGGTGGAGTCACTGTCCGTGGGAGGTGTTCAAGCAAAGCCTGGCTGGGGCACTTAGTGCCATGATCTAGTTGACTGGATAGGGCTGGGTGCTAGGCTGGACTGGATGAGCTTGGAAGTCTCTTCCAACCTGGGAGATTCTGTGATTAACAGAAGCCTGAATGAGGAACTTAGTGCCATGGTCTGGTTGATTAGACAGGGCTGGGTGATAGCTTGAATTGGATGAGCTTGGAAGTCTCTTCCAACCTGGGTGATTCTATGATTCTTACCTCCATCTGCACATTAAAGACTCCCCTCTTCTCCTCAATCTTTTCTTTAATAACAGCCATGGCTTGATTCAGAACAGACAGCCCTTCAGTTCTCTCCAGGGTTGTAGTGGTCATCACATAACGAGGAGGGGCAATCAGGTTAATCTGTCACATTGTAGGGAGAGGGGAAATAAAAGAAAACAAAAAAAGAGGCAAACTCAGTAAGAAAAATCAAGGAACAAACACATATCAAAAGTAAAGTGAGTAACACTTCCAAACTAAGGGATTCTGTGACTCTGTGATTCCACTCACTGCCCCTTGAAGGGAGTACTTCAAAGTTTTTTGAAGCCACTCAATAACACATTTAATATCGTAAAATTATTTGGGAAGAAAAATGAGGTCTGGGTGCAGCAGCTGTTCTACCAACACTCACACATGTAAAGGAGACATTTCTTTACTCACAAAATGCTAGAACTGAAAATAAAATCTCTCTCTCAAAGGCTGTGCAAAGGAGTGGCAGGTACACAGCATGCCACTACAGGACCTTAATCAACCAAACATACCAAATACAACATCTGGGACTTGCCTCATCCAACCTGGCCTTGAATACCTCCAGGGAGGGAACAGCCACAACCTCCCTGGGCAACCTGTGCCAGTACCACCCTCAACGTAAAGAGCTTCTTCCTAACATCCAGTTTCAATCTCCCATTCTGCCAATTTAAACCCATTCCTCCTTGTCTTGGCATTACAAGACCTTATCAATAGTCCCTCCCCAGCCCTTCTGTACGTCCCTGGAAGGCTACTATAAGGTCTCCTCAAAGCCTTCTCTTCTCCAGGCTGAACCTCAAAGGAGGCTGTAGCCAAGTGTGGTTGGGCTCTTCTGCCAGGCAACCAGCAACAGAAGAAGAGGACACAGTCTCAAGCTGTGCTGGGGGAGGTCTAGGCTGGATGTTAGAAGGAAGTTGTTGGCAGAGAGAGTGATTGGCATTGGAATGGGCTGCCCAGGGAGGTGGTGGAGTTGCCATGCCTGGAAGTGTTAAAGCAAAGCCTGGCTGGGGCACTTAGTGCCATGGTCTGGTTGATTGGCTAGGGCTGGGTGCTAGGTTGGCCTGGATGATCTTGCAGGTCTCTCTTCGAACCTGGTTGATTCTATGGTTCTGTGATTAAGAGCCCCAAATCTCATAGCCTGTCCATGTGAGAGGTGCTGCAGCCCTCAGAGCATCCTAGGGACAAATGTCAGTACACTGCAGAAAAGAAAGGAAGGGTGCTGCAAACCTGCTAGAGAGGAATCAGAAAGCAAGTACCTGCCTTCCCAGCCTCAGCTGTGTGACTGGCACAGCTGCAGCTGCACACTACTGGTACATGAGGACATCAAAACACTGCTGTTGATGCCACTATTAAGACAGACACTTACTTTAATGGGCATGTTCTCTGTGGAGCAGTTCAATCCTGCTCTCAAAGCTTCTTTCACTGCATCTATGCCTTCATAACCATAACAGGCCACCTCAATATCTAGGAGAGAAAAATACAAATAATAAAACTTAATCAAAAGCTGTAGGACCTTTATTAAAGGTGTTATTGAAAAGCTTTAAAGTGTTTTAACATCCAGTGTTTGTGCAGGAGAACCTCAGCAGCTCCCAGAGCTGAGCAGGGTATTTCACTTTCTTGACTAGTAAGCTGATGTATAAGTCTTCATGAATCCTCCAGATGTACAACATTTTACATTATGCTTTGAACAGCCAGGATATGAAATTACACATCCACACACAGAATCACAGCAACATGCAGGCTGGCAAAGCCCCTCAGCATCATCCAGTCCAACCTCTAACCCTACTTCACCTTCAACCATAGCCCTAAGTACCACATCCAAACCACCTTTAAACACATCCAGGCTTAACACAATCCACCCTCAAACATCACCACCTCCCTGGGCAGCTCACTCCACTCCCTGACCACTCTCACCATTCTAAACTTTTTCCTCATGTCCAGCCTAAACATCCCCAGCCTCAGCTTGAGGCTACTACCCCTTGTTCTCCAACTACCTGTGAGCAGAGCCCAGCAGCAGCCTCTCTACAATGTCCCTTCAGGTAGCTGTAGACAGCAATGAGGTTTCCCCTCAACCTCCTCTTCCTCACATTAACTATCTCCAGTTCCCTCAGTCTCTCCACATCAGATTCATTGTCCAGGCCCTTCCCCAGTTTTGCTGCCCTCTTCTGGACCTGCTCCAGCATCTCCACATCTCTCTTGTATTGTGGTGCCCAAAACTGAACACAATAGTTAAGATGTGGCCTCATCAAAGCTGAGTACAAGGGGACAAAATGTGTGGCCCCAGACACCTAAGGCCATCACAGACCTAATACTGCTCAATCTCAGGTGGCTGACCACCACATTCACACATCTCACCCAATAAATTCAACAGGGATAATTATGCATTTTGCATGGAGAGAAGAAGATATAAAAATAAAAAATACCAGGAGGAGGGGAAAAAACAAATCAAAGAAGTATTGAGAAAGGGAAACTTGAAAAGAGGAAGTTCACAAGTTCATGTTGCAATCTCAAGCACAAATGCAGGCTGGGCAGTGAGTGTCTGGAGAGCAGCCCTGAGGAGAGGGACTTGGGGGTGCTGCTGGACGAGAAGCTCAACAGGAGCCAGCAGTGTGCACTTGCAGGCCAGAAAGCCAAGCAGAGCCTGGGCTGCAGCAGGAGAAGTGTGGCCAGCAGGGCCAGGGAGGTGATTCTCTCCCTCTGCTGCACTCTGCTGAGACCCCACCGGGAGTACTGCATCCAGTTCTGGAGCCCCCATTACAAGAAGGATGTGGAGATGCTGGAGTGTGTCCAGAGCAGGGCCAGGAGGATGCTCAGAGGGCTGCAGCAGCTCTGCTGTGAGCACAGACTGAAAGAGTTGGGGCTGTGCAGTCTGCAGAAGAGGAGGCTCCCAGGTGACCTTGTGGCCTTTCACTATCTGAAGAGGCCTACAGAAAAGCTAGGGAGGGACTTCTCAAGCTATGAGGGAGTGACAGGATGAGGGGGAATGGAGCAAAGCTGGAGGTGGGGAGTTTCAGAATGGATGTGAGGAGGAAGTTGTTGAGCATGAGAGTGGTGAGAGCCTGGGTTGGGTTGCCCAGGGAGGTGGTTGAGGCCCTGTCCCTGGAGGTATTTAAGGCTAAGCTGGATGAGGCTGAGGACAGCCTGATCTAGGGTAGGGTGTCCCTGTCCACGGCAGGGGAGTTGGAACTAGACAATGTTTGTGGTCCCTTCCAACCCTGACTGATTCTATGATTCTGTCAGCAACTACACCAGAGAGAGAGAAGCATCACTTAAGGAGCAGTGGAATTAATTCATTTATTTAGAAGAGAAGTTCTATTAGCATAGAGCTGAACTGACAGCTACCTAGAGGCTTTGGTAGGTTTTTTGAAATGGAGGCACAGATTGCTGCTGGTCCTACTCCTAATACTCTAATTAATCTGAAAGATTTGTTTCCCTCTCTAGCCATGGCATGAGCCCAAGCTACACAGAGAAGCTGGTTTCACTTCCAAGTAGCTAACAACAATCTGCTAATTCAGAGAAGGGCATCCCAATCAGCCTCAGGACGGGACTCTGTGCTAGTTCGAGCCTAGCTGGGATATTTTGGTGAGAACAATTAGATGATAGGCTGTGAAAAGGAACCAATGGTGCTGTCTGCTGCACTCATAGACTTACTGAGATGGGTAAGAACATGAACACAAACATAGATAACAGAGTTGCTCTTGGGCTCTGGCTTCATGCACTTCTCTCTGTAACCTGCTACTCTTTCTGCTTCCTAACCCCCCGGGCTGATTCTCCAAACTCACCTTGAACTTAAGGCAAAGTCTGGGGTAAGGTAGAGGGGTGGGGAGAAGGTGGAAGGGTGGTTGGGAGCCCCTCCTGGGGACTCTGGTTTCTGGGAGGGCTGTTGTGTTTCTGTATTACTTTTAACTTGTCTATTTCTGTCTATAGCTGTATAGATTGTAAACACCTGCTTGGATCTTGTGCTAAGCTGTGAATATAAAGCTTCATTCCTTAATTTCCAGCTCAGCTGAGTCTAGTCTGGGGGGGGCAAAGAACATCTAAATCATCATAGACTCCAAGTCAAGGGAAAGCCTGAAGACAAAGTTTAAAAAGACTTAGACCACCAGAAGAAACAAGGAGAGATGAAGGCAATATGAGAACGTTCATCAAGAAACTTTATGTTCAAAACTAATGGAGTGCTGTTCATGCTAGCCATTTAATTCTTCATGGCAGTCAAATCCTACTTACATTTTGGAAGTCTACATTAGCTCATGGTGATCTAAAAGTAATTTTTCACTACCTTACTTTTTGTGCTCTGTTCTTGACTTCAACATGTGGATATAGAATCACAGAATCAACTGTGTTGGAAGAGACCTCCAAGATCATAGCTTTATCTTGCCTTCTCTCCACAGTGATCAATAAGTGCTAATGCTCTCCAGTACTTCCTTTCAGAGTAGTGGCATTTGCTCAGTCTAGAAGAACTGTGCTGCACTGACTCTTTAATAGCAAGCATGCTTTTAGGCTGCTCAGTTAGCTGTACAGTTTTAAAGTATGCCTTCTAAAGTAGTGCAGCCACGTGCTTTTTCTGCCCAGACTCATCTATGGGCACATCAGACATGTGCTAGGCTTGAGATAATACATTCTGCTGTCTGCTTTGTGATCAACCAGTAAGAAATATACCCAGAGCAAAGTCAGACTATTTGCACATGTTGATGGACAAGTGTCTAAGGCACATGCTTTAGGTGTGCTGGCAGAGACAATTCATCCTCCTAGGAAATCAATGAACTTAACACTTTGAATAAAGAAAGAGAATACTGCAGATGCATCAGTACCTAATGAATATTCATTGCGTGTCAGTGCAATATGAGAGACTGCATTATACATTAGGTCTCTTCCTCCAGGCAACCAGCAGAAGAATGAGGGGACACAGTCTCAAGTTGTGCCAAGAGAGGTCTAGGCTGGATGTTAGGAGGAAGTTGTTGGCAGAGAGTGATTGGCATTGGAATGGGCTGCCCAGGGAGGTGGTGGAGTCACCATCCCTGGAGGCGTTGAAGAAAAGCCTGCATGGGGCACTTAGTGCCATGGTCTGGTTGACTGACTAGGGCTGGGTGCTAGGTTGGACTGGATGATCTTGGAGGTCTCTTCCAACCTGGTTGATTCTATGACTCTATTCTATGACTACTACTTTGTTTCTCAAGGAATCTGTAGTTCAGGGAAAAAAACAAAAAAGCCAAGCAAAACCTTGCCTTTCAGGATAGAACCTGCAAAGGCATTTTGCAAGCAATCATTGATGAAGGTGTCTTCATTCTCAACAACTCCACTCAAATATCAGCACTACAAACCACTAAGTTTTAAATGAGTTTGCAATAGGATACACTAAACTTGACTTGGGTGTTCCATGATGTGCTGGTTTGAAGCTAACTGGAATATTTTCATGAGAGAAATTAGATCACTGGCTGTGAAAAGAAAATAGCAGTGATGTCTATATCACCCATTGGTTCTGCTGAGGGACATAAACCCTAGGAACGTAAATAAAGTCAGTCAGTCTCTGCCTGGCTGCTGCTTGCTTCACTAATTCCTCTGCCTGGACCTGTATAACTCAAACTATTCTGCTTCTAGCTCCTTATCTGGCTTCCCGCATCTCACCCCTTGCACATAAGAGACTCTGAAATAAGGCAGGAGGGATGGAAAGGAGGGGAGTTGGTTTGAAAGCCCTCCTGTGCACTTCTGCTGTTGGGGAGGGGTTTTGTATTTCTGCATCACTTTTAACTTGCTCATAATTGTATACAGCTGTAACTATCTGTATACATTGTGTATATAGGTCTGTATATTGGTGCCACATTGGAATGGTACAGCTACTGGAACTTGAAAGACAATATTGGAACATAAGCCATGGACAGGCGAGAGCACACGAGCTCAGAAGTACTGAGTTAAGATAAAATAGAAGGTTGGAATGACCTTAGAGAATGGTGTAACAAATATCAACAAATGTAAAGCTGGAGCCTGTGGTTTTTGCCTATCTCTGCTGACGCAGATTGCTTAGACACAATGCATGTATTGTTGAGAGAATATGATGAATGTCCACGCCAATTAGTATGTAATTTCTAATGCAAGTGCATGCAACCAATTACAGTTTAACACAATTTGTAGTCTTCTGATGAAAGGTATAAAAACAGATCCTTGGAATGCAATAAATGGATTGGATTTGAATTAGCTTGCATCAAGCATCTCCCCATCTCTTCTGATGCCTGTGGCACTGTAGCCTGTGGTAGTGCCATGCTGTAAATACAGCTTCATTCCTTAACTTCCAGCCGGCTGAGTTAGTCTGGCAACTTTGTGGGGGCAGGAAACTCCCAAACTACCACAGATGAGCATCTGGAAAGAACTTACCAGCTCGGATTTTGACGGCCTGAGGTGTCAGACGTCTGTTAATGTTGTCAATCAACACACGCCTCTCCTCCTCTGTCAGATCCAGGCTATCCAGGATTGCAGGGTCTCTGGGCCAAGCAAAGCAATGAAATAGAAGTTATACTACAGTGCAACACAACACAACATAACATTTGCTTTCTGGTACTACTCCAATATTCTTCCATGTAATGCCAGAGACCTACCAGGCAAAGAAAAGAGAGACACTTCTTAAGAAGGTATCTCGGTTCTAATTTAAATTTCCAGAGACTCAGATAAATTTGATAGAACCAATAACAATTTGTAGAGTGCCCTTCCCTCTTCCCCCTCCTTTCCCAAATAAAGGAATTAGAAGTAGAGAGAAAGAGAGAGAGGAAAGGTAAACACACCCAAATAAATGAATCTCACTCGATTTGGATGTTAAAAAGAAAAGCTTAACAATAACTTAAAAGAGGTACCTGAGGTAGGGAAGTTACAAAGGATAGGGAAAAGGCAAACACAAAATTTGTATAAATACAACCCAATTGTGATGGCTTTGTCCGCCTCATGGGTGATGGCCACGTGGTGACACAGAGAGAACCCAGGAACAGATGGTATGCAGGAAGCAGAGTGATGCAGAGAGAGAAAGGAACAGGAAGTCCCCCTGCTTTTATGGGACAGGAAAGGGGAGCGAGCTAACCATCACCTGGTGGTGTTCAGACCCACCCCTGGGGAGTGGTCAAGACCATCTAGGGTCAGGTTGAGGGTTACTCCCCCTGGAGTGCTAACCCTATACAGAAGGCCATTTAAACCCCAGAAGAAAATTAACACATCTGTTTTAACAACAGTTTACACAGGAAGCATTTAACAGCAAAGCAGGTAAGCAGCTGCCTCGGGTTAGTGTAGATCTCTCCCCCGGTTGAATAAACTCCCCACAACACAGATTTTCTTTGGAAAGTCAGGGAAAGATGAAATTGTCTTTCTTATAGTTTAAATATAACAGTACAAAGAGAAATAAACCCCTAGAGAAATAAAATAATCTTAAGGAAGACAGGGAAGGGGTCAAGCAGCAGCAAAGCAGCAGCAGCCAAAACAGCAGTGGGGAAAGATAGCAGTGGACGCAGCTGAAGCAGCAGAAGCCAGCAAGGGCGAAGGTCCAAGCTGTGATTCCAGACATAAAGCTCTTGATGCTCCAATGAAATGATATTAACTTATCCATTGTTGCCATTCTATGGCCTATCCCTAGAATGTTCACCTCTCCCCTATGCCTGAGCTAGCAATCTATCTCGAATGGCCACAGTAGCTTACTCTATCTGTTCAGGGATGAAAAGATTTGCCTTATTTTTATTCTTTGTTAAAGCAGAGGAATTACTCCTGTCTGATTGCCTTTGTGTATGACAGACAGAATGAGACAAACATCTGGTTGCTTGGTATTTATGCTTTCTTGGTATTTATGTCTCCACTGTGATGATAAACTCCTCTCACACGAAAGAGAACCCATTACAAATCTGAGGCTTTCAAGTTATTTTAGAGTTTCATGAATTCTGTCATTTTACAAAGTAATCTAGACACACTGCAGGTTATCCTGCACTCCTTTTTAACAACAACTGACTCACATACAGATGTTTTTCTGCTGGTTACATTCTGGCTAAGGAAAAAAAAGGGTTTTAAATGAGAAGCTAATAGTTTTAAATCCAGAGGTCACTGAGGAAAGCTCATTTCACATAACCAATGTCTTAGTTCTAGTTTAAATTCCTCAGAGACTCATATATAGTTAATAGAAACAATAACAATTTAAAGGATGCCTTTCCCTATTCCCACTTCTTTCCCAAAGAAAAGAAATTAGATGTAGAGAGGATAAGGTAGAGTACACCCAAATAAATAGTCTCAATTTGATTTGGAAGTTAAAAGAAGAAAAGTTTAACAATAAATAAAAGGTATTTGAGGTAGGGAAGTTACAATAGGTATAGGGAAGGGGAAACAAGATGCAAAAGTATGTAAATAGAACCAGATTTGATGGCAATGGTTTTGTCTGCCTCGTGGGTGATGGCCACGTGGTAGAACATAGAGTAGCAGGAAACAGGATGGTGATGCTGGTGAGCAGGGAGGCAGGAAGAGAGAGTGAGAGAAACAGGGAGTTCCTCTGGTTTTATAGGGATTTTAGGAAGTGGGAGTGGGCTACCCACCTGCCTGATAGTGTTCAGACCCACCCCAGGGAGGGGTCAGCAGGACCTGGGGTCAGGGTCAAGACCACTCCCTCAGGAGGGTTAACCCTTTACAACCAATCAGGTTGGAAAAGACCTTCAAGATCATCAAATCCAACTTTTGCTGCTCACCAACATAAATCAGCAGCTCATACAAAGATGTCAATTCTCTAGTGCTATATTAATTTTATCCAAAACATGTTTGGACTAGAGATCAACCAGAAAACAGCTCCACACAAAAACTGTTCCTGCTCTTCAGAGAGAATATCTGCAGTCCTCTGAAAAACAGTATGTCACCTCCAATAGTGCTAGCAAAATGTGAAGCAAAATGGCCTGAAACCCAGAGGCACCAATGGAGATTGGTCTCTGCTGCTAATAAAAGCATCGCCTTTCATGGGTTTATATAATGAATACTGACAGTAGAAGGGCAGATAATAATGAGTATAGATAATAATGATGAGTATAATGAGTAAAAGGGCCAAATCTAAACAAACAGAAGCCAGGAAAGACAGGTTTTACACATCAAAATATGGACCTGTGTAACAAAAGTGATTTATTTGCCACACAAATTCTGTTTCTTCATTTACAGTCCATCCTGATCAATCTTTAAATTACTCTCAGAAGCATTTGGTAAGCATTCCACAAATAGGTCCTTACTTTTCATTGATCAGAGGGTTTGCCATGTGCTGTGTGAAATCCCCAAACACCAAGCCACAGTGAAAAAGATATAGCAAACAAAATTCTTTATAATCCAACCTGAATAGCAGATGATCAACAAATGGCATGTATGTTCAGGAACTCTGAGTTCAGAGAAGCTTAAACAGCCACTCTAGGTTTCTATTCTTCTACTATATAGGTGTTTCACTAAGCATTTATCAGTTACAGAACAATCATAGAATCACAGAATGTCAGGGGCTGGAAGGCACCTCCAAAGCTCATCTGGCCCAGCCCCCTGCCAGGGCAGGATCACCCACAGCAGATCACACTGGAATGCATCCAGATGGTTCTTGAATATCTCCAGAGAGGGAGACTTCACAACGCCCCTGGGCAGCCTGCTCCAGTGCTCTGTCACCCTCACAGAGAAAAAAAATCAATCTTCCTCAGGTTCACATGGAGCCTCCTATGCCTCAGCTTCCACCCACTGCCCCTTATCCTGTCACTGGGCATCACCCAGCAGAGCCTGACTCCAGCCTCCTGGAAGTCACCTTTACATATTTATAAACATTAATGAGGTCACCTCTCAGTCTCCTCCTCTCTCCAAGCTAAAAAGCCTCATCCCCATCAGGCTCTCCTCAAAATGAAGATGTTCAACTTCTTTAATCATCTGTGTGGCTCCGTGCTGGACTCTCAAGCAACTCCCTGTCCTTGAATTAGGGGGCCCAGAAATGGACACAATATTCCAGATGATCTGGAATTCCTTCTGCTGAATCGCAATTTGCTGTGCTGCTCAAGGTGCAGTAGGGGCCCTAGTACAGCTAGATAATGGTTGGACATGATGACCTTCGAGGTCTTTTGCATTTAGTCTAAATGCAGATGCAATTGTCTCTTCCCCAAATACCACATGGCTCTAAGCGAAGCAAAAGGCTCCACAGTTTTCTTACTGCCATCTAGTGTTCAACTCAAGTTCAGCACTCGGGTTTGTGCGCTGTGAAAAGCTAACGTCAGCAAGAAATCGACTTTGGGATAGGCAGTTTCACAGCAAAGGGAGGCCAAATAGGTTAATTCTGAAAGAAAGTTAAAATATTAGGCTCTATTAAAAAAAGAAAAGGAAATCTCAGTGGCTGTTCCCTTAGCATCACAATTTCCATCTCGTTCTGCTCATAATTACATTTATAAGTTCACAATTACATTTCTATTTCTTGAAGTCCAGAAGCACAGAGTTTGATGCCTCTCAAAACCAAAAAACACTGTCTGTGAAGTGGAAGAGTGACAGTCAGCTTTGATCTGAAACACCTTCAGACACTGAACTAGATATTTCTTATAACATCTGCTTGGGACTAAGAACAAGCAAATTCTCACAGATAAACCAAGACCAGTGGTGCTGCTTGTTAGAAATGTTACAGGCTCACTGGTAGCAACAGAAATCTCTCCAGTGTTTGGGTTTAAACTGGAAGAGGGGAGATTCAAACTAAATGTTAGGAAAGGGTTCATTCAAACTAGATGTTAGTAAAGGGTTCTTTACAGTGAGGGCGGTGGGGCACTGGCACAGGTTGCACAGGGAGGTTGTGGATGCTCCCTCCCTGAAGGTATTCAATGCCAGGTTGGATGGGCCTTGAGTGTTCTTGGGGAAGGTGTCCCTGCCTATGGCAGAGGGTTGGAACTAATGATCTTTGAAGTCTTTTCCAACCTAAAGCATTCTATGATTCTACTCTCCAATACCTCAATTACTGCTTTTGAAAAGCTGAGACACACAGAGTGGCAGACTCGAAGATGGATAAAACCAATCAACTCCAGGCCTTCTTTCTCAGCAGAGAACTTTGGGAACTTAGAGAAAGCAGCAAAACAAAGAAACCTTCAACAGCAACTGGAAGACTGATGTGTCAAAATTTACTAGGTATATTTGAGCAGTCTATTCTACATACTGACTCTGGAAAACAAATAAACAAAAATCCAGAAGAACACTACGATGGATCTATTCCAGGAAATACTTTTCTGCAATTTAAAACAAGCCCCTTAAAGTATAAAAAACCCCATCCTTACGAGACTGCATGCTTGAATGCATCATAAGCACCATATCCTGGTCTTTTGTACTTGTCGTCAAACACCCAGGCAGTTCTCTGGAAGAGACTCTCCAATTGTTCATCCTTAGTGTATTCCAGGACTTCAGCAACATGGCGAAGGATGCTGTAAACCTGGAACATAAAAGGACTGTTAGGTTTTAAAACTGGAAAGAAAATACTGTAAACAGACAAAGATTTAGCATCAAAAGTAGCATTTAATGGTAAGTCTTCTGCTTGGACAGTAGTAAGAGTGGCAGTAAATGCCTTGAACTAGCATAGAATGGTTTAGGCTGGAAAGGACCTCAAAGAACATTCAGTTCCAACCCTCCTGTGCACTCTCCTTTGCCATAGGCAGGGACACTTCCCACTAGAACAGGTTACTCAAGGCTTCATCCAACCTGGCCTTGAACACCTCCAGGGAGGCTGTGGAGCACAGAAGCACAGAATGTGCTCCACAACCTCCCTGGGCAACCTGTGCCAGTGTCTCACCATCCTCACTCCAAAGAACTTCTTCCTAACATCCAGTTTTAATCTCCCCTCTGCCACTTTAAACCCATTCCTCCTCATCCTGTCATTACAAGACCTTGTCAACAGTCCCTCTCCAGCCTTCCTGTAGCCCCCTTCAGATACGGCAAGGCCACTCCAAGGTCTCCTGGAAGCCTTCTCTTCTGCAGGCTGCAGAGCCTCAACTCTTGTAGCCTGTCCTCATAGCAGAGCTGCTGCAGCCCTCTGAGCATCTCGGTGGCCTCCTCTGGACTGTCTCCAGCAGTTCCATGTCCCTGTCTGCAAGCCTTTCCAGAAAGAGCTGCCCACAGTGTGCTAAACCAGCCTGCACTTCTGAGTTACTGATCATCTAAACCAGCCTATCTGCCAACCAACAACTTACATGACCTGCTTGTTAATTAAGGAGTTTAGCAAAGCACTTGTGGACACATGAGCTGGTTGTATACATTTACATGGATTAACGAGACTCAGAGTATGCCTAATAAGTGGGAATAAATGTATTTTCATACATGTCTGTTCATTTTGATTGCTCAAGAGAAAAGCTGGAAATTCACAGCGCCTGAATAAAGCAAAGCAACTTACAGTCTTTGATTTTGTGAATTTGTCTTCACATTTGATTGCCTCCTCTGGAGAAACTCTTCTTTTTGACAAGTCAATGTAACCTAGTGAGGAAAACCATTTGGAGCATCAGATAGAATACAAACAAGTCTTAACTGCTTCAAAAGAAACACCTAAAGAGCAAACTCAGGATTTGCCTCACGTCTATGCTACCTCTGTATGTGAATTTGATCAGACTATTACCTCACTGAGGCTACAATTCCTTCTACTGTAAATACTTCCAATAGCAAATCTTTAGTGAAATGTTCTTTAAAAATACTGCCTTCATGTTTTATCTCCAAACAGAAGAAATTTTTACAACAGTTCAGCAAACAGTGATCCATTTTTATGTTAGTGTGCAGACTTTTGGCAAAACTCATACCAGCATACAAAGAAGCAAGTTTGATGTATATTTTTGTAGTGCTCTACTCAAATCTCGTTCAAGGCTGGCATTTCATCAGCTTAGCTCTGAACATCTCCCTAATGAAGTAGGCCTGGCCTCAAATTCCAATTCTAACTCCCTGGATACACTTTTGGGAGAGATGTCTGTGAAAAGAAAAAAATCTTTTGAATGATGCCTTCATAAATTTGAAAAGACCTTCACCCACTTCTCATGAACTATAGGTTCCCTGGAAAGGTTCAAAAAAAGACCACTACGAGAGTTCCAGATGTGCTTCTCTGACAGTAGGAGAACTAACTGAACTTGTAAGGGGGAGTATTCTCTCATTAGGCATGTTGGGAAACTTACTTCAAATCTATCTGAAATAACTTTCTTTTCACCTTTTTTTGTCTCTGTTTTTCCTTATTGTGTCATTCATTACTTAATTTCAGAGTTAACTGCAGTTTCAGAAGTATTCTGGAAAGTTATATCCCTTGAGAAACATGGGAGCAACAGTCAGGTTTCTAGGAGATGTGCTCAGTATTTGCTATTTCTTTATATCTGGATGCAGACTTGAAAGGTTGCATGGGACACTATTATTGAAAGCCAACATGTTCTAAATAGAAAAGACATTCAAAAAACCCTCCAGCATAAAATAGTGACAGCCTTCCGAGCGCCCGAGCACAACACCTGCAGCCTTCCGAGCGCCCGAGCACAACACCTGCAGCCTTCCGAGCGCCCGAGCACAACACCGGCAGCCTTCCGAGCGCCCGAGCACAACACCGGCAGCCTTCCGAGCGCCCGAGCACAACACCGGCAGCCTTCCGAGCGCCCGAGCACAACACCGGCAGCCTTCCGAGCGCCCGAGCACAACACCGGCAGCCTTCCGAGCGCCCGAGCACAACACCGGCAGCCTTCCGAGCGCCCGAGCACAACACCGGCAGCCTTCCGAGCGCCCGAGCACAACACCGGCAGCCTTCCGAGCGCCCGAGCACAACACCGGCAGCCTTCCGAGCGCCCGAGCACAACACCGGCAGCCTTCCGAGCGCCCGAGCACAACACCGGCAGCCTTCCGAGCGCCCGAGCACAACACCGGCAGCCTTCCGAGCGCCCGAGCACAACACCGGCAGCCTTCCGAGCGCCCGAGCACAACACCGGCAGCCTTCCGAGCGCCCGAGCACAACACCGGCAGCCTTCCGAGCGCCCGAGCACAACACCGGCAGCCTTCCGAGCGCCCGAGCACAACACCGGCAGCCTTCCGAGCGCCCGAGCACAACACCGGCAGCCTTCCGACCGCCCGAGCACAACACCGGCAGCCTTCCGACCGCCCGAGCACAACACCGGCAGCCTTCCGACCGCCCGAGCACAACACCGGCAGCCTTCCGACCGCCCGAGCACAACACCTGCAGCCTTCCGACCTCCCGAGCAAAACACCTGCAGCCTTCCGACCTCCCAGGCAAAACACCTGCAGCCTTCCGACCTCCCAGGCAAAACACCGACAGCCTTCCGACCTCCCAGGCAAAACACCGACAGCCTTCCGACCTCCTGAGGCAAAACACCGACAGCCTTCCGACCTCCTGAGGCAAAACACCGACAGCCCTCCGACCTCCCAGGCAAAACACCGACAGCCCTCCGACCTCCCGAGCAAAACACCGACAGCCCTCCGACCTCCTGAGGCAAAACACCGAAAGCCTTCCGACCTCCTGAGGCAAAACACCGAAAGCCCTCCGACCTCCTGAGGCAAAACACCGAAAGCCTTCCGACCTCCTGAGGCAAAACACCGAAAGCCTTCCGACCTCCTGAGGCAAAACACCGAAAGCCTTCCGACCTCCTGAGGCAAAACACCGAAAGCCCTCCGACCTCCTGAGGCAAAACACCGAAAGCCCTCCGACCTCCTGAGACAAAACACCGAAAGCCTTCCGACCTCCTGAGGCAAAACACCGAAAGCCTTCCGACCTCCTGAGGCAAAACACCGAAAGCCTTCCGACCTCCTGAGGCAAAACACCGAAAGCCTTCCGACCTCCCGAGCAAAACACCGAAAGCCTTCCGACCTCCCGAGCAAAACACCGAAAGCCTTCCGACCTCCTGAGGCAAAACACCGAAAGCCTTCCGACCTCCCGAGCAAAACACCGAAAGCCTTCCGACCTCCCGAGCAAAACACCGAAAGCCTTCCGACCTCCCGAGCAAAACAACGAAAGCCTTCCGACCTCCCGAGCAAAACACCGAAAGCCTTCCGACCTCCCGAGCAAAACACCGAAAGCCTTCCGACCTCCCGAGCAAAACAACGAAAGCCTTCCGACCTCCTGAGGCAAAACACCGAAAGCCTTCCGACCTCCTGAGGCAAAACACCGAAAGCCTTCCGACCTCCTGAGGCAAAACACCGAAAGCCTTCCGACCTCCTGAGGCAAAACACCGAAAGCCTTCCGACCTCCCGAGCAAAACACCGAAAGCCTTCAGACCTCCTGAGGCAAAACACCAAAAGCCTTCCGACCTCCCGAGCAAAACACCAAAAGCCTTCCGACCTCCTGAGGCAAAACACCGAAAGCCTTCAGACCTCCTGAGACAAAACACCGACAGCCTTCAGACCGCCCGAGGCAAAACACCGACAGCCTTCAGACCTCCTGAGGCAAAACACCGAAAGCCTTCAGACCCTCCTGAGGCAAAACACCGAAAGCCTTCAGACCCTCCTGAGGCAAAATACCGAAAGCCTTCAGACCCTCCTGAGGCAAGACACCGAAAGTCTTCAAGAGACAGAAAAAGAGAAACTCGCCTGTACAATCTCAATTTGTAACGCAGAGAATTCACGTGGTACAACAGTTAGGTATCATCTATTTTACAGGCAAGGTTCAAGGCTTGTTAATAAACTGGATGAACCGTGAGCATCAAATGCTTGCCATTTACATTTTTATCTCTACATTACAAGGTCTATCTCTTCAGCTAGGACTTGGAAAATCTGCCCAGATATGAAAAGAAAATTACACTTCGCTTTGTTTTTTGACTGAACATCGAGCTGGTAAGGACTCACTCAATCACATCTTCACTGATGTGGTTGCTTTTCATTAAGCAAATTTCTGAGGGGATAGAATGACAGAATCAACCAGGTTGGAAGAGACCTCCAAGATCATCCAGTCCAACCTATCACCCAGCCCCATTCAATCAACTAGACCATGGCACTAAGTGCCTCACTCAGTCTTTTCTTGAACACCTCCTTTAGTCCTAGAGAGGACTAAAGTCCTAAGTATCAGATGGTTTATCTTGCTTAAGTGGACGACAAAAACCCAGAACTCCTTGCACAACCAATGAATATCTAAGCGACCTGGGGTTTCTTTTTTTGTGTTTTCCTCTGTGATTCTGCCTTGATAACAGTTGACAGGCTCACAGGATGTTAGGGGTTGGAAGGGACCCAAGCTGATCATTGAGTCCAACTCCCCTGCCACAGCAGGACAATACTATCTAACACAGGTCACACAGGAACACATCCAGACAGGCCTTGAAAGGCTCCAGAGACTCCACAACCTCTCTGGGAAGCCTATTCCAGTACTCTGTGACCCTTACAGGAAAGAAGTTCCCCCTTGTGTTGAGGTGGAACTTCTTTTGCTGCAATTTATGCCCACTGCTCCTTGTCCTGTTCCAGGGAGCAGTGAGCAGAGCCTGTCCCCCTGCTCCTGGCCAGCCTTCAGATACTTATGAACATGATTTATCAAATCCCCTCTAAGTCTTCTTTTTTCCAGACTAAACAGTCCCAAGTCTCTCAGCCTCTCCTCACAGTTCAAAATATCCCTCCAAAATACCTTTCTCTTTGTCAACTCTTATGACCACGACACATTCATTCCTCCCGATGCGGATGAGTTTGTTTATGGAGCGGATCCGTCTCCTGGAGAGCTCGCTGAGAAGGATCATGCCTTCGATGTTGTTGTACTCCAGCAGGCTGACATAGGCTCCCATTTCAGCAATGGACCGGACGTTGACCATCACTACATCTTCCACCTCTGGAAATTTGTGCTGGTAGAATCTACAGCTTAGTCCTGGCATTCTGGAATTTGAGGAGAAAGAAATAAAAAGATTTTATTTCAAAGTACATCACTGCCTTCTCTGCAGACGGGATTTGGGAAAGCCAAGAGATGATTCAGTATGAGTTAGCTTGCAAGGCAAGCCAAAGTTTATTGACAGCATCAGGCTTCAAGTTACAGAGCATAGACTTTTAGGTTAGGGTGACCCCAGTTAGTGCAAACCCACCATGCAATGCAGCACATCTAAAGATTGGAATCTGCATGTTCCTCCTATTTCCCTCCTAATCTGGACACAGTCCCACAGAAGTTGCTTATCAGAAGGCTCAAGGACAAATTCCTTTGAGTCTCTTCACATACACTGCTGTGGCTTAACTGTGCTTCAATACTCAGACCTCACATCAAGGGCTTGATTGTACAAGCTTCTAGGGAAGAAAAGACTGGATAAGGCACCTAGTGCCATGGTCTAGTTGACTGGCTAGGGCTGGGGGATAGGTTGGACTGGATCATCTTGGAGGTCTCTTCCAACCTGGTTGATTCTATGACTCGTGTCCCCTCTCCTTCAGCCATTTCCCAACACTTCTCCTAGAAACATGCTAAAAAACCCCAAACAAACCAACCACCTTGCAAATTAGAGTAAAGCTTTTTGCAACTCATACTTGGCTTTAATAGAAATTAGGCAATTAATGAATCAGTATTTCAGCATTACCATAACCATTTGCTGAGATGCTTATTTTTGCATTAAAGTGTTAGGAAGAAGTTATTTGCAGTGAGGGTGGGGAGACACTGGCACAGATTGCCCAGGGAGGTTGTGGAGCACAGAAGCACAGAATGTGATCTGTGATCTTTGATCACATTCTGTGCTCCACAACCTCCCTGGAGGTGTTCAAGGCCAGGCTGGATGAGGCCTGGAGTGACCTGTTCTAGTGGGAAGTGTCCCTGGATGAGCTCTGAGGTCCTTTCCAAACGAAAGCATTCTATGATTCCAAGTGCAAAGTTTCAACTGCCATACCACCTATACACAGCAGCAAAGAGACTTCAAGAGGTGAAAAGGTGGCACTGCACAGCTCCTATTCATCTAAATTCATGAGGATGTGCAAAATTTTATATCAGAGTTTAACAGTGGCTGGACTTGGGGAAGAAGCCGCCTGATGTGCTCGCAAAGGGATTTGTATGCACATAAAACTGCATGGGAGAGGTTGAGAAAATAGGAAGAGTGAAGCTTCTGCAGGGTGGAGAAGATGACTTTCTAAACTCAGCACAAGACGTTTGGGATAATCCTGTAAGACTTGCTCCAGAGGTCATGTGTCAGCAAAGGGAGTAATCAGAAGAGAAGGCAGTACAAAGCTGACACAAAGCACGGAAAAAGAGGAAGAAAGATCACCCCATAACATACTGCTAGCGAAGAGGAAAATAAAACCTGAAAACCAAACCAGTATCCTTTCACTATGCATTCAAAAAGTACAAACACTAATACTTCATAAACATGTTGTGTTAAGAAGGAATGCTTAACTAGTTTAATTTTCCTGCTGATGAGTCCACATATTCATCACTGCTAACCAAGGAAGTTCAATTCCTCATCTGTGATGGAAGTTTAATGCAAAACGTTTGCTACAGAAGTAGGAGACTAAAATAGAATCACAGAATCAGTCAGAGTTGGAAGGGACCACAAGGATCATCTAGTTCCAAACCCCCTGCCATGGGTAAGGACACCTCAAACTAGATCAGACTGTCTAGAGCCTTATCCAGACTGGCCTTAAACACCTCCAGGGATGGGGCGTCCACCACCTCCCCGGGCAACGCCTTCCCTCATGCTGAAGAACTTCTTCCTAACAGCCACTCTGAATCCACCCATTTCCAGCTTGGTTCCATTCCTCCTAGTGCTATCATAGCATCAACCAGGTTGGAAGAGACCTCCAAGATCATCCAGTCCAACCTAGCATCCAGTCCTAGCCCCACTAAGAGCCCCATGGCACTAAGAGCCCCATCCAGGCTTTGCTTGAACACCTCCAGGGACAATGACTCCACTACCTCTCTCGGCAGCCCATTCCAATGCCTCCTGTGAAAAACTTCCCTCCTAACGTCCAGCCTATCCCTCCCTCGGCATAACTTGAGACTATGCTGGTTGCCTGGGAGAAGAGACCAACCCCACCTGGCTACAGCCTCCCTTCAGGGAGTTATAGACAGCAGTGAGGTCAACCCTGAGCCTCCTCTTCTCCAAGCTGCACACCCCCAGCTCCCTCAGCCTCTCCTCACAGGGCTGTGCTCCAGGACCCTCACCAGCCTTGCTGCCCTCCTATGGACACCTTCCAGTACCTCAACATCTCTCTGCAATGGAGGAGCCCAGAACTGGACACAGCACTCAAGGTGTGGCCTGACCAGTGCTGAGTACAGAGGCAAAATAAACTCCCTGGTCCTGCTGGCCACACTATTCTTGATACAGGACAGGAAGTCATCAGCTCTCCTGCCCACCTGGGCCCACTGCTAGCTCATGTTCAGCTACTATCTACCAGCACCCCCAGGTCCCTTACTGCCTAGCTGACATCCCCAGCTTTCTTGTAGGGCCACACTTGTCTTTCTGCAGCCCAGGCTCTGGTTGCTCTCTGGGCTGCAAGAGCACACAGATGGCTCATATTGATCTTCTCATCCACCAGCATCCCCAAGTCCCTCTCCTCAGGGCTGCACTCCAGCCACTCACTGCCCAGCCTATATTTGTGCTTGGCATTGCCTCGACCCAGCTGCAGGACCTTGAACTTGGTCTTGTTGAAGCTCACAAGGTAGACTTGTGCCCACCTCTCCAGCCTGTCCAGGTCCCTTCCCTCCTGCGTGTCAGCCACACCACACAGCTTGGTGCCGTCAGCAAACCTACTGCGAGTGCACTCAATGCCACTGTCCATGTCGCCGACAAAGATGCCATGTCACATGAATCACTCCTTCAAAAGGCTTGCTGAATTCACCCTTTTAAAGTCACCCTTATTTTCATTCTTAACTCTTGGAAGCTGGAAATACATACTAGTAAAGGATTATAAAAATACCCCTCTAAAAGTCTAATATCACTTCATATAATGTGGAGCTGAACTAAGAATCCCAAGATTAAAACAAAACCTTTACAGTTTGCTTTTCTAGTTCACTGCAGTTCAGGTCATCCCTACACGTCTACTTACGAGACATACGCTAAAGATACATTACCAAGCCACAAACTTCAATCACAGCAAGCAAGACTGGGCAGACTGCTCTGCACGCAGTGCGTTCTATTCCTCTCCCCAGACACGAGCTTCCGTGAAAGACTCAGGCACAACAGAGTGCCCATAGCATCAGAGCTGAAAATCATCTTTGCAAGACGTTAGAAACGCCGCAGTAGCATAAGTTTACGTGCCCGCGGCTGCACAAGTCTCTGAACGAACAGGCCAAAGTGGACTGAGTTGTGACCAGGGACTCCTCCGGCCGCCGGAGCGAGAGGACAATCCATGAGAAAGGAAACAGTTTCCAGGGCGGCCGACAACCGCTGCCGGGCCGGAAAGGCTCATCTCTGGTGCACTGAGGGCGAGAGCCGGGCCGGCCTCCCCGGAGCGCGGCCCCGCTGGCTGGAAAGCTCGCAGTTGAGGCGTCGGTCCCTCCCGCCCCGCCCGGGCCCAAGCGCCTGGGCCCAGCCCCTGGCCGCGCCGAGCACCCTCCCGACCCGGCGGGCCCCGAGCGGCGTCGTCCCGGCCGGGGGCAGCTCTGCGGCGTGCGGGCCGCGTGGCCACACCGCAGTCACTACCTGGCGGCTGCCGACAGGTCCCGCTCTGCGCTCGCGGCCCGGGGTTCCGCGCTGCTCCCGCTCCTGCCGCGGCGTGCGCCCTGCCGTCGCCGTCCCTCACTGCGCAAGCGCCAGCCCGCCCTGCCGCCGCTCCCCCGCAGCGATTGGCTATAGAGGCTGCACGTCGGGGCAGCAGGGCCGCCTTCTGCTAGAGCGCCCCCTGGCACCCGGCGCCGAGAGCAGCGAGGTGTGGACAGAGCCGGAGACCTCCGGGCGTCACAAACAGGCCGCGGGAGCCACTCGCCCCTCTTCCTTCCTGTCCTCGAGGGGCACGTGACGGGCGCGCGGGCGGGGCGCGGTGACGGCGGGCGCGCGTCACGTGAGGCGGCGGTGACGGAGGCAGCGGTGACAGCCGCAGCGGCCCCGCCGCCCTCTGCTCCCCGCTGCCCCTGCCGCCACCATGTCGGGCAAGGACCGCATCGAGATCTTTCCGTCACGGATGTGAGTGTCTGCCGGGGTGGGCCGGGCCGAGCATGAGGGCGCGTCGAGGGCGAGCCGCACTGGTTGAGAGGCGAGCGGCTCTTGGGCACCCCCCGGCGCAGCTCCGATGCGGGGCGCCGGGGTCCTGGTGCGGCAGATTGTGCTCCCCGACCAGTGCCGCAGGGGCGGGTCAGCACCGAGGTGAGGGTGAGGGGGGCTGCGGCCGTGCACGGGGCAGTGCTGGGGCCGCCGAGGCGGGAGCGCTTTGGGTCCCTGGCCCCGCTGGGCTCCGGCGCCGGGAAGCGTTTCGCTGGCTGTGTCCGCTGCTGCCCCGGCCCTCTGCGCCTCCAGGCAGGCTTTCCTGCTGCGTTCTGTGGGGAACACTTCGACGAGCAGTTGAAGGCCGCAGCCAGATGTTGTTTCCCTGTTCAGGCTCGGAAATAGCTCGGCCAGCCATCAGAGGGCCCTGCAGGGTCCCGCAGCGCAAGCAGCTTCCAGCGTCTGTGTGCTATTTACATATTTTGTTTTAATAAATCTGTAAAATACGTGTAAGAAAAAATGCGCAAATCGACCCATGGCTTCCCTTCACTTTGTAACAGATGATGCTGCTGTACAGGAGGTTGTCTATCAAGTGTTAAAAAAAGAAGGAAGTAAAATGTGTAAAGGGCTGTGTGCAGGCAAGTCATTTTCCAGAGCCTGACAGCAAAGTATTTGTCATCAAATCAGATGTCTCCTGACAACACTCAGAAAGCTGAGAACATTGGAATGAACAGGAGCAATTCAAACTGATCTGCTAATGAAATGGCTGTTACAATAATGCTCTTCAGTTCCTCCTCAAAAACCCTCCACGACATCACATTCCAGTTCTGAGCTCCTCAATTCAAGAGTCATGTTGAGGTACTGGAATATGTCCAGAGAAGGGCAACGAAGCTGGTGAGGGACCTGGAGCACAGCCCTGTGAGGAGAGGCTGAGGGAGCTGGGGGTGTGCAGCCTGCAGAATAGGAGGCTCAGGGTAGACCTCACTGCTGTCTAAAACTACCTGAAGGAAGGTTGTAGCCAGGTGGGGTTGGTCTCTTCTGCCAGGCAAGCAGCAACAGAACGAGGGGCTCACTCTCAAGTTGTGCCAGAAGAGGTTCAGGCTGGATGTCAGGAAATTTTTCACAGCGAGAGTGATTGGCATTGGAATGGGCTGCCCAGGGAGGTGGTGGGGTCGCCATGCCTGGAGGTGTTCAAGCAAAGCCTAAATGGGGCTCTTAGTGCCATGGTCTGGTTGACTGGATAGGACTGGATGGTAGGTTGGACTGCATGAGCTTGGAGGTCCCTTCCAAGCTGGTTGATTCTATGGTAAAAGTTCTGTTTGGAAACTCAGTTCAGAAATAAATTCCTGCATATGCTAAGTCATCTGCTCTCTCCTTGGCTTTGATAACACTCCTTTCATGTAATTCACATACCCTAGGAGAGGGCGTGTCGGCCACTTTTAAAAGGTACCTGCTTTTGCAGGCTGATAAGTCATTGAGACAAGAAGGTGGTGATGTAGGAAGGCTTAATATTTAACAGCCTTGTTTCAGGTGAGGTAACAGACCAATAATGTAGCTGATGTTTTGACAAGAATGTAAGTTTGGTAAAATAAAACCGACCTGCTTCTGCAACAATTATAGTTAACTAAAAGAGCAGACTTTCACAAGCTTTGTTTTTTTGCACACCCCCTCTTGGTTTCTCTTTTTGATCTTTGTGAAGTGGCTTGCTGGTATGACCCTTTTCTGTGCTGTATGTCATTAGAAGCTGCTCAGCCTCCTTGACTGTAAACAAGACTTTGTTTAATGCACTCAAAGCCTGTGAAATCTTGCTTGAACTGGAAGGTCAGCTACTCTCAGACAGATGGTGAGCAGGGCAAACAAGTTAGTTCAAGGTAGTGACAGAGACCTGCATGTCATGAAATTAAAGCTGCCTTTTTACTCCTTTTTTTTTAAACCCATAAAATGTTCTGAAAATATTTGTGCTTTTCAGTCATAAGATTTGGTAGATTTTAATGAACTTATTCGTATCACATGCCAGTAGTTGTGGAAAGTAATGAGTTCCACTGTGTAGGCAGAACCTCCAAGGTCATGGAAGAAGTGTGTAAGGCTGATTTTTACAGATAGAGTTGACTTTGTGTCAGCTTTGTCCTTTGTGGCAGTGGTTGCATGTGCAAAGTGGTAGTTCGAGTTAGCACGGAGTATGGTTTTTGTAATGCAATTCCTACTCTCCTAGTTAAGTGCTGAGATTCCTCAAATTAAAATATACTCCACAGCAGAAAGAGAAGTAAGGTTAAATTCTTCTTCAGTTCCTAATGCCGTACAAGAAACCTGGAGATGTGCTACTGGAAGTGAAGGACATACACACCTACAGCTATCTCTTAGACTGATGTTACTTGTGATTGTCTTAAGTAGCTTAGAATCATAGCATCAAGCAGGTTGGAAGAGACCTCCAAGCTCATCCAGTCCAACCTAGCACCCAGCCCCATCCAATCAACCAGACCATGGCACTAAGTGCCCCAGCCAGGCTTTGCTTCAACACCTCCAGAGACAGAAACTCCTCCACTTCCCTGGGCAGCCCATTCCAATGCCAATCTCTCTGTGGCAACAACTTCTTCCTAACATCCAGCCTAGACCTTCCCCAGCACAGCTTGAGACTGTCCCCCCCTTCTTCTGTTGCTGGTTGCCTGGCAGAAGAGACCAACCCCACCTAGCTACAGCCTCCCTTCAGGTAGTTGTAGACAGCAATGAGGTCTGCCCTGAGCCTCCTCTTCTGCAGGCTGCACACCCCCAGCTCCCTCAGCCTCTCCTCACAGGGCTGTGCTCCAGGCCCCTCCCCAGCCTTGCTTCCCTTCTCTGGACACCTTCCAGTACCTCAACATCTTTCTTGAATTGAGGAGCCCAGAACTGGACACAGCACTCAAGATATGGCCTGAGCAGTGTTGAGTACAGGGGCAGAATAACCTCCCCTGTAAACCTCCTGTGCAGCATATGAAGATATGGAATCGTTGTACTTTCTGATTGTCCTTAAACCAGGGTGTATGACTGCATTTATCTTACTGCTCTGTAAAATCAGAACACAGCTTCAATAATGTGATCCCATGAGGGGAAAGTGACATAGCAGTAAAAAAGCTTAACAGCAATACCTTTGGGGTAGTTTGATTTCTGATACTTGTAAGTCTTCAAGGACAGTGAAAAAATATTATGGAAGCACTGAAAAATGACTTGTCAATTTCCCATGCTCCTTCATTTTGCAGCTAATAACCTTGTATAATTATCACTGATGATGGAGGGTTTTATGTAATAAGTTCCCTTGACTTTAAGTGGGAATAGAAAACTCTGTCCTGAAGTGGCCACCATGTTTTACTGAGTATTTTGTGGTTGCTTCATCATTTCACACATGTCTTTGCATAAGATTCCTGCTAATCCTTTCAGATGCTGCTGGACATTTTTATTTATTCCTCTGTTTAACAGGGCTCAGACCATCATGAAGGCTCGTTTAAAAGGAGCCCAGACAGGTCGCAACCTCTTGAAGAAAAAGTCTGATGCTTTGACACTTCGATTCAGGCAGATCCTTAAGAAAATTATTGAGGTAGGTAAATGAGAATTTTCCTCTGGTGGGCTCACCTCATTTGAAATCTTCCTGTTCTGCCAACTTCATTAGGTAGGCTGGAATGTAGGACAACTTTGTGGGTAACTTGTTTTTTATGAATGAAGCTATTGAGGACAGATGAGCAGAATTATGGTTTGGTTTTGGATCTCATCAGTGTTTATAAAGATGTGCAGGATGAGTGCCAGGAGGCTGGAGCCAGGCCCTGCTGGGTGGTGACTGATTACAGGACAAGGGGCAATGGGTGGAAGCTGGCATAGGAAGTTTCATGTAAACATGAGGAGGAATATCTTCAGTGTGAGGGTGACAGAGCACTGGAACAGGCTGCCCAGGGGAGTTATGGAGTCTCCCTCTCTGGAGATATTCCAAACCTGCCTGAATGTGTTCCTGTGTGATCTGGTCTAGGAGATCCTGCTCTGGCAGGGGGTTGGACTGTATGAGTTTTTGAGGTCCCTTGCAGCCCCAGGCATTCTATGATTCTGTTTGAATTTGTTGGTTTTTTTTCTGTCTGAAATCACATAGAAATTTTGTGAGAGTTAATATTCTTCACCTCATTCCAACCAGGCCAAAGTTCTGCTTTCTTTTGTATCCCAAGTTCTTCATCATCTCTTCTGCACTAGTGAAAAGCTCCTGAGATGCTGGCATACTTTAGGAATAGATTGAACATGTTCTGTATCCCCATCTTTCTTGCTTTACCTGACATGAGAGGATACTTCAGATCTAGACTGTTACTTCATGACTAGGCACAGTAGGAAGCAGTTTTGTCCAGATGGAACTTGTTCCTTTATGAAGAAACACTGTATCCTGTTTCCTCCTTTGTGACATGAGTGACAGATTTAAGATACTCAGTAGAACCTGAACTGGCTTGTTCTATTCTGGCAAACAGGAGCTATGAGGAGCGGCTGAGGGAGCTGGGCTTGTTTAGCCTGGAGAAGAGGAGGCTGAGAGGGGACCTAATTGCCCTCTACAACTACCTTAAAGAAGGTTGTAGTGAGGCTGGAGCTGGTCTCTTCTCCCCAGTTACTAATGACAGGACAAGGGGAAATGGCCTCAAGTTGCATCAGGGCAGGTTTAGGTTGGCTGTTGGGAGGAAGTTCTTTCTTGAGCAGGTGGTCAGGCACTGGAACAGGCTGCCCAAGGAGGTGGTGGAGTCACCATCCCTGGAGGTGTTTAAGAGGAGAGTGGATGTGGTACTTGAGGCTATGGTCTGGTGCTGAAGGCTGCTGGGATGAAGGTTGGACTGGCTGATGCTGGTGCTCCTTTCCAACCATAGTGATTCATAGTGATGAGATGTTGTGCTGAGAGATTTGGTTTGGTCAAGGAGTTGTCAGTGTGAAACTAATGATTGGACTGGATGAGCTTGCAGGGCTTTGCCAATCTAAGAGATTCTGTGATTCTATTCTACCACTCTAGATAGGTCTCAGTTGTACTGTTCTGGCTGCAACTGCTACGCTATCTGTGCTTAGCAGTAACATTTTATTGCTGTGCTGCAGACAAGCTCCTGGCACCCAGCATGTTGTTTCCTTGCTCTTATGTCTCAGCAGCATGGGTTTTAGCTACAAGGGCTTAATATGTGTGAAAATTGAGGGGGGAAGAAGTAGGAGGACAGCAGAGCTTCACAAAGCTATGTACATCTGTGTCCTGAAAAACAACTTCAGCTGCCTCCTGGTATTCAGTACAATATGAAACAAGGCTTTTCCAACTGAGCTCCCTTAAAGTTGTGATTTACCCTCGTGTAGTAGAATTGTCTGATTATTAAGACAGAAAAGTCTTTTACCATTTCTGAGAGGTATGCACTGGGTCAGTGAACAGATTAATTTTCCCTTTTTTCCTTTTTTTCTAATTTTTATATTTGTTTTTGCCACTCATCTGGGAATTAAGATTTGGAGTTTGGGAATGAGCTACATGTACAAGACTTTCTGACTGTTAAATTTCCATTTCTTCTCTTTATAGTGCTAGCTGTTTATCCTGGAAGAGCACTAATGATGTGCCTTTTCTTTGCTGCCTCTCCTCTTCTTTTTCTTCCTTTTTTTTTAATACAGACTAAGATGCTGATGGGTGAGGTGATGAGAGAAGCTGCCTTTTCACTTGCTGAAGCAAAGTTTACAGCAGGAGATTTCAGGTGAGGATTGTAGCATGCGGAAGTCTTACCCGTGGAAAAGAGCAATCAATATATTGTTGATTTCTCTTTTAGGAAAAAAGGTAAATTCTTAAATGCACTTTAAAAAGAAATAAGAAAGAGAGTGGACAAGGTAGGAGAGGATGAACTGAATCCTATTAGGTAAAGGTGGCAGACATCACTGCAGGGGTGAGAGAATTTGCATGATGAAGATGTGTAGGGTGAACAGAGTGAGAAGATAACAGAATTTGCTTTACCTACAAATCATTAATTTGAGAAGGTCTTGCTTTCTGCAACTTGAAATCTAAAATGTAGGGAAAACAGAATTTACAGGGGAGAACTGAACTCTTTATTTTGATCTTGCTTGAGGGCTGGATGGAATGTGGATTATTTTCTCTCAGGAAGACATACAGTCATTTTATTAACTGCTCTACCCTCCTGTCTCAATGACCTCATCCCACTGGGGTTAATGAGGACTTTATGTGAGAGGGGAAACAAATCTTTTATCTGCAGTAGTATATTTTTAACTAGATTTTAATAAATTACAGTTGTAACTGGGTATTGTGGAATCAAGCTGGGTAAGTGCTAACGTTCAATATCTGAATTGATGATCTGGACCAGGGGATTGAGTCTGTCATCAGTAAGTTTGGAGATGACACCAAGCTAGAAGCAGGTGTTGATCTGTTGGAGGGTAGGCAAGCCTTGCAGAGGGACCTTGCCAGGCTGGATGTGTGGGCAGAGGCCAGTGGGCTGAGATTTAACAAGGGCAAGTGCAGGGTTCTACACAATGGCCACAACAACCCCAAGGCTGGGGACACAGTGGCTGAGAGCAGCCAGGAAGAAAGGGACCTGGGAGTACTGGTAGAGAGTAGCTGAAGATGAGGCAGCAGTGTGCCCAGGTGGGCAGGAGAGCCAGTGGCATCCTGGCTTGTATCAGGAACAGTGTGGCCAGTAGGACAAGGGAGCTCCTTCTGCCCCTGTACTCAGCACGGGTCAGGCCACAACTTGAGTGCTGTGTCCAGTTCTGGGCTTCTCAATTCAAAAGAGGTGTTGAGGTACTGGAACCTGTCTAGAGAAGGGCACCAAGGTTGGTGAGGGACCTGGAGCACAGCCCTGTGAGGAGAGGCTGAGGGAGCTGGGGGTGTGCAGCTTGGAGAAGAGAAGGCTCAGGGTTGACCTCATTGCTGTCTATAACTAACTGAAGGGAGGCTGTAGCCAGGGAGGGTTGGTCTCTTCTGCCAGGCAACCAGCAACAGAAGAAGGGGACACAGTCTCAAGCTGTGCCAGGGGAGGTCTAGGCTGGATGTTAGGAGGAAGTTGTTGTCAGAGAGAGTGATTGGCATTGGAATGGGCTGCCCAGGGAGGTGGTGGAGTTGCTGTTCCTGGAGGTGTTCAAGACTGGATGAGGCACTTAGTGTCATGGTCTGGTTGATTGGATGGGGCTGGTTGCTAGGTTGGACTGGATGATCTTGGAGGTCTCTTCCAACCTGCTTGATTCTATGATTCAGCTGATGGTATTAGCAGTTAATGGGGAAGAATTAAATGAACAGACCCAGCTAACCTGTGTGCTGCTGGAGGAAAGTCTTTTTGCCCTTTCATTTGGATATGGTGCTGTTTCCTGTCCTAACCAGTTGCAGTGTTTAGCTATAAACAGCAGTCAGATTCCACCCTGTATGCAAACTGTACTTTAGTAGTAGAGTTTTCTGTAGTGATTTGTTTGTGGAAGACCTTAGGACACTTTAGAGTTCTTTAGGCTAAATTGTTTTACAAGCTTGAGTTTGGATATGTGATAGGGTTAGTGGGTAAACAAACTCATAAGTGCTCTGAAAGAACAAATACCTACAAACCTTGTGGCCTTGGTCTGCATTGAAGCTTTGAAATTCCTTCATTTCTATGGGGAAAAAAACTCAATGTTATTAAAATACTTGAAAGTATTTTACCAGATATGGTAAAATATGTTTTTTAGCTATGCTTGGTGCACTTGGTCTAAGACATTTCTAAAGTTACCTTTCAGAGACTGTATCTTTTACATTTTCATAGAACCAGTCAGGGTTGGAAGGGACCACAAGGATCATCCAGTTCCAATCCCCCTGCCATGTGCAGGGACACCCTACCCTAGAGCAGGCTCGCCAGAGCCCGATCCAGCCTGGCCTTGAACACCTCCAGGCATAGGGCATCAACCACCTCCCTGGGCAACCCATTCCAGCCTCTCACCACTCAGGCTGAACAACTTCCTCCTCATGTCCAGCCTGAACCTACCCACCTCCAGCTTTGCTCCATTCCCCCTCGTCCTGTCACTCCCTCTTAGCCTGAAAAGTCCTTCCCCAGCTTTTTTGTAGGCCCCCTTGAGACAGTGATAGGCCACAAGAAGGTCACCTCAGAGCCTCTGTGTTAGCTTCCAAGTCTGTGCAATGAATTGCTCAGGGAACTGAGTTAAAGACAACTCTCAGATGTCCTTTAGAACTTCTGTATACGATTTTGACTTAATGAACCACTTCAGCTTTCCTGATAAAGATGTGTGTGTTCTTCCTTGCAGTACCACTGTGATCCAAAACGTCAACAAAGCTCAAGTCAAGGTCAGAGCTAAAAAAGACAACGTAGCAGGTGACTGTTTTTCATAATAGAAATATTTCAGCTCTGAAGGGAATTTTGGGAGGAGACTCTGAAATATGAAGAAATGTATCCAAACACTGCTTTCTCTCCTTGATTTCTCTTACTCATCTAAAAGTATCAACTCTTGTAATTTGCTGTTTGGATATTTTTTTTCCCCCACATACAACTTAATAATGTTTATATTTATTTACTTTAGCGAATTCAGTTAGTTTGCATAGGTTGGACTTGGTGATCCTACCTGGCTGTTTCTGTCATTCTGTGTGATCCTGTGATAAACTGCAGTCTCATTTCTAGATCTTCAAACAAAGCATAACATCCATAGAGCTTTACTGAAAAAAATGTAACAGGAAATGAAGTCTCAACATTTACATCAGTGTCAGGAAATGAAATCTCAATAATGGTCTGTGAAGAAAAAGCAAGATAGATCAGGATTGAGTGATTAGAATATTCCTTAAGCACAAGCAATGTATTACAGAACAGAAACAAAATAAACCTGAACTTGGAGTGAATTGGAATACTTCCCTCCATTTCTCTCTGATCTGAATACACTTCTAAAGTTTCATGTTAAGATGTCAGAACTTGCATGACTTTATTGTGCCAAGCTCCATAGGTAGAATTTGGAAACAAATCTTTTTGAGGCTACAGGTATTTTAGAAGTGAATGGGTTAGAAGTGAGTTGTGCTTAAGAAATCTACAACTCTTTGTGTCTCTGACATGCATTCTTGTTCACTTTCATCAGGTGTAACCTTGCCAGTTTTTGAGCATTACCAGGAAGGAGGGGACAGTAAGTATCATAGAATGGTCTGGGCTGGAAGGGACCTTTAGAGGTCATTTAGTCTGGTCCCCTGCAGTCAGCAGACACATCCCCACTAGCCCAGGTCACCCAGGGCCCAGTCAGGCCTCACCGTGAATGTCTCCAGGGAAGGGGTCTCAACCACCTCTCTGGCCAACCTGGTCCAGGGCTCCACCACCCTCACAGTGAAAACTTGTTTTCAACATTCAGTCTAAATCTGCTTTTCTCAAGCTTGAACCCATTGCCCCTTGTCCTGTCACTGTAGGCCCTTGTAAACAGCTTCTCTGCATTCTTCCTGTAGGCCCCCTTCAGGTACTGGCAGGCTGCTATTAGGTCCCCCTGGAGCCTCTTCCTCCCCAGACTGAACACCCCTATCTGCCTCAGCCTGTCCTCATAGCAGAGCTGCTCCAACCCTCTGATCATTTTCATGGCCCTCCTCTGCACCTATTCCATCAGCTCCATGTTCTTCCTATAATGAGGACTCCAGAGCTGGATGCAGTACTCCAGGTGAGGTCTTACCAGAGCGAAGTGGCAGAGTCACCTCTCTGGCTACACTTCTTTTGATGCAGCCCAGGATATGATTTGCCTTCTGTGCTGCAAGCCTGCACTGTCTGCTCATGTCCAGCTTCTCATCCACCAAGTCCCTTTCCACAGGGCTGCTCTCTTAACACCTGATCCCCCAGCCTGTACTGTGGAGAACAACTACTTTCTCTTACACATACATAGGATTATTCTGTGTGAGTTAAAAAATGCCATGCCCTGCTGAGAAGGCAGTTCACATCACAGGCATGAGCATACTTACTTCCTGTATACTTGCCCTGTTCCTGTGATGTGGAGAGGTTATTAAGGCCTGTAGGAGATTTCACCTCACTAAATCAGTAAGTTACTCAGTTGAGGAGAAGGTTTGTCTTGAATTACCAGCTTTTGAGACTGGTAGGTCTTTGGACACAAACAAGAATCTGGTAACACAAACCACCATAAAGACAATCTGTTAATGGGCTCATCACTTGCTGAGCTGTTTGTAAAGCACTGAAAGAAAATGCCATAGCAGCAATGGCAACCAGTAACCATTTGGTGTTTTATTAGGGTTTTTTTGTGTGTTTTGTTGTTTTTTTCAGGCTATGAGCTGACTGGCTTGGCCAGAGGTGGGGAACAGCTGGCTAAGCTGAAAAGGAACTATGCCAAAGCTGTGGAGCTGCTTGTGGAACTGGCCTCCTTACAGGTTGGTGGGAGGGGAAAAAAAAGATGGAGATAATTGGTTTCTCACTGTTCTGAGCTGAAACTAACGTGGTCTCAGTCTACACTACTTGAAGGGAGGTTGTAGCCAGGTGGGGGTTGGTCTTTTCTCCCAGACAACCAGCAATAGAACAAGGAGACACAGTCTCAAGTTGTGCCGGGGGAAGTCTAGGCTGGATGTTAGGAGGAAGTTGTTGTCAGAGAGAGTGATTGGCATTGGAATGGGCTGCCCAGGGAAGTGGTGGAGTCTCCGTCCCTGGAGGTGTTCAAGCAAAGCCTGGATGAGGCACTTACTGCCATGGCCTGGTTGACTGGATAAGGCTGGGTAATAGATTGGACTGGCTGAGCTTGGAGGTCTCTTCCAACCTGCTTGATTCTATGACTGTAGCTCGGTACTTTGAGCTGTAGTATTGTCCTGTAATCCCAGTGCTGTACAAAGTTACAAACCCGTTCCTGCCATAAAAGAGTTACATTACTGCTTCAAAGAAGTCCTTACTCCTTAATGCTAAGAAGTAACTTTATCTGGGGCGTTGGTCCAAACTGCTGTTGTTCAGTGTTTAGCATGCTGCTGACAGGAGCAGAAAAAAGTCTGCTTCTACCAAGGACGAGGCCTGTAAAGCTACACTGTGGACTTGGCTTTGGCTTTCGTGCACTCTGTGTGTAATGAATTGATGGAAGTGCTGAATTTGCCTTGTTGTGTATTAATTACTGAATCCCATTCCCTCAGACATCCTTTGTTACATTGGATGAAGCCATTAAAATCACAAACAGGCGTGTGAATGCAATTGAACATGGTGAGTACTTTTCCATTTGGGATGCATGAGGATTTTCTGTCTCCATGCAAGATGGGGAGCAGGGTCACAGAAAGCAGTCAGGTGCTTTCTCAGCAGGATTTCTAACCAGTTCAAGAAGTCTTGAGAAAGCAGTGCAATGGAACATGCTGCTAGTGAGAACAGAAAGGAGGAGCCTGGTGCAGTAGAGTGCACAGAGATAAATGAATGTGCCACCATGAGAAAGCAATCAGGAAGTTGTGTTGAGAACCTTTACAACAAAGATTTCACAAGCATTTTGAAGTCTCTGCTAGTGACTTCAACTTAACTGGTCAAGTCTGCATGCTAGAAACCAAAGACAGGATGCTTCTGCGTATGGAAATGAGTAAGCACTGATCCCTGGTCATTTGTAAGGTACATCAATGAGTTTGCAGCTGACATGAAGATGGGAGTATGTCTTGATCTGTTTAGATGGCAGAGGTGCTCTGCAGAGGGACCTGGACAGGCTGCACAGGTATGCACAGTCCAGTGCCAGGAGTTTTAACAAGTCCTAGTGCAGGGTTCTGCACTTTGGCCACTACAACCTCATGTAGTGCTACAGGCTGGGGACAGAGTGCCTGAGAGCAGCCAGACAGAAAGGGACCTGGGAGTACTGGTTGGCAGCTGAACATGAGGCAGCAGTGTGCCCAGGTAACCAAGAAGGCCAATGGCATCTTGGCCTGGATCAGAAACAAGTGTGGCCAGCAGGACAAGAAAGGTCCTTCTGCCCCTGTACTCAGCACTGGTCAGGCCACAACTTGAGTGCTGTGTCCAGATCTGGACTCCTCAATTTAAGAGAGATGTTGAGGTACTGGAAGGTACCCAGAGAAGGGCAGCAAGGCTGGGGAGGGGCCTGGAGCACAGCCCTGTGAGGAGAGGCTGAGGGAGCTGGGGGTGTGCAGCCTGCAGAAGAGGAGGCTCAGGGCAGAGCTCATTGCTGTCTGCAGCTCCCTGAAGGGAGGTTGTGGCCAGGTGGGGTTGGGCTCTCCCCCCAGGCCTCCAGTGTCAGAACAAGAAAACACAGCCTCAAGCTGTGCCAGGATAGGTTTAGGCTGGACATTATGAAGACATTCTTCACAGCAAGGGTGATTGGCATTGGAATGGGCTGCCCAGGGAGGTGGTGGAGTCCTCCTTCTTTAGAGGTGTTTAAGAGGAGGCTGGGTGAGGCACTTAGTGCCATGGTTTAGTTAATGAGAAGGGTTAGGTGATAGGTTGGACTCGATGATCCCAGAGGTCTTTACCGACCTGGTTCTGTGATTAAGCTCTTCTAACAGCTAGGATAATAGGTTTTAAAACTGCCATGGTGGTGTCCAGTGGTGCTGGTGACTTCTTTTTTTGTTGCTTTTGGATGGAACTGTTGAGTTGGTTTCCAGAATGAAAACTTGGTAACGTATTTTCAGGTTGTGTTACAGGAGAGTCCCAGTGACAATGCTCTACTGTTTTTCTGTCATCTGAATTCCTTTCCTGCCTGCTGTTGTTTGTACATTTGTTTCCTGCAATTTCTTAAGTACTACCTTGTGATGGTTTGGGTGTTCCCTGCCCCCACACACTTAAGAAAATCACTCAGACTAGACTCAGTCGATCTGGGTCTTAGCCCAAGATACAAGCAGATAGTTACAATCTATACAGAACTATACAAGTTAAAAAGTGATACAGAAACACAACAGCTCTGCCAGAAACCAGAGTCCCCAGGAGGGGCTCCCAACCACCCTTCCACCTTCCTCCCACCTCTCTACCCTACCCAAGACCTTGACCTTGTCTTATGCCTCAAGGTAGTTTAGAGGGTTGGCCAGGGGGGTTAGGAAGCAGAAGGATTAGTCACACAGATGGCAGGTTAGGTTATAGAGAAGTCTGGCCCACAAAGCCTGGAAGGAGACTGTTATCTATGTTTGTGTTCTTGTTCTTATCCATCTCAGCAAGCCTATGAGTGCAGCAGACCTCTTCATTGGTTCCTTTTCACAGCCTAGCATCTAGTTCTTCTCACCAGAACATTCTAACTAGCTTCAAACCAGCACACTTGCACAGCAAAAAAAGGACTTTACAAAGAATCAGGGATCAGTGCTTAATTCCACTGCAGCTTTCAGAAGAACATGTATAGGGGAACTGGTGATATTCAGAATCCTACTTCAGGAACTGGCTTACTGAAAAAACAATTTTGTGTATTTGTCCATAATAAAATACTATGAAAGACATGTCAGTGTCCCCTGGCCCAGAGAGATGACTTCCAAAACCATCTGTTCACTGCACAGAGAGAGTGATTGGCGTTGGAATGGTCTGCCCAGGCAGGACATCCCTGGCATTCACCATCCCCGGAGGTGTTGAAGCAAAGCCTGGATGAGGCACTTAGTGTCATGGTGTGGTTTATTGGCTAGGGCTGGGTGATAGATGGACTGGATGAGCTTGGAGGTCTCTTCCAACCTGTCTGATTCTATGATTCTATTCTATGATTGAGTAACTTCCTGGCTAATATCAGCCCAACAACTTCCCCTTTGTTTCCCCCCTTTTTTAGTGATTATTCCCAGGATCGAGCGCACTCTTTCTTATATCATCACAGAACTGGATGAACGAGAACGAGAAGAATTTTACAGGTATGCATCTAAAACACTAGGCTGCTCCCTTTCTGAAAGAGACCATTCCTCAGAAGGGACCTACAAGAGTGACAGGACTAGGGGGAATGGAGCAAAGCTGGAGCTGAGTAGGTTCAGGCTAGGTGTGAGGAGGAAGCTCTTCAGCACAGGAGTAGTGAGAGCCAGGAATGGGCTGCCCAGGGAGATGGCTGAGGCCCCATCCCTGGAGGTGTTTAAGGCCAAGCTGGACGAGGCTGTGGCTAAGGCTGCTCTAGGGTGTCCCTGCCCATGGCAGGGGGGTTGGAACTAGACAATCTTTGTGGTCCCTTCCAACCCTGACTGATTCTATGAACTATTCACCAAATCTGTTAAATGTAACCGGGCTCTTGCTACATACTGAGTGTCCAGGGCTGGGTGTTTGGAGATCTGCAGTTGCTTATCTGAAAGCTACAAATGAACCTCTACAACCAGGTTGGACACAGCTGTCATTATCATTCTTCCATAGGGAATGATCTGAGACAGTACAGTGAGGTGTTGTGCTTTAATGTCTTAACTCTGCCCAGGAAGGTGGAGTCTCCAGCCCTGGAGGTGTTTAAAAGGAGCCTGGATTGAGGCACTTAGTGCCATGGGTTAGTTAATGAGAAGGGTTAGGTGATAGGTTGGACTCGAAGATCTTAGGGATCTTTTCCAACCTGGTTAATTCAGTGATTCTGTGTTCTGCTTTAAGGACTCTGCTGCCATTGTGCAGGTTTGGGAGTTTCCCTCTCTCCCCCAACACACAGCTAGGAATTCAGCAGACTAGCTCAGTCAGGTGGAAGTTAAGGAAGGTGTATGGCACAATTTGCAAGCAAAAGATATACAATATCACAGAAACATACAAGCTGGAAAAGACCCTCAGGATCACCAAGTTCGACCTCATGTTCAGTAGGCTGAACATGAACCAGCAGTGTGGCCAGGTGGCCAGGGGAGCCAATGGCAACCTGGCCTGGATCAGAAACAAGTGTGGCCAGCAGGACAAGGGAGGTTGCACACACCTGGAGTGCTGTGTCCAGTTCTGGGCTCCTCAATTCAAGAGAGATGTTGAGGTAATGGAACATGTCCAGACAAGAGCAGCAAGGCTAGGGAGGGGCCTGGAGCACAGCCCTGTGAGGAGAGGCTGAGGGAGCTGGGGGTGTGCAGCCTGCAGAAGAGGAGGCTCAGGGCAGAGCTCATTGCTGTCTCCGACTACCTGAAGGGAGGCTGTAACCAGGTGGGGTTGGTCTCTTCTGCCAGGCAACCAGCAACAGAACAAGGGGACACAGTCTCACCAGAGGAGCTCTAGGCTGGATGTTAGGAGGAAGTTGTTGCCAGAGAGTGATTGGCATTGGAATGGGCTGCCCAGGGAGGTGGTGGAGTCGTTTTGCCTTGAGATGTTCAAGCAAAGCCTGGATGGGACACTTAGTGCCATGGTCTGGTTGACTGGACAGGGCTGGGTGCTAGGTTGGGCTGGATGATCTTGGAGGTCTCTTCCAACCTGGTTGATTCTATGATTCTATAACCCTACTCTACAAGATTCACCTTAAACCATATCCTTAAGCAGATATTTACAACTACATGCAGTAATACACAAGTTAAACGTAATACAGAAATAGAAAACTCCTCCCAGCAGCCAGACTGCCCAAGAGGGGCTCCCAGCCACTCACCCCACCTTCTCTCCACCCCTTCTCTTACCTCAGAAACCTCCTTATATGCAGGGAAAGCTGTGAAAGGTCAGCAAGAGGTATCAGAACGATGATTAGTTTGAGTTAGGTAGGTTCAGGCAGAGATAGCGAAGTGGGTGATGGCCAGGCAGATGGTTTCCTGTGTTTTGTATGTCTCAGCAGAACAAATGGGCAATACAGACATCACTGTTATTTTCTTGTCACAGCCAATGATCTAATTTCTCTCATTAAAATATTCCAATTAGCCTCAAACCAGCACAGCCAGAGAGGTCAGTGTTCTGGGCTAGCTGAAGCAAAAATGCCAGACCTGAAATAAATGAAAGGAGAATTAACTTAAAGACAAGCAGAGTAGTGTAAAGTAGTGTTTAATGTCCATGTAATTCATAGTTGGAATGAAGAAATGAATTCATCTGCAGAGATGAAGCTTTCTAATGGCAGCAGTTTGCAACAAAAGCCTTCTGCTGCACGGTACAGGATTTTTGTTTCCTGGGGAACTTCTGCAGGTGGCTTTCTCACACCTAAATTGTATGGCATCATTGCTGCCAGCCTTTCTTATGAAAGTACATTCCACAGACAAATTTCTCTTCCTTCACAGGTTGAAGAAGATCCAGGAAAAGAAGAAAGTATTAAAAGAAAAGTCTGAGAAAGAACGGGACCTGCGGAGAGCTGCTGGCGGGGAGCAGGAACCAGCCAATCTCTTAGCAGAAGAGAAGGATGAAGACCTTCTCTTTGAGTAACCCAACACAGCTGTTATATGATGAAGCAGGGGACCCAGAATACAGAATGTCAGGTTGCAATATAATTCAGGACATGTTGCCTCAGAGATACTTACATGGCTTCTCGGTGTACAAGTCTTGAGTCGAACAGACTGTGGATTTCTCCTTGGAGATTAGAAATCTGGGAAACTGACTGCAGCACAGGAGGAAAAGCAGAGATGAGGGAGGTGCTTCATTATCAGGAAAGCCTTCTGTTGTGTGTTTCTTCACTCAGTTGGAATGACTATCTTTGCAGGATGATTCTGGTTCTGCCTGATCAAATTCCTCTTTAATTGCTACCCTTCCTAGTGCAAGCAGAAGGAAACATTATTTAGGGAGGGAGATGCATGTAATGTTCTTTACTGTTGAACTGCTGCTGTTCAGGTTGCTTACAGCAGGTATTGACACAGCTGAAGTCAAGTGTCACCAGAGGCAGCTCTAGTTTTCTAACCTGTAGATGAAATCCACAGTCTTCTGTGATTTGTTTTTGTTGCACGATTGTTACCACTGGCCTAAAGCATCTATGGTTTTAGGGGTTCTGCCAACTTGTGTACTGTCTGTGCTAGAAACAATTAAACATTTCAAATGCTCAGAGATCTGGTGTCTGGCTGAAGCTGCTAGTAGATGGCAGTCTCAAAAGCTTATCACATTGATTTCAAAATAAAACCTTTACTTCATCCATTACCCCCAGCCACACTGGGCACAGTGTCCACATTCACTTATCCTTCACTGCTTTAGCTAAGTAAGGAGAGTCATAGAACAGAATCATAGAATCAGTCAGGGTTGAAAGGGACCGCAAAGATTGTCTAGTTCCAACTCCCCTGTCATGGGCAGGGACACCCTACCCTAGATCGGGCTGCCCACAGCCTCATCCAGCCTAGCCTTAAATACCTCTAGGGACGGGGCCTCAACTACCTCCCTGGGCAACCCATTCCAGCCTCTCACCACTGTCATGCTAAACAACTTCCTCCTCACCTCCAGCCTGAATCTCCCCACCTCCAGCTTTGCTCCATTCTCACTTGTCCTGTGACTCCTTGATATCCTGAAAAGTCTCTCCCCAGCTTTTTTGTAGCCCCCTTCAGATAGTGAAAGGCCACAAGAAGGTTACCTGGGGAGCCTCCTCTTCTCCAGACTGAACAGCCCCAACTCTGAATTTCACTCTGTCTTCACAGGAGCTACTCTCCCTGCCACAAACACAGAGAAACAAGTATCTAGTTACAGCTTGCTCCAAGTCTTAATTGCAACCAGTAGTTTGGGAGGCAAAGCAGGTTTGCAGCAGTCCATCTGTGCTGAATTAGGAGTCTAGAAGAGTGGCTGACAAGCAGGCTTGTTGCTGAAGGCTGCTCAGTTTGAAGGGCTGTTCTTCTACAGACAGCAGTTTGCAATCAGCAAACTGAACACATGCCCTAGCAGTAATGCTAGCTCCTTGTTCCTAGTACTAGTAGTCTCTTCAAAGTAAGCACTTTGTTTAAAACATAAACCACCACTTAAATGCAGATGCAAGGGAAGTGGCAAAGAAAGGGTGGTGAGACACTGGCACAGGTTGCCCAGGGAGGTATTCAAGGCCAGGTTGGATGAGGCCCTGAGTGACCTATTCTAGTGGGAGAGGGCTGGATCCTGGCCTGCATCAGGAATGGTGTGGTCAGCAGGAGCAGGGAGGTCATTCTGCCCCTGTACTCTGTACTGGTTAGACCTCACCTTGAGTACTGCGTTCAGTTCTGGGCCCCCCAGTTTAGGAGGGACACTGAGATGCTTGAGCGTGTCCAGAGAAGGGCGACGAGGCTGGGGAGAGGCCTCGAGCACAGCCCTACGAGGAGAGGCTGAGGGAGCTGGGATTGGTTAGCCTGGAGAAGAGGAGGCTCAGGGGTGACCTTATTGCTGTCTACAACTACCTGAGGGGAGGTTGTGGCCAGGAGGAGGTTGCTCTCTTCTCTCAGGTGGCCAGCACCAGAACGAGAGGACACAGCCTCAGGCTGCGCCAGGGGAAATTTAGGCTGGAGGTGAGGAGAAAGTTCTTCACTGGGAGAGTCATTGGACACTGGAATGGGCTGCCCGGGGAGGTGGTGGAGTCGCCGTCCCTGGGGCTGTTCAAGGCAAGATTGGATGTGGCACTTGGTGCCATGGTCTGGCCTTGAGCTCTGTGGTGAAGGGTTGGACTTGATGATCTGTGAGGTCTTTTCCAACCTTGTTGATACTGTGATACTGTGAACTGGATGAGCTTTGAGCTCCCTTCCAACCAAAACCATTCTATGATAATTAATTTCTCTTAGCACCTTGAAAAGTTAATTGTATGAAGCACAAGGCCATTTCTTTTCTCTTCTGAAGATGAAGGCAGGTTAAGTCCGTACTCTTCTGTAAGATACAGACCCAGCTTGAAAACAAGCAGCTGTAGACTGGAGGAGACAACGCTGCCTCTCCCACTGGAGGCACAGCATCAGAAGGAAGAGGGAGCATCTTCTCTGGCACTGCTGGGTGACAGCATCTATGACACATACAGCAAGACAGCAGAAAGAAAACTCTTAAAGACTAGAAATAGTAAAATTGTACAGTGATTTATTTGAAATCTAGAAATATTTTACATTTTTACATTAGTGTGCAGTTCATGATGTCTCAAAATACAGAGTGCAGATACAGGTATACAAGTACAGTGCTGGGCTAAACCACAGGTCTCAGTAAAGTTACCTTAATTATTTAAGGCATTATCCCACCCCCATCCTCTATCTTTGAAAGTCACAGAGAATTACATTCAGAAATTGTTCTATGCAGTTCAGCTAACAGTGATTTTTAATGACATCTGGACTGGGTAACAATGTCAATACAATCATTGCAGTCTGATACAGCTCACCACAAAGCCTGTGATAAGGTTGAAGAGTTTCCCCAGTGAAGTCTGCATATGCTCTCAAGGGAACTAGCACACATTCTTCATTAAAGAAGGCAGAATCATTTCCTTCCAGGTCCAAACTGGCAGCAGATGGACAGCCAGGTACATTTCTCCGCACTGCTCAAGCCTTTTCCTTTCATCAGGAGACACAGCTAACATTAGTCATAAATTATCATAGCACCTCCCTACATGGATGTTAGCCTGAGCCCTGGGAATTAAAGGAGCAGCAAACTGAACTTCAACATTCTTCAAGTCTACATTCAAAAGCTTGTGTGTCTAACTCCAGCTTCCCTATGCCATTGCAGAAGAACCAGGGAGACAGATGTTAGTGGCAGGACTTTCTGTGACTGACAGTGCCTGGGAATGTTATACCTAAGTGTTCAGCAACCATCTGGAGCTGACTGTGACTGCAAGAATTTGAACTGAAAGGGTGACCTGGCTCAGCTACATGCTTAAACACACACATTTATTGCTTTCCACTTTCTTGCCCAGTTATGAAACTGACAATAGCAAAAGGCCTAATACATTCACAATCACCTTTCTTCCAAAAGGGTAGAATCCATGCAGTATTTTGTCATTTATGAAACTGACTACCCAGCATACCTGAACATTGTAGCTGTCAAACTGTGGTTTAAACTGAGAACATGCCTGCAATGTGAGGCAAAAAGCCATTATTTTGAATATCCATCCCTTAGGCCACCAACCAGTCCATGGTTATTTCTAAGACTGAATTGAACTAAAGACACTACACTTCCCAACACCTTTTCTTTCTGAAGGGTCATTACTTATCCCCACTAATTGCTTAATTGCCTTTCTGCCCTAAATATTAAACCATCAATTTTTCTTTCTAACAAGAGATGCACTCCATACTTCCATATTTCAACACACAAATGGACTGAATGTTAGTTCAGTGACCAAGATAGCTTTGAGATCAATTCTATCTGCTGTATACTTGGAGCCCTCTGTTTTAACTGTGGGTGTGAATTTGTTCCATCACTATTTGAAGCAAGCATATATATGCAAGAGAAAATTGAAGAAAAAAAACAATCAACTACTTTTTCAGCCTTTAACATTAGACAGGAGTGAACTACACATCGATGTAACTCCAGTGTTTTATCTGTAGGAACAAAGAAACACTATGGCTAAAATAAAGAGAGATTCACAGTCAAGCTTCTTTGTGCTACCCAGAACATCCAAGATACTACTGTTCAGCAAAAGAACAGCTCTACTGCCTCAGCAGTTAAACCTTCACAGCTCAGAGTCATCTGAGGGTACAGAGATGTTCCCCTCTGCTTTGTAGGACACACTAGGATGCAGGAAGATGCTGCCTTTTATTCACTCAAGTCTTTTTCCTTGTTTTAACCATTTAGAAGTATTCCCCAATCAGTTCCCAGTGTCTTACACAAGTTTCCACTGCAGTACTGAGCAAACCAGGACGGTGCTGGCTAGGGAATCACAACACTCATTTACAACAGGGTAGCTACCTTCAGCTATTTTTAATTCCAGTTAGTTATCTGTTAGCCCAACAGCCACAAGATTTGTAATTTGCAGAGATTAAGAAGCCCTTGATCTCTTCCAATGCACTTCAGCACATCAGTCTCCTTTAGTCAGTATTCTGTTATAAAACATGAGAAACCCCTGCTCTCTGTTATAAAACATGAGAAACCCCTGCTCTCTTCCAGTGCTCTTCAGCACATCAGTCTCCTTTAGTCAGTATTCTGTTATAAAACATGAGAAACCCCTGCTCTCTGTTATAAAACATGAGACCCCCCTGCTCTCTTCCAGTGCTCTTCAGCACATCAGTCTCCTTTAGTCAGCATTGTTATAAAACATGAGAACCCCCTGCTCTCTGTTATAAAACATGAGAAAATCCTGCTCTCTTCCAATGCTCTTCAGCACATCAGTCTGCTTTAGTCAGTATTCTGCTATAAAACATGAGAAACCCCTGCTCTCTGTTATAAAACATGAGAAACCCCTGCTCTCTGTTATAAAACATGAGAACCCCCTGCTCTCTTCCAATGCTCTTCACCACATCAGTCTGCTTTAGTCAGTATTCTGCTATAAAACATGAGAACTTCAGCTGGCTTTTAAACATGTCTTATAACTATATATATATTTCCCCCTCCTCTCACAAAAATATAACCTCTGCCTTTCTAAATATCTTTACAGGTCTGGGGGAAACCAGCAGCTCCATTCAGTCAATATGTCCCAATGAAAATGCCATAAAAAATATCACATCTAAAAGATTAATATTTATATTCATCTTCCATTGGACCTAAAAAAAAACCAACCTCAAAATAAACTCAATGTCCAGTTGCCTCTGATTTAAAAAGTCTGACTAAAAAGACAGAAGGATTGCAATATTTACATTATACACATCTTCCAATTACAGTGCTCTTAGAAAGTGGAATGTCTGAGGATTAAAATATTAACTCAAGCTTTACAGGGCAGCTCCAGACCACAGCTGCATCTTCACTCTGTGTGTTTTCGTTTTAACAGGAGAAGATTTCTCATTAATATTAATGTATTAGTAACAGTATGGATTATTTCTCTGCCCAATGATCTGTAGAATTATGCTCCTGAACTACCATCATGTTCCACAACATCATTAAGTTAAGTGTTAAATAACATTCTTATTTATAACTATGTGACAGCATGGACTGTACACACACACACACACACACACACACATATATATACACTTAAAACCTTAGATTTCATAAGGGTGATTCTAGGTTAAAAAAGGTGGGTTTATATATAAAGTAGTTGCTAAGAAAAAGAAAAACAATCAACCAACAAACTATCTAAAGCTTTAGATTTAGTACTGACAGAAATCTCCATTTCTAGACCACAGAGGAAAAAAAAACAGCCTTGGACAACTTTTAGATCAGTGAAGTCTGCTGCCAAGCTGGAGGGCACACTTTTGTCAGGACTATGCTATTTCACTGGCAAAGGATACAGCCACTGAGGTCTAGAGCTCACAGGCATTCATGCTACAATTGGGCAGACCTACACACGACCTCCTTGGAAAAAAAAAACACTTGATTGAAGTCCATCTGTCCCTTGGAATTGTGCTCTCATCGTAGCCAAGTAGAGGGTACCCACTGGGGTTCTGTGTCAAGTTTGTTTATTAACCGAAGCAGCTCCTGATAGGCCTTATCAAGGTCAGAATTGACAATGGCTGTGTCAAAGTAGTGGCCGTTGTTCTGCTCCATCTCCCTCGTCTTCTCTATGATTTCTCTCAGCTCTTCTGGCTGCAATCAAAACCAGAGAATTAGTGTGTGCAAGCCTGTGCCCAGCTCCACTCACAGGCTCACAGGATGTCAGGGGTTGGAAGGGACCTAAAGAGATCATCCAGTCTGACCCCCCTGCCACAGCAGGACCACACAATCTAGCTCAGGGCACACAGGAACACATCCAGACAGGCTTTGAAAGGCTCCACAGAAGGAGACTCCACAACCTCTCTGGGCAGCCTGTGCCAATGCTCTGGGACCCTTAGAGGAAAGAAGTTCCCTCTTGTGTTGAGCTGGAACCTCCTGTGCTGCAGCTTACACCCATTGCTCCTTGTCCTATCCCAGGGAGCAGTGACCACAGCCTGTCCCCCCCATCCTGGCCCCTAGACCTCAGAGATTTAGAAACATTAAGTCCCCTCTCAGTTCTTCTCTTCTCCAGACAGAACAGCTCCAGGTCCCTCAGCCTCTCCTCATCAGCCATGCCCTCCAGTCCCCTCATTATCCTTGTAGCCCTCCCTTGGATTCTCTCCAGCAGATCCCTGTCCCTCTTTAACTAGGGAGCCCAAAACTGAACTCAGTATTCAAGATGGGGTCTCACCAGGGCAGAGTAGAGGGGGAGTAGATCCTCCCTCGAGGCTCAGAAAATGCTCACAGTATTGCTACCAGCAACTGAGAACCTGACAGTGAGACTGAACCATGATTTAAGAGCTAAGGCCACCCATATGGCAAACTGCTACATAGCTGTCCCAGACTGAAGAAAACAGATCTAGTACTGCTCACTAAGGAACAAGTTCTTTACTATGAGGGTGGTAGAGCACTGGAACAGGTTGCCCAGGAAGCTGGTTGAGGCCCCATGCCTGGAGGTGCTTACGGGCAGGCTGGATGAGGCTGTGGCCAGCCTGATCTAGGGTGGGAAGTCACTGCCCGTGGCAGGGGTGTTGGAACTAGATGATCCTTGTGGTCTCTTCCAACTCTGACTGATTCTATCATTCAGATGAAAAACTTCAGTCCTGGCTCAACCTTAAATGAAGGATTACCATACAGTACCTGCACACCAAACACCACAGATGCTTTGCTACTAAGTAGTCACCATCATAAGGGTGGTGAGACCCTGCAACAGGTTGCCCAGGGAGGTGGTGGAAGCCTCATCCCTGGAGGTGTTTAAGGCCAGGCTGGATGAAGCTGTGGACAGCCTGCTCTAGGGTAGGGTATCCCTGCCCATGGCAGGGGGGTTGGAACTTGATGATCCTTGTGGTCCCTTCCAACCCTGACTAATTCTATGATTCTAAGTTACAATTCCTGAGCAAAAGCTGCATCAGCAGCCCCTTCGAATTACACTGGCAAGACTCAGCATGAGCTGCGTTATGTTCAGCTGGTACTTTGAACAGTGGCAAAATGCTCCCTCCAACCACTGCAGAGCAGATTTTGTTATCCTAGAAACAAACCCTTTGTATCTCCTAAGCTGCTAAGGACCTTTCCTGAACTTTCATGCATCCTGGTTTTATCTGTGTGTTTCGATTCCATTCTAACTCTTCATTAACCAAATGATCTGAACTGAGTAAGTGGAGATCTTGATGTGGCTCTGAAATATGAGAAGTGAGCCTACAGGATCAATAAATAACTTTACCTAAAGAGTTTTGGAAGAGGGCAGACAAGTTCTCAAAAGAAGAACAATAATAACTTTCTCCCTAGAATTAGTTTTGGGTTTACTTAAAGATGAACTTGAGTATTCCAGAGTTTTAAGATAAAGGTTCCTATTTCTGTATTCAAAGGCAGGGACCACAACTGAGACATTGTGTCCTGGGATTATTAAATTAGCAGTGGATTCCCTTGCCTCATGTGGAGTTCCTTAGGAAAAGGCTCAGGATGCTTTCACCTCAGTCTGCCTACTAACCTGGAGCACACAGATCTCAACTACAGCACTTCCCATATACTGCCAGGACCATCAGCATGCCCCAGTTCCAAGAACAGCACACTGAATTGCTTACAAAAGCTTTCCAGATCTGCAAATAAAAAGTAGCAGGGTTTCTGGGGACAGAGTGCCTGAAGATAATAGGCTGAACATGAGGCAGCAGTGTGCCCAGGAGAGCCAATGGTATCCTGGCCTGGATCAGGAGCAGTGTGGCCAGCAGGACAAGGGAGGTTATTCTGCCTCTGTGCTCAGCACTGCTCAGGCCACACCTTGAGTGCTGTGTCCAGTTCTGGGCTCCTCAATTCAAGAGAGATGTTGAGGTGCTGGAAGGTGTCCAGAGAAGGGCGACGAAGCTGGTGAGGGGCCTGGAGCACAGCCCTGTGAGGAGAGGCTGAGGGAGCTGGGGGTGTGCAGCCTGCAGAAGAGGAGGCTCAGGGCAGAGCTCATTGCTGGCTACTGCTGCCTGAAGGGAGGCTGTAGCCAGGTGGGGTTGGGCTCTTCTGCCAGGCAATGAGCAATAGAACAAGGGGACACAGTATCAAGTTGTGCCAGGGGAGCTCTACCCTGGATGTTAGGAGGAAGTCACTGGGAGGGAGAGTGATTGGCATTGGAATGGGCTGCCCAGGGAGGTGGTGGAGTTTCTGTCCCTGGAGATGTTCAAGACTGGATGGGGCACTTAGTGCCATGGTCTGGTTGATTGGATGGGGCTGGGTGCTAGGTTGGACTGGATGAGCTTGGAGGTCTCTTCCAACCTGGCTGATTGTACGATTCAGAAGATGAGTTAGACACAGTACCTTTGGGTTTTTCCCCTCCTTGGCCAATAAAGCACGTAGCCTCTCTTGTGAAGGTGGTGCAACAAATATAATGTATGGCTTCAAGTCAGAATTCCGTAGTGTCTTCAGTGACTGCAGAAAGAGGATTTATTAACTTTTTAACAGCTCCAGATAGGAAAGGGACATTTAATAAGCCATGATTCACATGCTATAATTGACAACATACTTTCCAAACACATTGACATATTACTATAGTGTACAATATATTAAGAGCAGTATAATTAACCACACCAGTATTATTATCACTACTCATGAGTTCAGTCCTCATTCCCTACACAACTCACAGGCTAACACTTTTCAGCTTCATGGAACCAAAACATTTACTTGTGTTCAAGAGTATTCTTCATAATTAAAGGAACTGCATTTTGGTATCCAAAGGCAAAAAAAAACCCAAACTCACAAACCCAACCAACACTTCAATAAGCCCAAAAGGTCACCCACGCTGGGCCCCTCAATTCAAAAGAGATGTTGAGGTACTGGAAGGTGTCCAGAGGAAGTGTCCAGAGAAGGGCAACAAAGGTGGAGAGGGGCCTGGAGCACAACCCTGTGAGAAGAGGCTGAGGGAGCTGGGGGTGTGCAGCCTGCAGAAGAGGAGGCTCAGGGCAGACTTCATTGCTGTCTACAACTCCCTGAAGGGAGGCTGTAGCCAGGTGGGGTTGGGCTCTTCTGCCAGTCAACCAGCAACAGAACAAGGGGACACAGTTTCAAGCTGTGCCATGGGAGGTCTAGGCTGGATGTTAGGAGGAAGTTGTTGGCAGAGAGAGTGATTGGCATTGGAATGGGCTGCCCAGGGAGGTGGTGGAGTTGCCATCCCTGGAGGTGTTGAAGCAAAGCCTGGAAGAGGCACTTAGTGCCATGGTCTGGTTGATTGTCTAGGGCTGGGTGCTAGGTTGGGCTGGATGAGCTTGGAGCTCTCTTCCAACCTGGCTGATTCTATGATTCTAAGTTTCCCCACAATGCCAAGGAACAGTATTAGCTTTTAACAGAGCATAGAGAGTCTAAATAGCACACTTCAACCTTTCCTGTTTGCAAGATTAAAATACAAAGCATCAGATGCACTACTATTGCATGCTTAGAGTTTGGGTTTGGTGGTTTATTTTTTTGCAATTTCCATTTATATTAAAGGATGGGAAATAAAAAGAATCAATCTGGAATTTGATTTTTCTAAAAGGCTTCTTCTGTCAGTCTCAGGACAACCAATCTGTCTCAGATGTATTTTTATCACCACAGAATTAGATCAGTTTTCAACCAGTTACTAATTTTGAAGGAGTTGTAGGTTTTCAACTTACTCTCCTTTGTGATACCCCTGAGCTGCTCTAGCAAAGTATTACGTGGTGCCAACCAGTGATGGCTAATGACAGCTTTAATACTACCAAACTTTACTAATGCATCAAGTTGTGCCATGGGAGGTCTAGGCTGGATGTTAGGAGGAAGATCTTCACAGCAAGAGTGATTAGCATTGGAATGGGCTGCCCAGGGAGGTGGTGGAGTTTCTGTCCCTGGAGGTGTTGAAGCAAAGCCTGGATGGGGCACTTAGTGCCATGGTCTAGTTGACTGGCCAGGGCTGGGTGCTAGGTTGGACTGGATGAGCTTGGAGGTCTCTTCCAACCTGCTTCATTCTTTTTGTGGCATTTCTAACACCGTAGACCTCACACCTCCTATATGTACTAGCACTGGGTTGTGTGGCCTCTTCCCATGTTTGATTACAGTTCCAAGTTGGAGGTTCTGTACATAAAAGTTTGCCCATTCTTTCTCAAAATGTCACAGCTACAGAGCTTTTTAGTGTTGTTGAGGAGACAGACTTTAACCCTGTCTGTTGTGGAACTAGAGAAGCATTCCCAAAATGCAGTTTCCAAGTGTAATCCCAAACAATTTCCCCTCTGTTTTCAAAAACCTTCGAGCTCACAGTGTAAACAGAACACTGAGAGACACAAATCTTATTTTAATTAATTTTTCAATTTAGCTTTAAATACCTGGAAGCCAAGGCCCCCATCTACCTTCAGCAGAGAGAGAGAGAGAGAGAGAGAGAGACTCATAGTAGCCTTTCAGTATCTGAAGGGGGCCTACAGGAAGGCTATTTACAAGGTCTTGTAATGACAAGATGAGGAGGAATGGGTTTAAGCTGGCAGAGGGAAGATTGAAACTGGATGTTAGGAAGAAGTTGTTTGCAGTGAGGGTGGTGAGACACTGGCACAGGTTGCCCAGGGAGGTTGTGGAGCACAGAATCACAGAATGTGACCAAAGATCTTCTGTGATCCACAACCTCCCTGGAGGTGTTCAAGGCCAGGTTGGGTGAGACCTTGAGAACCCTGTTCTGGTTGGTTGGAGGTGTCCCTGCCTATGGCGAGAGGTTGGAACTGGCTGAGCTTTGAGGTCCCTTCCAACCTAAACCATTCTCTGATTCAGTGTGCATTACCTAACAGTGAACAAGGCTATATTCAGAACACACTAAAAGACTCAACTTCAGGGCACTGAAAGAAAACTTGGAATACAGCTGAAAAGGTACCTTGGAAACACATTAACTTTAGACAAACCAAAAAACAGCTCATCAGATTTTCACAGTAGCACCTACAATTAAAATCATAGAATCACTCAGGGTTGGAAGGGACCACAAGGATCAGCCAGTTTCAGCTCCCCTGCCCTAGAGCAGCCTGGCCTTAAACACCTCCAGGGATGGAGACTCGATCCCCTCCCTGGGCAACCCATTCCAGGATCTCACCACTCTCATGCTCAACAACTTCCTCCTCATGTCCAGTCTGAGCCTACCAATCTCCAGCTTTGCTCCATTCCCCCCAGTCCTATCACTCCCTGACAGCCTAAAAAGTACCTCCCCAGCTTTCTTGTAGCCCCCTTCAGATCCTGGAAGGCCACAAGAAGGTCACCTGGGAGCCTCCTCTGCTCCAGACTGCACAGCCCCAACTCTTTCAGTCTGTGCTCACAGCAGAGCTGCTGCAGCCCTCTGAGCATCCTCCTGGCCCTTCTCTGGACACGCTCCAGCATGTCCAGAATGACAAAAAACATGCCAAGCAACAGCTTTGCCATACCTGGGTATGAAGGTTCAAAAGGCAAATCTTGCCAGAGTTGATGACTTGCCGCACGGAGTCTATACTAGTCCCATAGAGGTTCTTTTCAAACTCTCCATACTCAATGAACTTCCCAGCAGCTATGTCAGTCTCAAATGCCTGTCGGGAAATGAAATGGTAATCCCTGCCAGCTACTTCAGTCTCTCGCCTGCTCCGAGTGGTATCTGCAAACAAGAGCAACAAAACAGAACTGAGATAGTGATAAACCTGTAGAACTGAAGAGAAGAAGAAGAGATCAGGTTCATCAGGCAGGGCCTGGATCAGCAACAGTGTGGCCAGCAGGACAAGTGAGGTTCTTCTGCCCCTGTGCTCAGCACTGCTCAGGCCACACCTTGAGTGCTGTGTCCAGTTCTGGGCTCCTCCACTGCAGAGAGATGTTGAGGTACTGGAAGGTGTCCAGAGAAGGGCAACGAAGCTGGTGAGGGGCTGGGAGCACAGCCCTGTGTTGAGAGGCTGAGGGAGCTGGGGGTGTGCAGCCTGGAGAAGAGGAGGCTCAGGGTTGACCTTAGTGCTGTCTACAACTACCTGAAGAGAGGCTGTAGCCAGGTGGGGTTGGTCTCTTCCACCAAACAACTGGCAATAGAACGAGGGGACACAGTTTCAAGTTGTGCCAGGGGTGGACTAGGCTGGATGTCAGGAGGAAGTTCTCACCAGAGAGAGTGATTGGCATTGGAATGGGCTGCCCAGGGAGGTGGTGGAGCTTCTGTCCCTGGAGATGTTTAAGACTGGATGGGGCACTTAGTGCCATAGTCTGGTTGATTGGCTAGGGCTGGGTGCTAGGTTGGACTGGATGAGCTTGGAGGTCTCTTCCAACCTGGCTGATTCTATAATTCTATGACCTGCCCCTCATAAACCCACACTGACTTGGCCTGATCCCCTGGTTGTTGTCTATATGACATATGATGGCATTTGAGCTGCCCTGCTCCATGACCTTCCCTGGTACTGAGGTCAGACTGACAGGACTGTAGTTTCCTTGATCTTTCTTATTGCCCTTCTTGTAAACAGGCCTTACATCTGCTACCCTCACACATTCTGACACAACAGGATCTGCCTGCAGGCAGCGTTAGAGCAAGGGAAGGCATCTGCCTGCGGAACTCACGGGGAACAGCGGAGCCGAAGCGTTCCACTTCGTTATTCATCAGCCGCTGCCGCAGCTCGTTCTGGCCGCAGCTCTGGGGGCCGATCAGAACAATTGGTCGCTTCCGATTCGCCGGTTGATGATACAGAGACATTTCCTCATAGGTCAGGATCTCCTCATTGTCATAGTCTTGAGGGAGAAACAACGCAACAGTCAGAACACACTTTGCTGCCAGTGGCACGGATGCTTGGCCTGTCATGCAGTGCCAAGCATCAGGCAGCTTCTGACTCTCTGCTTAGCATCTAACTGCAAGTCACCAAAGCAGCAGAACCTCAAAGTTCATCACCTGCCCGCGAAGAGGAGTCTTTCCCCCCGGCCCTTTCTGCAGAAAGTCAATGTGTTTCCACTTATTACTGATGCAAGTAGCAGCATAAACTCAGGAAAACAACTTTCTTGACAAGGAACAAGTTTCTAGCACAAAAATAACACTTTACACCCAAAACCAACAACAGAAGTCATCCTGGTCCCTAAGTGCTTTTGTACAAATAAGCTACAAACTCTCTGTGGGTAAAGCTTCCATTTACTCAAGTCAATTACACAGAGTTGAGATATTACTATAAAACTGTAATAAATTGGTTTGTCATTGAAAAAAACTGGGAGTGCTTTCATGCCTCAATATAAAAAACCAAGAGTGCTCTCATGCCTAAAAAGCTGAATTTTTACCCCTATCTTCTGGTCTTTATAAAAGCTGCTACAAATCCAGGCCACATCTTTTAGACCTTTGTCTAAATGCTGCTACGGACCTGAATCCTGCTCCCCTCCCCCGCCACAACATCGCCAAGCAGTATCTTTAACAACATAGCCTGAATTTCAGTGCTCTTTTTGCAAAGCTATCTTTAAAGGTTTTTGTGCTTGCTTGAACAAGTGCACAAACTGTGCAGGAGATGTTGCTCACCATCGTTTTTATTCGCGTTGTATAAAACCTTTTTCCGTTTCTTTTTGTTTTTCTTTGCGCACCAGAGTTTTCCTAGGAGCAACAAAGAAAGGCAGAACAATCACATACTTCAGGCAGCAAAAAAGTTTCCTGTTCTACCTGCTTTCTAGATCTTCGAAGGGGAAAACTTCAGCTTGCTACAACTTATCAAATGTTGCATGGCAAAGGCTTCAACTGAGTCATGGGCAGACAAAATTCTTTGAAGTAAAAAGTGGCTTTCCAAATCTGCCTTCCTTATCCTAACTACACTGCAGATAAGTTATGAAAAAAATCATGTGATTTATACAACGAAGCGCTGGGCTCGCACCCGCACCACACACCCAAGCGCTGGGCTCGCACCCGCACCACACACCCAAGCGCTGGGCTCGCACCCGCACCACACACCCAAGCGCTGGGCTCGCACCCGCACCACACACCCAAGCGCTGGGCTCGCACCCGCACCACACACCCAAGCGCTGGGCTCGCACCCGCACCACACACCCAAGCGCTGGGCTCGCACCCGCACCACACACCCAAGCGCTGGGCTCGCACCCGCACCACACACCCAAGCGCTGGGCTCGCACCCGCACCACACACCCAAGCGCTGGGCTCGCACCCGCACCACACACCCAAGCGCTGGGCTCGCACCCGCACCACACACCCAAGCGCTGGGCTCGCACCCGCACCACACACCCAAGCGCTGGGCTCGCACCCGCACCACACACCCAAGCGCTGGGCTCGCACCCGCACCACACACCCAAGCGCTGGGCTCGCACCCGCACCACACACCCAAGCGCTGGACTCGCACCCGCACCACACAACCAAGCGCTGGACTCGCACCCGCACCACACAACCAAGCGCTGGACTCGCACCCGCACCACACAACCAAGCGCTGGACTCGCACCCGCACCACACAACCAAGCGCTGGACTCGCACCCGCACCACACAACCAAGCGCTGGACTCGCACCCGCACCACACAACCAAGCGCTGGACTCGCACCCGCACCACACAACCAAGCGCTGGACTCACACCCGTACTACACAATGAAGTGCTAGACTCACTCCTGTATTTACATCAGTTACTTCAAAGAATCATCCCCACTTGTATTACAAAAAATAGCCCAATCTGCAACTCCACAATGACAGGGTTCTGGATATCACTAACAGCACTTCTGTAAGTTAGATTAATTTTTCTGCCCCCCTTGGAAAGTACTTATCCAACCTGATTTTTCTGGTTCCTTGTCTTCTTCTATGGTTTGCTTCATTGCTTCTCTTTGTTGCTGAAAGCTTTTCCCTGAGTGCATTAAAAAGAAGCAGAAAAGCAGTTTAACATTTGGAAGCCACCTGCATAGCTTTTTTGTAATGATTTACCCATTCGACCTTGCCCTGAGGTTTTAAATCTCTGAAGGTTCTAGTAGAATATGATGCATAAGAAAAAAACTAAAGTATAAATTGCTGAGAAATGTGTTGCTTAAAAAATAGAAGTACTCTTCAAGACAGACTTGCAGAGCATTTGTACTATTATGGGCAGTGCTGTCTGGAAAATTCAAACTACTGGAAAGACTACATATGGGCACTTCACAGAATAACAGAGGTTCTGAGATGGGAAAATCCCTTCAAGCTCATTGAGTCCCATCATTAGTTTCACACTGACAAGTCCCTGACCCAACCAAAGCCCTCAGCACAACATCTCATCACTGGGAATTGCTATGGTTGGAAAGGAGCACCAGCTCCCTCAGGCGCTCCTCACAGGCCATGTTTGCCAGACCTCTCCCCAGCCTCATCGCTGTCCTCTGCACCTGCTCCAGCACCTCAGCGTCCCTCCTGTACTGTGCTGACCAAAACTGGACACAGTACTCCCAGTGTGGGCTCACAAGTGCTGAGTACAGGTGTGCCATGGGCTGAATGCCATAGGTATTACTATACCAAACACTAGGGGCAAGAGCACCTCCCTACTCCTGCTGGTTACACCATTGCTGATCCAGGCCAGGATGCTGCTGGCCTTCTTGGCCACCTGGGCACACTGCTGGCTCATGTTCAGCCAGCTGGCCACCAGCATGCCCAGGTCCCTTTCCGCCAAACAGCTCTCCAGCCGCTCCACCCCCAGCCTGTAGGGCTGTTGGGGGTTGTTGTTGTGGCCAAAGTGCATGACCTGGCACTTGTTAAATCTCATGCAATTGACCTCAGCCCACGGCTCCAGCCAGTCCAAATCCCCCTGCAGGGCCTTCCTACCCTCCAATTCTTTTTATATATTTCCAATTCTTTTTAGCATAAATTCTATTTATACTAAATCTTTTAAACTCCAGCTTGAGAAATATTTGCCTCTATTTACATCAGATGTCATAAAGTAGCAGGATGCTATTCTATGGAATTTGAAAAGTCTTTTGTTCAGTGTGTTTAACAGATCAGCAGATCTTTCAGGCCTTAGCATGCAGTACATCTTTCAGTGCAAAAATCATATACCGAGTTCAGGGTCTGAAAACACAAATGCTCCCAACAGCTAGAAAGGAAGCATAGCTGTCACAAATAGCTGAAGCTCTTAGCTAAGTAAAAACATGCCAAGAAGTTGCTACAAAAATAAAGAAGATGTGTTTCAAATACCCTACTTGATTTATTTAGAACCATTACAGCTGTCCTCTTGTGCAGGGAATGGGCAGGCTCTGCAGTCTCGCGTATCTGTCACAACCAGCAGAGGGAACTCTGAATCCAGAGTCCCGATGGTGAAGGAAAGCAGCTCTCGAAAGGTGAACTGCAGTGGAAGCAGTAGCTTCACTCTGCATTTAACATCTATACACGGAAATGCCTCTAAAAGGTCAAACTTTTAAGGAAGTGAATTACATAACCAACGGTAGTTTCTGTTGCCAAAGGTTCCAAGTCTCAGATACTTAAGGCAATGGCTATGTAAGGGTATGTGGGGCTTCAAAACAGAATATTGCTCCTGTGGCTATGGGAACAACTGACTGTCAAGCTTTTTCCAGACTTTTATTTACCAGGAATCAGGCCAGCCAGTGGCTGATTATCTTCATCACCATCTCGGTAAGCCTGCCACCAGTTTGGATCTTCTTGACTGATCACGTGGAGTATATCTCCTTTCTGAAAGGAGAGTCCTAATTCTCGGCAGGGGACATAAGGGTCATCAGAGGGATCATAGTCAAAATGTGCTTTCACGTGTATCTGTGGCATAAAACAGAGGGAAAACAACCTTGTCACTTCTGAAGAGTTACACCTGTGATTGCAACAGACCTCTGATAGATAAAACCTCCAAGATTCTACAAAATGGAAACTACATCTGAGGCTTACAAGAGATACTGGAGTGGAATCACTACCTAGGATAGCAAGGGCAAAAACACAGCAGTGCTAGGCTAGAAATGAGAGCCTGAATTTAAGTGTTATTAATTCTAAAGTCTATGCAATGTCTTTACCCTTTCAGGAAGCAAACCTTCCCCCCCCCCCCCCAAGTTACTGATTTAAGATCTTTGCATTCAAAAAGCATCAGATACTCTGGATTGGTAATACCTAAATAAATACACAGCTTGAAACCCGTTTGCTGGGCTTCAGGTGAAGTTTTACTTGTAAAATGTTCTTTGTCAAGACCCACCAATGTTTGTGTTGACTGTAATATCAACCAATATGTGCATCTCTTTCTCTCTCTATGTATAAAACCCCAGAGACACTGGGAATTTCAAAACAGAATTTCAGGAGCACAGGCAGTTCTATTTTTTCTCATTCTTTACTATTTTAGAAACAGAGTTAAAAATCATAATATAGCTTCAGCTTAAAACAATCAATCATGTTCAACAGTTAGTTCAGACCTTAGCCTGGCAACATTTAAACCAATTTAAACAATTAAGGTTTGCTTTCTTTCCGCGATGTGACTCACCAAAGAGCTATGTAAATGAAGCTATGCATCACAAAGATCAAGAACTCAGGCAGGACTACTTACAACTGTCTCCTTCGCAGGAGGAGGCTTGCTCTGCTGACTGGGAATCAACACAAAAGTCAGGGTACCATGCATGTCAGCCTGAGACAGAAAAACAGACCCTTCATATACAGTATCAAAAGAGAGCTTAAGGTTAGGAACTTTCATAAATAAAATGTGGTAGGAAAAAGCTTTCCAAATTCCCAGAAAAGGGCAGTTCCTAAGAGCACATCAGCTTACCTCTTAGTATAAAAGATCAAAGAATCACAGAATTTCTTAGATTGGAAAAGCCCTTCAAGCTCATCGAGTCCAATCATTAGTTTCACACTGACAACTCCTTGACCAAACCAAAGCCCTCAGCACAACATCTCATCACTGTGAATCGCTGTGGTTGGAAAGGAGCACCAGCATCAGCCAGTCCAACCTTCATCCCAGCAGCCTTCAGCACCAGACCATAGCCTCAAGCACCACAGCCACTCTCCCCTTAAACACCTCCAGGGATGGTGACTCCACCACCTCCCTGGGCAGCCTGTGCCAGTGCCTGACCACCTGCTCAAGAAAGAACTTCCTCCCAACAGCCAACCTAAACCTGCCCTGATACAACTTGAAGCCATTTCCTCTTGTTCTATCATTAGTAACTGGGGAGAAGAGACCAGCTCCAGCCTCACTACAACCTCCTTTGAGGTAGTTGTAGAGGGCAACAAGGTCCCCTCTCAGCCTTCTCTTCTTCAGATTAAACACCCCCAGCTCCCTCAGGTGCTCCTCACAGGCCATGTTTGCCAGACCTCTCCCCAGCCTCATCGCCCTTCTCTGCCCCTGCTCCAGCACCTCAATGTCCCTCCTGTACTGTGCTGACAACTGGACACAGTACTCCAGGTGTGGGCTCCCAAATGCTGAGTACAGGGGCATGAGCATTTCCCTGCTCCTGTTGGTCACACCATTGCTGATCCAGGCCAGGATGCTGTTGGCCTTCTTGGCTACCTTGGCACGCTGCTGGCTCATGCTGGTCACCAACACCCCCAAGATACAGTGCAAATGCAGTGCTTCAGTGACAGGTTAGAATGCCAAATGCTAACATAACAGCTTTTGAAAACCTAACGCTTCTGACTACACTGAAATGATTTCTGTTTGAAACAGAGCAGCTCCAGTTCTGTCAAGCAGTGACTTAGGGGAAATGGAGAATAACATCACAGAATGGTTTAGGCTGGAAGACACTTCAAAGCTCATCCAGTTTCAACCCCCCTGCCATAAACAGAGACACCTTCCACTAGAACAGGTCTCTTGCTCTGTTCAAAAATTAGGTCTATGCTGGGAATTTAGATTATATTTAAATAATTGTTGAAGTGAAACAGTATTTTCAGATCTAAATACTTCTGCTATGGCTTTACATTGCTAACATTATTGAAGTACACAAAACACTGTTTAAAAATTAACTAACACAATCGAACCCTGCTTCTGTAAAGTATTTAATGCCAGTATTGCAATCACCCCTACTTAAGAAAGCAGAAGCATAATAAGTGTCCTGGCTTTAAAGAATTGTTATGTGTTTGCACACAAAGAATACCTAGACCAAAATCCAGGTGCCAATCTGTGACAAAGTGTACACGTCTCACTTCCTATACAAATTTCCATGGACCAAAACAACAACTTCTGTTGTATAAAACCAAAGCAAATGCACAGAACTCCAAAAAAAAAAAACCCAAATAATCAGACTGGCAACCTGTGCCAGTGTCTCACCACCCTCACTGCAAACAACTTCTCCCTAACATCCAGTTTCCATCTCCCCTCTGCCACTTCAAACCCATTCCTCATCCTGTCAGTACAAGACCTTGTCAGTACTCCCTCTCCAGCCCTCCTGGAGCCCCCTTCAGATACTGGAAGGCTACTCCAAGGTCTCCTTGAAGCCCTCTTCTCTCCAGGCTGCAGAACTCCAACTCTCTCAGCCTATCCTTATAGCAGAGCTGCTGCAGCCCTCTGGCCTCCTCTGGATTTGCTCCAACAGTTCCACGTCCTTCTTGTGTTGGGGGCTCCAGAACTGCACACAGTAGGTTTCATTGTACAAATACTCTACATTTGTAGGTTTCATTTATACAAATAGCCATTGTTATACTAATTAATAGCACACCATTTATCAGCAAGTAATGGTCCTCCACATACAAATGCTATTGGAATGAAAAGACTTTTAAACCAACGCTAAACACCAGTACAAGTGACAAACAGAGCAAACAAACAGGCGTAATTCAGACTCATGAAATAAACGTTTTTCACAGGCAAAACAAGAAGTGTCCAACTCACCAACAAGTCAAAAACTTCATTAACATCTTTTCCACGAATTTCAATGCCATTTATCTCCAGAACTTCATCCCCTTCATGTAACAGCCCACTCTTCTCGGCGGCACCTCCTTTCACTATCCGACTAATGATAACAGAATCCATTTCATTGCGAACAGTAGCACCCTGTGTAGTAGCAAAGCATTCTGACTTTATTATATGTATGAAACTCAAAGCTATCTATTGTACATATTCCAAGCCAGTGGAGAAACTATGTTGAAAGCAATTGCAAGGAACTCTGCTTCATTTGAAAAAAAAAAAAGCCACTTTTATTTCTCCAAGCTGCGTTAAAGACTGAAGAATTGCTCCACACTGTAAAATTAATGACTAAGGAAATACTTTTTTGGTGGATGCACAATAGAAGATAGGAGTTGCTAAACAGAAAAACAATACATAGAATCAGTCAGGGTTGGAAAGGACCACAAGGATCAGCCAGTTCCAACCCCTCGGCCATGGGCAGGGACACCTTCACACTCGAATAGGTTGTCCAGAGCCTCATCCAGCCTGGCCTTAAATACCTCCAGGGATGAGGCTTCCACCACTTCCCTGGGCAACCCCTTCCAGGCTCTCACCACCCTCATGCTAAAGAACTTCTTCCTAACACCCAGCCTGAATCTACCCATTTCTAGCTTGGTTCCATTCCCCCAGTCCTAGCACTACCTGACAGCCTAAAAAGTCCCTCCACAGCTTTCTTGTAGCCCGCTTCAGATACTGAAAGGCTACAAGAAGGTCACCTGGGAGCCTTCTCCTCTCCAGACTGAGCAGCCCCAACTCTTTCAGTCTTTCCTCACAGCAGAGCAGCTCCAGCCCTCTGCTTATCCTTGTGGCCCTTCTCTGGACACCTTCCAGCACATCCATAGCCCTCTTGTCCCAGGGGCTCCAGAACTGGATGCAGTACAGGGTTGTCATAAGGCTGCCAGCACCCCCTGTGGCAAAGCTTGGGACAGTGACTGCCATCACAAAGTCCTGCCCAAACCCGAGCTGATAGAAGCTGTGTAGATTTGAAATGGTAGCATGTCTCCTGCTCTGTGAAGACATGCACAAACTGACTATCTGTGTCTCATTTTGGAGGGATCAAGAGCCTTTGAGCTAAACATCATCTCTACACTGGAATTCCAAACCTTTCATTGTAATCTGCAAAGGACAAAAAAGCTTCTCTCCTCTCCACCTACCCAAGGGGGTCCCACTACTTACCAATGGAATATCCCGAGCCTTCTCAATGCGAACTATTTTAACTGTCTCCCCTCCATACACGCCAACGTTCTCATAAATTCTTTCATCTGTTACAGGCTCAGGTTGCATTTCTTGTTCTGCAACCTTATCATGAGCCAGTAGAAGTGCCTGGTGTTGAAGAAAATTAGCTTGGTTACAGAAAATGTCACACTTTATAGGTACACAAAATAGTAGAGTTCAGTGAAGTTCTGCGATCTGGATAGTCTTTGTAGGTTACAGAATACTGCAAAGCAACTCAAGAAATAAATCATTTATCACAGTTATGCACTGACTGCTACATACTTTCTAAAACTTTCAGGTCCTTAAAGGCTGGAAAAGAACACCAAGCAATTCAGAACACACAACTGTGACTGTTCTTACAGATTTTCCTTCCTAAAACCCCACACATTGGTTTACTACATCTGTGACTGAGGATACAGTCACAAGAAGTTACTACAGTGAAAGCTACTCAAGGATTTGCAACATTGCCACATGACAATGTTTCCTCCATGCATCCTATGATGAAAACAGCTGTTGAGGAAATAAAAACCCCAGCAGCAGAGATAAGCAAAGCAGTTTGTGTGTTGCAAATTCCCCTGTAACACACAGAATGTAGCAAGGGCTGAACAAAGTCACGTTCTGCACTTCGTTAGAAGTCTTCATTAGTTGCTGGAAGTTGGAAACTCCTCATGCCAGAAAAAATATTGAGACGTACAGAACTGAAGAATAAAATCTATCTTTGACCAGTCAATCCAAGACATCTGCAAAAAACAAAAAGCTATACAGAAAATAGCATCAAGAAACACATCCATTAGAAGTTTCACTTTACCTGCATGTGAGGGGCATTCAGCAAAGCATTCAGCTCCTGCCCATCCTTTTGGTGACTGGGTTTCAAAACAGTCTGTACCTAGAAGAAATCAAGCAGCACAGCTCTTAATCTACCCTGTGATTTATCAATCCTCCTTCCTCTAACTCAAGCACAACCTACTAGTTGCAATTACTCCTTTTCCTGAAAGTAAAATATGCCCACATAATTGTTACACCAGCTGATGAAACTTAATCCAGTATGCATCAGGAAAGCATGAGGTGAGACCACAGGACTGCCTCAGCATCTCTTGCCTCACTGATTATCTACCATATCTAAGCTGGTATCCAGTGAATTGATCTCAGAGACCTTTTAATACTAAAGGGCAGCACTGACCTCAGCTACCACAAAGATAGACACACAAAACACTCAGCTCTAGAAAGGAACATGGCAGTGAAATGAGTCCCAAGGAAGTTTATTCTAAGATTATGCTGGGTCACTCAGAAGTGCCTAACTGCTCATTAACTTTAACCTCTCTTTTACTTAAAAGCAGGTGGCTTATTTTTATCCAAATTATTTCCACCACCAGCAAGACTCAAGATACCAAGACAGCTTTTGCAGGACATCCTGAAGGTCCTGCCTCAAAACGTAGGAATGAAGACTCTGGAAAGGTCTCAGGAGAACAGGTTTCTTTGCCTGGTTCCAAAGGAATCCATATGAACACAAAGAGAGTTTTTGCTCAAGCAGCTTCAGTTGCCTAAGAAGCTTTTCCTTCTCATGCAGTTACTAAACATGCCTTGGCATCACCACTAGAAAACACTGGTATGCTTACAGAGAAAGCCAGGAGCTGGGAAGTCTCTCTTATCCAACAGTGAGGCTGAAGAAGGTACTTTTCATAGCTTTTATCTTCTGGCCTAATCCGACCAAACACACCAACAAGTCCAGAGACTTGAAGAGCAGATTATACATATCAGAGCAGCAGCTTTCACTGGGCTAAAAGTTCTTTATTTAAGAGCTGTTTACTCTTAAGGATAAGGTAATGTGACATAACAGAGTCTCAGGAAGCCACTGGCTCTGCTGCCCACTTGGGCACACTGCTGTCTCATCTTCAGCTACTCTCTACCAGCACCCCAGGTCCCCCTGTGCCTGGCTGCTCTCAGCCACTCTGGCCCCAGCCTGTAGTGCTGCTTGGGGTTGTTGTGGCCAAAGTGTAGAACCCTGCACTTGGCCTTGTTCAATCTCATCCCATTGGCCTCTGCTCACCCATCCAACCTGGCCAGGTCCCTCTGCAGGGCTCTCCTACCCTCCAACAGCTCCACACCTGCTCCTAGCTTGGTGTCATCTGCAAACTTACTGATGCTGGACTCGATCTTCTCATCCAGATGATCAATCAAGATAGCTATAGAACAGGATTGGGGCCAACACTGATCCCTGGGGCACACCACCCGTGACAGATGTCAACTGGATGTGGCATCACTCACCACCACTCTCTGGACCCAGCCCTCCAGTCAGTTCTTGACTCATATCAGAGTGAATATCCCCATAATACATAAGTAAGTTCAAGTGACTGCTTTAAAACCCTGCAGAGCGGAAAGACTTGAGCTTCACGTATGCCTGCTCTAACTCAAACTTCTGAAATGTCAAAGAAGCTATCATCCCTGGCTTGTCCTGTATTTTGGGATGTCATATAGCAAACAGGACACTGTCACTAACACATTTTCCTCTGGTGGAAGAAGATCTTCCTCTATATTAAAAAGTTCCTCATAGAAACAGAAATTTTCTTGGAACTTAGAAACCTTGAACAAATTTCTTTCTTGAAGGAGCTACAAGAAGCTTTAAAGCCTTAAGTTGTGCAATCTTTATGATCCTTTTACAGGAAAACCTGCTCAGGAAGCAATTCACAGGTCCTGCAAACAAGACCATCTTTTGAATGCAAGGTCAGAAGCCTGTGATTTGACAGGGCAAAAGCAACCAGACTCAAGCAGTCCTTTTCTGTGAATATTCCTTGTTCAAAGTTTAATTTCTGCTTTCAGTGATTAAATTATTCAAAACTTTAACAGCTCCTCTCTTCTCCTTCTAAGAGAAAGATAAATGCATTATTTGCTTATTTAATGAAGCACTAGGAAAGGTGCAGGCTGCCAGATAGAACACTTACTACACCAGTATTGCTGCATCTCAGATTCCTTTCTTAGTCAAGATAATCCCACGGCTTTATCAGATGCAGAAGCCTGAATGCAGGCTGTCATTCCAGAAGTGACACAGTACAGGTAGCATAGGCAATCCACACCAAATATGTGGCAATAATGCTACTTCCTCAACCCTTCAACCCAGTTTTTATTGCTCATTACGTTCCCTTCAGTTGGAGCAGCCCTCCCCCAGATCTGTCTGTTTGGTTTCATGACACAGCAGTTTGGATGCACACTGGAGTGATTAATTAAACAACCAGCATTTAACCATGCCTGCAAAATCTTCTTGTTCACTCTCAGGTGAGCAGGATGGTCAGAAGGAATGTAAGGACACATTGTAAGGCACATACAGCCCAAGTTTCAAGTGCTCAGTGCACCCTCTCAAAAATAACTGTCCTTGAAGTTAGCAGCAGCAGGCATGAAGCCTCTATAAACACAGCCTATAAAAATTGGAGCCTGTTAAGTATATTTAACAACAGCAGCATCTTCAAGGTGTTTTCATGTGTGCTGTCACAGGCCCCAAACCACAAACTGTCTTGAACATTGCACCAAATATTCTTACAAGGTCAAGATTCAGATCACATTCTCTTAATCCTTGCCCCCATCTTGGTCAAGTTGAAATGGATTTACAATCAATTTAATTACAAGTGATGTTTAAAGGCTATTTTTATGGAGTAGATCACATTAGACAATGATTAGCTCTCTAAAATAAATTCCTTAAGCTCCAATGCTTCATTCCACCTTTCAAATTCAATTGAAGTTTCATTTAAAATTCAACAAAAAAGGAAAAGAAAACAAATCCTGAGTTGTTGGCACTTGGTCATCAGAAGCAGCATGAAAAGTGAACTGTTCTAATTTTAAGCATTTCCTAAAGAGAACTAGAAAATAAAAATGCACAATTCCATGCTCATGTATTGGTTACTGGTTAAAACAAATTCAAACCAAAAAAGGTCTTCACAATTCACATGCACTGTTTTGTTGAAGTCATCAATGAATCATAGAATGTCAGGGGCTGGAAGAGATCTCAAAAGCTCATCTGGTTCAACCCCCCTGCCACAGCAGGATCACCCAGAGCAGATCACACTGGAATGCATCCAGATGGTTCTTGAGTATCTGCAGAGAGGGTGACTCCACAACCCCCCTGGGCAGCCTGTTCCAGTGCTCTGCCACCCTCACAGGGAAAAAAATCCTCCTCATGTTTAAGTGAAACTTTTGATGCCTCAGTTTCCACCCATTGCCCCTTGTCCTGACACTGGGCATCACCCAGCAGAGCCTGGCTTCAGTCTCCTGCCACTCACAGAATCATAGAATCAGTCAGAGTTGGAAGGGATCACAAGGATAAAGCAGTTATAGAACCACAGAATTATAGAATCAACCAGGTTGGAAGAGACCTTCAAGATCAGGCAGTCCAACCTAGCACCCAGCCCTAGCCAGTCAACCAGACCATGGCACTAAGTGCCTCATCCAGGCTTTTCTTGAACACCTCCAGGGACGGCAACTCCACCACCTGCCTGGGCAGCCCATTCCAATGCCAATCACTCTCTCTGTGAAGAACTTTCTCCAGTCACAGGATCACAGGACATTAGGGGTTGGAAGGGACCCAAGGAAATCATCTAGTTCCAACCCCCCTGCCATGCCCAGGGACACCCTACCCTAGAGCAGGCTGTCCACAGCCTCATCCAGCCTGGCCTTAAACCCCTCCAGGGATGGGGCCTCAACCACCTCCCCAGGCAACCCAACCCAGGCTCTCACCACTCTCATGCTGAAGAACTTCCTCCTCACATTCAGTCTGAGACTCCACTCACCCCTTACATATTTCTAAACACGGATGAGGTCACCCCTTAGTCTCCTCCTCTCCCAGCAGCACAGCCCCAGCTCCCTCAGGCTCTCCTCATAACTTCCTTCATCATCTTTGTGGCTCTGTGCCGAACTCTCTCAAGCAGCTCCCTGTTCTTCTTGAGCTGGGGAGCCCAGAACTGGATGTAATACTCCACATGAGTGCTCACCAGGGCAGAGTAGAGGGGCAGGAGAACCTCTCTTGACCTACTAACCACAGCCCTTCTAATACATCCCAGAATGACATTGGCCCTCCCGGCCAACAGACACACTGCTGGCTCATGCCCATCCTTCCATCCACCAGCACTCCCAAGTCCCTCTCCCTTTCACTGCTCTCCAGCAGGTCAGTCCCCAGCCTATTCTGCTCCCTGGGGTTGTTCTTTCCCAGGTGCACGACTCTGCACTTGCCCTTGCTGAACTTCATTCCATTTCTCACTGCCCAGTCCTCAGACTAAGTCTCTCTAAATGGCAGCACAACTCTCTGCTGTGGCAGCCACTCCACCCAGCTTGGTGTCATCAGCAAACCTGCTGACAGTGCATGAAAGAGCAAATTCTTCCAAAAGTGTTAATTATTTACTATTTAAAACAATATTTTTTGGAAGAGATGATGTTTCACATTGCAATAATGAAATTGTGTTGCAAACTGCCTTTTCCTGTTAAGAGTTATAGGAGCACCAGCTCTAGGACATGTTCTCTTCTAACCAAAACGCCTCAAAACCCCTCCCAGCTGAGTCTTTAAATCAGGACATGCACTCCAAAACAGATTCAAGAGCTACATGTTGCTGCTGCTGACTTGTGCTGTAAAATATGCACTCTAAAATATTAAAGTATGTGCTCTAAAATATTAAATGGCAAGTCATGCTGATGTTATGCAGCTATTTTCTGGTTTTCCTTCTTGTAAATGTCTTGTGGCTTTTATCCTCAAGATACCATCACTATCTTAAATCTACACTTTGGCAAGTGGCTTCTCAAAAACACCCTGAAGTAACAACAACCCCAAGCAGTGCTACATGCTGGGGATAGAGTGGCTGGAGCACAGCCAGGCAGAGAGGGACCTGGGTATATTGGTTGGCAGCTGAATGTGAGCCAGCAGTGTGCCCAGGTAGCCAAGGCCAGTGGCATCCTGGCCTGGATCAGGAACAGTGTGGCCAGAAGGACAAGGGAGGTTATTCTGCCCCTGTACTCAGCACTGGTCAGGCCACACCTTGAGTTCCTCTATCCTGTTCTGGGCTCCTCAATTCAAGAGAGATGTTGCGGTGCTGGAACATGTCCAGAGAAGAGCACTAAGATTGGTGAGGGGCTGGAGCACAGCCCTGTGAGGAGAGGCTGAGGGAGCTGGGGGTGTGCAGCCTGTAGAAGAGGAGGCTCAGGGCAGACCGCATTGCTGTCTACAACTACCTGAAAGGACCTTGTGGCCAGGTGGGGTTGGTCTCTTCTGCCAGGCAACCAGCAACAGAACAAGGGGACACAGTCTCTAGTTGTGCCAGGGGAGGTCTAGGCTGGATGTCAGGAGGAAGTTGTTGTCAGAGAGAGTGATTGGCATTGGAATGGGCTGCCCAGGGAGGTGGTGGAGTCGCTGTGCCTGGAGGTGTTGAAGCCAAGCCTGGCTGGGGCACTTAGTGCCATGGTCTGGTTGATTGTCTAGAGCTGGATGAGCTTGGAGGTCTCTTCCAACTTGGCTGATTCTATGATTTGTCCTGAATTTCTGGCTTAATAATTTTGGATACTATTTAACACATTGCAAAATACAAATCACTTCAACACACCCAAAGTTGAATCACCGACAAGGTAGATTACATCTGAAACAGGGAAGTGACATGTGCAATATATTGGCTTTTCAGGAACTTCAAGGCTGGACAAGTCAGAGATGAGAGATGAAGAGTCAAAACAAGTGCAGGACTATGTTTGCCTTTCACATAATAGTCTCCTGAGTGATGACAGAATTCCATTGGCTTAAAAACTTTTAGATTAAAAGAAATATTTTATGCTTAACCTTCTTCATGGATTGCCAAGGGACTCAACATGTTCCATCACTTTGATTTTAGGATTTAATAAATCATTCTGCAGGGAAGATGAAGGTTAGGCAAGACAGGGCTTGTGAATGGGCAGCAACCCCTATCTGTCTATAAAGGGCCTCATTCATTTGGTCTTCCTGGTCTGGTGATCTGTAGCAGACCCCCACTGTAATGTCCTCTTCCCTTCACCATGGCCCACAGGCACTCTGTCTTTTCACCATCACTCTCAAGATGTAAATTCTAGCTGCTCACTGACATAGAGGGCAACACCCCCCCCTCCTCTGCCCTGCCTGTCCTTCCTAAAGAGTTTATACCCTTCCAATCCAACACAGCAATCACAGGAGTCATTCCACCACGTTTCTGTGATGCCAATCAGACCGCAGTGCTGCAGGCACACGAGCATCTCCAGCTCCTCTGGTTTACTGCACATGCTGCAGGCGTTCAAACAAAGGCAGCTGAGTTGGGCTCCACGTGAATTACCTGGAGCCCCTGATGAAGTACAACTGCACTTCAGCTGGGCTAGTGGTTTCACTCTTGACATTGCCATGCCATTTCAAGGACTGCCTTCAGTAGATCTGGTTCTGTTGCCTTCCCCCTTCATATCTAGTTTAAAGCTCTATCTGCCAACTCAACACCTAGGAGCCGTTTCCCCCTTGTATTTAGTTGAATCCCATCTGGTCACAGCAAGCCAGGTGCTGTGTAGACCTCTTTGTGCTTGAAGAACCCAAAATTGGACTTCTGACACCACTCTTTGAGCCAGGTATTTATCTGGTGTCTTTTTTTAAACCTCACAGTTCCCTTTCTTTGAATATGAAGGTAATGATGATAGAAGGTAATGATCTTGAGTTTTCCTGGGTAGAGATCTTCTTGAAAGCTTCTACTAAGTGGCACACAAAATGACATCAGATTCAGGAAGAGGAAAACTTAGCCTTAAGAGACAAATCTGTAACATCCTGTATAAGAAATGGAGAGTTAAAAACTCCAGCTTGTATCTGAATGATCTGCCTGTACCAAGTGGGTGCCTGGGGAAGCAATTTACAAGCAGAAGTTAACTGAACAGGTTCCTTCAGGCTTGCAGACATCGAAGCAGCCTAGTGAGGATCCTGTAGCAGCTTATGGGTTGATGAATAAGCCAGAGGGAAGCTCAGATGTAAAACACTCCCTCCTAGTTTTGGTAAAGTCTTGCTGACAAATCTAAACAGGAAAACCAGCACACTGCACCTCTGGGTAACATTTAAATCACATCCTTCAAAATCAGTCATTTCTTCTGCAAAATAACTTCAGGCTTGAGACATTTCTGTTATCCTTAACAAGGTTAAAGTGTAGAACAAGTGTGCTAGTTTGAAGCTAGCTAGAATATTTTGGTGAGAAGAATTAGATTATAGGCTGTGAAAAGGAAATGATGGTGATGTCTACTTCACTCATAGGTTTGCTGAGATGGATAAGAACAAGAACATAAATATAGATAAGGGAGTCGCTCTCTGTTTCTGGGGTTGCATGAGCAACTCTCTAACCTAACCTGCCATCTGTGTGACTAATCTTTCTGCTTCCTAACTCCCCTGGTCGACACTCCTAACTACCTTGAGCGTAAAGCAAAGTCTGGGGTAAGGTAGAGGGGTGGGAGGAAGGTGGAAGGGTGGTTGAGAGCCCCTCCTGGGGCCTCTGGTTTCCGGGAGGGCTGCTGTGTTTCTGTATTACTTTTTAACGTGTATATTTCTGTATCTATTGTAAATGCCTGCTTGTATCTTGTGCTAAGCTGTAAATATAAAGCTTCATTCATCCAATTCCCAGTAGCTCAGTATAGTCTGGGTGATTTTCCAAAGTGTGTGTGGGGTGGGTAACATCCAAACTATCACTACAAGGAAAGACAGTGGAAAGAATTGTTGCAAAGAACTGCTCCAGCTGTTAATCCAGCTTTTGACAGCTAAGTTTGGTTCACTGAGAGCATTTTGCTCAACACTACAGCGCTACACTGGCACTGATACTTGAATTCAAGTCAGCTAACCTAAAAAGCAGCAAATTTATCTCTATGTAAGGTGTAGCCACACTTCACTGAAATACATATATGTGCACCAGGCCACGGAAAGTGAACATAAAGGCATGGAGCGACCTCTCACGGGGTGTTAACTGCATCCAGCTGTGCTAGTTAGAAGCTAGCTAGAATGTTTTGGTGAGAAGGATTAGATCACAGACTGTGAAAGAGAAACAGTTCTGATGTCTACTTCACTCATAGGCTTGCTGAGAGGTATAAGAACAAGAATCCAAACATAGCTAAGGCACTACTTCTGCTTGGGAGCTCTGGGCTGCATCTCTCTCTCTAGCCTCTCTGCCGTCTCTCTGATTAATCCACTTTGCTTCCTAACTCCCTGGCTGAACCTCCATTCTTCCTTGGGACTGGGGTAAAGTTGAGAGGGGTGGGAGAAGGTGGAAGGGCAGTTGGGAACCCCTCTTGAGGACTCAGGTTTCTGGGAGGGCTGTTGTGTTTCTGTATTACCTTTTACCTTGTCTATTTCTGTCTATAACTGTATACACTGTCAATATCTGCTTGTATATCGAGCTAAGCTGTAAATAATAAGCTTCATTCAAATTTCCAGAGCTGGCTGAGCCTAGTTTGTGTGATTTCCAAAGTGTGGGAGGACAGGGAACACCCAAACCACTAAACCAGCCATATGTGAAAGCTTACCTTGCTCGCAGGAACATTGCACCGAATGAGTTTTGTGTAAATTAATATGAATTCTCATAAAGCTACCATATACAGCTACTGCCCATCTACAGTCACATGAAAAAGCCTCAGAGAAAGTAGACTTGACCAAAATTGTAGAAGTATCTCAAAGTTAAGAACTGACAGACAAGATGAAAAAGAAATATTGCTCAAGCAAATTTCTGTAATTGCACTTCACTGAACTATTTAGGTTGGAAGGGACCTCAAAGATCAGCCAGTTCCAACTCCTCAACATAGGCAGAGACACCTTCCACTAGAATGATTACTTAATGATTTCTAAAAGACAGATCACATGAAAGAGCTATCACCTGTAACATCCTGTGTAGTAGAAACAGAGTCAAAAGCTCCAGCTTGCATCTGAATGATTTGCCTGTACCGAGTGTGTGTCTGGGCAATGTAATGTGATTTGATCACCACAGCAGCAATTAAACCATTTCACTGAAGTACTAAGGAATATGGTGTTCATTGTAAAGCAGAATGCTTCTTTCCAGACCACTGTTGTATTTTCTGAGATGTCTCTCAGTTTAAGAATCACGCTCAACTCAGAGGAAAGTCACAACAACAGAGAACTCTTAATTCCTGAATACTTGGAATAAAGAATACTGACAGTAAATGAGTTAGATTTTCCTTACCACTCCCTTTTCTTATGTTCAAACATAGTACCTTTCCTGTTACAGACCTATCCATGGTAAGAAGGGAGCTCCTATCCCTAAAATACTTTTCTGGTTACTGCCTGGAAATCTGGAAAAACTGGATACAGCAATCAGTGACTATTATAATCCCTTTCATATTCAACATTCAATAACTCAGACAAGCTTGACAAGTACATATTTCATCAACAGCCATGATTATAGGCTTCATATATATCATAGAGATGCATACTGTACATACCTCTTGTGCTAGTTCTTGTGCATTGGAGATGAGAGGATATGGAGGGCTGGCTTTGTTCATGTGCACTGTAACAGCATTGTGGATCTTAAAAGCATTCTGAAAATCACTATTTTGAACAAGCTGTAAAATGAGAGAGATATCCTCTTGGCTCTGAGGGTCTACCAAAATGTGCTGGATGTGCTTAAGAGAAGTTAACAGTTCTTCCACCTCTAGGTAGGAAACAAAAAAATACAAATAAGGTAAGAGTTAACAAGATGAATAATTACATAATGTCTATATTAATATTTTAAACATTCTTTTGCTCTTTAGTTTTTTAATTGGCATGCAAGTTTATTAGTTATTCATTATGGACTCTGATTTATCAGCACAGCATATCTGAATGAATAAAAAGGAGAAGAAAAAAGACCCTGAGTCAGTAAGGAAGAAGAAATATAAAAAGAGGATACAATGTTTAAGTTTCAATTCCTACTGTGGAAATAGTTCTGCTCAAAAAATAAAAAAATAAATAATCCCTGACAGATAAAAGATACAATAACTACAGCTCGTGGATAAGCAGACTGACAGAGGAACTGCTTTGCAATATGAAAATAGTTCCTTTGCTAAACTAGTCTTGATGACTAAATATTCATAGAATCAGTCAGGGTTGGTAGGGACCACAAGGATCAGCCAGTTCCAAGCCCCCTGCCATGGGCAGGGACACCCTACCCTAGAGCAGGCTGCCCACAGCCTCATCCAGCCTGGCCTGAAACACCTCCAGCCATGGGGCCTCAACCACCTCCCTGGGAAACCCATTCCAGCCTCTCACCACTCTCATGCTCAACAGCTTCTCACCTCCAGCCTGAATCCCCCCATATCCAGCTTTGCTCCATTCCCCCCAGTCCTGCCACTCCCTGACAGCCTAAAAAGTCCCTCCCCAGCTTTTTTGTAGACCACTTCAGATCCTGGAAGGCCACAAGAAGGTCCCCTGGGAGCCTCCTCTGCTCCAGACTGCACAGCCCCAACTCTTTCAGTCTGTGCTCACAGCAGAGCTGCTGCAGCCCTCTGAGCATCCTCCTGGCCCTGCTCTGGACACGCTCCAGCATGTTCAGTGTTGCTTCGATATATCTTTCCCTCTCTCTCAGCCGCAAGTGACAGCCATCTCTCTCAACTAAATACTGCTTACTCATGGAATCAGCATTTCAGAAGTAAACTACTCCATTTCTAAATGTAAAACTATACTCAGTCCTATCACATCATAAATAAAAAGGATGGAAAACAACCATCTTTGTTCAGAGTTCTGAAAGTCATCTGCACCCAAGGGAAGTCTGCATCTTTTATGGCTGAGACTGAGCCCTGCTTGAGCTCTCGGATGCTTTAACATACTTCAATAACCAGTTTCCACATGGCTGCAGAATACTGTGCCTGGACTAAATTCTCAAGCTTCAAGAACTATCTAAATGCTTTACAGGTTCTTTGTAAAGACTGTCAACAAATTTACATTTGTTTTAAACCCAAAATAAATTCTGAAAAGTGTTTCACTTCTTACTATCACATACTTGAGGTATTACCTAAACCAAGGAATGTGAATTGAATCTATAATGAATATAAACCCAGAATTCCTTAAGCAGGGAAAAACCCTGCAGTGGACCGTTTGAGCACAAAATAAAGGATGCATCCTCATGGATTATTCATAGAATAAGCCAGGTTGAAAGAAACCTCCAAGCTCATCCAGTCCAACCTATCCCCCAGCCCTATCCAGTCAACCAGACCATGGCACCAAGTGCCTCATCCAGGCTTTTCTTGAAGACCTCAAGGGACAGCGTCTCCACCACCTCCCTGGGCAGCCCATTCCAATGGGAAATCACTCTCAGCTACAAGAGGCTGGTCAGCTAATTTCTAGTTTTATACCTTCAAATAAGCTGGAATTTTTAATTATCTTTTAATAAAGAATAAAGAAAATCCCAAATTTTAGAGCTGCCAGTTGACATCGAGGACAATATCCCTTATTGGTCATCAAAACATCAGCTCTGATAAGTATTTTTAAGTTTTAGCAACCACCATTTATTGGTTATGAGCTAAACAACACTAAAATGCAAATGCTATCAAGACATCAGCTAAGTTTTGTGTTCAACAGGAAAATAAATGCTAGTCATCAACATGGATACATTCTGCCAACAATGTCCTACCTATTTATAACCTCAAATTCATCAGTACACTGAAAATAGAATCACAGAATCAAGCAGGTTGGAAGAGAACTCCAAGATCATCCAGTCCAACCTAGCACCCAGCCCTAGACAATTAACCAGGCCATGGCACTAAGTGCCTCATCCAGGCTTTGCTTGGACACCTCCAGGCACAGCGACTCCACCACCTCCCTGGGCAGCCCATTCCAATGCCAATCACTCTCTCTGACAACAACTTCCTCCTAACATCCAGACTAGACCTCCCCTGGCACAACTGGAGACTCTGTCCCCTTGTTCTGTTGCTGGTTGCCTGGCAGAAGAGACCAACCCCACCTGGCTACAGCCTCCCTTCAGGCAGTTGCAGACAGCAATGAGGTCTGCCCTGAGCCTCCTCTTCTGCAGGCTGCACACCCCCAGCTCCCTCAGCCTCTCCTCACAGGGCTGTGCTCCAGGCCCCTCCCCAGCCTTGCTGCCCTTCTCTGGACACCTTCCAGCACCTCAACATCTCTCTGCAATGGAGGAGGCCAGAACTGGACACAGCACTCAAGGTGTGGCCTGAGCAGTGCTGAACACAGAGGCAGAATAACCTCCCGTGTCCTGCTGGCCACACTGCTCCTGATCCAGGCCAGGATGCCACTGGCCACCTGGGCACACTGCTGGCTCAAGTTCAGCTACGATCTACCAGCATCCCAGGTCTCTCTCTGTGCCTGGCTGCTCTCAGCCACTCTGGCCCCAGCCTGTAGTGCTGCTTGGGGTTGTTGTGGCCAAAGTGTAGAACCCTGCACTTGGCCTTGTTCAATCTCATCCCATTGGCCTCTGCTCACCCATCCATCCTGGACAGGTCCCTCTGCAGGGCTCTCCTACCCTCCAACAGCTCCACAACTGCTCCTGGTTTGGTGTCATCTGCCATCTTACTGATACCCACTGAGCACAAGGTTGAAATGGTTGATAAATGGCCATATGAAAATCATAAAGCCCAATAAAGCAGGCATTGCAAGCAAGTTTAATGGCTTTGATTTTGGACAAAGCATACCTAGACATTAATTTTTCATTTTGAGCTTGCAAGTCAATCTTCTATACAATAAAAAAGAAGAAAACTATCCAGAGCTACCACTCTACCAATTTACTGTTTTCAGGTCAATAAAGTAAAATTATTTTCTTTAGACCCCTCCAAAACCATTCCACACATGCTAAGAACACCCTACCCACCAAAGGTCAAGAGATCCTTCCTGTAACCTCCAAGGAAACATCAGGCAGTAGCACAAAAGGAGCATGGAAAGCTTGGATACTGGCTCTGCAGGATATTCCACAGGTGAAATCCAGTACAGCTCACAACACTAATTAAGGCAGCCAATGGCTCACTTGGGAACTGTGTACACAATACACTGCCTAGCACACAGGAGGAAATGCCATTTGGAGAGCAGGCTAAAGAACACTCCACAAGCAAAAATATTTGCTAAATAGGACATTGGCAGCTGGGAAAATTCTTATCTACTGAAGTATGCAGGCTACCAAAGAGTCAAAGAAATCACAATATTGTGTGAGTGGTGAACTCTGCACTTTACAGAACACAGAGTCACAGAGACATGCAGGCTGGCAAAGCCCCTCAGCATCACCAAGGCCAACCTAGAACCCTACTCTACAACCTTCAACCATAGCCCTAAGCACCACAGCCAAACCACCCTGAAACACAGCCAGGCTGGGTGACTCCACCACCTCCCTGGGCAGCTCATTCCACTCCCTGAGCACTCTCTCCAGGAAAAAACTTTTTCCTAATGTCTAATCCAAACCTCCCCAGCCTCAGCTTGAGGCCATTCCCCCTTGTTCTGGCTCCAATTCCCTGTGAGCAGAGCCCAGCACCAGCCTCTCCACAATGTTCCTCTGGGTAGCTGTAGCCAGCATTGAGGTCTCCCCTCAGCCTCCTCTTCCTCACACTACCCATCCCCAGCTCCCTCAGTCTCTCCTCATCAGATTTATTCTCCAGGCCCTTCCCCAGCTTTGTTGCCGTCCTCTGGACCAGCTCCAGTATCTCCACGTCTCTCTTTTATTGCAGTGCCCAAAACTGAGCATAATACTCAAGGTGTGGCTTTGCCAAAGCCGAGTACAAGAAAGCACCTCAGGAACTGATTCTCCCAACTCTGAGCAAGCACACTATTTCCAGGCATGCAAAAAAAGAGAAGTGTGAAACCAGTCAAGATATTATTGTCAAGTTCCTACTGACACCTGCTGACTTAAACACACCAACCCAAAATACTATTAGTTGCTACTGTTACCAGATTTTAAAGGCAAGGCATTAGCAAAAAACCTCACTTCTGATTCTTCCCATAAACTGTTTTACTCCATTGTTTCTTAATTGTCTACACCCCATTCTAGACCTGAGAATTTAAACACACACATAGGTAAACAATTATTTCTAGTATGTTATTCCATGTAAGATAAATACATACAGAAAGATAAGCATTTATTCTTAGCTTATTATAGATGTCCTTTTCCTAGATGTCTCTGCATGTTTTCTCTCCAGCAATCTGCTAGTTCCTTCTGTGTCACCCTCTCATACACACAGATGCAAGCAACTACTTCTAGTATGTATTTCATGTAAGATACATATAGAAAGACAAACATTTATTCTTAGCTTGTTATAAAGCTATCCTTTTCCCAGATGTCTCTGCATGTTCTTTCTCCAGCACTCTGCTAGTTCCTTCTGCGCCACACACACAGATGCAAACATTTATTTCTAGTATGCATTTCATATAAGATAAATACATATAGAAAGGCAAGCATCTTATTCTTAACTTATAAAGATGTCCTTTTCCTAGATGCCTCTGCCTGTTCTCTCTTCAGCACCTTGCTAGTTTCTTCTGTGTCACCTTCCCATACAAACTACCACAGTACTCTCACAGAATCACAGTGTCAGAGGCTGGAAGGGACCTCCAAAGCTCATCCAGTCCAACCCCCCCTGCCAGAGCAGGATCTCCTAGACCAGATCACACAGGAACACGTCCAGGCAGGTTTGGAATATCTCCAGAGAGTGAGACTCCACAGCCTCCCTGGGCAGCCTTTTCCAGCGCTCTGTCACCCTCACAGTGAAAATATTCTTCCTCGTGAAAAAGTTCCTCCTCCTTCCATATAATTCCCTTTTGCATTAAATCTCCAAACTATTTCCCCCTAGCATGAAACAGCAAACAAATCTCTCCCTCACCACGCATCTGAAAAGAGAAATAATACTTGAGAGGAGGGAAATGAAACGCTCCCCAAAAGCTAGCAATCCATTTCCCAATCACTTGCTCCTGTTTCTGAACTCCAATTCGTGTCAGATTTTGGTACAGAGAAGGTTTCTTCTTTTTTTTTTTTTTTTTTTTTTTTTTTTTTTTTTTTGTGGCTTTTTTTTTTTTTTTTTTTTTTTTTGTGGCTTTTTTTTTGGTCTATAAAGAATAAAAAAGCCAAGTAACAAAAGTCTCCATCTCTAGACACGTCCTATTAAAAGCATCATTTTGAAGGAAAGAAAGCTTAGTAAAAGACTAACAACTGCATTTACTCACACAGTCAGAGGTTCTTTTGCAGAAAAAGTCCTTTTTTTTTTTTTAATTGCAGATTAATTAGCAATCAACTTTGTTTTAAAGTCTGTTGCAGGCTTTTTTCCATTAGGCTAGGAAATGGCTGGAATGTGACCGAGCACTGAGCGAGAGAAGCGTTAATCAAAAGACTGCCAAGGCAAAAGTATGCAACTGCAGGGGAGGATCCATGGCCACAGTTTAACAGGGTAGATTCGAAGAAGAAAAACCAAACAACAAAGAAAGAAACTATTTGTTGTTTATCACTGTAAGCAAAAAGCTATTAACAGCAAAAGGAAGAAGATGTAAGTGGCTTCACACTGGTAGCAGTATCTTGGTTGCCAAGCTCTTTAACAGCTCTCTAGGGCACTATGTGCTATTACTAAGCACTCACAAGTGTCCATGTATTACCTAAGAGAAGTATTGCTATACCCAAAAAAGCAATATTTGGTTTTTTATAACACAAGTTTTGCCCAAGATATTAAAAAAAGAAGGCAGCTTTTCCCTTTAAAAAAACTCCACTGTAAGCACAAGAGACTTAAGTAATTTAACTAAACATGCTAGTTTGAGCTAGCTAGAATGCTTTGGTGAGAAGAGTTAGATGCTGGGCAGTGAAAAGGGACCAATGGTGATGTCTGCTGCACTCATAGGCTTGCTGAGATGGATAAGAACAAGAACACAAACACAGATAAGGGAGTCTCTCTGGGTTTTTTGGGCTACACTTCTCTCTAACCTAACCTGTCACCTGTGTGACTAATCCTTCTGCTTCCTAACCCCCCTGGCCGACCCTCCAAACTACCTCAAACATAAGGCAAAGTCTGGGGTAGAGGGGTGGCAGAAGGTGGAAGGGTGGTTGGGAGCCCCTCCTGGGGACTCTGTTTTCTGGGAGGGCTGTTGTGCTTCTGTATTACTTTTTAACTTGGCTATTTCTATACATACTACAACTATCTGCTTGCATATTGTGCTAAGCTGTTGTATTCCTGTGTTACTTTTTAACCTGGATACTTCTGTACATACTCTAAATATCTGCTTGTATATTGTGCTAAGCTGTTATGTTTCTGTATTACTTTTTAACTTGTACATTTCTGTACATACTGGAAATATCTGCTTGTATATTGTGCTAAGCCTGGGTGATTTCAAGTGTGGAGGGGCAGGGAACACCCAAACCAAAACACTAAATGATCTGGATGGACTGTAGAAAATCCATTTCCCCCTGCATTTTCTAGAAGAATATTGCTGTGAAAAAGCCACTTAAATACTTATATGCACATGTTATAGGTGTGCAGAGAGTTAATTCCGTTAAGACAGCTGTCTAAATCCTATACTGTTTTGATACCAAACATGCCTTTGTTTTGATTAAGTGTCCTGCTTAGTTTTTGTAAATAAAATCCAATTTGTTTCATCTAGCCTGCTTTAATTGGCTGTTTTTTAACACAAAAAGATTAAGGACTTGGCAAAGATCTGCCAGATCAGCTACTTAGGAAACATTTTCAAAATTGGAAGTGTAATTGGGTGAATATTCTTATTTGAAGCACATTATCTTTAGCAGATGTTCTATAGATTAACACACCAAAAATATACAACCCCACAAAAAAGAATTTTTTAGGAGACTGAATAAAAGTCGTTTAATCTCTCTCTCCACTAGCACCTGCCCAGGTTTACTTGGGGTTCTCCTATCAAAACATAAAGTTGTCCAGTTCTGGGCATCCCAGCTCAAGAGGGACACAGAACTGCTGAGAGAGTCCAGCACAGAGCCACAAAGATGCTGAAGGGAGCGGAACATCTCTGTTGCAAGGACAGCCTGAGAGAGCTGGGGCTGTGCTGCTGGGAGAAGAGGAGGCTGAGAGGTGACCTCAGCAATGGTAATAAAGATGTAAAGCTGAGTGGCAGGAGGCTGGAGCCAGGCTCTGCTGGGTGATGCACAGGGACAGGACAAGGGGCAATGAGTGGAAGCTGAAGCACAGAAGTTCCATGGAAATATGAGGAAGATTTTTTCCCTGTGAGGGTGACAGAACACTGAAACAGGCTGCCCACGGGGGTTGTGGAGTCTCCCTCTGCAGATATTCAAAACCTGCCTGGATGTGTTCCTGTGTGATCTGGTCTAGGAGATCCTGCTCTGGCAGGGGGGTTGGACTGGATGAGCTTTGGAGGTCCCTTCCAGCCCCTGACATTCTGTGATTCTGTAAAAGTGACTAAGCACTCCCACCTGGACAGAAACAAATGGAATGGTGGAGTCAGGAGCAGTGCAGATGAGAAATTCAAAGTTTAACCAAATGAACTGCAAAACATTTCACATACTAGCAGTTATTTTTTGGACAAAGTAATAGGACTACCAAGTCCCTGGAGACCTTTTTATTATTTTTTTTTTTAATCTGGCCTTGGTAGTTCAAGTTTTCAACAAAAAGGCAGAAGTATTAATGACAACTGACTCAAATCCCCTCTAGTAAACCATATTCTTTCGCAGGTGCAAGGTCCTGCATCCCAAGCACCAACATAGGCTGGGCTTAACAGCAGCCCTGAAGAAAGGGACTTGAGGGTGCTGGTGGAGGAGAAGCTCAATCTGAGCTGTCAGTGTGCTCTTGCAGCCCGGAGTGCAGCCAGAGCCTGGGCTGCAGCAAGAGCAGTGTGGGCAGCAAGGCCAGGGAAGTGATCCTCCCACTCTGCTCCACAGTGCCGAGACCCCACCTGCAGTACTGCATCCAGTTCTGAAGCCCCTGGGACAAGAGGGTTATGGATGTGCTGGAAGGTGTCCAGAGAAGGACCATGGGGAGGATGAGCAGAGGGCTGGAGCTGTTTGCTGTGAGGAGAGACTGAAGGAGTTGAGGCTGCTCAGTCTGGAGAGGAGGCTCCCAGGTGACCTTGTGGCCTTTTAGTATCTTAAGTGGGCTACAAGAAAGCTGGGGAGGGACTTTTGAGGCTGTCAGGTAGTGCTAGGACTGGGGGGAATGGAACCAAGATAGAAATGGGTAGATTCAGGCTGGATGTTAGAAGAAGTTCTTCAGCATGAGGGTGGTGAGAGCCTGGAAGGGTTTGCCCAAGTAGGTGGTGGAAGCCTCACCCCTGGAGGCGTTTAAGGCCAGGCTGGATGAGGCTGTAGACAGCCTGCTCTAGCATGAGGTGTCCATGCCTATGGTAGGGGTGTTGCAACTAGATGATCCTTGTGGTCCCTTCCAACTCTGACTGATTCTATGATTCTAAGTGTGCATGTATGTGGATGTTCATCTCTATTCACAATGCACCAACATTAATTGGGTAGAGAGAGCTTTCAGAACAACAACAAAGAGTTCTTCTTTTGAAATTCAGTACTAGTGTCTGATGTTAGAACAATTCATTTGGAAATGGGAAAAAAGGACATGCTTAATTGTGGAGGGAAATTCTGTAAGAATTCAAGGGACTGCAGAAACACTTTGTTGAACTTAAAGGGATGACTCAGCTTTGGGCGGTACTAATGGCTGCACAGAGATTGTTTACAGACTACAAAGGTTAAGAGATCACAGCTGAGTGTAACTGAAAGAGCCGTTCTTAACAGCAGTGCTTAATAACTACTATAAACCCTCTCTTCTTAAATCTTCAGTTTACCTGATACAAATTGTTACTATCACTCTGCCTGGCAAGGAAATTACAACAGCATATGTGTATGCCTTTCAGTATTATGCCATGACTTCCCATTTAAATAGATGCCTAGGAAGCCTTAATTCAGCTCCCTACTTCATGTATGGAACTATCATGATTTTGTCTAATGACACATCCTAAAGCTCCCTGCCTTTCTAGCTCAAAGAACAGCTTATAGTCACTCAGCAAGCTAGTTAATACTTCTGTTCTATGCGTGTGCTTTGGACAGACTGAAAGAGTTGGGGCTGTGCAGGCTGGAGAAGAGGAGGTTCCCAGGTGACCTTCTTGTGGCCTTCCAGTATCTAAAGAGGGGCTATAAAAAAGCTGGGGAGGGACCTTTTAGGGTCTCAGGGAGTGACAGGACTGGGGGGAATAGCACAAAGCTGGAGGTGGGTAGGTTCAGGCTGGACGTGAGGAGGAAGTTGTTGAGTATGAGAGTGGTGAGAGCCTGGAAGGGGTTGCCCAGGGAGGTGGATGAGGCCCCATGCCTAGAGGTATTCAAGGCCAGGCTGGCTGAGGCTGTAGGCAGCCTGCTCTAGGGTAGGGGGGTTAGAACTGGATGATCCTTGTGGTCCCTTCCAACCCTGACTGATTCTATGAAGCCTCATTTACTGTGATTCAGAACAGACATTGTTAGTTTTTGTGGTATCCAAAGTCTGAGAGGAACAGCTTCAATTAAATCATCAATTTACTGTCATGTTTTCAGACATATGCTGGCATAAGAACAGTAAGACCCAAACTTTGATTAGAAAGTGAAGAGGGATTTGTCCTAGTGGGCAAAATCATGTTGTCATTTTCCTTCAAGATGCATCTTATACCATAAATTGCTATATCCAAATTTACCTCTTTCCACATACACATCTCTGTATTCTTGGCTCTAACATTTAATGGTTTTCTTCTTACATTCACACTAATTTCCTCCGCCTTGCAGAAACAAATCTAGTTCCCTCCTTACAGCTTTCCACAAATGCTGTCTTTAGCAACCTCTCATCCTTTTCCATCTAGCCCTCCCAGTATCTCTGGCATGAAACCTAGCTTCAGCTTCACAATTCCAAGTCACACTCTTTCCTCCTTTCTGTAGTGCCAGCTAGCAGTTGCCTCTTGGCAGTCTTCAGAGCTTTTAGACACCATAGCTTAGCAAGCCTCAACATATGTCAATTCTACTGCTTCACATGACCCTTCACATCTTCTGCTTTGGGTATCCTCTGAGAAGGTAATTTCACAATCAAGTATCTAACACTTCGTACAGACTCTGCTTCTTAACAATGAGATCTCTCAGAGAGAAGCTGACAAGCCCTGCATTAAAACAAAGTACACCTACCTTGTTCCTAACTGACCCTACTTTTCATCTGGAGGTTGGAGGGGATGACTTCCTGATGACCTGTTCAACCTGAATTCCCCTAAAGAGGAATTTGTACAATAAGGACTACCAGAGGTTATAGAATAGCTGAAGGCTGTGCAGCCATGCAGCAATATCTGGACAGACAGGACAGCTGGGCACAGAGGAAGCAGATGACCTTCAACAAGGACAAGTGCAGAGTCCTGCATCTGGGGAGGAATAATAAACTGCAGCAGGACAGGCTGGGAGGTGACTGCTGGAGAGCAGCCCTGTGGAGAGGGACCTGGAGGTGCTGGTGGAGAACATCCATGGCACAGCAATGTGCCCTTGTGGCCAAGGAGGCCAATGGGATCCTGGAGTGCATTAGGAAGAGTGTGTCCAGCAGATCAAGGGAGGTTCTCCTCTCCCTCTACTCTGCCTTGCTGAGACCTCATCTTGAGTAGTGTGTTAAGTTTTGGGCTCCCCCGTTGAAGAGGAACAGGGATCTGCTGGAGAGGGTCCAGCAGAGGGGTATGAGGATGATGAGGGGACTGGAGGGCATGGCTTATGAAGAGAGGCTGAGGGACCTGGGGCTGCTTAGTCTGGAGAAGAGAAGACCAAGAGGGGATTTGATAAACGTTTATAAGTATCTGAGGGCTGCCAGGAGCTGGGGGACAGGCTCTGCTTGCTGCTCCCTGGGATAGGACAAGGAGCAATGGGTTGAAGGTGCAGCATAAGAGGTTCTGCCTGAACACAAGGGGCAACTTCTTTCCTGTAAGGGCCCAGAGCACTGGCACAGGCTGCCCAGAGAGGTTGTGGAGTCTCCTTCTGTGGAGCCTTTCAAGGCCTGTCTGGATGTGTTCCTCTGTGATCTGTCTTAGATAGCATTGTCTTGCCCTGGCAGGGGGTTGGACTCAATGATCTCCTTGGGTCTCTTTCAACTCCTAACATCCTGTGAGCCTGGGATAGTTAAAGCAATGGCAGCTTATTAAATTAACTACTTCAATATCTACTTCTTCAAAGATTATTGTTACATTTTCATCTATGTCTAAGTGCCACAGTAAGCAGAGTTTCACTATCAGTGCCAATACTTTATGTGGAAAATGTAAATTAGCATTAGGTAACAAAAGAAACACAGAGTAAGAAGAAACAACTAGCAAGCTTCTCTTAAATAAAATACTAAAAACTTCTGCATATTGATTTTAATGTATGTATTTATTCTTTGCTTATTCCCCAGCCTATAGAGAATGGAGATAGCTGAATTCATTAGCTACCTACAGAGTATTTAACTGTTCCCCAAATGGATCAGTTTTGAAAAGCTACTTGTTGAAGCACATAGCCTGATATCAGTTTGGCTAAATAAATAAATCCAATTCACCACAAAAGCAGCAGAAGACTTCAAGTTTCTACAGGAAGAATTAGCTGTTAGGTTTTTATAGGTCTAAAAGAATATTAGTATCAACTAAATACTTTCTCTGTTAACTCCTCACTGCATTTTACTTACCAAGTGTCTTCACAGTATAATGAGGACTCTCCAAAACAATTCCTTCTTCTGTGTCAAATATTGGATTATCTATTCCAGTTTTAGGAGGGATTTGTGCTAGTTTCTTTAGCCTCATGGAAGCAGTAAGGTCCAGTTCTTGCTTCCTTCCCTCTTCTTCCCGTCTGCGCCTCATGTCCTCCTGCTGCTGACGGATTCGCTCAAGTTGAGCGCTTCGCCGCATGGGCATCATCCTGGAGCCCAAATCCCCAGGGCAATCAACAGCCATTTCTCTGTGCTTCTGAGGTTCCTCAGGAGATGCAAGATCCACATTTTTTGATTCATTGTCAGAATCTTCTGTGATATGTCCATTCATATGAGAAGTTGTCATGATTATTAGCAATTATACTTGCTCCCTTCAAGCAAAAATGCTGCTGCTAAGCCAGTTCTCCTTATGATGCCGTGTCAAATCCATTATAACTTCAAAAAGATTTCTTTTGCATCACTACACAGCTTAGGAAACATCCAGAAAGAAAACCTAATGAAAGATATTAAAGAAATTAGTGAATAACTGCATTAATAAGAAACTACCTAATACAGCTCTCCAGGGCCCCAGGCACCAGAACAATCGAACCGTTCCTTCGTATCTGCATAGTGCTTCTTCCCCTACTAAGAACTACAGAACCCTCACAAATCTGTTTCACACATCTTAAAAGATTTGAAAGTGTCAATGCTAGGAAAGAATTGCTCAGACTAACGCTAAAATCTCCTAAAATTCCCCAAAGCAGCAGAGATTTTGCACTTAACATGCAAAACTGCACAGCAGCACTTTGCCCTAAGTTCTCAGTTTTATCTTTTCCTTCTTAAAAATTCCAAGACAAACCATGCATGCTATCCTATAAACACAAATAACCTCTTATAAACAACACTCACAAGAAGTTTGATCGATTAAATGCAAGATATTTGCACTTAGTGTTCACAAATTGGGACACTTTAATGTAAGTTTTGCATCTCAGGCTCAGAGAAGACAAGATTCACAGAATCACAGAATATCAGGGGCTGGAAGGAACCTCCAAAGCTCATCCAGTCCAACCCCCCTTCCACAGCAGGATCTCCTACACCAGATCATGCAGGAACACATCCAGGCAGGTTTTGAATATCACACAGTATCACCAAGGTTGGAAAAGACCTCATAGATCATCAAGTCCAACCCTTTAAATATCTGCAGAGAGGAAGACTCCACAACCCCCCCGGGCAGCCTCTTCCAGGGCTCTGTCACCCTCACAGGGAAAGAAATTCCTCCTCACGTTTAAATGAAACTTCTCATGCCTCAGCTCCCATCCATTGCTCCTTGTCTTGACACTGGGCATCACCCAGCAGAGTCTGGCTCCAGCCTCCTGGCACTCACACTAACATAGAGCTCTCCTAAAAGATACCATCTAAAGCAGTGTGGAGCTGCACTTAGACAGTTCCAAATAGTGATGAAGTCCTAGGATAAGAGCTGGACAGTTCTGGTTAGCAGCTATTATTAATACTTCCTTTAGGTATGCATTAAAGCAGAAAGTATTAAATACAAGAGTAAAATCCTTGTGTGGGCATACAGAGATATAGATTTGACAGACAGCAATCATTTATTTCCACAGTCAAGTAGTAGCATTCCACCATACTCCTAACACCTTAATCTGGTTTCTTCTTCTTTATGACTCAGACTAAAAAAAATTTAAGTGTCCCCATAAATATAACCACTCAGCACTTAAATACAACACAAACAACAACGTGTTCTCATACCACACTGCCCTTCTGTATCACAAAGTCAATGAGATGTTATCCTCATTGTGTTCAATTAAGAGGTCATAAAACAGCTGTGCAGTGTTTTACCAATACACTTATTTTTTCAAGCTCACTTTTTCTTTTTAATTTGCTGAAAGGGAATACCACAAAATAGCACACCATTTTATTAGACACTGGAAGCACCAAGGCAAACGAAGCCAAACAAAACATCCAACTTCCTTAAATCAAATGTTTGCATTTGGATAAGTAAGGGAAGGACATGTTGTAATTAAGTTGGAGAAGTAAGGGAAGGACATGTTGTAATTAAGTTGGAAATTAAATATCAATAGCACCATTTTGGAGGAACATCAATAGAAACTCCTACACAAGTTACTGCCAGCTTGCAACTCTATATTAAATACAGCTTTTCCTCCTCATACAGAGTAGCATACAGCTGCATAAAACACTAAACTGATTTTCTTTACTTGTTTCCTATCTAACCACTACTACGAGTTATTAGTAGGATCTTCCAAGAAGTCAATATTAAAGCATTTCTATCACAGTAAACATTTTTTTAGCACCTTTATTAATTGCACTACACTGATACATAAAAAAGCGATGAAGCTGGTGAAAGGCCTGGAACACAAACCCTATGAGGAGAGGCTGAAGGAGATGGGGGTGTGCAGCCTGAAGAAGAGGAGGCTCAGGGCAGACCTCATTGCTGTCTGCAACTACCTGAAGAGAGGCTGTAGCCAGCTGGGGGTTGGTCTCTTCTGCCAGGCAAGCAGCAACAGAACAAGGGGACACAGACTTAAATTGTGCCAGGGCAAGTGTAGGCTGGCTTTTAGGAGGAAGTTCTTCACAGAGAGAGTGATTTGCCATTGGAATGGGCTGCCCAGGGAGGTGGTGGAGTCACCATCCCTGGAGGCGTTGAAGAAAAGCCTGGACAAGGCATTTAGTGCCATGGTCAGGTTGACTGGATGGGGCTGGGTGCTAGGTTGGACTGGATGATCTTGAAGGTCTCTTCCAACCTGGCTGATTCTATGAATTATTCCAATGCTGAACATTCCACTATTCAGTAAAAAAATCCAGGCAAGAAAACAAGCCCATCAAAGGCTGCACAGTAGTGGGGCTGGCACTACAAGTACCACACAATTATCTGGCACCTTCAAAAACTTTCAATTAGTGCCCTATTGAAAAATAATAGTTTTTTTTCCAAGAACAATGTCACACAACATTAGTGTTCAGATAAGGTTACATAAAGCATCACACACACAAAAAAATGATCTCTGAAATTCAGAGAAAGGCAGATAATAATTCAAAGCAAAATGATCCACCAAAAGCCACACTTCCCCTTCTCTGCAGGCAACTCCACTGTACAGAAATGCCAATGCCAAGAAAAGGAAGTCTCAGTGGGTACAATAAATTTGCACAGAGCAGTAAATTTAACTGAGGGTGGAAGGTAATTCAAATTCTTCATCCACACTGTACTGGCCACAGCTTGCCTGAAGACTGAGCCTTTAGAAAGTTACATTCATCTTTTTTCAACTCTGCCAAGCTGAAAGGAACCTCACATTCCTTGGTCCATACAGCACAACTAACAGGTGTCAGTACAATTGCAAGGAATGAATCATGCCCATTTCCTCAGCACTAAAAAAGTCCAACCCACCATCACAGGACATGTAAAAATCAAAACACAACATTAAAGATAGCACTGCAACCCTCAATCACGTGTGTGCTAAATCATACAATCAGTCAGGGTTGGAAGAGACCACAGGGATCATAGGATGTTAGGGGTTGGAAGGGACCCAAAGAGATCAAGTCCAACCGCCCCTGCCAGAGCAGGACAATGCTATCTAACACAGATCACAGAGGAACACATCCAGACAGGCCTTGAAAGGCTCCACAGAAGGAGACTCCACAAACTCTCTGGGCAGTCTGTGCCAGTGCTCTGGGACCCTTCCAGGAAAGAAGTTCCCCCTTGTGTTGAGGCAGAACCTCTTATGCTGCACCTTCAACCCATTGCTCCTTGTCCTATCTCAGGGAGCAGTGAGCAGAGTCTGTCCCCTCACTCCTGACCAGTCCTCAGATACTGATAAACATTGATTAAATCCACTCTTGGTCTTCTCCAGACTAAAAAGTCCCAGATCCCTCAGCCTCTCCTCATTCGGCATGCCCTCCAGTCCTCTAATCACCATCTTTCCAAATAAAGCAAACTTATGATGGTCTTCTGTCCAGCTTCATATCACAGGTCTTACCAATATGGTCCTGGAGAGCACATGTGAAACTCTCTTCACAGATTACTTTCACTATTCAAATGTTTGCCCTACAGAGAAGGGTTACTTAACGAAAGTGCAGCTACTGAAGAGAGCCCATTTCAGTCACTCCAATCACCATCAGGCATCACACAAGAATTTCACTGTGAAGCCATTATGAACAGCAAACAAACCATATTTCTGCTGCAAGTTGAAAACAGCAAAGATAAAGGAAAATCACCCCACGACTGACTTGCTAACCATATTCACTGTTCTCAAAACTACTGCATCATTCTTCATACTGACCCCTAACAATATCAGGCTTCTACCATCTATTTAACCACCCTGAATAGGCTGAAAGCAGAGATCCCCAAAGCTTTGTCAAAGACTCAACACAGATAAATGCAATCATTTTAGTGTGCAACACAGATGCCAGCATAAAATACATACTGACAGGGACAGACACACAAGTGCTGTAAGGCGATTTAAGTTTTCACTTGCTTCCTGGGGACCATGGCTGGTGTGTGTGCACAGCAATCCTAATTGCTTTAACAACTAAATTCTGCACAGTAAAATTAAATTTGTTTTGCTTCAGCAACTTCCAAAGAGTAAAAATGACATTTTCTGGAGGCTGAGCTTCTGTGTTACGTTTTGGTGGTGCTTAAAATTCTTTCCATGTTAGAAGTATGATTAGACTCGATAGTTCCCTTTTTAAAATTCATTAAAACACCAAATTCTGAGTGACTGCAAATGAGTTCAGTGCTCACCTCCGACTGAATTCCATTAGTTTTGGCACAGCTGAGAGTGTAAAAGCCCAACTTACATCTGTAATTATATTATAAACACAAGAAGTACATATTTAACATCAGGCACAGTGCAAAGCATCTATCATCAACTGAAAGCTATATACTAAGACAGACACAGAATCACAAAAGTTCTTTGATTGGAAAAGACCTTCAAGCTTGAGTCCAACCATTAGTTGGATACTGACAAGTCCTTGACCAAACCAAATCCTTCAACACAACGTCTAACCACTATGAATTGCTATGGTTGGAAAGGACCACCAGGACCAGCCAGTCCAACCTTCATCCTAGCAGCCTTCACCACTAGACCATAGCCTCAAGAGCCACATCCACTCTTCTTTTAAACACCTCCAGGAATGGTGACTCCACCATCTCCCTGGGCAGCCTGTGACAGTGCCTGACCACCCACTCAGGAAAGAACTTCCTCCCAACATCCAACCTAAACCTCCCCTGATGGGGGAGTTGTATTAAACACGGTGTAGTAAAATACTCATTAAAACAACAACTGGAAAAGGAATTCAGGTTGCTGAAGGGAATTAAAAGTTACATTAAAATCACATAAAAGATGCTTCTTGATATCTGAATTGCTAGAAAATACAAGCCTAAAATTATGCAAGAGATCTCTACCATTATTAACGGCTCACGTAACAGTGGGTCTTTTGCTAGTTTTCATTTGGTTCTTCAGAATTCTAAGTAAGCAAAACCTGTCCCAAAATTGCAAAGTAGCACTTTAGTAATGCCACAAATAGAAGCTCAATGTAGGAAAATAAAAATTCCCAGGTTTCCCTGCATCATCTCCCAAGTACCATTTGTTTCTTCAACAGTAATTTAGTGAAATTTCAAGATTAAGAGACCTGGAAGCCAAGTATATAAAGGAAAATGAGCCAAACCATGTAGCACAGCATAAAATTAACCACTACTTGATGCAAGTTCAAAATTGAAGTTTATCTTAGAAAATACTTCACAGATAACTCCTATGGAAATCAGCAGTTCCTCAAATATAGCCTGGTGTTTTCAAAAGCAAGTTACAAAAAGCCTGTGACAACCTGATTCTATTTTTCTTAAACAATTCTGTAATAGAAAGATTTTTCTTTACACTGTACTTGTAACACATTCAAGACTGCAACTTCTGGTATGGTTTGGCTGTTGGTGGTTTTTTGGGGTTTTTTTGTTTCTTTGTTGTTTGAGGTTTTTTTAAACAGCTTTTAGTATTTTGCATCATAGAATCAGTCAGGGTTGGAAGGGACCCCAAGGATCATCTAGTTCCAACCCCCCCTGCCATGCCCAGGGACACCCCACCCTAGAGCAGGCTGTCCACAGCCTCATCCAGCCTGGCCTTAAACACCTCCAGGGATGATGGGGCCTCAATCACCTCCCTGGGCAATACATTCCAGGCCCTCACCACTCTCATGGTATGACCTCCTCTAATTAGATGCTTAGTCCCACAGTCTTGGCACTGGAAAACTCTTCCTTTAATACCCATTTGACTCTTCTAATAATTTCATACCAGAGTTCATTATACAACCTGTCAAGCACAGCAACTCCATTCAACATGTGTATTGCAAAGGGCTTTCAGACATGCCAAGAGGTTTTAACATTCCATGCTCAGTTAAATGTGCAAGATATGTAGTTAGCAGAAAGAGGTAAACCATTAAAAGGCAAGTAATTTTCACTGCTGACGTTTTCCAAGTTACATTTGCATGAGAGCAACAACAAGGTTACCTTACAACATTAAAGCTCAGAGAATCTGATGACACTGAAAATTCAGATGCTAAGGCTATATAATTCACAACAGTAGAATCTAAATGAATCGCTGGATATGCAAACACGGGCAATGAAGTGCATTTTTTAATCACACTGGTATTACAGTTAAGATCTGTGGTCTATGTAAGGCACATTTAAATTTAATAGGCTTGTTTATCTATTAATGCAGTGGCAACAATGAAAAATTGGCAGCTCCAGAACTGTCCGCTCTATGCCACCCACTTCAAAAGACTAAGGGCTGCTACCTACAGAGCAGATGTGAACAAAGTGTGTTCCATGAAAAGAAATGGTCCAGTAAGAGAGTAGCTCATGCCGATCACCAGCCACCTCGCTCGGATCTCACTTCAGCCACGATCAACAGCCACCTCGCTCGGATCTCACTTCAGCCACGATCAACAGCCACCTCGCTCGGACCTCACTTGAGCCACGATCAACAGCCACCTCGCTCATCGGATCTCACTTCAACCACGACCGTGCCTTTGCAGCTTCTGTGCACAAGCTGTACGAAATTAAGTGCTTGTATCAGATATAAACACATACAATAATTCCATTGTGCCCTTGCACATGACAGGAGAGTGGATTTTAACCTGCCTCGCTGTAGAAGAATTAAGTTGCTTCCTAAGGTACACCCAAAGATTGGTTTATTTAACCAACACTCAGGCACTTCCCCCAGACCAGAGGTGTTTCTGAGAGGCCACGTCTGGCTGTCCCGCCTGGTGCAAGGCACAATGGGCTTTGGAGAAAGGATTCCCGCTGCCTAAAACCTAAGAGCGGAAATGCAGCAATCACAGTTGTTATCACTAACCGAGCCGCTCCTCTTCACTGCCGGGCGCCCAGGCGAAGCGCGGGGGGGCTCTGACGGCCCGGGGCGCTGCTGTTTGCTCCTCGGCAGCCCCCGGAGCGGAGCTGCCGGTTCCCACGGTGGGACCCTCTGCCCGCGGTTCGGGTCGGGCTGCGGGGCTGACACCGTCGGCCAGTCCAGCCACAGCGGCTCCGCGCCCGCTCTGCGGCTCCAGCCCCGGCCTCAAACCGACCGTCGGGCCTTACAGGAGACTAATTAACTCCAATGCAGAGGCGGAAAAGCATTGAGTTCCACCACGCTCGGTCAGCAGATGGCTCAACCCCCTCGATAGAGCAGCAGAGGCCAACAAAACCTCTGAAGTGCGCTGCTTGGGCTGCTCTTTCCAGCAGTCGTTACGAGCCCCACAGCCTCAGCGAGTCATTCCGGTGAGCGAAATCAGCCAAGGAATAGGTTGGATGCACCACAGTAGATTACTTCTGATAACATATTAATACTCTTTTAGTTCTAAATTAATTAATGTCCCTTAGAAAAGCATGGTCTAAGCTTTAAGAAATTGAAGAGGCTGATGGTTTTATAAAAGATACGACCCAGCTGTCACATGAAAAAGGAGGAACATTAAAATCATCTTTAATTTCTTATCAACCTCTCTCTGAAAAACACAGGCTGCATGCTCTCTTAGCAGTCATCTTCCTTGATTGGTATCTCAATAGTGAGCTCCTTTAATCAGTTCAAAGCGATAACACAGGTCAAGCAGGACCACTGCACAAGAAGTGTTCTTCTGCCTTAACAAATCTGATTTTCCAGTGCAGCACAAATACCTTTTTTTCCCCCCCTCGGCTAAACAAATAAAACACTTCCGAAAGTTGACTGAGATTAAAAACAGTCGCTGAAAACACTACGGATAAACATCTTGCTTACAAGCAATAATTCCCTTTGTTTTAAATATACACTACCACTTACACATCAGCACTGTTTAATTTATACTCTTGAGACCAAACGAAAAACAGACATGAGAGGAAAATGAAGTTTCAGGTGGGGTGAGTACAGATGGACCGGGGAGAAAGAAACAAGTCAGAGTGGGCTTACTGCTCAAAATCACACCTAAATAGAAAAACTTAGGCTTACACGACCGTGGCAAAAGTCTTATTTTTTAATCCAATAACCTAGTACTCAGTTTTTGTTTCTCTTTTGCCATCTGTATCATTGATGGAGCTCTGACACAGTTCAATGCCTTTTGAACACTTCCGAGCAACTCTTAGCTCTGCTAAGACCCGCAGGTGAAAAACGTGGGCAGAGGGTAGTCTGTGCAGCAGTCAATAAAAAGGTGAAAGTAAGAAACATGCTCCTTCCCCAGAAGCAGCCCACAGATACACCTAAAGCTACAGTTCATTAAATGGTCTGACATCCACAATACCCCAAACCGGCCCACGGATTTACTACCCAACCTGCTGTGGCATGGATTAACAGCCTCCAACTATGCATGCATTTGAATACTCAGCTCTAATCAAGTCTTTAACAATCCCTGCAAAAGAAGCATTTATTTCTACACGGATATGAGCAGATAACATGGATATCTATGGGTCTCAAAGAAAATACGGTGTAAGGGAAAAGGGAAAAAAAGAATCTTCATTTAGCAGTTATTCCCAACGTTTAGAAACCCTCAAGCATAACAAATGAAGGGCAAAGAAATTCCTAGAATTCCAGGGATTGTTACCAGATCTCGCAGGACAGCCAGAAGCATGATAACAAGACAGTCATTTCTTATCACCCATTCACAGACAGTTAAGACTTCAGATTTCATTGTCTTAAAAGTAAACATGCCCGTCCTGGTCTGAAGCAGTGGTCATATTCTCTGTGAAATTAAAACTCTGTCTGCCATTTTACTTCTCTAATACCATTCCTACCAGCTCCTTCAAAATGTATCCTTTCTGGCTTGGGCTCTAGGACCCTGGTCTCACTTCAACCTCTCTTTTTTAGCATGTCAATACTTGCCACTGCTGCCTTACAAAAAAACCCCCACAGTATTAATAGTAAACATTCACGAGTGCTAATATATAAATGACAATTCAACTTCAGGGAGCGGAGCAAATCAAATCCATACTAATTAAATGCAAATTGAACTGAAGAGACTACATTCCATAATTTGTATCTCATCTAACATTTTAAATTCTACAAAATGGCATCAGTTTAATACTTCCAAAATAAGTTCTTCAGACATATTTACAATATTTATGGGAATAAAAAATTTCTTCCTTAAGTTTTCATATTCCAATACCTGCTAAATCTGATCTATTTAGAAAGACGTGGTAGAGAAAAGGAGAAGAGAGAAAACACCAGCTGGTCAATTCAACAGTCTTCAAAGAGGCTAGGTACAGGGACTGTCTTTCAACTTTATGTGACTTGAGCTAAACAGGGCTTTGGAAGTTCAAAAAGCAACTTCTCACAACATAATGCAACAAAGAGACACAGGCAAAACATCTTTTGTGTGGCCTTCCTCCTTGGGCTCTCTTTTTAACTCTCTGTTGCAATATTATCTGAATGGGTGATGGCAAAGTAATCTTAAAAAAAAAAGAAGGTTAATTTTAACTCCTAATGATTGAACCTGATCGGCTCTGTCACTATGCTGCTCACAGGTATGTTGGGGAAAAGAGATGAGGATCTTCTGACTTCTTTCTTCCAACCACAAAAATTGAGATTTCTGCAAATTAGGATAATGAAACATAACGCCACAAAATGGTATGACTCATGAACTCTGCACTTTACAGAACACAGAATCACAGCAACACGCAGGTTGGCAAAGCCCTTCAGGATCACAAAGTCCGACCTAGAACCCTACTCTACAAGAGTCACCTTAAGCCATATACCCAAGCACCACATCCAAACCACTCTTAAACACATCCAGGGTGGGTGACTCCACCACCTCCCTAGGCAGCTCATTCCAGTCCCAGACCACTCTCTCTGTAAAAAACTTTTTCCTAATGTCCCATCTAAACCTCTCCAGTCTCAGTTTAGGTACTGAAAGGTTACTATTAGGTCTCTGTGGAGTCTTCTCTTCTCCAAGCTGAAATCAGAGCATGTTTCTGGCTTCCTGGTAGACGCCTCCACATAACTTGCAAACTGTTGTTTGTGATGAAATGCTACAAAATCTTACTGCTGACTTCTATTCAGCAATGATTTGTATATAATTTTATTACGTACTTCAACTTGATCTCCAAAAACACCAAGCAAAAATATTTCTCTTTATCCAGTCTGTAAAAACAATAAGCTAAGCTGACAGATGTGAGAAAGGCAAAGGAAAAGAAATACAAGGAAAACAGGACTGCCCAGACTCACAGCTCGCTTGCTTGGCAATCCAACGTTCAAGATGACTGCAGATAAACCATTCCATCTTCCTGTTCTCATCTCCATCCTTTTCCTCTCCATTTCCCTCCCTTCTCCACCATATCCACCTCTTTTTCTCCTGCACAATGCACTTCCCCCCAAACTTGTAACACCTGGGTTTTATTAGAGACTCCTCCCACCCCAGGTGTCACCACTTTGCCCTCCCTGCCCACTCCCCTTTTCAATCTGGATTCTATTGGAGTCTCCTCCCACCCCAGGTGTCACCACTTAGCGCCCACCCACCCTCTCCCCTTTATAAGTGGCCCCAGGAAAGGCAAGCCTCAAGCTTGCCCATTTGGGCAGAAGGATCCTCCTCGGATCATCACCGGTGAGTGCTCTGTGGTGCATCACTGGGTGAATGGTGGAGGGGATTCAAAGGCCGGGGGGCCTGGTGGGCCCCCCGGCTAGGTAGGGCTAGGCTTACATGATTGCTCTGACATTGCTCGTGTGATTGCTGCGACATAGCTCACGGGTGCTGGGTAGGCTTCCTTAGGCTGAGTTTCTCCATGTTGAGTTGCTTCTTTCAGCTCACCGAGGATGACCTGGAGTACTGTTTAGTACATCCTACCCTTCATTTAATCTACATAGATTTGCACAATCATTGCTGTAATAAAAACAAACAAACAAAACCTAACAACAATGGATTCTCTTGGTGGTCACTACTGACAACCAGAGGTCAGAGAGTTAAAAGCTTTTAGAAGTCTTATTAAGCAAAAAAGATGAATGTACAAATACTGTCAGCAAATAAGTTATCACCATGCTGACATCTTTGTGATGCAATTTCAGTTCAGGTCACTTCCTATTCTATATATTTTTTTTTTACTCTTTACTTTTCTAAAATGTAATAGTTTATCAGATGTGATTTCAAGTGTAGCTTTCCAGACACGGTGGAGAAAATATGATATCAAATTATTTTACCTGCAGCACCGCATCCTACACACTGTGACAGAATCATAGTTGCTGCTTGTTGTGTGTATCTGCCATGCAGAAGTATTATCAGCTCCAGTGCCTCGGGCATAACTCAGGAGAACAGACAAATGTGAGATTTCAATTAAAACCAGCACGTTACAATCTGAACTCAGCTGAAAGGGATTAAAGATTTAGGAGCCAGAAGTTACAGAATGAAACACCACCCTTGTCATTCCAAATTAAATTATATATAATAAATCTGTTAATAAACAATATTAATCTGTTAAGCTATATCATATCAGGTTCCATCCTGTACTGTGGTAACAGAAACCATGTTAAAGAAAGTCACTTCAAGGGTTGTTATTTGCGAGTGAGGACGTCTTCTGGGTAGCTCAAAAATCACAGTATCACAGTTCCTCCCACCCTGACTGATTCTGTGATTCTATGACTATTCCACTGACCAAAAATTTGAAAAAAGAGATACACAAATTTTAGAAGTTTCCTTCTCAAGGATTTTTGCTTCACGAGCACAATTCCCTAACGTTTTCTCTAACTAACATCACCTGTACTACCCTCTTCTGGTGGAACACTAAGCAAGGTGTACCAGCCATGCAGTGTACATCAGTTTTTACTATTATATCCATTCCAGTATTACTACTATGCTGAGACCACTTGTTAGACAAAGAGGACAGCAGCCCTTGCTAAGAAAGAAAACACTCTCAACCAGGATAACTGCAATGGACAGCTATGGTGAATCCACCCCCAAAGAACTAACAGGCACCAGTCACAGTTTACAGAGAAGAATTAATGCTCAAGTGAACTTGTAGGTTTGAAATCTGCTGGAATGTTTCTTACCTCTGAGGAGACAAGTAGCAAAGCTGGAAAGTGGAATTTGCAGAATGAAACGATTGCTCAGAATTTGCAAAGAGTTGTAGTTTCTTTACACTGCATCAGTCACAGTACTTAATATTTGCAGAGCATTTTGGTAATTTACTCAGAGAAATCACATAATTCATCTTTGTGCACAGCTTGCTCCCCAGTTGCTAGCAGAGAACAAAGCTGACTGGGCTTTCAAGGGTGCCCTACTTTTGGATCCTTCCAAACAGAGATCCCACAGTTGATGAATTTATGACAAGAACCAGAAAAGAGGCTGACTGTCAGTCCTTGGATTTTTTAATCTGGGATAGTTTACTGCTGCCAAAGACTGCAGTTTCAAAACTCTTTGTCTTGACTGCTTTCTTACCCCCTCCACTTTTAGGCAGTACAGCAAATAAGCTTCAAAGCTATCAGAGAAGGTGTCAAATCTCTTTTGAGAGCCACTGTAATTCGAGACTGTAGAAAGTTAAAAAATACTTCTGATTTTGCTTAAAGTGATCTAAGAGCTGCCACAAGGGGCTGTCAGCACAAGCTGACAGGACTGTCACAAGGGGCAGGAGAAACAGGAGGGCAAGAACAGAGGCAAGCAGAAACTGTCCTGGTTGGCAGCAGAGAATCAACTCCAATGGAACCTTATCCTGTGAATTCACTTTGCCAGAAAAATCTCATGAACAGCTACTGACTTAGAAAGAGCTTTTAATCCTAAAACATCTAAGCAAAATCCCCAAAAATAACCCCTCAAAGCCCCAGAACCCAAGACACAGAATCACAGAAACATCAAGGTTGGAAGAGCCCCTTAGCAGCACCAAGTCCAACCTAGAACCCTACTCTACAAGATTCACCTTCAACCATAGCCCTAAGCATCACAGGCAAACCACCCTTAAAACACATCCAGGCTGGGTGACTCCACCATCTACCTGGGCAGCTCTCTCTGTGAAACACTTTTACCTAATGTCCAATCTAAACCTCCCCAGCCTCAGATGAGGCCATTCCCCCTTGTTCTGTCTCCAATTCCCTGTGAGAAGAGCCCAGCAACAGCTTCTCCACAATGTCCTTTCAGGTAGCTGTAGACAGCAATGAGGTCTCCTCTAAGCCTCCTCTTCCTCAAACTAAACAGCCCCAGCTCCCTCAGTCACTAAACCACCTACAACCACTTGCACCTCTTTCTAATGATGTAAACAGGGAAGTAAAAATCCTACTGGTTTCTTTTGAAAGGCATAACCTGAGACACTGTAGGTGTAAAGGACCAGAAAACTTGTGTTTATCTTTCATCACAGCTTCTCCTCAACTCCAGTGGTAAATTTCACGTGCCTGTCTTGAGAGCATTATTAGAAGAGATGCTACTGAAAAGTCTGATCATCTCTGCACATTCATTACTTGCAGATACTAAAGTAGTATACTTAAGCTATTATCTTTGTGTGATTATGCTATTTACGCTAGATGAGAGTCTCTGACTCAAACAAAAGGGTTTCCTTCTTTTGGTGTTGTTAGTTGGTTTGGGTATTTTTTGGTTGGTTTGGTTTTTTTTTTTGATTGTGCCCAGCAGGTTTTTGTTGTTGGGTTTATTTTTTACAGTGGACTGCAATAACTAAGATAAATATTAATTTTCTGTGTGCCTGAAGCTGAAGGCATCAAATGGTCTGCCTATTTATTGAAGACTAATAGAAACAAAAGAAATTTAGTATCTCAGGTAGATCTATGCAATGGAATTCACATCCAAAAAACTACCTAAAAGACCAAAATTAAGAAACACTCTTAATTAAAAAAATACTAACATTTATCACAAAGATGTATTAAACTTAATGCTGACCATGACTGAAACACTCAGCTTTATTCCTTGGTCATACTGGAATCATAGAATCAACCAGGCTGGAAGAGAACTCCAAGCTCATCCAGTCCAACCTAGCACCCAGCCCTAGCCAATCAACCAGACCATAGCACTAAGTGCCCCAGCCAGGCTTGGCTTCAACACCTAAAGGAACAGCGACTCCACCACCTCCCTGGGCAGCCCATTCCAATGCCAATCACTCTCTCTGACAACAACTTCCTCCTAACATCCAGCCTCAACCTGTCCTGGCACAACTTGAGACTGTGTCCCCTTGTTCTGCTGCTGCTTGCCTGGCAGAAGAGACCAACCCTCACCTGGCTACAGCCTCCCTTCAGGTAGTTGTAGACAGCAATGAGCTCTGCCCTGAGCCTTCTCTTCTCCAGGCTGCACTCCCTCAGTCTCTCCTCACAGGGCTGTGCTCCAGGCCCCTCACCAGATTAGTCGCCCTTCTCTGGACACATTCCAGTACCTCAGCATCTCTCTTGAATTGAGTGGCTTAGAACTGGACACAGCACTCAAGATGTGGCCTGACCAGTGCTGAGCAGAGAGGCAGATGTCAGCAACTCAGGTATTTCCTAAAGGGAAATGGGAAGAGATGATGAGCAGCTAACTACTGATGAATGCAGGCTACCTGCAATGAGGTAAATTGCATAGACATCAGGCAGAAGGGAACTGAACAGCATGAAAACATTCTGAAAACCTATTGAACAATACTTAGAAGAATCAATCACACACCCAACCCCTTAAACAAATACCTAATGATTAAGCTTGTACAAGTTCTACATACCAGTGATGCAAGCATGTTTATGCGCATAACACCAACATAGCTGATAAAGGTCTTTACAGCAAACATCAAGACACCTCATTGTTCTAGTATCTAGAACTTAGTCACCAGCTATTCCTGAATCAGAAACCAGGAACTCTGTGTCCCAAAATAATCCCAGTGACAAACTTTAAACAGTGCAATGTCACAGCTCCACTAATCGTTAGTTTCATTCCAAAAGAAATAGAGTATTGACTCCCTCAGAACAAACTTATTAGGAAGCTTGAGCTTCCTAAGAACACACCGATGCCATCCAGCTGAAGATAAACAGTTATTAAATTCAGAACCTTAGAGCCAAATTTCCCATAATTAAGCTTATCCAAGAATGTAAGCTGCATATTTGGCAGTTGTACTTCACTAGAAAGAATAAAGCCTTCGTTAAATTACCCTTTAACAGATTTTACTATACTAATCCCTGGAATAAAGAGAACCACATCACTCTGGGCATAAGGCACTTCTTCCTAAAATTCATATTTACATAAGTGCAAAAAACACAAACCTTTGAGTGAAATAATTACTTTGCAAATCCTTCAGCAAAACGATAATCCTGGATGCTGTTTTCTCATGCAGTACCAACACAGGTATTCCCTCCAGAGACTGAGGCAACAGCAGTAACCCAACAGCAGTCTCATGCACAAGGCTGCAGCAACAATAGTCCAGGACACTCTGGAAAATGCTGTTAAAACTATGAAGTCATCCCAAGCAAAAGTGGTTACTAAAATGTGTCAGAAATATTGGCATTCATCATCAATGACACAGTCATGACCAGCTCGGAATATTTTCAGTGCTCTGGCCTCAAAACTTGCAGCCTTGCTGTGTCACAAATTGACAGGTGTCAAGATCTCAATTGCTTCTCCGCTGACCACCACAAGTTGTGTACAGTATGGGTACTAGCAAGGATGCAACACATTTATCTCTGAGAATAGCCAGGGGAAGGAATGCAAGCAGAGAGGAGGAAAAAGGGGGAGGGTGCAGAACTAAACTCTATGGATAGAAGCTCACAACTGGAAAAACAAGAGTGATTTTTCATTCATGCAATAATCACAGAATCAGTCAGGGTTGGAAGGGACAACAAGGAGCAGCCAGTTCCAACCTCCCTGCCATGGGCAGGGACACCCTACCCTAGAGCAGGCTGCCCACAGCCTCAGCCAGCCTGGCTTTAAATCCCTCCAGGGATGGGACCTCAACCACCTCCCTGGGCAACCTATTCCAGGGTCTCACCACTCTCATTCTCAACAACTTCCTCCTCACATCCAGCCTGAAATCAAAAGAATAATCAAAAGAATAGCAAAGTTCAATCATTCTAAATTTCTTGCTTGCATAAAAATCAGAATCCAGTGTCAAAGGGCATGGCTAAGATGACAGAACAGCCAGAGAGAGCACTAACTGGATACAGAGCTCAGTGCCAATACTGGCCATTTCTATATGCTGCTTGGGAAGCTGCCACTGTACATAGAGATTTTCAGATTAAAGAGGTCAACCAAATAGAATCACAGAATAGTTTAGGTTAGAAGGGACCTCAAGGATCATGTAGTTCCAACCCTCTGCCATAGGCAGGGACGCCTGCCACTAGAACAGGTTACTTAGGGCCTCATCCAGCCTGGCCTTGTGTACCTCCAGGGAGGGAGCAGCCACAACCTCACTGGGCTACCTGTGCCAATCTCTCACCACCTCGCTGCAAAGAACCCTTTCCTAACATCTAGTTTGAATCTCCGCTCTGCCAGCTCAAAGCCGTTATCCCTTGTTCTGAAATTACAAGACACTGTCAATAGTCCCTCCCCAGCCTTCCTCTAGCCCCCTTCAGATACTGGAAGGCCACTATAAGGTCTCCTTGAGGCCTTCTCTTCTCCAGGCTGCAGACCCCCAACTCTTGCAGTCTGCCATCATAGCAGAGCTGCTGCAGTCCTCTGAGCATCTTCATGGCCCTCCTTTGGACTCGCTCTGGCAGTTCAATGTCCTTCTTGTGTTGGGGGCTGCAGTAAGAACAAAAGCTGTGGTCCACTGGAGGAGATAAATTCTGTTTCCTTTGTAATACAGGGAAATGGAGAGAAACGAAGGAGTAGTATTTTCTCCAGTCCAGAACAGGGCTTTCAGACAAGGCTGCTCCCTCCCTGACACTCCAGTGCACCCTGCAGTAAGGCTCTGCAGAGTCCTGGCCAGGCTACTGTCTGGGTACCAACCCTAAATTCTTTCACTCATTAGAATATGCAACTGTTCTTCCTACAGATACCACATAGTCTAGTCATGACATGATTCAACAATGTCCTTCAGGCAAAGCTGGGTAGACTAAAACCAATACTAAGACAGAATTTTAGCTGCAATTTGAAAGGCCACACTGGAGGCCAGCAAAAGCAGTTGTGGCAATACTTGAATTCAGTTATTGCAAATGCTGCAGTCTTGTGTTTTCCAGTTGTGAGAGTCTTTGAGGCTTAGAGTTCTGCAAGTTAGAGATCAAGGAAGGGTAAATAAGAGATAGGAACCAGTATTAGTCTGCTAAAATGCCCAGCTGGCTAGCCCAGCTTCTAAGAGTGAACTGTTAGAAGCACACTGTGAACAGCACAGGTACTTTCCTTGAAAACAGCTCCCCTGGACTGTACTCACAGATTCAGCCTTTTCATTAGTCACATTACTTTCTTGAGTACTCCATCACTCCTTTGAGTACTCATTCCACATACTCTGCTATCAAAAAAATCCCACAAGGTTCCAAAATTATGCTATCCAAATTGGCAAGGTTCTTGTCCTAAGAAGTATTTCATAGTAAGAGTTTTTTCAGTGGGAGAAAGAAAAAAAAAACAAACCAACCAAACAAACAAAAAACTAAAAAAAAAAAAAAAAATCATCAAACCAAACCCCACACTTCCTGAATGAGCCAGGAATGCTCCATTACAAGAAGGATGTGGAGATGCTGGAGTGTGTCCAGAGCAGGGCCATGAGGATGCTCAGAGGGCTGCCGCAGCTCTGCTTGTGAGCATAGACTGAAAGAGTTGGGGCTGTGCAGGCTGCAGAAGAGGAGGCTCCCAGGTGACCTTCTTGTGGCCTTCTAGGATCTGAAAGGGGCTACAAAAAAGCTGGGGAGGGACTTTTCAGGCTGTCAGGGAGTGCCAGGACTTGGGGGAATGGAGCAAAGCTGGAGGTGGGGAGATTCAGACTGGATGTGAGGAGGAAGTTGTTCAGCATGAGAGTGGTGAGAGGCTGGAATGGGTTTCCCAGGGAGGTGGTTGAGGCCCCATCCTTGGAGGTGTTTAAGGCCAGGCTGGATGAGGCTGTGGCTAGGCTAGGGTGTCCCTGGGCATGGCAGGGAGGTTGGAACTGACTGATCCTTGTGGTCCCTTCCAGCCCTGACTGATTCTATGATTCTATGCTCCAGTGGTTTTACCATTTTGTTTGGAACCTGAGCACATGAAACAACATTGATTGTTTTCAAGTAGTATCAGAAAAATACTGACCCCATGAAAAAGAGCTGCAACACTGTTCACATACACATAAATTACTCAATCAACTGGCAGATCTGGCCTCTAGGTTTAGTCTTCAGTACCAAATCAACCCAGCTGTGTTAGCAAGGCAAATCAAAGCAGGTGCCTGATTTTCTGTGAGTCTTGACAGAGTTTTTTAATTTCATCTTTTTTTTTTTTTAACACCATCTGCTACTGAGGAAACAGAAACAAATTTGGGAATGTAGATTAACAGTTATCTATTGTTTCTATTTTGTCATTTCAAAGTAAATTATTACAATGCAGTTTAGGTCAGACTACACTTGTAATGAGGGCAGCAGTCATTAGCAATTGTCTGTGGAAACAATAAATGAAAAACTCAAAACTCCAACAGTTACAACTTCTAAAATCAAACCAACCCATTTCTGCTATACCTCTCTACCAGACAGGCTCTGTTAGATAAATCATAGAACCAAAAAGGTTGGAAGAGATCTCCAAGATCATCCAAGTCCAACCTAGCACCCATCCCTAGACAGTCAACCAGACCATGGCACTAAGTGCCCCAGACAGGCTTTGCTTCAACACCTCCAGGCATGGTGACTCCACCACCTCCCTGGGCAGCCCATTCCAATGCCAATCACTCTCTCTGCCAACAACTTCCTCCTAACAGCCAGCCTAGACCTCCCCTGGCACAACTTGAGACTCTGTCCCCTTGTTCTGTTGCTGGTTGCCTGGGAGAAGAGACCAACCCCACCTGGTTACAGCCTCCCTTCAGGGAGTTGTAGACAGCACTGAGGTCATCTGTACTCAGCACTGCTCAGGCCACACCTTGAGTCCTGTGTCCTGTTCTGGGCTCCTCAATTCAAGAGAGATGTTGAGATACTGGAAGGTGTCCAGAGAAGGGTGATGAAGCTGGTGAGAGGCCTGGAGCACAGTCCTGTGAGGAGAGGCTGAGGGAGCTGGGGGTGTGCAGCCTGCAGAAGAGAAGGCTCAGGGGTGACCTCAGTGTTGTCTATGACTACCTGAAAGGAGACTGTAGCCAGGTGGGGTTGAGGACACAGTCTCAAGTTGTGGCAGGGGAGGTTCAGAATGGATGTTAGGAGGAAGTTCTTGCCAGAGAGAGAGAGTGATTGGCATAGGAATGGGCTGTCAAGGGAGGTGGTGGATTCGCTGTCCCTGGAGATGTTCAAGCAAAGCCTGGCTGGGGCACTTAGTGCCATGGTCTGGTTGACAGGCTGTGGCTGGGTGCTAGGTTGGACTGGATGAGCTTGGAGGTCTCCTCCAACCTGGCTGATTTAGTGATTTACTCAGATTTATCTAGAGAAGAGCATCCAACAGAATAAGTATTTGTAACCCTTTTGTTCTACACTTACAGGTAGAGAGAGAATGTTTCCAGATTATTCAACATTCACAGATAAAAAAAAAAAGGCTGAGTTTCAGAATTAAAAAAAAAAAGAAAATTCACCTAACAAATATTTAATCAGAATCTATTATTTGCCATCAAAGAGATTTATTAATAGCTTGGTGCATCACTAACTCAAACCACTCAATGTATGCACTTCTATTCCTTCTAGACCAGTTCTGGTATTCTGAATACAAATAAGGTGTACTTGTAAGAGAAACCCAAGTTTTAATAAGCTAAACCTATTAAAGATATTTCTAATGCTTTCTCCTTCTGCTAAACTTGAAGCAGCCAATCAAATGGTTCCTATGGACAATATTTCAGCCTGACTTTTATGTAACATTTTTCACCAGTGTTTCTAATTTGCTTTTGGCTCTGCACACACCCCTGTGGTTGCGCATACTAAACTGATGCAGTGCACGTCTGGATGGTTCTATACAGCATGTTTGGAAACCAAACCCGGGGCAATTTTTGCCTGTTAGTTTTTTTTTTCCAGAAATCTAAATCCTTGATACATGCAATGGTGTAAGTGGTCATAAGATGCCTGCTTATGGGCTTCTCAAAGTACAAGGCAGAAGTTAGATGATGAATCTGTGGCAGAGACATAAAAGAAAGCAAGAAATTTCTCCTTGTTTTTTTTTTTTCCCAAATAAAGACTAAAACAAGGCTGCATAAGAGGCTGAACTGAACAGACAGCAAGCCTAATTTAAAGATGTTGATAGACAAGCTCTAGCAAATCTTCTTGTGGCAGATTAGGTTACTATCCTCAGCTGCAGACTGCCCCCGTCAGAAGTCGCTGATCCCAAAAGCGGAGCCGGCAGAAAGGAAGGTGTGCTGACACCTCAGCCACTTCAGTGCTAAGGCTAGCATCTTACCTGGGGCCAGATATTACAGTAGGAACTGAAATGACCAGGGGAAAAAACACTTCTTTAGTTCTGTAAATGATGAACTGCAGCAGAACAGCTGATCAGAAGTTGCTGGTCCCACAAGCAGAGCTGGCAGAAAGGAAGGCGTGCTGACACCTCAGACACTTCAGTGCTAAGGCTAGCATCTTTGTTGGGGCCAGATATTACAGTAGGAACTGAAATGACCAGAGGAAAAAACACTTCTTTAGTTCTGTAAATGATGTACTGCAGTAGAATAGCTGATCAGAGCATCTGGCAAGATTTCCTAGAGCTATAGTTGCAGTCTATTTTTTTTCTGAAGTCGGCAGAATCAGATGTACAAATCTGATGTCACAAATCCATCCAAGAACAAAAACCACCGCTCTCACCAAAAAGAGTGAGAAGCACACGTGAACTGTTGAACAATTAGTAACTACATTTAACAGGCACTGATTAGTCATGTTATGTACCTTAAAGGCTGAATAGTCAATTTCAAATTAGCTTCAAGAAATCAAGAACTGAGGTTTTGCATGGAATTTTAATTGCCACGTGAAATCCCAAGTACGGAAGTTGTAAGGAGAGAGCTAACACAACACCAAAAGAACAGCATTAAATCTAAGATCTGACAAGTGCACTTGAGAGGGAGGACAAACTAGCTTAGGTATGCACTAGGTATGCTGCTGTATTCATTAAATAGTATTCATTTGCATTGTAAAGACTAAAAATATTGTCAGAAGGAGAAACTGTATGAAGTTCTCATCAACAGAAGGCAGAAACTGGCTTAGGGGATGAAGCATACATAAATTCTAGTTTGCAACTCAAGTTGTTAGGGAAAAAATCATTCAAATGTTTAATGTTTTACTACTACAGAAATTATATTTCAGGTTTTATACAACCTATTAACTACTGAGATCTGTACTGTGCAGGTATCACCCTAGTACTTCTTAGCAATAAAACATGTACCAGACTTCATATGAACTTAAAGAAACACTACTCAGCAGCCATAGAAACCACACTCAAGGCTTCAAAGAACTTGCACATAATCAGTAGCTCACTTCTGCAGTGTCCTTTCAGCTTTAACAGATTTTTAGCTTCTAAGGTTCCTTTTCTTCTCCAAACACATACTTAATACAAACTGCAAGTTCAGCATCATGCAGATGCCTCTATAACAAAGGGCCCTTGCCCAGCATTGCACATTGTCTACTGACCAAAACTGAGCCATTAATGCAGAATGCCACATGAGGCTAAATATGACATCTTTGTAGACAGCTACTTGATTATATTTTTGTTACCACTATTTTGTTAATCTTTTGATGATATTTCCCCAGCTTTTTAGTACCTCCTTAAGACAAAACCAAAGCAAACATCCAAAAAATCACTCCCAAGACCCCCAGCCAACCAGCCTCCAGAAGAATGGGTTGTTATAGAATCATAGCATCAGTCAGGGTTGGAAGGGACCACAAGGAGCAGCCAGTTCCAATCCCCCTGCTGTGCCCAGGGACACCCTACCCTAGAGCAGGCTGCCCACAGCCTCAGCCTGCCTTTAAACACCTCCAGCCATGGGGCCTCAACCACCTCCTTGGGAAACCCATTCCAGCCTCTCACCACTCTCATGCTCTACAACTTCCTCCTCGCACCCAGTCTGACTCTCCCTACCTCCCGCTTTGCTCCCTGACAGGACTAGGGGGAATGGAGCAAAGCTGGAGGTGGGTAGGTTCAGACTGGATGCAAGGAGGAACTTCTTCAGCATGAAGCCTGGAATGGGTTGCCCAGGGAGGTGGTTTACTCTCTAATATTTCTCCTTGGCCATACTGAAGAGCACCTTCTAAATAAGTGATTAATAGAGGAAGTATTACCAAAGCACACCATGCAACGGTCAATAAATGGACTGAGCATGAAGACCATCCCTATTAAAAGAAAACTTGGGTTTACATTTGAGTACTAAGGTGAGAGCTGACACAGCTGATCTCTCTGGCACCAAAATCAAGATTTGGCTGCAGGGAAACAGACAGGTGTTGGGAAACATGGAAAAATGAAGTAATTTCTCTTAATAGCACTTTTACCAAGGCATAATATCAGTTGCATTTTACCTGCCTTCTGCCTTGAACAAGGTGAACTTTAAGTTTCATTACTCTTTGACACATGCCTCATTAAACCCATGTCACTCCTATGCCATAACACTGCTAACAACAGCTCACACTTCTCACTGGCAATCTTTATTACACTGTCGAAATGATGATCGATTCTTTTAGGCACTAGTATACACTGTCCTCCTTTGATCACACATGTTTGTTCTCAAAACCCCACTCAACACCACTGGTGCCTAAATGGATACTTCTTTTCCAGCCTCTCCTCCTTCCTGGCTTTAAGAATATGCACTTATCCTTGGAAAAAGACTTGGAATGCACACAGCCACCTCCCAGTGCCACTGCCAGGTCAAAGAGCAGCTGCTGAGGTTGCAGTGGCACTTCCCAGTTATCAAAGGGTTTTACTTTTGCTCCATTCAACTTGCTAGAGATTCTGAAGATAACATTTCAACTTCATAGGGCAAAAATGAGGAAGTTCACACTGACTATTCCTCTAACTGCTGGTATATGTACTACCACACTTAAGCATTTCTCAGGTTTTTTTAATGGATCACTTAACTGTTTACTTTATATAGACCCTTACTATAAACCATTCTTAGTTCTAAACTACTTCCCTCTAATCCCCTGCTGAAACAAAAAACCCCAACACCAAACCCCAAAAACATTTGAGATTCTTCTGAACCATCTGTTATGGCCAAATAACCAAGCAGGAGCTTCAGAAAGTTTCTCCAGAAAACAAATCCTGGGCTGCATCAGAAGTGTGGCCACCAGGGCCAGGGAGGTGATTCTCCCTCTCTACGCAGCTCAGCTGAGACCCCATCTGGAGTACTGCATCCAGTTCTGGAGCCCCTATGACAAGAAGGACGTGGAGATGCTGGAGCATGTCCAGAGAAGAGCCATTGGGATCTCAGAGGGCTGCAGCAGCTCTTCTATGAGGACAGGCTGAAAGAGTTGGGGCTATTGAGTCTGGAGAAGAGAAGGCTCCCAGGTGACCTTCTTGTGGCCTTCCAAGATCTGAAGTGGGCTACAAAAAAGCTGGGGAGGGACTTTTCAGGATATCAGGGAGTGACAGGACTAGGGGGAATGGAGCAAAGCTGGAGGGGGGGAGATTCAGGCTGGAGGTCAGGAGGAAGTTGTTGAGCATGAGAGTGGTGAGATCCTGGAATGGGTTGCCCAGGGAAGCAGTTGAGGCCCCATCCTTGGAGGTGTTTAAGGGCAGGCTGGCTGAGGCTGTGGGCAGCCTGCTGTAGGGTAGGGTGTCCCTGCCCATGGCAGGGAGGTTGGAAGTGACTGATCCTTTTGGTCCCTTCCAGCCCTGACTGATTCTATGATATAAGTTTATTCTTGTCTTATGGCTTGGTTTCCACATTCTTTTTAAGAAATATATACATTCTGGAGAACTATAAGTGGTATGATCTATAATTTTGCTAGGACTGCAGCAGATCAGGAGTATCTTGTTCATGCTGACAAAGCACAGCAAATTCATATATGAAAGCTTGTGATTAACAACCACGAGCTGTACTATCACAGACATTGACTGCCAAGCCTTTAATTCTAGGGAAGAAATTTTAGAAAGACCACAGACAAAATCAAGTATTAGAAATGCTAACATAATATCACATGAACTATTTCTTCCTCATATTTTCTTCAGGAGACAATTATGGCCAACCAGAACAGACAACAACAGGCATACCATGTAAGACAAAGCACTGAGCTGATCTTTTGTATAACAGATAATAATTTTAGGGAATGTTCAAACAATTCTATTTTTCTGTCTAATGACTTGGTATCTTACAGGAAAAGAGAATTAGAGCCATATGAGAATCTAAATGTCATGTCACCTACTAAACTCCCCAATCCACAGATAAGCACCAAGCTCTGCTCTACAGTGAAAAGGGCACAGTATAGCTGCTGTTCTTAATACTCAACATGAGTAGGAATTGGTACAGTCAGAGAAGAATAAACATAAAGATCAGAGATTTAATTATCTATAATGTCATAAATTTCCTATCATCAACTGAAAGTTGATCATGCTTCTTTTTAGCCAGTCCCTGGGCTATAAACCTGATTCACTTCCTTCCCAGGTGAATATTACTCCTCAAGAGTGCCTGGAAGCACCTCATAATCACTCAGTTAAGGCATTCCCTTTGAGAGCTAACAGATGGGAGTTTTGAGTTCCTCCAAAGAGCAGAAGAGCCTGAACCGTAATCTCACCAAACTGTTTACCCATCAGTAAAAGAAATGCATCATCACATGCTTTTGCTACAAGAAAAACGTGTGCAAGGTGAGTTTCTGTTTCCTGCCTCACAGAATAGAAACATCCCTTGTACAAATGTGCATTACTACAGGTATCGTCTTGCTTGCTAATTTAACTGATCCTAACTTTGAGAGCTACAGATTTTCTTCTTCCCTGGGGCTATGTATTGGTGTGCGATTAGACACCTGTGCAGCATGTAAACAGACACAGAGTTTAACGCCTTTGGTTAAGAAACTAACAATAAGTTTATATCATAGAATCAAGCAGGTTGTAAGAGACCTCCAAGATCATTCAATCCAACCTGTCACCCAGCCCTATCCAATCAACCAGACCATGGCAATGAGTGCCCCATCCAGGCTCTTCTTGAACATCTCCAGGGACAGCAACTCCACCACCTCCCTGGGCAGCCCATTCCAGTGCCAATCACTCTCTCTGTGAAAAACTTCCTCCTAACATCCAGTCTAGACCTTCCCCCACACAACTTGAGACAGTGTCCCCTTGTTCTATTGATGGTTGCCTGGGAGAAGAGACCAACCCTCACCTGGCTACAACCTCCCTTCAGGTAGCTATTTAAACCAAGCTATTCAAACTTAGAATTTCTTCCTTTTTTTTTGTTTAGAGTTCTGCTTCATACCTAAGCCTAATTCAGACTAGTCAAACCCCCTTTGCCATACAGCTGCACTGGGAGCAGAATGTGCATACATAATACTACTGTCAAAACAGCTGTACTGAAGAAAGGTCCAAAGTAGGCATCTATAATATAAAACTCATTTTGCCACTGTATCTGGTTTTAAGCCACAGTTTAAACTCACACTTACCTCCAAGCGAGTTGTCTATGGCAGACATGGCAGCAAACCTTTCCAAACACACAAATGCCTCTCTTTGCCCATTAATAAAAGGAAAACAATAGAGGAGTATTTAATTAATATTTACAAAAAGTCTTGAGGTTTTCTGATGAATGGCCTGAGCACTAATTAGTGGTCTGAACACCGTAATGCCAAGCCTTTCTGCAACACTACCTTGTGTGTAAGAGAACACTTTAAAAAAGACCCTGATCTAGGGTAGGGTGTCCCTGCCCATGGCAAAGGAGTTGGAACTAGATGATCCTCGTGGCCCCTTCCAACCCTGATTGATTCTATGAAAACACCAGTTGCTGGAACATGCAAGAATTTTAAACATATGAATACAAATACAGATCTTCTTATCTAAGAAGTAGCAGACTGAAATCTTAGCCTTAGCATTCTAAAAGTCAAACACTGTAAGAGGAATGCACTTAAAAGTGCAAGCTGGAATAATACCCCATAAGATTTGTAGTTGAAAGAGGTAGTTACAACTGTTAGCATCTGACATTAAGATGCAGCCTTTGAGGAGAGATCATAACAGAATTTGCATCTGAAAATGTTGCAGGGTTTTTCAAACCATGCAACTTCAAACTACAGCAAGAGATCATAGAATCAAGCAGGTTGGAAGAGACCTCCAAGATCATCCAGTCCAACCTAGCACCCAGCCCTATCCAGGCATCTAGACCATGGCACCAAGTGCCTCATCCAGGCTTGGCTTCAACACCTCCAGGCACGGAGACTCCACCACCTCCCTGGGCAGCCCATTCCAATGCCAATCACTCTCTCTGCCAACAACTTCCTCCTAACATCCAGCCTAGACCTTCCCTGGCACAGCCTGAGACTGTGTCCCTTTCTTCTGTTGCTGGTTGCTTGGCAGAAGAGACCAACCCCGACTGGCTACAGCCTCTCTTCAGGGAGTTGCAGACAGCAGTGAGGTCTCCCCTGAGCCTCCTCTTCTGCAGGCTGTACACTCTCAGTGCCGTCAGCCTCTCCTCATAGGGTTTGTGTTCCAGGCCCCTCACCAGCTTTGTTGCCCTTCTCTGGACATGTTCCAGTACCTCAACTTATCTCTTGAATTGAGTAGCCCAGAACTGGACACAGGACTCAAGGTGTGGCCTGACCAGTGTTGAGTACAGGGGAAGAATAACCTCCAAGCAGCAAATGGAAGAGTTATGAAAATAGAATTATTTACATGAGAAAAATATATTGACATATACAAACTTGAGTCTACATTACCTCTTCCAAGTCAATGACCTTCAGTACATAATGCTAACCTTTACTTTCCTTTTTTACTACTTCTACATCACATACTCCTGTGGGCCATTGAAAAATGCCCAACAGCCCTCCACAGCCGGAATAATTCCTGCAGACCTTAAGGAAGCCAAATTGATCTACGATATAAATATTTTTATTTACATTTCTAAATAAGTTCATATCTTTTGAAAAGGAATTTTAACAAAAAAAACCAAAAACTACTATCATTACCAGAACTGCAGGATTTAGCAGTGGATGATCAATTTTGCTGTATAGAATAAGGTGCTGGTAATGATAGTTGTTTTATTTGGCTGCCTAGAATAAGGTGCTGGTGACCACAGCAGTTCTAGGCTTTATTTTGCTATTGAGAATAAGGTGCTGGGGACCATAGCAATTTTAGGTTTTATTTTGCTCTCTAGAATAACGTGCTAAGGACCACAGCAGTTTTAGGGTTTATTTTGCTGTCTAGAATAAGGCGCTGGGAACCATAGCAGTTTTAGGATCTATTTTGCTGCCTAGAATAAGGTGCTGGGGACAACAGCAGTTTCACGTTTTATTTTGCTGTCTAGAATAAGGTGATGGGGACCATAGCAGTTTCAGGGTTTATTTTGCTCTGTAGAACAAGCTGCTGGTGAACATAGCAGTTTTAGGGTTTATTCTGCTGTCTAGAATAAGGTCCTGGTAATGATAGTGGTTTTTATTCGTCTGTTTAGAATAAGATGCTGGTGACCATAGCAGTTTTAGGTTTTATTTTGTTCCCTAGAATAAGGTGCTGGTGGTCACAGCAGTTTTAGGGTTTATTTTGCTGTCTAGAACAAGGTGATGGTGACCATAGCAGTTTTAGGGTTTATTTTGCTCTCTAGAATAAGGTGCTGGTGGCCACAGCAGTTTTAGGTTTTAGCACAGAATATTCCTTTCCAAATCAGCAGCTTTAGGTTCTAGCATAGAATATTCCATTCTAAACCAGCAGCTTTAGGTTCTAGCGTAGAATATTCCATTCCAAACCAGCAGCTTTAGGTTCTAGCGTAGAATATTCCATTCCAAACCAGCAGCTTTAGGTTCTAGTGTAGAATATTCCATTCCAAACCAGCAGCTTTAGGTTCTAGCGTAGAATCCTACATACCAAACCAGCAGCTTCAGGTTCTAGTGTAGAATATTTACTGTAGAACCAGCAGCTTTAGGTTCTGGCGTAGAATGTTACATTCCAAACCAGCAGCTTCAGATTTTAGCATAGAATATTCCATTCCAAACCAGCAGCTTTAGGTTTTAGCATAGAATGTTCCATTCCAAGCCAGCAGCTTCAGATTTTAGCATAGAATATTCTATTCCAAAGCAGTTATTTTCAGGTTTTAGTGTAGAATATTCTATTCTACACTCTAAAACTACTCTCATTACCAGTACCTTATTAAAGACAGCAAAATTTATCACCCACTGCTATTCTATACACTTGCAAGGCAACATGACACACATTGGAAGAATGCAAAATGTGAAAGGATTGCTTTGAAAAGAAGTAATTGCTCATTTATTAGCACTCTGAACTCTGTATTGTTTTTTTCACCGTAATGTTAATTAAATATAACATTCTAGGACTCTAGTTCACAAAGCTCTGCAGTATAGATATTTGATGCTTTATTAAACTGCCTGCAATACTAAGCATCAGTTAAGCTTTTAATACGTTAAATACTCCTTTGGTTTGGGGTTGGATTTTTTTTTTTGCATGTGGCAGGTTGGAAAACTGTTTAGATGTGCACAAACCAGGCAGACTTTGGAGTGTTGGACATCAGTACTGTAGTGACAGCTCTAAAATGGTTATAGTTAAAAACAACCAAACAAAACAACAAATGATGTAAGGTTTCTGAAAGTTCAGAGGACAGCTTAAAACCCAAAGACCGCAGGCTCAGTCTAATTAAAGAGGCTTCAAAGGTATCCTATTTTTAGCAACATCAGGAAAAACATCTCAATCCTCCAAAAAAGATAGGCAGGTCCCATCACAGCAGACCAAGCTGTGCACTGAAGCAGCAGAATAGACACTTGGAAAAAGACCACCGCCAGTCACTGCTTAAAGTTTGATTGCAGCCATCGATTTATCATCACTTACGTAGATTACAAGTCATTTGCTCTACGGAGTGAACTACGGAGCCAGTTTGTGTCCAAATAATTCTATAATAGAGGCTTTAAGAATTACCTTTTTAGAGAAGAAGCCCTCCCAGCACTAGCTGGCATTTACCCCTCTAATATTCCTCTTTCTTTTCCTCAGGGATCAGTCTCACATGAGACACCCAAGAATGTTATTTTAGATATTTTTTAAATATCAGCGGTTTTTAAAAAGCCCAATGCAAGCCACCACAGCTTTCTTCTGCAGTCTTGTCTTAAAAGCTCAGTGTTCTCTGTTGCTTGCCTGTTGAGCATCTACCACAACGCAGCCTCCGCGAGTAAAGCACCAGCACCAGAACCCTAATCAGCAGAGTCCTACGAAGTACTCCTGTGCCAGTACGTGCGTTAACTATTGCTGATTACAAAATACACTGGAAGGGTCTCATGTTCCACCTACTTCACTTGACCCCGCAAAAGGTTCATAAATCAATAAGAAACAATCTCCTTATAGAGGCACCACTTCTAAAGAGAGAGCTGCCAGAAGATGCGAAGTGCAGAGCTGTGGGAATCCTCAAGTTTCTCCCCTCAATAAAACACAAATGCCCTCCCCCGCAACCAGGCAGAGAAAGCGCACGGCCAAATACCGGAGGGTTTCCTTCCAACTTCTAGGCTCAACCTCGCAACGCCTGCCCGGGAGGCACCCCGGAGGGAGAGGAGCCGAAGGACTGGTTCTCGGGAGGCCGACGGCTCGCCCCCAACCCCCACGCCCCCGGCAGCGGCGCCGGTTCCGGGCGCCCCGCGGGGCAAGCACCTGTAGCCGTAGCAGCTCGGGCCGCCCCTCCCGACCGGGGCACAGCCCGGGCCGTCGCTCGATGGGGATAAGGAACCGATGTGGGGTCCCACGACAGCAGCCGAGCTTTGTTCAGTCTCACTGTCCCGCCCGGCCCTGGCTGACCGGCCAGACCCCCAGGCCTGTGCGGGCGCCGTGGCCGCGGGGAAGTCTACCCGGCGAGCCAAGACTGGCGGCTCCGCGGAGGGACCTGTTGCTCGTACGCCGGGCGCGGGAACAGGGGCTGGCACTCACCGTCCTTTCCTCGCCGCCGCTGACACGCTCCGGCCCAGCCACCGAGCTGGAAGTCAGGGTCGCCCACAAGCCCGCAGCGTCTCCCCTCCAACACCGCTGAGGCACCCGGCCACAGCCCCCGCAGAGCTGCGCAGCCGCCGCCAAGCCCGTCCCGGCCCTGCCCCCGCGCCCGCTTCCAGTGCCGGCCGCCAGGCCCCGCCCCACCGGGGTTGGCCGCGCCGCGCAGGCGCGGGGTAGCTCCGGCAGCCGCGCCGGGTCCGCGCCGGTCGCCGGACTGCGCGGGGGCGGGGCGAGACTGCGCGCCCCCTACCGGCCGGGCGGGGCTGGGCTGTCCGCGTTGTTGGGGCAGGGGTCGCCTGTCGGTGGTTTCGTGGCGCGCCTTAGCGCTCGGTGCGGGGGGCGGCGGAGGAGGTGACGGAGCGCATGGCAGTGTTTCCGGAGCTCAGTTTTCCCGCCACTGTGTCCCGTCTCTGCCACACTGCTCACTGCGCTCCAGAGGGGCTCCTTTATCTGCTCTGAGCTGAGTGTCCGCTCGGACGGCGACCTGCTGCTTTTCCCTCTCCCACCTCCAGCTGCTTCCTGCCCACTTGTCTGCTGCCTGCTGCAAATGCTGTGACCCTGGGCGCTCCATGCTATGGCAGCCCCTTTCTCCTCCGCTCTCCTCGTCGTTCTCGTACTGCTGTTGCAGCCTCAGCGCAAACCTGGATGGTGCCTAGCCAGGCTGGGGCTTGTGGACAGAGCAACTTTCATCTGAGAGTGCTGCCTGCCTTTGGAACAGTGAAAGTGAGTCTGAGGCACAGAAGGGGCCCACAACACAGCGTCTAGAAGAATACGCAAGGCATTAAAATCACTTTACCAGGTCGTTTGTATCCATGGCTGTGTTTTACAGGCCTAGGGAAACAGATCTTCAACACTGCGACTCAGTTGAAGTTAAAAGCTGCATTCCTGCTCCTGGTTTTTCAGGCTACTCTGCCTAGATCATTGCCTAAGGCATTAAAAGAAGAGTTTCATGCAACAGGACCATCAAAATGGTTTTCAAAGATCACTAACAATTCCTAAAGGGACTCCTCTTTTAGTCCGTCTCTCCTTCCTTCAGCGTACCATTTATACATCTTTATCATTTTCCATGGTGAAATCTAGACACAGGCTTTCATTTTGCCCTACAGCCCAATTTTATAAGTCTCCAAACCAGATCCTGTGGTTTTTTCTTTCCTCACTGGATGGAAAGGCAGCTGGCCATCAGTGACATCTGTCCTGCCCAGATACCTGCAGAGGAAACTCTGAAAGTGTCCCCAGGATCTCCTTGCTTGCTGTTTTTAGGACAGCAGTGCCTTGTAACTGCATTTAACAGCTCCTTCTGATCAATGGCACGACAGCACAATGCTCATCTGGAAGCCAGTGCCAAGTGGTATCCCTCAGGGGTCAGTGCTGGCACCTGTGCTGTTTAACATCTTTGTCTGTGATATGGACAGAGGAATCACTGCACCCTCAGCAAGTCTGCAGATGACACCAAGCTGTGTGGCACAGTCAACTAGCCAGAGGGACTTGGACAGGCTGCAGAGGTGTGCCCAGGCCAACCTCATGACATTCAACAAGACCAAGTGTAAGGTCCTGCACCAGGGTCAGTGCAATCCCAAGCGCAGATCCAGGCTGGATGGGGAATGGAATAGAGCAGTCCTGAGGAACAGGACCTGAGGATCTGCTGGGCTGCAGCAAGAGCAGTGTGGGCAGCAGGGCAAGGGAGGGGATTCTGCCCCTTTACTCTGCTCTCCTCACACCCCATCTGGAGTCCTGTGTGCAGTTATGGAGCCTCCAACACAAGGACATGGAACTGTTGGAGTGAGTCCAGAGGAGGCCACCAAGATGCTGAGAGGGCTGCAGCAGCTCTGCTATGAGGACAGGCTGGGAGAGTTGGGGCTCTGCAGCGTGGAGAAGGATTGGAGGAGATCTTGGAGTGGCCTTCCAGTATCTGAACTGGGCTACAGGAGGTCTGGGGAGGGACTACTGACAAGGTCTTGAAATGCCAGGAAGCAGAGGAATGGGTTTAAAGTGGCAGAGGGGAGATTGAAACTGGATGTTAGGAAGAAGTTGTTTGCAGTGAGGGTGGTGAGACACTGGCACAGGTTGTCTCAGGAGGTTGTGGCTGCTCCCTTCCCTGGAGGTGTTCAAGGCCAGGTTGGATGAGGCTTGAGGGACCTGTTCTAGTAGCAGGTGTCCCTGCCTATGGCAAGGGGGTTGGAACTAGATGAGCTTTGTGGTCCCTTCCAACCCTAAACCATTCTATGATTCTATGATTCAATGATCAATAATGAGAGCCTTTGTACAAAGTGAGCAAAACTGCAGCACCGAAGAAAAAAAAAAGTTGGTGGTGGATTGCAGAGTTATTTTCTTGAGAAATATAAATGTAAGGAAAACAGAGCAAAGGCAGTTTGTGACAGAGCAGCACCAAGCAAAGTTCTGTTCAATTGAAAATGGTGAAAATTCACAGGAGCAATTTTTTAACAATCATTTTTTCCAGAGGACCTGAGAACCACCAAGTACTTTTAAAAAGAAATAGGACACTTGCCTAGAAGATATGGTGACTGCAAAATGTAGCTTTTTTCATCTGCTCACTGTTGTCATCCTCATCCAAACTGATGACTGGTTTGCTAAAAAGAGCCTCCATCCAAGGCTGGGATGATCAGGCAAACATTCCACAAATTCTAATTGCAGCATTGTAGAACCATAGAATCAGTCAGAGTTGGAAGGGACCAAAAGGATCATCTCGTTCCAATCCCACTGCCATGGGCAGGGACACCCTACCCTAGAGCAGGCTGCCCACAGCCTCATCCAACCTGGCCTTAAACACCTCCAGCCATGGGGCCTCAACCACCTCCCTGGGAAACCCATTCCAGCCTCTCACCACTCTCATGCTCAACAACTTCCTCCTCACATCCAGGCTGAATCTCCCCACCTCCAACTTTGCTTCATTCCCCCCAGTCCTCTCACTCCCTAATAGCCTAAAAAGTCCCTCCCCAGCTTTTTTGTAGCCCCCTTCAGATCCTGGAAGGCCACAAGAAGGTCACCTGAGAGCCTCCTCTTCTGCAGCCTGCACAGCCCCAACTCTTTCAGTCTGTGCTCACAGCAGAGCTGCTGCAGCCCTCTGAGCATCCTCCTGGCCCTTCTCTGGACACACTCCAGCATCTCCACATCCCTCTTGTAATGGGGGCTCCAGGCCTGGATGCAGCAGTCCAGATAGGGTATCAGCAGAGCAGAGAAAATCACATTGCCTCTAATTTGCATATTGCCTGGTAGACAATTTTAAGCCAGGATAAGGGAATTTTCTCCATATGCAATTTGTCATAGAACAGAGAAGCATTCACTTCAGCCCTGGTTTCTGTTTCCCTCATTTACTCTCTTATATCTGTGGCTGAAGTTTCTTTTGTTTTTTTTTTGCTAGAAGAGGTTACCAGACCAGGTTAAGACTGAGCTTGGGGTAACCCTTGGACATACCTGCTTAAGGACCTGTTTGTTTCTTTGGCAACCAATCTCCTCCCTCTGGCTTTCACAAACCCTAATATTAGCCCTTGCCCAGCTGGCAAATCCATTCGTAAGATGCTTGAATGAGGCATGCTTGGCTAATTCTATCCAACAGATTAAGATACTCTGTCAGGCCAAGGAGTTATACCTGAAAACATTTCACACTAGAGCACAGGATGAGAACCATTATTTGTAGAGACCCAAGCTGTTGTGTTAACAATTTAAATGGACAGATCTGGTCATTCATTTTGCCTTGTGGGTGCTGTTTGTTGGGGTGCTGTGAGAAAGTCACTGACAGATCGTGCAAATTGTTATCTTCAAATAGAAAGGAACTGAAATGAAATGTTCAAGTGAGACTTTGGTGAACTTGAACCTCAGAACACTTTTATTTTAGTCCTTTTTAAGAAGTGGTTTTACTAACAGGGGTAACAAGAAGGTTTTGGGGCCAGTCTTGTTTAATCTTGTTTAATCAATGACCTGGCTGAGGGGATCGAATGCAGCCTCAGCAAGTTTGCAGATGACACCAAATGAAGCAGAAGTGTCAATCTGCTGGAGGGTAGGAAGGCCCTGCAGAGGGATTTGGACAGGCTGGAGCCATGGGCTGAGGCCAATTGCATGAGGTTTAACAAGGCCAAGTGCCAGATCATGCACTTTGGCCACAACAACCTCCAGCAGCCCTACAGGCTAGGGGAGGAGTGGCTGGAGAGGTGTCTGGAAAGCTGCCTGGCAGAAAGGGACCTGGGGGTGCTGGTGGTCAGCTGGCTGAACACGAGCCAGCAGTGTGCCCAGGTGGCCAAGGCGGCCAACAGCATCCTGGCCTGGATCAGCAATGGTGTGACCAGCAGGAGTAGGGAGTTGCTCGTGTCCCTGTACTCAGCACTCGTGAGCCCACACCTGGAGTACTGTGTCCAGTGTTGGTCAGCACAGTACAGGAGGGACATTGAGGTGCTGGAGCAGGTGCAGAGAGGGGTGATGAGGCTGGGGAGAGGTCTGGCAAACATGGCCTGTGAGGAGCACCTGAGGGAGCTGGGGGTGTTCAGTCTGGAGAAGAAGAGGCTGAGAGGGGACCTTACTGCCCTCTACAGCTCCCTCAAAGGAGGTTGTAGTGAGGATGGAGCTGGTCTCTTCTCCCCAGTTATTAATGATAGGACAAGAGGAAATGGCCTCAAATTGCATCAGGGCAGGTTTAGGTTGGCTGTTGGGAGGAAGTTCTTTCCTGAGTGGGTGGTCAGGCACTGGCACAGGCTGCCCAGGGAGGTGGTGGAGTCCCCATCCCTGGAGGTGTTTAAGGGGAGAGTGGCTGTGGTGCTTGAGGCTATGGTCTGGTGCTGAAGGCTGCTGGGATGAAGGTTGGACTGGCTGATGCTGGTGCTCCTTTCCAACCATAGCGATTTACAGTGATGAGATGTTGTGCTGAGGGCTTTGGTTTGGTCAAGGACTTGTCAGTGTGAAAC